>NC_141691.1:1547049722-1547701222 GCF_964263255.1 Lissotriton vulgaris | reverse complement strand
GTCAAATCTACAGGATATATTATTCCAATGCGCAGAGCCTATTGGGAATATAGGAACTACACTACACTGTATTCTTCCTCTCCGAGTGTGCCACTTACTCTCCATCCATGTGAAATCTTAGACTACCCTGCCAGTGGTTTTCAAAATTTGAGGTTTCTCGACCTTTCTCCTATCAGTGGGAGCTGTTTCTGAGATGTCTTCCTGCCTCCTCGTGAATGGTTGCACTTCTTAGTGACCGACGACCAAAGTTTAGGCCTAGCTCCCAGTCGGTTTCTTTCCAGACATGACCAATCCCTCTCTTGTGCAGATGATTTGAAGTGTGGGTGCTCTTTCAGCCAGCTCCAAGCCTCTTCTGGCAAAGTGAAAAAATAGGTTTGGTCATTATAGATGGTTACGGGGATGAGCAACATATATTGCATGTTGAGTAGGTGGAGGTTAGCATTTTTCCGAGTTGAATGTTCGATGCTTCTTCTAGACCTCTCGGAAATAGTCTGGAAACATCATGATTACGGATGATTTGTGTTTTATTTCCCCCATTCGTCGTGCCTCTTGTAAGATAATATCTCTGTCTTGAAAGTTCAACAGTTGGCCTATGATGCCTCGTGGGGGGGACCCTGAATGGTGGCCGAGCAGCCAGGGCCTGTGTGCTCTTTCTATGAGAAAGCAGCTGAACAATTTCTCCTCAGGGAAAGTAGATCTAAACCATTGACCAAGGCAGTCCATCATGTCAGTTTTCTCCAATCCCTAAGGAAATCCCACTAGTCTGATATTATTATGCCATACCATGTTTCCTGCATCATCTACTCGCCAGAGCTAGTCCTTAGTCATCGATTGCAGCTCCTTCCATTCTTGAGTCAAGTCTTGATTAACATCCTCCATTTCTGACATTCTTTCTTTTAACTTCGTTACTCAATTGGCCACGTTTCGAAGGTCCTGTCGAAGGAGTGAAACCTCCGTTCCCACCTCCCCTATCTTGGTTTCCATGGCCGATCTGGGAAGATGAATGGCATTATGGAGCGCCGCATTCTCTGGTATTTCGGGAGACACAGACACATCCTTTGGGGTTTCTATCACTTTGGCGTATCTATCTATCTTCCCTTGGTGGGGGGCTGTGATTCCTTGTCCATCATTATGTTCATGGGAGCCCTTCAGTCAAGCGTGTACCTCTAGTATGGAACACCAGTGGCCCCCAGGAGAGTCAATTTCTATTTGCTGGGCTGTACCCCACTCTAACAGATGTCAGTCCATCTCAGTGCCAGGTGGCCAGAGGGACAAAGAATGCTGATTGTGACTGTAACACTGGGTTTTCACCTGCACCAGTCATGCTGGAATATAAGCGGCAGAGTGCACTACACCCCACACTCATGCCCTGCCACCCTTTCAGATTTCTCAACGCTTAATTGCACCAGTTATCTCAGTCTCAGTGTTGTAAACGTATCTAGGACCCCAATTAAATATACCCGATTTATGCCCTTATGTGGTTATAAAAAATCATATCCTTATAAAGGCAAAGGAATCATATCCATATTTAGTAATAGCCAATGCAGTCCAAATATGGCAAGGCTACTTCCTTAGACTCCTAGAAAGTACAACGAGTTCTTTAAACAAACCAAACCTCCAGCAACCTGGGAATTCCCCCTGCTTTTGTTTTGATTTTTCCTAGAACTCCTGCGAGTCCTAAAAGAACTTATTGACGTCTTATGTCAAATCTTACGTCAAACACGGCACCTTCCAGGTATAAATATACCAGCATTTGCCTTAAGCAACATACGGTGGTTTGGAGCAGAGCGGCTATCTACTTACCCAAAGCCCAGCTGATGCGAGTGCCGAAGGAAGCCGACCCTCCCATTTGACGCACCGAGAGAGACGCTGTCTTTTCTCCTGCCGAGAAAATCCAACTCCAGTGTTTCCAGTCACCCTTGCGGGTTACTGGGAGATCGAGTCCTGAGAACGAGATATAAGACCTCCTTCATTCTAAAACCAAGGTACGGAGCTGATTAGAGCCTTAGAGAATTCTTGATTCAGATTCTTGGCAAAACTAACATAACTTAAACTGCGACTCCCTTACTCCTTCCCACGTACTAGGCTTAGGTTAGGTACACTGGGGTAGGCCTATATTAAAAGCACCAGTTGAGTACGTTTAGTCAACTTTTATCATTGTATGTAATTGCTAAGCATGGGCGAATTTTGCGAATTCGCGGTTCGTGAATTTGCGTATTCACGAATTCGCAATCCGCAAAATCCGCAAACTCTTGCGAATTTGCGGATTGTTTCTTTTTTTTGTGTTCACAAGGGTTTCTGCCAGTTCGCAAGGGTTTTGTACCAGTTCGCAAACGTGAACTTACTTGTCGGCTCGCAACGGTCGCGACTATGTTGTTTCTACGTCTGGTTCATCACAGCACCCTCTGTTTCACCACTGCCACCCTCTGGTTCACCCATGCCACCCTCTGGTACATCACTGCCACCCTCTGGTTCATCACTGTAGATTATGGGGGGGAAAAGCACGCCTGCCCTTCTTCAACTGACATGAATTAATTTGGGGTTGATTAATGTGTCACTGAATTTGAAATTCCAGTCTGGCACCTGCTTCCTTATCTGTAATTGCTTTCTGTTGCAGTGCAATTTTTTTCACAGGACCTTTGTGGCCTACTTGTAGCTATTCTCTGCGCCTGCTGTGAGGGTCAGAGCAGGGTCATAGAATAGTTGCAAGTAGGCAACTGAACTCTGGAGGGGCCCCTCAGGAAGCACTACAGGGAATGATGAGTTTGAACTTTTGCACCTGCTGAGTGCTTTCAGTTTTTCAAAAATCATTTTTCTGCAATTTCGCGGGATTCGCGGGGTGCGAATTTGCGCGAGATCGAATTCGGAAGCCGCGTATTCGTGCGAAAATGCGATTTGTTTTTTTGCGGCGTGTTAGTTCGCAATGTTTTGTGCGTTTTGGCGAGCCACTTGTAGCGCAACGGCTCGAAGTTACCCTCACGGTCGTTCACGGGCGCAGCCATCTTGTTTGACTGACGTATTTCCGTTTTTCGGGCGCTATGTGTAATCTCGCAAAGTATGCGGCTCGCTAGTACAAGTTCGCGTGTGATCGCGAGGGAAATCTCGCGCGAACTTACCCACGTGGTCGTGAACGGGCACGGCCATCTTGTTTCTCATTCATTGCTATGGTTCTGGGCATGCTTTCTGTATCCTCTGTCAATCTCTGCGATCCTTTGCCTGTTTAAACTTTTTTTTAATCTATTTTACTTAATATCTATCCCTCTATTTTTCAAGCTCTATATTCTGCTACTTTTGGTTAATTTTAAACTACTTTTTTAAACTCTTTTCTTTTCTTCTTCCCTATTCTATTTATTATTTATTATTTACCTTCCTTTCTGCCCAGACCATGGTAAAGGGAGCCGGGAAGCAACCTGAGAAGGGAAAGGGTCCCGCACCCCGTGCCCGGCTTCCCGTGAGGGCGTTTGAGGGGGAGACAGTCACAGCCCGGGAGATCTTTAGCGCGGAGGAGGTGGCCGCGCTAGTTTTTTATGTCCAGTGCCGCCTCCCCAGGACCATCATGGCAGGTGGCAAGATCGCTAGCGGCTACGGGATCCGGGAGCACCGGAAGCGGTGGGAGAAGGTGTGCCGGGCCATGTACGAACACTCTCAGGTCTGGCGCACCTACAACCAGGCCATCCACATTTGGATAGATCTCCTGGACCTGGAACACGACTTGGTCGACCTGCTCGGCCTCGAGATCACCGGGCTTGGTGAGTAGTAGTAGCTATTTCATCACTCACTACTCTGTTTTCTCCTGCTCTGTGTGTTATTATATTGCACATTTTTGTTTTTTACCAAGAGCAATAATGCTGCCGATTACATTGTAGGTAAATTTCATTATATTTCAAAATCTTCTGGGCATTTCAGGTGCACTGCTCTCCTTCTCAGTAGCGTTGCTACTATGCTTATTTGTTTTCGATTTTGTGTACATTTCATTGGCCTGAGAAATTATGTATGAGTGTAGTTTAAAGAACTGCGTAATGCTAGACACTAAGGGTCAGATTTTCAATTACTGGTGCATCCCTGCAAAGTAGCAGGGATGCGCCAGTAATTGTGCGCCATGCCACCACCACCACCACCCATGGTGCGCCGTATTTACAATGCAAGGGACTTTATTTGAGTTATAAAATCTCAGCAAGTTTAGGACTCTAATTAATTGAGAACCCACACTACTATAAATTAGTGGCTGAGGAAAATGAATTTTTCTAATACAGGAAAATAATGTTACCACACTAACATAATAAATGAATACAATAACCAGGTGTTATCTTTTGACTCTAAACACCTGGTTATTGTATTCATTTATAATGTTAGTGTGGTAACATTATTTTCCTGTATTAGAAAAATTCATTTTCCTCAGCCACTAATTCATAGTAGTGTGGGTTCTCAATTAATTAGAGTCCTGAACTTGCTGAGATTTAATAACTCAAATAAAGTCCCTTGCTGGCCCATTTCCCTCAATCGATTATCTGCCCAAGCCCGCAAGGGTATATTGGATTGCTCACCTACTCTTAATTCGTATTTACAATGCGGCGCACCATGGGCCCAAAACGTCACCGAAGCGTTACGCATCTGTGCCGTAAACGCGGCGCATTGCTGGAGTTGCGTCGCAACGATGGCGCAGCTCCAGCAATGCTCTGGGGTGCCCTATCTCCCCAATGCTGCGTCAAGCCGTACGTCTGTTTCAAGCAGGCGCAGGGTTTGAGTCATGCATTATTGTCCTAAAAGTGACTGATTGAAATCTTGTAGATTTCCCTTAGCAACTTTTAGGATGCGTTCCTGCGCAGGAACGCCCTCCCTTGCGCCGGAACGCCCCCTGATAGCGCAGGGCTTTACAACGTGATGCATCTCCCATATGCGTCGCGTTGTTAATATACACCGACCATGGCGCCTCTTTTGTTCTGCCGCTGCGTCACAAAAGTCACGCAACAATGGAGCAAAAGAGCCACAAGGGGCTTGTAAATCTGCCCCTACAGACTCAAGTCCAGTCCTTCCTTTGTACACTTGGCAATAAGAAGAAATAGTGGTGGTGGATTGATAGTTTGAGTATTTTAATGTCTGGTTAATGTAGTAGGAAACTATTTAGTGTTGTCGCTGATCTGCAATCACAATGGAGTTTGTCTGTCACTTCGCGTGCTGCGGATTGCTGCCTGCCAGTCCTAGGGGAACCTTTTTAGTAGTTTGTTTAGTGAGTTACATAACTTTCCAAGTTGACGGTCCGCAAATCAAGCACTACTAATATCGTAGTAGACCACATGAGATAGGTCAATATATCCCGTGGAATAGTTGTCTATTTGCTATTTCGTCACAATATTTTGTTTTTGTTCTTTTGAAATGTTTGATTTGGTTGACAACAATCATCCATGTTTTTGGGTCTTTCTTTCTTTGATTGTTGTACATCAGCTCCCCCCAGGGTCAAGAGAACAGAGGAGGAGGCTGCTGTGGAACTGGATGCAGGCCAGGATCGGTCAGGCAAGGGCTCCTATGCTGGCCCCAGTAAGTTTTCATTTTCATATAGAGTACCTAATTTTTCCTAGCCTTCCTCATTCGATTTTTTCTAAATCGTCTTTGATCTTCTTGTAGACTGTATCTAAATTCTTATCCTGCCTCTACTATGACTATCTGTGGTATTACTAGATTATTCTTATTAGTCTGTCTGTGTAGCTAACTAAGATTGCACAGTTGGCAAAAGGTGTTAACCGAAACTCCCATTCTAGTCAGCAATAGCTCTATGCACTGAGTGCAGTCCTCTGGGATTGTCCATAATGTCTTTTCAAGTCTTCTAAATGTTTATGCTTTGACAATTCCCCACAATAAAATGTGAATGACCACCAAGAAAGAATAAGATACTACTTTACTTTTGGTTTGGATAGGAGGACAATCCATACTACTACTGTTGCAGGGACAAATCTGCACAAACAGAACTATGGACACTAAATAGTGCATTGTTTATCAATTATAATAGGCGCAGGTAGACTTTCCACATACCTCAGTGATATCAGACTTTGAAGAACCCCTAATCTCCTTACTGACTAGATAGTGTGGCAGAGTCATTTAGCTCCCGAATTCATCGATGATTGATCCCCATTGATAATTATCCAACGCGGGACAAGAGTATGGAGTCAGAGTCCAGAAGTGTCAGAGGCACGGACTCATGCTTGTAAATGCAAAACCTTTTGCTCATTCACTCTTGACCAAAAACTGCAGAGTCTATTTAAGTTTTAAAGATTTATTAAAAGTAAAAATATTTATTAAAATCAAGCTTGTCATAAAAAATAAACGGTTGATTAAAAACTGGAAAAGTGTTTAGTGATGATTTATTTCACACATTTATTGTGGGCGAGCCGAGCCCTCACCTGGTTTGAACTTTAATTTTTCTTTTTGGTGCTGAATTGTTGGTTACTCCGTCCTAGTGATGATGATTTGTTCTTAGAAGTGAAGCTTCTGTCTGTTATGAGAAAAATGGTGCGTGTTAAAAAGCAAGCATTCATCAGGTGTGCCAAAAAGTGCAGCAAGACAACACCCTTCCCTGGAAAAAGGGACATTTTTACTTTAGAGTAGACAGTCACAAATTATTAGATTGGTTTCTGTATTCACATTTCTTCATTCCTAGACAAAATACTAGTGAGTGGTGTATGTCTATGACATCTTCACAACAACAAGGGTACCAGAGGGTCAAAGTAATAACAAAGGATACTCGGATAATGGCTGAGAATTAGTACCACTAGCTATACCACAACTCTTCTTTATAGGATAAAAGTGAGCCAATCAAGTGTATGGTCTTGAACACCCATCAGTCACCACTCGGAACCGCCCTTCATCATTTGGGGTTCCGGGGACCCGCACACCAAACTGCCTGATCTCAACAGGAAAGGGCCTAATAGATGATAAACGGTCCCTCCTGTGGGCAGCGTGGGGTCACCTCTTGTCAGAAATAGTTGGTTATATATATATGTGTGGCGTGGCTGATGGGGTAACAGAAAATGTGCAGTGCAGAGAAAATGTGATAACAAAAAAATTAGAGTAAAGTAGGTAAAATTGGTTTAGGAAGCAAAAAACTAATTTAATTGGATATAGCTTCCAATGCCAACATTAAAAATAGCCAAGACAGAGAAAATTTATAAACTGTCTAGTAGTGGAACGTGGTCAACATGTTTCAGCAAATTGCGGCCATGTGGCCTTGCTTTCTTCAGGACCTTGTCAAAACGACTGCTGCTACTGCAGACAGAACTAAAGTGTAAACAAACATAAAGAAATATTGTTCTAAAAAAGTGAAACAACTCAGATACTAGTATACAAGTCACCTGGACCTCCTAGGTGTACTCTTCCGTATCTTCTTACAGATTCGGTTGTTCACTAAAAGAGTCAAAAGAATAGCATGAGTACATCACACACAACCTGTCTCTAAACATCCTTGTCCACATTATCATGAGTAACCTTCATCATTAATGAGGCCTGTAAGGAAGATAAGGCAGATTGCACTGTATATACTAGTGTCTCCTAATGTTCATAGAACTTGAAGGTTTTCAAATTTCATATAGTACATCTTACCCGATGTGTAAGATGTGAAGACCTCACCCCACCTGGCTGCGGCTCAGGACATAAGTGAAGCACCGCTCTGTTGAGGTGAATAAATGCAAAAATGAATCAAATACCACAAGCGTGTTCCAACACAGCGTAGATTTCGCTCATTCTCATAATCTCCGTTTACAGATGGTGGAGATCACTACCTTCTGTTCAGTATATAAAAAATGCACATTACGAGGTACTGAGCCCAAAAGGGTCCTTCTAGTACATTTCCTAACATGATACTTCGATGATTGTATAAGCAAGCTTTTCTACAACTGAGGTCCGTTATAAAGATCACATGACCCTCCTCGTTTGTATGAACTAGCCCGATAGGAAGAGCGATAATGTTCTACCTTTATCGGTTCTTCGAGGAATACCTCGAGTTAACTAAAATGATTCTTCCAACTCTAATGATCACATAGTGTGCCTGAAAGCACCCGAGCACTTGTACTAATGCGTCATAACACCAATAGGACGAGCAATGTTGTCATAGCTCAACCGATCTTACATAGGCACCATAAGTTCACCAAACCCCTCTAGTCTCCCTACGATGATTATGGTGTGCCAACGGCACCTACGCGTTTGTACTAACGCGCTAGAATATCAAACATAGCCCTTCCTCTCCGTCGGTACTCCAACGCGGCATCTGTGCCGTCTGGGGAGGTAACGCCGGCTTGCTGGAGGTGAGTTTAAGTTAGTCTGCCCCAGATAGGCAGAGTACACCACGTGGTAAACGACGGAGCCTCGCCATAGGTCGTATCTATGCCGGCAATGTACCGAGTGCTGTGATTGGTTGGGCACTCGATACATTGTCCAATCATATCCCGGTGGCTCGTGGTCATGGTGAAATTAATAAACAAAGACCGGCGAGGTTCCAAAACGGACCCGACTAGACTACGGAGTGATGTGGGCCCCTTTATTACTGTGAATATTAACAATATATAGCCTTGGTTCACCATACAGGAGCATTTGTTGCCCCCTGGTCAGTAACGCTATATTGAGTATGTAAAGTATAATACTCCTGATGAAAAACCAACAGGTTACAGTGACTGGAGGAATAATAATCACGACCCTATGGGTCATATAGACAGAACACTAGCAAATCTGGATGACATACCGTCAGCTGGCAGAGTCCTGTCCTCACAGAGAGGACCAGGGTATGTCGCCATTGAGCCCTCTACGGTCGGTGCCAAGTTTCAGCACCCATTTCTGTTCCTTCACTAACAGAAAATTACTCACATTGGCCACATGTGATGGAATAAACGGTTTCTCTAGAACCGTCCATTGGAAAGAAATGGGTGAGTGATTTAAGTTGATGAAATGGGTAGTGAGTTTTGTAGCCTGCCATTTGCAGTTGATGGTACTCCTGTGTTCAGACAGCCTCAACTTGATTTTACGGGTTGTCATCCCACGTATCTGAGTCCGCAGGGGAAGGTGATCAGATAAATCAGTTTATCACTGTTACAATTGGTGAGTTTTGTCTGTCTCCAGGGCCTAGATGTGCCGATGTCTATTTCAGTGGTTTTAGATGTCTGTGCACACGATTGACAGGTACCACATGGATGGTGGCCAGACACTGGAGGCAGGTCCCACAAGGTGCCTACCAACCTGGGTGCTTCTTCTCGCGGTCTGGTGTGGACCATCCTGTCCCTTAGATTAGGTCCTCTTTTAAAGGCAAACAGCGGCTGTTGAATGGACTGAGGTCCCGAGTTTAAAATAGGCCAACGTCTCTTCACAGTTTTTTTATGTTATTGGATAATGTACCAAAGGTATGTACAAACGTAAGCCTTTCCAAGGTTTCCTTTGGAGGGGAGGGTTCCAGTAGTGCTGCCCGATGGTTGTTGCTCGCACGTTTCATAGCACGGCGTACCAGGCAGGGAGGGTATTTTCTCTCCACAAGCTGAATTTTGAGAGCGGCTGAATGAGCTTTAAAGGCCGGACCGGTGGAGCAATTTCTTTGTACATGTAAAATTAGCCCAAAGGGCAAATTATCCCGTAACGACTTGGGATGGTGACTATTGTACATCAGGAGGGAATTTCTGGACATGGGCTTCCTATACAGCTCTGACTGTAAACGGTCAGTAGTAGCCTTAATCAAAAGGTCGAGAAAAGCCAGACTGTCTCCACCAATCTCTATGGTGAAACGCAAAAAGGCATTTCTGCTGTTCAACCATCCAAGAAAATCCTGGCAGCTAGATCTTGAGCCCCGCCATACCACCAATATATCGTCGATATGTCGTTTCCAGGTTTTTATCTGGTCAATGTATGGGTTGGACTTGTTCAATATGTGTTGTTGCTCGAAGGAATGTACATACAGGTTCGCCAGGCTGGGGGCATAAACGCTCCCCATGCTGGTACCTGACACCTGCAAGTATGTGTTTCCCTCGAACTTGAAGAAGTTCTTTTTCATAGCCAAAGTGGCACAGGCCATAATGAAGTGAACCAGAGTGATGGTGTCCACCTCGTTGGTATCAAGCAGGGAGTGGATGACTACCAGGGTTTCATCCTGCGGTATGGAGGTATGTAAGGCCTCCACATCGAATGAGACCAAAAGATCGGTCGTGGCATCAAAGTCCAGGTCTGGCAGTAGACGAAAAACATTGGTGGTGTTTTTTAAGTATGTGGGCATCCTCTGGACCATAGGACGTAGGAAGTAGTCTACGAATGTCGACAATGGTTCCAGAATGGAACCGATGCCCGAAATAATCGGTCTTCCAGGCGGCGGGCGTTGTTCCTTATGCACCTTCGGTAAAATATAAAAATAAGGTGTCACCGGATGTTCTGTGTTTAAGAATATTGCCTCGGACTCAGTCACCCAGCCCTCAGCTAGAGCCTCCTCAGTCATATTTTGAATAGTTCTTTGTAGTTCCATAGTCGGATCATAATCCAACAGGCGGTATGATCTTCTGTCACTCAGTTGTCGCAAACATTCGGCTCGATAGGTCTCTGTATCAAGTAGGACGGTGGCCCTGCCCTTATCAGCCGGTTTGATAGTTATAGACTTATCTGCAGATAATGATTTCAAAGCCTGATGTTCGGCTTTCGGGAGGTTGCAGAACGTTCTATTGTCCTGTCTGCACATCTCCTCTACGTCACGTTCAATAGCCTGTTCAAAGGCCAACACATGGGCCGGCATAAGATGAGTAGGTGGATTAAACGTCGACTTTTGTTTCAGGCCTGTGTTGGTCACCTGATCATATTGTTCTCATCCCTGTTTGTCATCGAAAAAGAAGTGTAATCTCACTTTCCTGATGAATCTAGCCAATTCTTGGCGAGTCTCAAAATGTTTGTTCCGATGTGTCGGAACAAAGCCAAGTCCTTTGTTCAAGGCTGCTTGTTCAGTCTGAGTCAGAATGTGTTTACTCAGATCAATTACGCTTCCCCCTCCGTGTTGTTCTGTTCCTTGTTCTTGGCCGACGTGCTCCGTAGGTTCCTGGCCGAACTCGATGTTGTTGGGGGGCTGAATTGTACTTGGGGTTGTGCTTGAGAGTGACCTCTCCTCCTGCCCCGTGATCTGCCATGGCCATGCCCTAAAAAAGGCTGTCCGTTGAAGTTAGTAGGGAAGTTAGGTGGGTAGTTAGGTGGGAAGGGGCCCTTCGGTGGATGGAAAGGACCTTGTTGGTTTGGAAAGAAAACAGGGCCTCCATACTGCCAAGGATTTGGTGGCCACCATTGCTGTCCTTGATTTTGTTGATTCCCCCTCCAGGACTGATTGAAGTTCTTCTTTCCGCGGCCTCTACCACGCCTTGCTTGGTAGTCGCTGCCAGAGCCACTCCCAGAGGTGCTGCCATCTAAACCAGAGGTACCATAACTTGAACTAGTTTTGCGGTTGTTTGGATTGAAAATGGGTGGAATATATTACTCACTAGTATATGGGTAGACTCTGTCAAATTTAAATTTGTCCAGGTCTTTCCTGAATTTCTCCATCTTGGTAAATAGAGTATGTTCCTTATAGTCACTGTTGTGTTTATCAGACTCATCCTTATTCTTTTGGAAGACCTTATTGGAAAGGGTGGCTTTGATTTTGGACTCAGTGATTTGAATTTCAACAAGAATGGCATCTGCTGCCAATTTTGAGGTCTTAATAATCAGGGTTAACCAATCTCTTGTACATCGCCAAGCGATCAGTGCCCAACTCTTTAGAAATTCCTTATCTTTGAGGAATAGCCTGGGGGCATTGGTGACAATAAGTCCAGTGGGGGCACAGTTGTTACGTAAATATTGGGCCATGATGGTACCGTGTGATGCCGTTCTGGTAATGGATTTTTTGAGGCCCAGAAGCTTACCCCATTCCTCTTCGTTGGTCGCAACCACCACAGGTGTAACGTCCAATAAATCGGGAAAGTCGGCTAAAGCTGACTGGAGGTCCTCATCGTCAAACGAAAGGCC
Source organism: Lissotriton vulgaris (assembly GCF_964263255.1). NCBI lineage: Eukaryota > Metazoa > Chordata > Amphibia > Caudata > Salamandridae > Lissotriton > Lissotriton vulgaris. The sequence continues at coordinate 1,547,689,225 of NC_141691.1, read as the reverse complement.
ATGGCTGTCAGCCATAATTTAATGATGGAAGGAGTTATTTGAGCGAATGAGCAAAGAGATGCCCAAAAGAATGCTGTGTGATAACACTCAAGGAGCAGACAAACCCACCAAATTAGAGGTGGATTACGAACAGCCTATTAAGAGCCGTACAAAGTATATTACGGGTCCGCAGTCAGGCGACTGCTCAAATACAACTATAACACATACGATTACGGGGGAGCCTAGGGCTAGTTTAATGACCGTGCTCTGGATACACGCCCTTTCGAACCTTCACAACAACAAGGGTACCAGAGGGTCAACGTAATAACAAAGGATACTCGGATAATGGCTGAGAATTAGTACCACTAGCTATACCACAACTCTTCTTTATAGGATAAAAGTGAGCCAATCAAGTGTATGGTCTTGAACACCCATCAGTCACCACTCAGAACCGCCCTTCATCATTTGGGGTTCTGGGGACCCGCACACCAAATTGCCTGATCTCAACCAGGAAAGGGCCTAATAGATGATAAACGGTCCCTCCTGTGGGCAGCGTGGGGTCACCTCTTGTCAGAAATAGTTGGTTATATATATATATGTGTGGCGTGGCTGATGGGGTAACAGAAAATGTGCAGTGCAGAGAAAATGTGATACCAAAAAAATGAGAGTAAAGTAGGTAAAATTGGTTTAGGAAGCAAAAAACTAATTTCATTGGATATAGCTTCCAATGCCAACATTAAAAATAGCCAAGACAGAGAAAATTTATAAACTGTCTAGTAGTGGAACGTGGTCAACATGTTTCAGCAAATTGCGGCCATGTGGCCTTGCTTTCTTCAGGACCTTGTCAAAACGACTGCTGCTACTGCAGACAGAACTAAAGTGTAAACAAACATAAAGAAATAGTGTTCTAAAAAAGTGAAAAAACTCAGATACTGGTATACAAGTCACCTGGACCTCCTAGGTGTACTCTTCCGTATCTTCTTACAGATTCGGTTGTTCACTAAAAGAGTCAAAAGAATAGCATGAGTACATCACACACAACCTGTCTCTAAACATCCTTGTCCACATTATCATGAGTAACCTTCATCATTAATGAGGCCTGTAAGGAAGATAAGGCCGATTGCACTGTATATACTAGTGTCTCCTAATGTTCATAGAACTTGAAGTTTTTCAAATTTCATATAGTACATCTTACCCGATGTGTAAGATGTGAAGACCTCACCCCACCTGGCTGCGGCTCAGGACATGAGTGAAGCACGGCTCTGTTGAGGTGAATAAATGCAAAAATGAATCACCCACCACAAGCGTGTTCCAACACAGCATAGAATTCGCTCATTCTCATTATCTCCGTTTACAGATGGTGGAGATCACTACCTTCTGTTCAGTATCTAAAAAATGCACATTACGAGGTACTGATCCCATAAGGGTCCTTCTAGTACATTTCCTAAAATGATACTTCGATGATTGTATAAGCAAGCTTTTCTACAACTGAGGTCCGTTATAAAGATCACATGACCCTCCTCGTTTGTATAAACTAGCCCGATAGGAAGAGCGATATTGTTCTACCTTTATCGGTTCTTCGAGGAATACCTCGAATTATCTAAAATGATTCTTCCAACTCTAATGATCACATAGTGTGCCTGAAAGCACCCGAGCACTTCTACTAATGCGTCATAACACCAATAGGACGAGCAATGTTGTCATAGCTCAACCGATCTTACATAGGCAGCATAAGTTCACCAAACCCCTCTAGTCTCCCGACGATGATTATGGTGTGCCAAAGGCTGAAGGACTGGGCTATTCTTAAGGCCCAGCAGTGCCAGGGGACAACACCTGAAACCTTCGTGGGTTACCTGTTCCGGCGTACAAATGACAGAGACACGGGACACTTCCTTCGGCGTCAAAGATCGAGGTTTATTTACTGCAGGGAACACAGAAGTCACAAGAAGTACAACGCATGTAGGTTCTAGGAGACTGCTTCAAATTGCAACTGTGGATCGCTCCTTTTATACATATCTCTGTCATAGCACAACATGGTGAACAAAAGGTTACAACTCAGTTCCCACAGTAAACTTCAAAAGGGTTGCTTTCATGTACCCAGAGTCCCGGAACATAATTACAGTAGCATCGCCAATTCCCAACTGTAAAAGTATGTTATCCTACCATTAAGTACATTCCATTCCGGCTGTAAACGAGTTAAGGAAAGAGTCAGAAACAGGTGCAAGTGAAGACAAAGATAGACAACAGATTGAAAAGAGTGTAGGGGGCGATATCGGAAACATGATTGCAGGATCAAAGGAGTCGTGCCTAATGAATGCACGGCTGAAACAAAAGACCAGCACGGCAAGATGAGCCTTGGGCGGGGCCATCTGCCTTTGCAGTGTCATTCCCCTCGTCATAAAGACACCCTCAAAGGAACACGTGTCTTCCACAAGAGTTTGGGAATCCCAGGGTCACGAAGCGGACAGCGTCCGTTCGCTGGATACTTGAGGGCAAGAGACAAAATGGCTGCTGTATCTAAAATGGAACCCGTGGGTTCAGATGAAGAAACCCACGAATAAGACGAACGGTTCAGACCAGCGTAGCGAAAAAGCGTACACCCACTAAACTCGTCATTTGCGGTTCATAGATACCAAACTCGTCCATATTCGAACGAGTCAAAAACACCACTTTAATTGTCACGGAACCTCACGGTTCCGTGACACGGTTTGTACTAACGCGCTAGAATATCAAACATAGCCCTACCTCTCCGTCGGTACTCCAACGCGGCATCTGTGCCGTCTGGGGAGGTAACGCTGGCTTGCTGGAGGTGAGTTTAAGTTAGTCTGCCCCAGATAGGCAGAGTACACCACGTGGTAAACGACCGAGCCTCGCCATAGGTCATATCTATGCCGGCAATGTACCGAATGCTGTGATTGGTTGGGCACTCGATACATTGTCCAATCATATCCCGGTGGCTCGTGGTCATGGTGAAATTAATAAACAAAGACCGGCGAGGTTCCAAAACGGACCCGACTAGACTACGGAGTGATGTGGGCCCCTTTATTACTGTGAATATTAACAATATATAACCTTGGTTTACCATTTTATGTTATGTTATGTTAAATAATATTTATAAAGCGCACGTACGCCCTTGGGCTTCATGGCGCTGAGGTACGGGAACATAACTAAGAAAGGAAAAATAGACAGCCAAATTAGGAATAAACATTATTTGAAGGCCTGTCTAAAAATGAATGAATGAATGAATGAATGAATGAATGAATGAATGAATGAATGAATAAAATTATTTGTAGAGCGCACGATGGCCAAAACGGCTTCCTGGCGCTGGGAGCTCTAAAGAACCGAACAGACAGGGCTAGGAGGTTTAGCAGGGGTAGGCCAGGGCAAACAGAAAAGTTTTCAGCGCTTTACGGAAATGTGAAAAGATAGGGATCGAACGCATAGAAAGAGGAAGGGAGTTCCAGAACCGGGGAGCAAGAACAGAAAAACATGTTCCACCAGTGCGAGATTTGTGAAAGCGGGGAACAGTGAGGAGGGCAGAAGATGATGAACGGAGAGTGCGGGCAGGGGTGTGAAGGGAGATCAAAGAGTTGATGAAAGCCGGTGCAGAGTGATCAAGGGCCCGATAAACAAGGCACCCTAGTTTAAACAGAGATCTCTGCAAAATGGGCAACCAGTGAAGGGATTTGAGGACGGGAGTGAGGTGATGGGTTTTGGGCAAGTGAAAGATAAGACGGGCGGCCTTATTTTTAAAGTGATGTCTAAAGGTGAGAATGTCAGGGCTCTGTCTGAAGGGGCCGAGGAAGCGTATTCCAAAGGCTGGCGGCTAAAAAGTCAAAGCAGCAGCCGCCTGAACGTTTTTTGTTAAAGGAAGGAACAATTAAGAGATCCTTCTTTGCAGAACGGAGATTAAGTGAGGGGGTGTACCTGAGTACCAAGCCTTCAATAAACTTAGGGCCAGTATGTTGAAGAGCTTTGAAAACCATGCAGCCCGTCTTAAACATGACCCTCTGCGCCACCGGGTTCCAATGCAGTTGTTCCAGGCCAGGGGTGATAGATTGCCACTTTGGCTGCTTGAGGATCAGTCTGGCCGCTTGGTTTTGAACTAGTTGTAGTCTCTTAAGTTGGCCAAGCGGAAGTCCCAGGTAGATGCTATTAGAGAAGTCCAATCTGGACATAACCAAAGCAATGACCACCTGGATCAGGGCTGAGTGGGTAAGGAATTGGGAAATCTTTTTTATTTTCCATACAGGAGCATTTGTTGCCCCCTGGTCAGTAACGCGATATTGAGTATGTAAAGTATAATACTCCTGATGCAAAACCAACAGGTTACAGTGACTGGAGGAATAATAATCACGACCCTATGGGTCATATAGACAGAACACTAGCAAATCTGGATGACATACCATCAGCTGGCAGAGTCCTGTCCTCACAGAGAGGACCAGGGTATGTCGTCATTGAGCCCTCTACGGTCGGTGCCAAGTTTCAGCACCCATTTCTGTTCTTTCACTAACAGAAAATTACTCACATTGGCCACATGTGATGGAATAAACGGTTTCTCTAGAACCGTCCATTGGAAAGAAGTGGCTGAGTGATTTAAGTTGATGAAATGAGTGGTGAGTTTTGTAGCTTGCCGTTTGCAGTTGATGGTACTCCTGTGTTCAGACAGCCTCACCTTGATTTTACGGGTTGTCATCCCCACGTATCTGAGTCCGCAGGGGCAGGTGATCAGATAAATCAGTTTATCACTGTTACAATTGGTGAGTTTTGTCTGTCTCCAGGGCCTAGATGTGCCGATGTCTATTTCAGTGGTTTTAGATGTCTGTGCACACGATTGACAGGTACCACATGGATGGTGGCCAGACACTGGAGGCAGGTCCCACAAGGTGCCTACCAACCTGGGTGCTTCTTCTCGCGGTCTGGTGTGGACCATCCTGTCCCTTAGATTGGGTCCTCTTTTAAAGGCAAACAGCGGCTGTTGAATGGACTGAAGTCCCGAGTTTAAAATAGGCCAACGTCTCTTCACAGCTTTTTTGATGTTATTGGATAATGTACCAAAGGTATGTACAAACGTAAGCCTTTCCAAGGCTTCCTTTGGAGGGGAGGGTTCCAGTAGTGCTGCCCGATGGTTGTTGGTCGCACGTTTCATAGCACGGCGTACCAGGCGGGGAGGATATTTTCTCTCCACAAGCTGATTATTGAGAGCGGCTGAATGAGCTTTAAAGGCCGGACCGGTGGAGCAATTTCTTTGTACACGTAAAAATTGCCCAAAGGGCAAATTATCCCGTAACGACTTGGGATGGTGACTATCGTACATCAGGAGGGAATTTCTGGACATGGGCTCTAGCTGAGGGCTGGGTGACTGAGTCCGAGGCAATATTCTTAAACACAAAACATCCGGTGACACCTTATTTTTATATTTTACCAAAGGTGCATAAGGAACAACGCCCGCCGCCTGGAAGACTGATTATTTCGGGCATCGGTTCGATTCTGGAACCATTGTCGACATTCATAGACTACTTCCTACGTCCTATGGTCCAGAGGATGCCCACATACTTAAAAGACACCACCGATGTTTTACGTCTACTGCCAGACCTGGACTTTGATGCCACGACCGATCTTTTGGTCTCATTCGATGTGGAGGCCTTATACACCTCCATACCGCAGGATGAAACCCTGGAAGTCATCCACTCCCTGCTTGATACCAACGAGTTGGACACCATCACTCCGGTTCACTTCATTATGGCCTGTGCCACTTTGGCTATGAAAAAGAAGTTCTTCAAGTTCGAGGGAAACACATACTTGCAGGTGTCAGGTACCAGCATGGGGAGCGTTTATGCCCCCAGCCTGGCGAACCTGTATGTACATTCCTTCGAGCAACAACACATCTTGAACGAGTCCAACCCATACATTGACCAGATAAAAACCTGGAAACGATATATCGATGATATATTGGTGGTATGGCGGGGCTCAAGATCTAGCTGCCAGGATTTTCTTGGATGGTTGAACAGCAGAAATGCCAGACAAAACTCACCGATTGTAACAGTGATAAACTGATTTATTTGATCACCTGCCCCTGCGGACTCAGATATGTGGGGATGACAACCTGTAAAATCAAGGTGAGGCTGTCTGAGCACAGGAGTACCATCAACTGCAAACGGCAGGCTACAAAACTCACTACCCATTTCAACAACTTAAATCACTCACCCACTTCTTTCCAGTGAACGGTTCTAGAGAAAACGTTTATTCCATCACATGTGCCAACGTGAGTAATTTTCTGTAAGTGAAGGAACAGAAATGGGTGCTGAAACTTGGCACCGACTGTAGAGGGCTCAATGACGACATACCCTGGTCCTCTCTGTGAGGACAGGACTCTGAAAGCTGACGGTATGTCATCCAGATTTGCTATTGTTCTGTCTATATGACCCATAGGGTCGTGATTATTATTCCTCCAGTCACTGTAACTTGTTGGTTTTTCATCAGGAGTATTATACTTTACATACTCAATATAGCGTTACTGACCAGGGGGCAACAAATGCTCCTGTATGGTGAACCAAGGCTATATATTGTTAATATTCACAGTAATAAAGGGGCCACATCACTCCGTAGTCTAGTCGGGTCCGTTTTGGAACCTCGCCGGTCTTTGTTTATTAATTTCACCATGACCACGAGCCACCGGGATATGATTGGACAATGTATCGAGTGCCCAACCAATCACAGCACTCGGTACATTGCCGGCATAGATACGACCTATGGCGAGGCTCGGTCGTTTACCACGTGGTGTACTCTGCCTATCTGGGGCAGACTAACTTAAGCTCACCTCCAGCAAGCCGGCGTTACCTCCCCAGACGGCACAGATGCCGCGTTGGAGTACCGACGGAGAGGTAGGGCTATGTTTGATATTCTAGCGCGTTAGTACAAACGCGTAGGTGCCGTTGGCACACCATAATCATCGTAGGGAGACTAGAGGGGTTTGGTGAACTTATGGTGCCTATGTAAGATCGGTTGAGCTATGACAACATTGCTCGTCCTATTGGTGTTATGACGCATTAGTACAAGTGCTCAGGTGCTTTCAGGCACACTATGTGATCATTAGAGTTGGAAAAATCATTTTAGTTAACTCAAGGTATTCCTCGAAGAACCGATAAAGGTAGAACAATTTCGCTCTTCCTATCGGGCTAGTTCATACAAACGAGGAGGGTCATGTGATCTTTATAACTGACCTCAGTTGTAGAAAAGCTTGCCTATACAATCATCGAAGTATCATTTTAGGAAATGTACTAGAAGGACCCTTTTGGAATCAGTACCTCGTAATGTGCATTTTTTATATACTGAACAGAAGGTAGTGATCTCCACCATCTGTAAACGGAGATTATGAGAATGAGCGCATTCTATGTTGTGTTGGAACACGCTTGTGGTGGGTGATTCATTTTTGCATTTATTCACCTCAACAGAGCGGTGCTTCACTTATGTCCTGAGCCGCAGCCAGGTGGGGTGAGGTCTTCACATCTTACACATCGGGTAAGATGTACTATATGAAATTTGAAAACTTTCAAGTTCTATGAACATTAGGAGACACTAGTATATACAGTGCAATCAGCCTTATCTTCCTTACAGGCCTCATTAATGATGAAGGTTACTCATGATAATGTGGACAAGGATGTTTAGAGACAGGTTGTGTGTGATGTACTCATGCTATTCTTTTGACTCTTTTAGTGAACAACCGAATCTGTAAGAAGATACGGACGAGTACACCTAGGAGGTCCAGGTGACTTGTATACCAGTATCTGAGTTGTTTCACTTTTTAGAACACTATATCTTTATGCTTGTTTACACGTTGGTTCTGTCTGCAGTAGCAGCAGTCGTTTTGACAAGGTCCTGAAGAGAGCAAGGCCACATGGCCGCAATTTGCTGAAACTTGTTGACCACGTTCCACTCCTAGACAGTTTATACATTTTCTCTGTCTTGGCTATTTTTAATGTTGGCATTGGAAGCTATATCCAATGAAATTAGTTTTTTGTTTCCTAAACCAATTTTACCTACTTTACTCTCATTTTTTTGGTATCATATTTTCTCTGCACTGCACATTTTCTGTTACCCCATCAGCCACGCCACACATATATATATATATATAACCAACTATTTCTGACAAGAGGTGACCCCACGCTGCCCACAGGAGGGACCGTTTATCATCTATTAGGCCCTTTCCTGGTTGAGATCAGGCAATTTGGTGTGCGGGTCCCCAGAACCCCAAATGATGAAGGGCGGTTCTGAGTGGTGACTGATGGGTGTTCAAGACCATACACTTGATTGGCTCACTTTTATCCTATAAAGAAGAGTTGTGGTATAGCTAGTGGTACTAATTCTCAGCCATTATCCGAGTATCCTTTGTTATTACTTTGACCCTGTGGTACCCTTGTTGTTGTGAAGGTTCGAAAGGGCGTGTATCCAAGCACGGTCATTAAACTAGCCCTAGGGTCCCCCTTAATCGCATGTGTTATAGTTGTCTATGACATCTAACATTCTTAAATGTACTTTGTAAGTGGAACATCTGTTGCTGGTCCCAGCGCGGAGGTGGAGGAGGAGACTTCAGGGGAGGAGGCGGTGCAAGTGCCGGACGAAACTGCTGTGCGGGTTGCCACGGTAGTGGCGGGCAGTGGTAAGCTCTTATATTCCTTACTTATTGAGAATGCAGACTGCATAGTGTGCTCCCCGTGAGAAAACGTAAGGTTTGTCCAGATGAGAGACATGAAGAAGAATGATTGACATATAGTTTGAATGGATGGATGCCTGGATCATGGTACTATCTGACTCTTAGATAGCATATGTGTATCTAGAGAGAGTAGACGGTCACTGGACGAACTAAGTGTTACTTTGAAGAGCATGTAACACCGCACCCGCATGTCCGTCGCAGTGTAGGAAAGGCAAGGAAAGGAAGTTGTAATTTTGTCCGAATACTAAAATGAATAGTAGCAGTAGTTTGTATTGCAAGCACAGCATATATCCGGCTATTACGATGGCCACTCAATACCTCTGTTAATAAGTTTAGTAGAACTCGGTCATTCATGTGTGGATGTATCACTGTTCACTCAATCAAAAGCAAAGCACCTAAAGTCATCCCATATGTAAGCAAATACATACCATGTGCAGTGATAGATAATCAGATTATTTATCTTCTTAATTTTCCTTTTCTAGTATTCATTGGCACTGTGGGGTGAAAGTTAAATTAATTAAGCAGTAGCCCTTGTAACAGAGTATTCTCAGTGCCACCCATAATAGAAAAGTAAGAGCATCACCACCTGCATGTACTGGACTGGTACAGTAACGCAAGTCTGTCTCACTCATCATGGCGGGCGTGTTTTTCTCGGGTGCAAGTTGACTGCGCTGGCATTATGCCGGCTTGCAGAAGTTAACGTACCAATTTTGCTAAACAAGAGAGAAGAATAAGAATAAGACTGGTGTACTGTCATAGTCGACTCTAATAGAGTGAGTCCATAGTGCTTGTAGAATTGATTCCTTAAACTCCCACTAATGTTAGAGGAAGGATGAAGAAGTGGGAGGTTAGATAGATACTGGCCACAATAGTTATGTACTGCGCTTGCAAGTTGCTAGTTCTACTGTGACACAACTTTCTGCTGAATCATTTTGTGTTAATCTTAAAGAGCATTGGTTACAGACTATGTCTTTCTTTCTTCATATAGATGCTCCTTCCAAACCAACACGGAAGGAGCTGGCTAAAAGGGCCCGGCAACGGAGGCTGGAGGCCACTGTCGCCGAATATCGGTGGCTGGTGGCCCAGGAGGAGGAGGACATGCAGAGTACATCAACAACCTCCACGGCGACACCTGCATCCTCCTCCACGCTCCCTGGGTCAGCCAGTCAGTGCAGCAGGACTCCAGCGGTACGGAGCCGGGGTACCGCAGCCACCCGCCACCGTCGAGCAGCAAAGAAATCAGCTGCCCCCACAGCAGTTGCAAAAAAAGGATGCACCGCCTTTCCCTGAGGGTTTCCTACCTCGAGCAGGAGCTCCTCAACACCAAAACTCTGCTCGAGACCCTCCGCAAGGAGCATGCCGACCTGGCCCGAAAAGTCAACAGCAACCAGCAGTAGGAGGAGACTGTCCCTTGCGCCTTTTTTAAAGACTTCTGGGGGGTGGGAATTGGGAGTTGGGTTTTCTACTTCTTTGGACTTTGTTTTCAGGGACATTCGTTGGGGTTCGGGAGGGGGCTGGGTTGGGTCTTGCGGGAGAATATTTATGTTAGGGATATATAAATATACTTTAAACTTTATCTTAGCATACGTGTTTTTTACTGCTTTTGAGGCTGGTGGGTGGGGGTTTAACAGTTCTGAAACTTAAGTGGCATCTTGATTCAAGTTGTGTAAGTACTAGTGGCCCAAATGTTTTCAAAACTAAGTGCCTCTCACAGAGTAAGTGAATTCAATAGTCCTAGGACCGTCAGTCTCTCGTCCTTCCTAATACTCCATTATTCTACCTCCCCCCAAACGCTTATCTTACCTGTAAATTGTGTTTGGGAATAGGGCTAGGCACAGGGCTGGCTGCAGGCGAAATGGCGATTAAGGTTGGCAATCCTGGGCGGATGAAATGTCATCATTGCGGTGGTACTTGTGGTGTTACACAGTGGCAGTTGCAGCATCTGAAAAAAAAAGAAAATGAAACATTGTTTGTCCTTACCGTAGCATTAGAACGGTACGATAGAGAATATAGCAGGTGACAGTACACTAGAACAGTGCCACAATGTAGCCTAACAAATGGTAAAGCATTGAAAGTATAACTAGTACTTGCGTTGAATTTCTTTGACATTGGCTACTACTACAAGAAATAGTACTGAAGGTGAAGGACACGGCAGCGTAATAATTTGCCACGTCTAGGAGGAGGATGTTCTTGATGACCAATCAAGTTGATGGCGCACATGAAAATCTGCTTTCATTTGCCAATAGTGACTCAGTGTCAAGCTGAGTAAGAATAGAATATATCCTCGGATTCCTTTACCAGCCTGTTGCTATGACCTTATCCTCCCCAGCAAGTGTGTGGAATTATTGCTGTCATTTAGTCACACATCAATCAAAACCACACAGCCCGGGGGAAGAGGGTTAAGGTTTGGAAAATGGATGGGAATGGCGGTTTTTGGGAAAGTTTTGTTGAGAGAAGAAAAAAAAAGCACAGCATGGACAACAATAATTGAAGATAAACAAATCTTTGGGTACAAAGCTAACCATAAATCTTTTAAGTGACATAAAGGAAGTGCATGCACTACTGCATGCATGGTTACTGAAAAGTAAGTAGTACATTCGACAACCGTGAATGAAAGAATGCGAAAGTGCAGGGCTGCAGTAATAATTATGCGTTTTCACTTGTCTATCGCTGCACTCAGAGAAACACTTCGTACATTAAATTAGGTTTTAAAAATAGCAGAAGTAAAACCTATGCAATGGCTGTAGGGATGAATTTAGAAGCAGAGATCAAAGAAATGCAGAGTCACACTCATAGAAGTTCACAGCAATAATATTACTTAAAAGATAATTAGAAAAGAACGGATACTGTATCTGTATGTTGTTGTAGTTGTCCTGTTGAATTTGGGAAGTTGTAAGATGCATCCAACCATTCCTCTTATTAGCGGGACTTCTCCATTCCATCTGACGCTCTGTCCATCAATGTTGGTGACCAGAAGACACCCTGTCCACTGCCTGCCTGGTGGATGCTGAATTGCGGCTCGCTAATGTGAAGCCTGACTTCATCTATATCCCATTGCACAGGCTGAAACCCGGCCTGTAATTATTGATGGAAAAACAGGAAGTGATATTAGAACACCACTGACAAATAAATATAAGGTATGTACGCTGTGTAGTGCAAACAGTCACACTTTCAGTATCCTAATAGACAGTACAATATTTTTGAAAGTGCATACTGTGTCTGAGTCTCCTTTTGAAGGATAAATAAGTATGGGCGAATTAATTTAGCTTATCTTTCCCCTCAAGCTAGGTGTACTGTAAACTGTGTTTTAGAACAAAATTAGACCTTCCCAGCAGTGCTCCCTGACCCTTACTAAACCCAGTCGCTAAAATGTAGAAGACCCCAAATCAGATCTCAAAAAACGAGGCCTAGTAGAAAATGGTGACAAAACGTACTTTGAAAGTAAAGTAGGCCCAAATCCCCCCTTACCCACCGTGGTTTGTATTCTAACCACTTGCAAACAAGCAAAAGTATCCATACCCAGCATCGCTCCAAGACTCCCATACCCCCCACAAACAGCCCCCAGCCCAAACACATGCAATACAATACTGCTAACCCTAATGAGCCCGTAGTTAAGAATAGTGGCAAACGCTTTCTTTAACTAGGCCAAATCCCCCCTTCCCACCATGGATTTTCTTCAAACCACTTGCAACCAAAATTACACATTCCCACGAGTGCTCTAAGACCCCAGAACGCAGTTGCAAAAATCTAGAACAAGCCGAAATATATGCAATCCTGCTGCTAGTGCTAACCCTAACGAGCCCTAAATTAATGTGCCAAAACGCTTTTCAGCATAGATTTTCTCGAAACCACTTTTATCCGGTAATATACCTTCCCAGCAATGCCCCAAGACCTGCCAACCCACCCACAAAAAAGCACCCCCATACAGGCAAAAAGCAAAAATGGAAAATCTCATACTAAGAATATTTTCGGCCTTCTTTCAATTCTGTCCAAACGAGCTGTGCAGCTAGGCCCTAACTCCCCTTTTCCACCATGGGTTTCCTGAAAAACAAATGCAATCCATATTAGACTGTGCCAGCAGTGCTCCCAGACCCCAAAACCCACCCACAACAACCTAAAAGCCCGCCAAACAGCACCCCAAAGACAGGCAAGTGATCAAAAGTGCAAAATCTTTTTCTGCTCCGATTTTCTCCAAACCACTTTTATCCGGTATTAGACCTTCCCAGCAATGGCCCCAAAAAGCAAAACTACAAAAATGGAGACTTAGTAATTTTCAGGCAAATTTCCAAAATCACTCTGCGCGCTCTGCAGCTAGGCCCTAACTCCCCTTTGCCACCATGGATTTGCTTCAAACCTCTTGCAATCAAACATATCCATACCCAGCAGTGCTCCCAGACCCCACAACCCACCCACAAACAGCCGAACCCCCCCAAACCGCACCTCAAATACAAGCAAGTCAGCAAAAACCTAAAAAAAATTCACCTCCGATTTTGTCCAAACCACTTTGATCCGGTATTAGACATTCCCAGCAATGGCCCTAGACCCCTGCAGCCACCCACAAAAAAGCAGAACACCCCCAAACTGGCAAAAAGCAAAAATAGCCCTACTACCTGGATGTTTGTCCAAACGCGCTGTGCAGCTAGGCCCTAACTCCCCTTTTCCACCATGGATTTCCTGAAAAACAAATGCAATTCACATTAGACTGTGCCAGCAGTGGTCCCAGACCCCAAAACCCACCCACAACAACCTAAAAGCCCGCCAAACAGCACCCCAAAGACAGGCAAGTGACCAAAAGCGCTAAATCTTTTTCTGCTCCGATTTTCTCCAAACCACTTTTATCCGGTATTAGACCTTCCCAGGAAGGGCCCCAGACCCGTCAACTCACCCGCAAAGAAGTAGAACACCCCCACAAGTGCAGAGTCTTTCTTCATTGGGCGTAATCCAGCCATCTGCTTTGAGGGAAATAGGAGTCTGGAGGAGGAGGATAGAGGAGCATGTTCTTGTGAACTTGTGAACCTGAGGAATGCAGGCTGCGGCACCTTCAAATCAATAAGCAAATAAGTGAGGACAGTTCTGCTGATGGGCTTGTTTTTGTGCTTAGGTGATTAAAGTTTTTTATATAGATTTTGCAAAACAAAGAAAGACAGACACACAGGAATAAAAGTGAATAAGGACGAAAAAGAAAGTTATTGATTCATTGGCTCATTTTCAGGGCTCGGTGTCAGGGAAGAAGAGTTCGTCCTCATACTCTGCGAATTCAGGCGGGAGTAGGTCACCTAACAGAGAAGAACTTCCCTCATCTAAGTTGGTATCCTCCTCATCTTCTTCCTGCGTGTATTCTTGTATTTTGTAATCTGGTGGTATGAGGTGCTGATTCATCTTGATCATTGTTAACCTCTCCTCACTTTTGGGCGAGATGCGGGTCCCTTTGCAAGTTACAATGTCACCAGCAGCACTGAAAACACCTTCAGAAGACACACTTGCGAGTGGGCAAGACAAGTAATTTATAGCCAGGTTGGAGATCTCTGGCCACAATTCTTTTTTCCCATGCCAATACACCAATGGGTCATCATGAACATAGACCTCTGTTGAGTTATTCAGATAGTCCTGCACCATTGACTCAAGGTTCTCCACGGTTCCTCCACTTTGCTTACTTTTTGCTGGGACCTTTTGAGAAGCAAACCCAAGCTGAGTTAGGCAATCCTCTTCTTCACACAATGTTATTGTTGTGTCTGGTGCAGATGATCCGGTTGCTGGTGTCTTTAACGGCTGAGAGGGAAAATCACTCACTTCTGCCACAGCCACAGATGCAGAAGTGGATTCTTTTGACTCCGGATGGCCTGCTGATGCTGATGTGCTGCCTTTTCCTTCAATTTCCTGCCGTTATCTTTCAAACCGAGTGGCTGACAACGCGAGCCAACGTTTGAACTTTGTAACTTCTGCGTCATCAAAAGGAAAGAATACTCTGCCTGCCAGTGCCTTTTTGTACCGTGGATCCAGAATAGTAGCACAAATGTAATGCTGTTCTGTGTGGATCTTTTGAAGACGTTCATCGCAAAGTAGGCGCTCTAATAATTTCTCCTCCAAATCAAAAGCTTCTTGCTTTTTTTCATCGTTTTGAAACGTAGAAGACACCGCCTTCAGTTGGTGCTCTAGCATGCGCAACAATGGGATAGCTTTTCCCAAATTACAGTCCTCCCTGCTGACTGCACGCGTGAAGACCTCAAAAGGACGAAGCATGTCTGTCAGGCTTTAAACTAGCTTCCATTGCTCCGCATGTATCCTCAGGTCCTTCATAGCTGCACCCTGTGTAAAGAAATACTGATCGACTACTGCACACTGCTCAAACAGACGCTCAAGCATGTAGAAGTGCTTTCACTGGCAGTTTACGTTCATATAGCAGGCCCCTCAGATGCTTCCGGGCCTTAAAAGAATGGTTGAAATGTGTAAACATTCTTCGGCAGGTGGTCAGTAACTCACACACTGGACTTTCTTCAATCAAGAATTTTTTAACAACCAGGTTTATACAGTGCGCCAAACACAGCACTCTGAAATAGTTACCCTTATCCATGGCCTTAACTACATTGGCGCCATTATCCGTGGAAACATAACCAATCTTGCGTTTTATGGGGGACAGCCATTGAAAGACCTTTGTGTTAAACTCCTGCAAAATGTTTTCTCCTGTATGACTTTTCTCCATGCCAAACATGGCTAGTGTTGCATGTTTCTGAGCAGCTTTAAAAACGTTGTCCGGGTCAACACCTGCCCTTAGCTTTGCTGTAACCCCTGAAAAAGAGACCCAGTGTGCAGTGATGCACATGTAATCAACGCCTTGGCAACTGGTCCACATGTCTGTTGTCAGATGTATAGTGTGAACAGCACTCTTCTGCAAAACTGCCCCAATCACATCCAGCACATCTTCATGTAGTGCTGGAACCGCAACTCTGGCAAAATAGAACCGGCTAGGAAACTTCCTGTCATGATTTACTAACCTATACCCCTTCTGCTCAGCAGCAAGGAGGTTTTCGCCCCATCAAGAAACCCACCCCTGTCCCGTGCACCCAGCATGCCAAGGTATATGTATGAATGCAATATGTGTTTAGTGCTAAAACGTCTTGTTTATGTATTCTAAGGTGAACAATGACTTTTGATTTATGAATCATTGCTTGAGGTACTATGTTACTGTGTCGAGTAATTCGGTCATTGTTTAATTCCTAAATGTTTATTGTTGTTAAGCCAAGTGATGTTGTTCTCGTTAGGAGCACCAAGGAAGAACTGCCATCAGGGTGGGGCTTTTAACGTAAACGCACGCACACAAACGGTGCGCGATGCGTCCTCTTCTCCTGGGTGTGGTTCAGCTATAAAAGGCCACACCCAGGATTTCTCGATGCTTCGTCTTCTGCCACGCTCCCGAGGACAACGCACCTGAGCGCTCTCTGGATTCAAGACGACCGCCAAAACCCGCAATGCTCCAGAGGGACTTCGAGTTTCTGCACAATCTTCAGCGCGCATCCCTGCAAAAGAAAAGACAAAAAGCTAAGTGAAAACCTTTTTATATTTTATTCAAGGCGCCCAACGCAAGCAAGCAGCAACTACTTAGAGACTTAAACTCACCTGGTACTTCTTCAAAGACTTGTTGGAGCATTTGAGAAAGGGACAATTCACATCCTGAAAGAAAAGAAAGACGCTTTGAGAAGAATATCAAAGTAATAGATAATTGTGGGACAAAAGTTTGGATATCGATATTTGCAGTTTGTTTCTTGTTAAGTATTGTTCCCATCTAGGTGGAGAAGGCGAGAAGGGATATCACAGAGTTGTATAAGTAAGTGTAATGTACAAGTGAAGTGGGAGTGATTGAGAATTTAGATAGAAGTGAAGTAGAAAGAAGTGACTTATTCATACATGTTATTTTTACTTAGGAGAAAGAACAGATTTCTCCTTCTTGAATTCAACTCTTCAACTTCAAGAGTCCACATCACCTCACCCCTCGACGACAACACGGACGCGACGCCTAGAATCCTATTGTCGCAGGTAGGCCTTTTACAAGTTTAAAAGGAGGACTGAATAGAGAAGTGCAAGTAATAGGAGAGTGCTGGAAATAAGGATTAAAGTTACATAAGTTTCTTTGTTGCCTCGCAGGTCGACAACCCAGGAACCAGGTAGCGTCCATTATCCGGCCCTCCTCCCTATTTTCTATTTAATTACCTAGGTGTTCTGTTGAAATTCACTAGGTGTTGCCTAGAAATTTGGGGAAGTTGGTCCATAACGTCTCTGCGAAATCACCCTACAAGCAACTCACAGGTAGGAGTGCTTGTGGTCTTGACACTTCCATTTAGGGCAGAGCGGTGCCACTAATTCAAGAAAACCAACCCCTTCCACAAAAGAAAAAGGGAGAAGGTCCAACGCTAGCATTTTAGCCAGCTTAGTGTTATACAGACGCGTCATTGGGTGGTTGCGTTCAAATGGCGCATCTGAAAACAACATGCTTCTAATGGTGGGCTGGACCATTTTACGGGATGATGATGATGATGATGACTTCTTCGACCCAGTTATGCTCGGTGATGATGAACTTTTTCACATTGGTGTCTCACTCTCTCCCACGCTCTTAGTGTGGCTCATATATCTTGCAGGGGGTGTGCTGCTGACAGGGGTACTGGGTGTAAGTGAAGAAATGTTTGACGCTTCTTCCTCCTCGTCATCATCAGATGAAACATCAACGGATACAGTTTGTTGACTTGCAATTCGGGCTTCCTTGATCTCCTTTAGGTGCCATTTGACAGTGTGCTGTCTCTCAAGATGATCTCTTTGGCCTCCAGTACCATAGTTGGTACCAAGCTTACCACGACTAACTCAAAGCTTACAAATTATACAAATGGCTATATTTTCCCTTGTTGTGCTAACACTAAAGAAGTCCCAAACTGCGGACTTCAAATGTCTGTGGGGGGCGGAGGAGGCGATACTGGTCATGCTAATGCCAGATGAAGTGGAGGATGTGTATTGCCGAACTTTACTACGTTGTGCACTTGCAGCACCACTAATTGAGGAAATGGAGGTCGAGGTGGATGGAGGTCCCTTCTGGCGAGAAAATATGGAAGCGGTAGGTGGTGGTGTACTAGTTAACTGCATTGGTGGTGGTCCCATTGCCTCGTCGACAACATCACGCTCAGCAGCTTTTCGGGCTAGGGTCAAAATGTCTGTTTGCTGCATGCCCACTGGGGCTGCAGTGATGTTTATGATGACTGCGTCGTCGTCGTGAGAGTCTTCATCAGCAGTAGAATACGCCACTTCTTGTTCAGCGTCATCATCACACTCCATAAGTATGAGAGTTTCGGGGACCTTCCTTTTACGCTTAGCTACCTTTCTCAGATCATGGTGTGCCTCACTCTCAGACGGCAGTGGTGGTTCCCAATTTGGATCCATATCATCAGAAGGAAGGGGGCTTGAAGAAGATGTAAACACCGTTCTTGATCTTTTTCTTGCTAGTGATCTGGAAGACAGTGAACGATCAGGAGGGGTGGCTTCCTCAAATGATACCTCGGCTTGAATGTCAATTTCCTGATGTGCCCCTACTTCGGGAGGAACAACTATTGTGGGCACTTGTGCCGCTCCATGCACCTCTGCTTGCGCATCTCCTTGCGCTGCCTCTCCTTCCACATGTGCTTGGGCTTGTACTTGCACATGTGGTTGTTGTTGCGGCTGTGGTTTTTGAACACTCGTCAGATGAGTTACAACAACCTGTGTTGATTGAGGGATGCTGCTACTTTCTTGCGATGAGCCAACATCACTGGTCGATGGTGATTGAACAACTATACTTGCTGCTTCTAAAGCACTGAAGGGCTTGGACTTAAGTTGGCGTGGTGGTAGTGGCACGGAGCCCAATGGAGCGGGGGTGCTGCTCCCATCTTAGTCCCCAGCAGACCCCGCTGCTGCTGCAGGCGTACTTTTTTTCCCCCAAAAATGTGGCGGGTGGCACACCAGTCTCCTTGGTAAGTGGCGCCACTTGTGTCTTTTGCTCCTTACTGGCAACTTTCTTGCTAGAGGAGCTACGGGGAACTTTTTTTGGGGCCATCTTCTTCAGATGTCAGAACAGCAGGCCGCAGTTGCACGAGTTGCAGAGCTGTCTTGTCTGTGGCCACACGTGACGTCGCGTGACATTATGCTACACACACCGCTGCAGGACTTCTTCCTGGCACTGGTGGTTCTCTTGTGCACCTAAAAGCAATGGAAGACAGAGGAACATCAGTTATACACCCCAAAAGTCGAAAAACACATAAAAATCACCACAATCCCATGCCATCCATGCCCTCAATGATGTTTAAATTCAAGACACCCCACAGTAAGACTAGGCCCATGCACCACTCATTACCCCTCGGCATAATGGATGAAAGCAAGGCAAAATGGGTGCAGGCCTGAGAACACTGCCTGCCTTCAAAATGGCCCCTTGCCCCCAGCACATGGCCAGGCCCTGCCTGTACCAGCACTCAAAATGGCCCCCACCCACATCGACAGGCCCCATCAACACCCCAAAAAATCGAAAAATACACAAAAATCACCACAATCCAATGCCATCCATGCCCTCCATGATGTTTACATTAAAGAGACCCCACAGAAAGACTCAGTCCATGCACTACTGGGTACCCCTGGGCAAAAGGCCCCAACAGCAGCCAAAATATTCGAAAAACACATATAAAATCTGCACAATCCCATGCCATCCATGCCCTCAATGATGTTTAAATTCAAAACACCCCACAGAAAGACTAAGCTCATGCACTACTCACTACCCCTGGGCATAATGGATGAAAGCTCGGCAAAATGGGTGAAGGCCTGAGAACACTGCCTGCCTTCAAAATGGCCCCTTGCCCCCCAGCACATGGCCAGGCCCTGCCTGTACCAGCACTCAAAATGGCCCCACCCACATGGACAGGCCCCATCAACACCCCAAAAAATCGAAAAACACACAAAAATCACCACAATCCAATGCCATCCATGCCCTCCATGATGTTTACATTAAAGAGACCCCACAGAAAGACTCAGTCCATGCACTACTGGGTACCCCTGGGCAAAAGGCCCCAACAGCAGCCAAAAAAATCAAAAAACACACAAAAATCAGCACAATCCCATGCCATCCATGCCCTCAATGATGTTTAAATTCAAGACACCCCACAGAAAGACTAGACCCATGCACCACTCATTACCCCTGGGCATAATGGATGAAAGCTAGGTAAAATGGGTGCAGGCCTGAGAACACTGCCTGCCTTCAAAATGGCCCCTTGCCCCCCAGCACATGGCCAGGCCCTGCCTGTACCAGCACTCAAAATGACCCCCACCCACATGGACAGGCCCCATCAACACCCTAAAAAATCGAAAAACTCACAAAAATCACCACAATCCAATGCCATACATGCCCTCCATGATGTTTACATTAAAGAGACCCCACAGAAAGACTCAGTCCATGCACTACTGGGTACCCCTGGGCAAAAGGCCCCAACAGCAGCCAAAAAAATCGGAAAACACTCAAAAATCAGCACAATCCCATGCCATCCATGCCCTAAATCATGTTTAAATTCAACAAAACAGTTGTATCATGCACCCATAACTAACCCTGGTCCTACTGGATACTGTGGCTACCCACAATATATTTTAGTTAATGTTCTGAAAAAGTTCCAAAATTGTAGTTGCAGCAACTGTAATGCCCCAAACAAACTTACTTGTGAAATTTGATTTCTAATCCAAACGTGATCGAAAGAAAGCCAAAAAGGCCTCCATATCCAAATATCCAGCAGCATCCACAAAAAGTAATCCTTCCAGGTCAAGATCCAACTGAAAGTGACCAGCACATGAAGATAGCACTGGGAGGAGCCTGCTGGACAGGAACAGGAAGTTGGAGACTGTGGGGCACTTCCTTCCTCGCCCCTCCCCCAAATGGACTCCTTGCAAAAAAAAGTGCAGGCAAATGTCAACCTGAGGAGTAATTCTGATAAAAATCATCATTTTCAGAAGGTTTATGCTGCTTGCTGGTGGATTTCTTGTGCAGAATTGCAAATTTTGCAATTTCGCGAGTGCAAGATTGTTGCTGTCCGCCGCATCTACGTGTTCGCAATTGCGTACTCTCGCGATGCATGCTGTGCAAGGTGGCAAGCCGCGATGACGTAATCGTGGTCGCCAAACTCCCGAGATCCAAAATGGCGCAGCACACGCAAAATATGGAGAAACACAACTCTGCAAACGCTGAATGAAGGTAAGTGAACGCCGCGCGCCGCAATATTGTATCACCAAGCAAAAAAATCCGCTGCGTGCGAGTTTGCGAATTTTCAGCAAATTCGCGAGAGTTGCGGATTGCGAATTTGCCGAAAATCCGCAAATCCACGAGCGGAACGGATTTTACGCCCATGCTTAGTAATTGTATATATTTTATCCGTTTTAAGTATCATATGGCTCAGAAACCATATCAATGCTTTTACAGTATTATTTCATAATACTCCTTTTACTGTATGCACTTTACTTTATGACAAGTATTGCAATTGTGGCAATTCATTTCTCTTGCATGAGAAAGAAGACTGCTCAATAAATAACACCTTTTATTGAAAACGCCTGTCTCTCTATTTCTCTGCACTCTGGTGAAACTAAGTATGTACGATTGACTGAGTGAAATAGCTATCTTTTGTTTTCACACAACTCTGGAGATATACTCCTTATTCTGGAGGGAGCAAAGTTGTCATGTTTATGCGGTTGTCAGAAGCTAATCCCTTCTTGTCTAATCAGGGAAGTTAACTCCTCTCTGTTCATTCAAGAAAGTTTCTAGTGACCTCTGAGCTAGCTGGCATACCTAATTAAGTCTAACATATTCAGTAGAGACCCAGTCGACCTCAGTCCTACGTCTAAACTGCTGTTTATGTTATTCCAATGCGCAGAGCCTATTGGGAATATAGGAACTACACTACATGGCGCCCAACGTTTGGTAAGGCGATAATCTGTCGCAAGATACTAGAGTAACTCAGTCGTGCTTTTTCACACAGACCCTTTCTTTCTGTAAAAACTCCAATAGACGTCTGGAATGGGTAAAAGGTTAATATCCGCCAAAACTTAGTAGGAAGAGATTCCTATGTATTAGTTTTTGGTTTAGTCAATGTTGAAGGATACAGTGTTCCAAAATATTGTGCACCTAATCTTTGTTTCCTCAAAACTTGCTCTGCAAACTTTCTGTCAGTAAAAATGTCAGACAGTGAGGACGAAAGGGAGAGAACTACACTAGCAGCTCAACTCGTAGTGGACGACACACTTGTCCAACATAACGACCCGGATGCAATAATCATCCCGGTCAATATAAGAAAAACCATAACTATAAAACTTATAGAAAATGAAGTAACATCAAGAGGTGGTACAGTCGTATTTGTGGTAGAGGCACATGAATTTCGGCAGAGAGAAGTATTCTATTCCTGGATAAACTTTCCAGCAGCACATGCTGTAACACGTGAGTTCCACTACAACAAAATAGCGGAAGGTCCAGAGGAATACTTTCCTTTCAAGGAAGTTGAAATTCCACTAACATACCAAGAGCAAATGCTCTGGTTTAAGGGCGCCCTAAAACATCAAAATCTCATTACCAGGCTCCGTCCACTTGTTAGACCAGGAGCCACATGGCCGGTTCTAGCCAGCTACACACCACACCCCGACATTGAAAAAATGTCAAGCGAAGAACTCTTAGTTAAAAGAAAAGAATTAACAAAAGCATATCGAGATTTAGTTCAATTAACAGTTGACGGCACAACCTACCAACTAAATAAACTAATTGAAAATCCAGAAATGACTTAAAAATAATCTCAATTCTCAAAAGAAGAAGTGGGAGGGTAATAAACAAACCTCTCCCAGAGAAAAACAATTTCAGTCCAGAGGAAGGTCTCCCCAACGAAGAAATAGATCTCCAGAAGGGGGGGCAAGTCTCCACAACAGGAGCCCTCTGAAAAAAGATACAACCTTAGAAATAGGGAAAATTTGAAAAAACCTGACAGATATCAAGATATCGATACACGTCCCTCTCGATCGTTTCAGACTTCCTCAAAGAAATCGGAAAGAAGAGGACAGTCAGAACATAAAGAAGAGCACATCAAGTCCAAAGACAAGGAACCTGCTCATAAAAGTAAAAAATTACAATATCACAGAAAGAAGGTAGCCAGTATTAAAATAAAACATGCCGAGAATCCTGAGGACACAACTAAAAAATGGAGAGTGGACCCAGACAATGCAAGACAGCGCAGCAGAAGTGACCATAGCTCGCAAGATCCTGATGAATCTTCTCGAGACTGTGGACACAAATGAATACATTCAAGTGGAAACTGCAGACACCCGAGTGAGCGTGCCCCAAAAACAATATGAAATAACATTACGTATAGAGGGAGATAAAACTAGGAAAATAAAAGGTCTCTTTTGGGAGAATCTATCTAAAGGCTATGATATCCTTCTAGCAGAAAGGGACTGGCCACCAGAGTTTGTCAGGGAGTGCCCACATGGTGAAGAAATGATTATGCCTGCCTTCTCAAATCACATTCCAATTCATAAAAAAATACACATTTGCTAGAAAATGGGCAGTGGCCCAAGCCCCTGCATTATATAAAAATCAGGTAGGATGGGATGAGGATACACCTCACCATAAAATCCAGTTAAAAAATCAACCTACTGCACAAAGGCAGTATCCTGTTAAGCAAGAAGCTGAAAAACAAGTAAAAGAAATTTTAGATCAACTTGAATATCAGGGGGTGATTGAAACATGCACCTCACAAATGAACAATCCTTGTTTCCATTCTCCAAGCCAGACGATTCATATCGTCTAGTTTTGGACTACAGACATCTAAACTCCTGCTGTAAAACTTTTGCAGTACAAAACTCACGCAGTGCAGCACTAATGAATAACATTGTGCGCAAGAAATATAAAACGACATTAGATATTTCAAATGGTTTCTTCTGTCAAAACATAGCACCTGAAAGCAGATATTTGACCGCTTTCTCCAGCATGGGGACCTAAAAACAATTTTGTCGTCTCCCACAGAGATTCAAGAACAGCCCAGGATTATTTACAGCCAGGGTAACAGAGTTACTACAAGCATATGATGATGAGGCATTATCCTATGTCGATGACATCTATCTTACAGACGATGACCTGGAGACTCACTTGAAAAGAGTGAACACCATAATACTTGGGTTCGCAGCTGAAGGGTACAAATCCAACTTTAAAAAATCACGAATTGCCCATCTAACTGTCCTATTTTTAGGATATGAATTATCAAGTGAAAGTAAATGCCTAGCCGACAACTTCTTAGAGAAGTGTGCTTTACTCCAAGCTCCAAAAACGCTGAAAAACTTACAATCAATACTAGGTTTCCTGAATTTCGGAAGATTATACATTCTAAATTATGCAGAGAGGGTTAAACCTCTCTACGAACTAATAAAACCCGATTTTAAACCAATTAATTGGACTCAAAAACATACAGAAATTTTAAGATCATTACAGACAGACATGTTAACTAAAACAAAACTGCAAACGCACGCAAACGAATGCAACCTTGTAATCCGAGTCATCCCAGGAAGATGCGGATTCACATACCTGACCTCTAATGAGGGAGAAACGGTACCAATAGCTTACAAATCACACTTGTATACACAAGCTGAAATGAAATTCAGTTCTACTGAAAACATTCTAAATGTGGTTCAAAATGCTGTAGCAAAAGAAAGAGCCCTAGCCCAAGGGAAGAGGATATCTGTTTTGACAGCAGTATTAGCCCTTGAGGCAGTAACAAGTCCAGGCATTCCAAATGCTATAGCTCTAGATCCAAAATGGATACAATGGGAAAATTCTCTTGCTACAGAAGACGTGAAACACGCTTTTGATCCGAAAATGAAAAAACTAGAAAATCTGGAATACGAATATGAATGCCCTCTGTCAGTAGAAATTCTGCCTCTCTAAGAGTACACCTGTGTAATCTACACAGACAGATTTGCACAACACTACGTTGTGGAAAAACAAATTTACAATGCTGCGTGCGCGATTGTTATAGGTCGCTGGCGCTTAGGTAAATTCAGACCGATGGTCACTAAAACTGAATCACTCAGAAACTGTACAGCTCAGCGAGCTGAAATACGATCTCTAAAGATGGCGCTTGAAAATGCAGTTAGCGAATTCCCAACACTAATAGTGTGCGATTCGCATTACTGCGTCCGGTCTTACAATAATTCCATACAGACCTGGATAAAAAACGGTTACAAAGATGAGACAGGTGCCACAATAAAGCATAAAAAACTTTGGGAACAAGTAGTTCTTTTGCAGAAAGAACTACAAAAGACTCACGTGATACATACGCAGAGTCTTCAACGTGATGGCGTTCTCGTTGCAGGGAATTCATTGGCTGACAGAGCCACAGCGGCAGCTGATCACTCGGCTTCCATAGCTACAAAAAAGCGTACGAAAAAACAAATAGACGGCGAAACGCTGCTTGCAGTAAAAACCTCAATGGAAGGCAATTATGCGGTGTTACCTCTAAACTATCCACTCGGCAATGCATACATAATTGATGTGAACTCCGTTCCGTTTGCTCAAATCCCTGGAGTGGGGGATAGAGTAATTCCAAACACGAACCGGAGAATCTTCTTTTTACAAGAAGCACACATGGGATTGGTTCTGAGGCACCAAGAGATCCTGAAATCTCTAATAGAATTACAATCACGATACTGGTGGACGGGGAGGAGCGTGCAGATTTATAACTTTGCAATGAATTGTCAGGACTGCAACAGAGATCGAAGTTGTGAACCGGACCAGACACCCGCCCAGACTCCTCTATTAAACAGCATCAGCCTATCTATACGCAGACATCGAGACGGAAGAATGCGAGCCCATAATTATTAAAGCAAGATATATGTGGATGTGGCCCCAGCGCCCGGCTAACGCCAGAACTGTTATAAAAGAGTCTTTATTGGCACATACGCAATTGGCGAGTTACATTCTGACCAGGGTCCTGCGTTTAGCTCTCGGGCTTACAAGGAGGCCATGGCCAGCATGTGCATTGCATTGCGGTATTGTAGTCCATTCCATCTGAGAGAAATGCGGTAGTGGAGAGAAAAAACCATGACATAAAGAATCTATAACAGCGAGGGTATTAGGTTCGGGTGACGGGTGGGTCAAACATCTAATAAGTGTCCAACGTAGTCTTAATAACATGCCAAGAAATCCTCTAGGAGTATTATCAGCCGGTATGAACTTTTATTTGGTACTAGAATGATCATCCAGGATTTGGATTGTCAGACTTCAGTGGTGAAACAAAAATCCTTTGATATCAAAGGTCGTTTGGCTGTTTTACAGGACTTAAATGAAACAAGAAAAAGTCTAAGTAACGAAAAGCTAAAGCCAACGACCACTGAAGAAAAACCACCTGTCCCAGCAAGACCTGTCTGGATTCCAAAGATTGGGGATCTGGTCAGAGAAAAGATCGCAGTGAAGAAGGAATTTGGGCCTTCTTACAGAAAAGCAGTACCTGTCTTAGCTGTCAGCGGAACAAGATCAGTAGTACTACCGCTCATTGCTGGTAAAAAGGAGAACCGAGTTGTATCAATCGACCTGGTGAAAGCACAACCATGTGGCCGATAATAAGTAGTAGGCCCAGTGGACTCCCAAGAAATAGCAGAAGACCAAATCTTGCTACAATCCAAGAGGTTAAAACTGAGAGACTAATCACATTTGATAAACCTTCAGTGAATAATAAAGGACTATGCAACAAAGCCATGGAACTTGTGCCTCTTGAAACCCAAATCGCAACAGTTCGTCAAGAAACACCTGACTACAACGATGTAGCCTCGGACTATACAAATGTAACAAAAGAAAATCCAAAGATCAATGGAAATCCGAAAGCAATTCCACCAATTAACAGAACTGCATCTGGATACTTTATCAACTTTGATGACTTTTCCGATGATCCAAGTGAACGTGGAGACAAGCCAGCAACAAAAACTTTCAAAAAGAAAATTACAGAGCTCTTTCATCAACTCTGAGAAATATATCTAACTTCACCATGGATTAAATTATGGATTGTGTTAGGTGTACATTTCCTCTTTCTGTGGCTCATCTTGGTTTTAAGTTTGGGTAGATTTATTGATGGAAAATATAGTACAATGGACACTGCAAGTCAGAACATCAACTTGGTCCTGAAACCACACAGATCCTCTCACATCAAAAAAAGAGAACTATCATCAGTGAACATCATAGCCATCCCTATACCTGGTGGTATAGCATGGGACAAAACTGACTATGAAATCTATGGCCCGGTTGAGCTCTTGAAATATCCACACCATTTAAGATCTCCTTAAGTGTCTTTGTATCACCTGGTACTTTCTCTGATGATTGGGACTTTGAAAATATTAATAATATGATGTCAGATTTAGAAATGTCAGCAAAATTTACAAAACATGAATTTTTACAGGGTTCGTCGAATTATGAGGAAATGTATTGTTACAATCACTTTGGGCATCACTATCTGCATAAATCTGCAAATCCTAGAAATGTTATTAGTTATAATCAGTGGGAACATTGTCCAACTCAGCCTAAAGGCAGTTCAAAAACATTTTATGAGAAATTTCCATACTTCTCAGGGTTTAATTACACTAATCCAGAAACCTTTTATTTCAAAATGTTAAATAAGACAGGAGTGAAAAACATGTTGACAAATACTAAATTGATTTATTCTGAAAAATTATATGAAAAAATGTCTACATTTGTTTTTGAATTTTGGAAAAACAACATTGAGACAAAAACCATCTGGGGTACAAAAGAGTGGCAGGTGCGAGGTCTAGAATCATTGTTTAGAGCCTGCATGATCCCAGAACAAATAATGTTCCTGAATGACACAATTCAACAAACAGCTTGCTTTGATTTAGCCAAGATAAAAGATTTAAACAACCCGTCTATACCAAAGCCTATGCCTGATAGAAAAACCACTACAGATGAGGGGTTAGACGTGTCCTATATTTTAAAACAAAACAGAATACTTCCTGATTGGAACAAATGGTTGATCTGGCCCACAGACACTAATAACTGTCACGATAGATTCCTGAACAAACTACAGGGGTTCAAACAGAACAGGCCAGACCCAAGATGTTCCCAGAGACAACATCCAGGGATAGTTACAACATACAGAGTAGAAAAACTATGCCTCGATTGGCTACAGAGATCCACACTTCCCGAAATTAAGCAACACTTAGCTTTACTTAAAGAAGGTGCTGACTTGCAAGATTTCATAATGGGACCTCGAAACAGCGTCAAAAACGTTTCATATACGCAGGTATATACGCAGCTTGCAATGAAGCTTGGTAAGTAACACAAATTGAAACTGCAGAAAAAATAAGAGAAATTGATCGTATTAATTTGGAAAAATCACTTTCTGTAGTGGACAATGGGTTAACGACTCTGTCCTCCAGAATTTTTTCACTGGACAGGATTGTATCATCTGCTATTGATATAATAGAACAGGATATGCTAATGTTACAACATGGTCAATCCCAATTGCGTTCTATTGTACAGCTAGGCTGGACGTTACAAAACCTCCGTTCAGGCTACGTATGGCGTCTAATCAACATAACGTCATTATTTTCTATCTTTAACCTTACTGATAGACAAATCTCGTTGGCACAAAAAGGAGCAGACTATACCGTGCTGAGCATTGAAAAACTAAAAAGATTACCATTGACAATGTCAGAAAGACCTGTCATTGAATGGATAATACATGGCACCATTACAATCCCGATAACAACTTTTCAGTTTCAATACTGCCAAAAATATATACCAGCAGGCCTGTATGAAAGGTTGGGTAAAGGATACATCAAATCAACCTGGAATTTACCTTATACACATAGATGCTATGTTGAAAGGAAAAAAGAGGTATTTCTTAGTGTTAAAAATTGTAAAAAATCACTAAGCGGTACACCTCTGTGTCAAGGTATTAACTTGCATGGAGCCTGCGAAGGTTCATAAATCAACCTTTCATGTCATCTCCACGGCACCCCTGCTACACAGATAGAGCCCTTTTTCAGACAACTTTCCAACTGTAGCTACGTTATATTAAGTGACCACAGCTGTTGTGGCATGATGCCAGGAAAAGCCTATCTCGTGAGCGTTACTTCCAGGGTAATTTGTTGTATGCAAGTATTGTATCCAAACAGCAATCCAGACATGGAGGCAGCAATATGCCCTTCTGTGAATACCTCTTCTATTCAATTGATACTTTAAGCAGAATGAAGTCTATTCTTCTACAAACAACCGTGCCTTTAACCTCGTCCAAAGAGACGTATGACCTGCAAGTTGCAAGGACAGCCGCAGAGATACATACCCTATTATCAACAAATTGCCCCATGCATTTCGTAGAAATGTTAAGCCAAATCTTAAACATGTCAGATACCAGTGGCATCGTACATGTATTTAAGACAATTTTTTCGGGACTGTTAGCACCCTTTGAAACAGTTCTGGGCATCTTCCCGAATTTTGTGCATTCTCTTTTCGGTGGCCTGCCTATTATTTTGGGACTCGTAGCAGGAATTGTATTTTTGTTCCTTCTGCTCCGATATGGCAAGCCAAGTCACAAGCAAAACTCAGGCTACGATGGAAGAAACGACCCTAGCAATACGATACCAAGACCGTATCACTAAGGTCCTCAGATTGGCCCGGCTAAGAGATCTGAATACTAGTCAGACCAATTTGGCAAAATTGCATCTTACATGTGCTTCGATGTCTGCTATGCGGAGAAGAATGCGTGTTGGACGTCTGTCTTACACTACCATCAGCAGTACCAATGGATATTGATACTTTGCTCTGTCCAGTAACGACTCATGCAACGTGTTGTCCCCAGCGGCTACCTATTCTGATGACGGCATTCGTTGAGACTTCACCATTACGATTAGGTGGCGGTGAAGTACGAGATGAAAGCGGCACCGCACAGGTACAACCTTCCGTGACCATTGCTGATCTAGACACCGATGATGGCAATGCATCGCACACATGCACTATTTCAACTTTTTCGGAGTTGGCCCAACTTTCACCTACTGTGGTAGACACGTTTTTTGCTGGCCTATCTGAGTTAATGTTCTCTCCTAACAACAAGAATACTAATTGAAATAGCGAGCACCCAGCGTTCCCTGAACTTTGAATTCGGCCTTCAGTTTTGATAAACAGCACTGCTGAAAACATTTGAAACTATTTTACCCATGAAAGCAAATTTATTTTCCAAAATATTTATCTTTTTTTGGCACATGATACTCTGCTTAAAGTAGAACTATTCTTAGAGAACAGAACTTCTATATTTAGAGACTCTAGAGACAATATTTTGAATCAGCCTCTAGCGCATGTACAATCTTGTATGAATATGTGATGAACTGGTTCTGACCTCTTTTTTCTGTATTAAGAGCCATTTCATGAATGTAAATTTCGTGATTCATTCAGTCAACATTCTAAATGAACAACATTTTATCTGAATGATACCACTGCTTGAAAGCGTACAGTATAATACTCATTTTCATGTATCTATACCATTTCAAATGCATTTGATGTATTTTGGGGTGGGCTGGAAAACACATTCATACTTATATGTTTATATATTGCTTAGTATTTAGTAATGATGGACATTATACGTGGAGTGGGTGTTGTAAACGTATCTAGGACCCTAATTAAATATCCCAGATTTATGCCCTTATGTGGTTATAACAAATCATATCCTTATAAAGGCATAGGAATCATATCCATATTTAGTAATAGCCAATGCAGTCCAAATACGGCAAGGCTACTTCCTTAGACTCCTAGAAAGTACAACGAGTTCTGTAAACAAACCAAACCTCCAGCAACCTGGGAATTCCCCCTGCTTTTGTTTTGATTTGTCCTAGAACTCCTGTGAGTTCTGAAAGAACTGCCAGTTCCTAGTGACGGTTCTTATTGACGTCTTATGTCCAACCTTACGTCAAACACGGCACCTTACAGGTATAAATATATCAGCATTTGCCTTAAGCAACACACAGTGGTTTGGAGCAGAGCGGCTATCTACTTACCCAAAGCCCAGCTGATGCGAGTGCCGGAAGAAGCCGACCCTCCCATTTGATGCACTGAGAGAGATGCTGTCTTTTCTCCTGCCGAGAAAATCCGGCTCCAGTGTTTCCAGTCACCCTTGCGGGTCACTGGGAGATCGAGTCCTGAGAACGAGATACAAGACCTTCTTCATTCTAAAACCATGGTACGGAGCTGATTAGATCCTTAGAGAATTCTTGATTCAGATTCTTGGCAAAACTAACTTAACTTAAACTGCGACTCCCTTACTCCAACCCACATACTAGGCTTAAGAAGCAACAGATAGCAGTAGGAATCAACAGCTGCACTACCCTGATATATACACAACAGTCAAAGCAAAACCTTATTTGCCAAAGTTGCCCACCTCTTAGGTCCACTGCTATAGAACCTTGATTAAACAGACAAAATAGAGAACTGAGAGGCAACAATATACAGTACAGTACATAAATCAAGCGGTTTTCCAAGGGGTATTCATATATGTTCACAAAAAAGAGTAGCAGTCCTTCAGATTATTCTTCAAATTTTTTTTATTGCAGTCTTCAAACACAATCTTGACAGAGATGACAGCCAACGCGTTTCGCCCAAATTGGGCTGCTTCAGGGCAAAATAGTATTTTGAATATCAACGGAACTTCAGTGTGATGTCACACGGAGGGCGAGCCTGATTTTCGGGGGGCGAATTAAAGCTGTCTAAAAGTGAAGAGGTCCACACGCTTTCTATTTAAAGATGGATGCCAGTATACATTGAACATGAACACGGTGCTGACGCAAAAATTTGCTTTCAGATGAATTTTCCTCTAATACGTATAATGGTCAGGTCTGAATCAGTAATACAGTAATATGTTAGTAATACAGTAATACGGTTTCTCAGCAAGACCGACCCCTACGAAGATTCGGAACCGGTGCTGGATGGCTCCATCGCGCTCTGCAACATAACTTGTTACATCCAGTGACACCTATCATAGTGTCCACCCGGAAAATTATCTCTTAGAGGAAAATTCATCTGAAAGCAAATTTTTGCGACAGCACCGTGTTCATGTTCAATGTATACTGGCATCCATCTTTAAATAGAAAGCGTGTGGACCTCTTCACTTTTAGACAGCTTTAATTCAACACCCGAAAATCAGGCACGCCCTCCGTGTGACATCACACTGAAGTTCCGTTGATATTCAAAATACTGTTTTGCCCTGAGGAAGCTCAATTTGGGCGAAACACGTTGGCTGTCATCTCTGTCAAGATTGTGTTTGAAGACTGCAATAAAAAAAATTTGAAGAATAATCTGAAGGACTGCTACTCTTTTTTGTGAACATATATGAATACCCCTTGGAAAACCGGTTGATTTATGTACTGTACTGTATATTGTTGCCTCTCAGTTCTCTATTTTGACATACTAGGCTTAGGTTAGGTACACTGGGGTAGGCCTATCTTAGAAGCACCAGTTAAGTACGTTTAGTCAACTTTTATCATTGTATGTAATTGTATATATTTTATCCGTTTTAAGTATCATATGGCTCAGAAACCATATCAATGCTTTTACAGTATTATTTCATAATACTCCTTTTACTGTACGCACTTTACTTTATGACTAGCTTCTTATCACCCTCGCAGTGTCAACTCGTTCATTAAAAAGAGGTGGGTACTGATTCAGGGTATTGTCCCCACAGCCAACCTGGTATCTTTGCCGGGTTCTCCTTCACTTTGAGGGATCTGTAGTTGCTTACAAGTGATGATGCAATGTGACACAGGTGAGGGCCCCTGGGCAACGTGCGGCCGAAGAGCCTGTTCTTGGTGGGAGTCCTGCTGGAAGGGGAGAAGGGTGGGGGTACTCAATCCTTGCCCCCACAGCAAGAGGGACAGGACACCTCACTTCGCTAAGGGCCTCCCGATCAGCCCCACATATCTCAATTACTCAGCCGGAGACGTCCAGCCCCTGTAGGACCCATGTCACAGGTCCATCACCCCAGAACTCTCCATTCTTCCCTTGCCCCCCAAAGTGCTCCTCACAGCTTGGAGTGTTCTGGGTGGGAAATGTGCGGGGGCTGCCCTGCTGCAGCTCCCAAAACCATCAATGGACTCTGACCATTCAGGGAGCCGGTCCCCAGACACACTCTCCTCCTTCTCATTCCCTGTCTTCACCCCCATCACCTCCACCATCTAGTCAACACCCACGAAAGCACATCGAGAGAGTGGGGACTTACGGTTATGTTGCTGCAGACCTGTGCGCTGAGTCACCGCCTCCACTGCCCCACCAAGCAGGTCGCTGTGGACCGCAGGTGTGACGCTCATAGGAAGTTAGCGCGTGCATCAGGCAGCCAGGGGATACTAGTCTCCTCTTCAGGGGAGTCAGGACCAGCTGAACAACAAGCCAGGCTACCCCAAGCCCTTTAGCATGACACCAGTATGGGCCTCTCCACCATCTCCGACACTGCCTATAAGTAGGTCGCCATTTTTATGCCACCTCACAGGAATTGCCCCACTGGTGTCACTGTGGCCAGGAAAGGATCACCCTGCTTTGCCTACTCAGATGCTCATTAGTATTGGTCAGAACATGTTGGGCGGTGACACAAGTAGTCTGATGTGGCTCCAGGATAACTAATTACAGCAGGATTACAGCAGGGCCGGGTGGAGCTCTGGGAATACATGTCTGCTCCACCATCTTGTTGGCCACACCCGGACAGTTACACAGTCAAACCAGACCTAAAACTCCATGTAGGTTAATGACTGACCTCCTCCCATCTGTGCTGCTGCCAGAGAAAAACAACATAAACTATCTAGTTATCTAAGCCGCTTTAACAGCTTTCCAATGTCTTGTGTTTGTCACCGAAAGTCCAAGCTTAGGCAGCTGGATAAATTAACAAAATTATCAAAGCTGTGGAAGGCAGGCACAATTTGTATGTGGCAGCACACAAACCTCTGCCAAATCAAAACTTGTACTCCTGATCTCAACATCTTTGCGGAGACAAATTCCCTCGCTAGTGATTCTCACATAACTTTCTGCTGACAGATGCGATATCAAGCCAGACCTTAAAAAGGTACATTTAGACATATACAAACATAACTCTTTAACTGAAATAGGTTGCATTAGGAAATAATATAGCACATCTAAAAAGCACTTTCATGCTATATTGAAATAAAGGGAGGACAATTGATGGCACACACAACCAAATACACGCAAGCAAAGTAGACTGAGAGATAATTAAAACAGCATGTGAGGTTTTTGTACATTTCATACCACACTGCATAATCAGTAGATTCATAAATGCATCAGAATTATAAACACATTTGGATCCCAATATTCTATTTATGTGTTGAAAAATAATGGTCTTAAATAAATCTGCTGAAGCTGAACATGGAAGAGCTATTTATGAAAATGTTATTCACTCGTACCCTATATGGTAAGTTTTATTTGCTATTTACATAACATAGTTTTACACTCTGAAAATTCCCACATGGTAAATATGTAGTAGTTAATATTCTTCCAGGTCAGGGAATCTCTGGGTATTCTGTACGCAACCATAACCTCGCAAATTTCTGACTAAGGCAAAATAATTTTGTTTGTCAATGTTCACCCTACAGTCAGCTAGAAATGTACTCTTGGTAAGAGCGGGAGTCGTTTCCAGCGTTTGTCCATGCATAAATGTAGAATCACGCAGGTAGAAATCTCTTACCAAAAATGTAAATGGGACCTCTGAAAAAAATGTCAGGAGCATTTCTAGAAACCTGTAACTATGGAAGGTTCTAGTGATACTCTCGGAAACCCTGGATAGTCAAAAAGCCTTCATCCAATCAGGTGTAAACCTACAATTGGAGATTTTACAATTTCTTTGTAAATCAACCGGAACAAGGACAACAGATTTCTTCCTAGTGTATAGCCTTAAGAACCCTGCAGGCCCATTGAAATCAGAAAAGTAAATATTATGCAATCGAATGTATTTAGCAGATTCCTTTTTCCTGACGCCTGACAACAGACACACGAGCGTCTTTATTGAAAATGCCATTGAACATAACTGCAGTATGCCAGGTGCACAAGTAGGGGTTAATGACGGGGGATACACAAGGCATCCTACACTGATGGAGAATGTGCTCTGTTTATTTCCCAACCCTCAAATAGTAATGGTGGCAGGAAAACAATGAGAACACTATTTTGGTAAATTAATTTTCATTCTGGCAAACAACCAAAAATGATCTCAGAAGACATTACGTCTTTAGTTGAATGGAAAAAAATTGGAGTTTGCTGCCAAGTGCAAACATTCAGATACCTTTCAAGATACCAGAATGCCGTTCTGACGGCTAATTTTGTAGCTTACTTGGAAGCAAAAGCAGTTAAGTATAAGTGTGAGGAAAACTCCATGTAATTCTCCATAATCAGACCAAAGAAACTGTAAAGAGTAATGGGGCCTGATTCTCAAACGGTACTTCGTAGTATATTTTGTAGCATTTCGAAACATACTACAAAACTTATTACAAAATGTAAGTTGTGCCTGCGCTTATATGTGCGTAGTTCTTTGCCCCATTGTGAAGTCTCTGCACGTGAGCACATAGATTTCAATGGGAAATATGAACGGGACACAGAGGAGTGGGGGTAAAAGGGGTAAACGTACTTCTAAAGGGAATGGGATTAGGGAAGAGTAAGAGGGGTTTGGGGCGGGTCAGGGAGGGGCTTAGGGAGGGGCGTTACCCACCCACAGAAGATTAAGACAAGTGCATTACTCTTGGGATGGAGACATGTAATTTACACTTTTGTAGTACGTTTACTCTCCGAGTATGTGCATACCAAAAATAGTAAATTTACAAATTATAAACTTTATAAAAGTCACCAGTTCATTTGTATATATTTAATTAATGTATGACTTTTCCAAGACTAACCGAATGCAGAGCTGAGATTTATTTTTCATAAGGCGTGTGACATTGATTGGTTGCAGAACACTCATAGAGTGTTTTTCATGTTTATTAACTTGTGCAAATATGTTTTGATACGTGGTGTCAATGATTTGAGAAAGTTTTGAAAGCTGTACGCCAAAATGGGCCATCATCTGGAATAAATTCTATATTCAATCAGTAGTCTTGGAGTGCTGTTTCTTTATTAAGAAATGTGTAGCAGTGTGTGTGTGTGCGTATATATTTATATATGTATATTAATACTTTAGTTCGACATCTTGTCATAAAGTTTCCTTACAATATGATGATTGCAGCATTTAGATGATACAATAAAGTGCATATATTAATTAAAGAGTTATACTCTTTGACCCTTCGTATTTTTTTGGTGATGGTTTAAATGTGGTCATGACTTCATTACTTTCTTTTCTCACACAGGTGCGTTTATTCTCTTCATGAATTATTATAATTTGGTTTGGCCTACGATGCTGAAATATTGTTATTTGCATTGTATTGTACAGGGATTTTTACCAACCTTTTGTCCTGAAGATGGTATGACGGTCTCATCGCCCTCACAGACCGAAACGTTGACTACGGCATCTCTTTCATTTGACATTGATTGTTTTGAAGGAACTGTTTATCTATCTAATAATATCCTTCTAGGACTGTATGAAAAGATGTCAACATAGCTGTTGTGTAGATCAATTCACGCCACCTCACATTCTATGTTTGGTTGCTTCAAATACTTTTATTCCCTGGTTTATCATATATTAAATATATGTTTTTCTTGAAGTAGATTTTCGCCCTGTGTGTTACATTTCAATTCTTTTCAATTATATGCTTTTTTGGTTGATTAGCTTTATTCGATTTCAATATAAAAATCATAAAAGCAACAACAGTACATAAATATACACCAATACATTTCATTTCATGAAAAGTAACATCTGTTAAAATGAGATTAAATCAATAGAATAAATCAGCTAATCATTGAAGAGCGAGAAAGTAGATCAAATTGATTAAACGTGGAGATGATGTGACCACTCGATACAAGACCACTTCTGCCCATCAGGTGGTTGCTCTGTGCTTTTTGACATTGCGACGGGGCATATAATGTTCTAGGGTAGAATTCACTTAGGCTCCAGATAGATATAGGCCTATCTCCTATTTGTGGCTGCCAAGATTGGAGGTATGGGATGATGTATTTATTCCTGAATTTTACAAGTACCAAATCGCCAGCAATATCTTTTGGGAGAGGTCCTAGCCAGCCCCCCCTTCTATCGCTTAGTATGGTGCCAGCGATGTTGGGTGGCAGGAGTCTATTTTTGGTTAGCCAGAACACAACCTTGTTTCTTAGGTCCTGATGTCTTTTGTGTTTCCCCTTTGGGAGTTCTGGTACTCCTGAGAGGACGAGCACAATAGGAGCGGCCTCTGGTGGCAAATGTAGATGGTTGGTTTTATATGACATATTGTCATAATTAACCGCTGTTCCCTCCTGTAATGTCGTTTCTTTGTTCGGCCCTACTCTAGGGTAAGAACTCCGTAATGTTGTGGCAGCTTTCGAAAGGTTTAAGGTTTTCATATGTGGGGTTACTAGTTGATTACGGGTGGTCTTACTTTGTGTGGTGGTATTGGGCATTTCTGTGGAGGCTGGACGCTGTGGTTGAGAGGGTCCTGGCATAGTTTTTATAAGTAACGAATTGGGTTTAATTGCTTCCTTGACACCCGTGAGCCTATCCCCTAAGCTAGTCATTTTTTCAATCAGCGGGGATAATATTGACTTCATCATGTTTTCGAACGAGGCCAATAAAGAAGCCTGGATAGGTGCTTTCGATGTGGCAGTGCTGGGAGTATTGGGCAGTGGGGGATTTGGGTTTAGTTTTTGTTGCTTGGCCTGACTCCCTATTTGTTTGACCCCATCTCTCTTCCTTTTAGCAGAAAAGACCTGGGGGGACACTGCAGATTGTGAGTTTACTATTGGTCGTGTTATAAGGGGAGTACCCTGTAGAATTTGAGTTAGTTGAACTGGACTACTGGACCCAGGACTAATCGTTGCTATAGCGCAGATAGGAGCACTAGCTTGCACATTTCCTGATTCCACAGGAGCGTACGTGGATTTACACATTTTGTTTAGTTCCTCCAGTAGTGATATAGCTGGGGCTGCATCGGCAGTCTGTGAAGGATAACACATACTGGGAGAACTATCCATGGCTGGGGATCGTTCTATTCTCTCTAGTTCACTGGCAATGGGGAGTATTGCACTCTTTATATAATAGTCCATCGTTCCACTAAGCAAGTAACTCTGGGAGGAAAGTTTTCTGGTGCCCCCTTTGCAGGTCATAGCGTAATAGCTTATAATGGTGAACACTGAATCAGTATCAAGTACCGAACAAATAGTTCAACAGTTCCACTATGGTGACGCTTAGGAAGGACCTGTAAGAAACTGGGGATTGTCAATGGGTATCTGTACCTTTAGTCTTTTTTCTTCTTTTATTAGTTCAGTACCAAGGGGGGAGCCCCGTCCCGGCCTCCTCTGGCATTTGATGGCCGCAGATGGCCCTGCCCTTGTCCCGGGCTTCTCTCGGGCGCTCCCGCGCGCGACTCGTGGGGCGAGAGGCGGTCCGCGCATATCAGGCGCCTCCTGGCGCTGTGCTGGCGTCAGAGACGCGACCTGTCCGCCGGGGCACCTGGGAGTTGAAGTTTCTGGGCCCCCGCGGTGGTTGTGATCGGTATGGGCGGTGTTCCCCAGCTGCCGTTCCCCTCACTGCGCCTGCTGGGACCCGCTAGTAGAAGGATGCATAAGCTGTTGAGCTCACGGCGGGATCGAGTGAGTCATGCTTTTTTGAAATGATTCAGTGATTACTTGATTAAAACTGTTGTTCACCACTATTTAGGGTGTAACCAAGAAAAATACTTCTGAGGTAATATCTCCAAAAACATCCTACAAACAGAATCCCTTGTAGGCAAATTTGTCTTTCTTGTATATTAATTAAAGGCATGGTAAAACCAATAAAAGATATACAGCAACATTGTTTAAGAATGGTACCGTTGCAATGTGCCGCCTCGGCATTCTATAAATCAATGAAATACATATATTATACGCCAACCTATTAAAACTTTGATTGAAGGTGTGCAACAGCATTATTAAACTTGTAACCATAAATAAGGTACTCATTCATGCAATGAAATATGTACAATAAAAATGTTGGGTTTTTCCCTTGATAGCCTTCACTCTTCAATACCAGCCAACAAAATTAAATTACATTATAGTAATCAGAAGTGTTATGTACAGGATAATAATGATAACACCACTGTAAAATACATCAGGATACCAAATACAGCAAATACAATCATATAAACCACCACCCTTCTATGATTATGATCCTTTAACACATAAATTATTTTATGAAATCAATTATCATTCACCCTCTGTGCCTTGCCTCTAATACCCCACATTTGGCCCAAAAACGTTGCCACTGCACACCCAAACAATGGCATGACATCGGACTTTAAAATGCTCAATGTTATTCTGTAGTTGTCAGTTCCTAACTGCTTGCAAATCAGAGTGAGACAATTTTTCCTTGGTAACACATACGGGCACACAAACATTACGTGGGCTAAGGTTT
The DNA here is from genome assembly GCF_964263255.1 of Lissotriton vulgaris. Classification (NCBI taxonomy): domain Eukaryota; kingdom Metazoa; phylum Chordata; class Amphibia; order Caudata; family Salamandridae; genus Lissotriton; species Lissotriton vulgaris. The sequence goes on along the minus strand of NC_141691.1, from coordinate 1,547,649,952 downwards.
CTTGTTGGTTTTCACAGCCAGGGCAAATACATGTGGCCTCGGTACTATTGTTCCATTCGCTAGTAAACTCATACGAAGGCAGGGTACCAAACCTAAACTGTATATATAATTTTCAATCCCTGGGACTTTCTATGAGATCTAAATAACCTTCTAGAGAGTGATCCAGTTTGTGTGTCAAAACATCTAGGGTAAGCTTCCCCTGAACCCTAATGTTCAACTTCCTTTGAGTTAACCACTCCCAGTAGGAGTCCTTTACTTCACATTTCCGGGAGAGCAAGGTGGAGTCGTTAACATCCCAGATGTCCCCCATACCAATGGCTAAAAGCCTATTTGACACACCTCTCAGCTAGCTAATTTTATTAGCTGTGTCCCTTCATTTTACATCATACAAAGCACATGCATAAGGCAATAATTCGGGGGTTGTCTTGATCCTTAGCCAAAACAACAAAGGGCGCAATCTTGCTATGGAGTCCAGTGAGTCTCTGCTCAAGTCTAACATGAGAGGAAGAAGAGGAGTACTCTGAGGTAACATTCATAGGTTTGTAATTTAAAATCTAAACTACTAAGCTTATCTACATGTTCTAGGCCGAATAATTCTGCCCCATACTCACAGAGCTCACCACTTTGGCATCATATACTTGCACGGCCGGCCCAATAGGCTTAGTATGGGATAAACAGTGTTCTCACCCCAGGATCCCAGTCAACTGCTTATGCTTCAGGGCCATCTTAGAAATATGAGATTTGCATGACAAATTGTCTGATAAGTTTAGGCCCAAATAATCAAAGTCGCTAACTCTCTCAAGTTGTGTGCCTCCCAACCTAGGACAACCCCTTAGGATTTGGGAGAGCTCAGGGCCATGAACTTGGTTTTAGTTGTATTTATTCTTGAAGATGGTTAAGAAGCTGTTGCCAACCTCCTGGAGCTTTAGACACCAACAATGTATCATCTGTAAAGAGAGGAGTTACTACTTTCATCCCCCCCAGCATAGGTGCATCTGTAGGTTCCTTAGTGAGAAATTGTACAACATCATTGATGAATAAGGAAAAAAGCATTGGGGCCAGGACACAACCTTGATGCACACCCCTATTAACAGGGATTAGGTGGGTAAGCTGGCCTTGAAGGCCCCAATGAACGTTGGCGACATTTTCTTCGTACAGATGAATCAGCAAGATTAACATTTCCTCTGGCATATATAAGTCCTTAAGGGTTTGCCACAAATTCTGCCTGGGAACAAGGTTGAATGACGTCATAAGGTCTATAAAGGCACTGTACAAACTGCCCTTCCCAATTGTCATGGTTTTCGAGTAGGTTTCTAGGTCTCCCTAAAACTTGCTTGATATGGGACAGAATTTCGTTGTCATTGGCCCATGCCTGTATTTTGTGCCAAAGCGCCCTACTAAAAACATTCTGTGTTGAATCAATCAGACTAATTGGCCTATAGTTGCAGGGGGAGGAGATATCACCTTTTTTGAACAATGGCACAACCTCTGCTCCTTTCCATGAGACTTGTATAGGGGCACCTTCAGCTATAGCATTGGATAGCACATACATGTACTGCGTCCAACCTGGGGTATCCCAAAGGAAAAGGTCACCAGGTATCCCATCAGGCCCCGGTACTTTGGACGGAACTATGGTGTTGATTGCAACAGAATGTCCTTCAAAGTAAAAAGGACCCCATTGGTTTGGGGGTGCCTTCAAGATTGTACAACAAAAGGCTTTAGAACTTGTTGGTCAGTAAATTGGTTAGAGAAGTGAGCATGCTAAAAAGAGGAAGGAACATCGTTTTCTAATTCTGCAGGACCTGCCCGGGTACCCCATGCCACCAATGAGCAAAACATTTTACTATCGATGGCGTGGCGTGCATCCTTAAGGGACTGCAACCTAGCTTCATCCCAGTCCCTCTTGGCTTTCCTCAGTTCTGATTTATAAGCTTTCCCAGCATTTCTTGTCTCATCTAAATCCCCTACTTTAACTGCGTTCATTAATAGGGATCTGGAGAGACTGCAGGCCTTATTGTACAATGACTGTGTGCTCTTTTTGGTGGGCTGTGATTTCCTCGTATGCTTAGCAGTTGTGAAGTTGTAACCTAATTGATCAAAGAAACAACAATAGGGGATATTCTCAAGAACGTGTGATAATTACATCAAAATTAGCTTAATGTAACTCTTCTTATCGCAGGCTTTCTTGGGAAAATAACGCTGTGTCAACGTAATATTCACAACATGGCAGTACCATGCGATAGGCCCACAATAACGCTTCAAATGTCCACGATAAAGTCAAAGCGATGCCACAAAAATGCGAAACACGAACACAAAAAAAGTTGCTATGAGGCCAAACGCGATACAAAATCTGTGAAAATGAGTGACAGACCTGCAATTCACACATGTCAGGCGGGAAAAATCACCATAAAAGTAGAAAAAAAAACATACAAACAAAAGCCAAACTAGAGCGAAGCACAATGGATGTTGCCGGAGCAATTACGGAGGACAATCAGAACCCCACAAGCCTCCCGGAGGACCAGCCTCAGACCTCGGGGTCATGGAAGGGCAAGGAGGAGAAGAGTAGGCAGAAGTGGTTCAGTCTGCAGGAAAAAAGGATCCTCATAACAGAGGTGGTAGAACACCATCAACAACTGTTCGTCACCTCCACTGTGTCATCCACAACAAAAAATCGAATAAGGCAGTCCATCGTGGACAAGGTGATTGCAGTTGGAGTGCTGAGGAGGACAATGAAAGAGGTCAAGAGGCGCTGGAATGATGTGAAGTGCAAAACCAGGCAGAAACTCGCAAACAACCGGAACTCAGCAATGCAGACTTGAGGTGGGAGTCCTGTGCCACAGGAGGAGTTGGACGATATGGAGGAAATGGTGCTCACACTCATCAGTGGGGAGACGGTGGCAGGAGTTGGGTGACCGGACACTGCTTAATATGACCGGACACAACAGCACCAGAGTGAGTAACAACCAGGGACTGGGAGGACGGGGGAGATGGGCACAATGGCACAAATGCACAATTAAGTAGAGCATATCTGCAGACAAACAATCCCCCAGCCCCCAAATCCCATCAAGAGGCCAATGTACCCAAGTATGCAACATCTTAGCACTGTATAAGCACAGAAGCCAAAGGCACACTGCATGAAAGGGATAAGGGGTATCAAAGACCTTACATCCCACTATCTCCATCTTATATTAAAGATACTGGAGAAATGATTGCAAAGGTGGAAAATCTTAAATTTAATGAAAAGAATGACCTATTGGTTACACTTGATGCGGAAGCGCTATATAGCAATATCCCACAGAAAGGAGCTTTGGATGCCACAATGTGGTTTATAGACTTACACCAGATACCCTGTAACAAACAGTTTGTTTATGAATGCCTATTAATAGTACTGCAGGAAAATGTCTTCCAGTTTGGAGACCATTTATATCAACAAATAAAGGGCGTGAGCATGGGGGCAGCCATGGCTCCGTCCATAGCAAATATATTTATGGCTTTGTTTGAGGCACGCAATATATACAATGAGATGGCCCCCTTCTATGAGTCTGTTTCCCACTGGTACAGGTTCATTGATGATATTTTTTTCATCTGGACCAGTGGGGAACAGACTCTGGGAGAATTCCTGGCATGGATCAACCTTGCAGATGAAAATCTTCATTTCACTGCCCATGTCAACACCACCAAAGTTGAGTTCCTGGATATATATATCAGAAATGCAAATGACAAACTAGAAGTGGATTTATATTCCAAGCCCACATCAAGAAACACCCTGCTTCACTTCTCGAGTTATCACCCTAGGACTCAGAAAGATGGGATTCCCTTCTCCCAGTTCCTTAGGGTGAGACGAAATTGTACAAATATCAAAGACTACGATATACAATCAGAAAGGATGAAGCAAAAATTCCTCGATAGAGGATACCCACATCGCTTAGTTCGCGATGCCTACAAGAGGGCCCGATACTATGATCGGGATGCACTCTTAGGTTCGAAAAAAGAAACGCAGGAACCGAAATTAGTGTGTGTCACACGACATTCAATACTAAATGCAACTATTAGGCAGGTAGTGAACGCCAACTGGCACCTACTAAACATAGAACCATCCAAACCTAAGCTGAAGAAACCAATGTACGCACATCGGAGAAATTAGAACTTAAAAGACCTTGTGGTCAGATCTAGATATATCGGCACCTCTGAAAGACCTCCATTCGTACAAAAATCAATACATGGTTCGAACCCAGTGAAAGGTACCTCAAGATGTGGGTCCTGCCACTCTTGTGATGGTATAATACCAGGGCAGACATTTCAACTGAATGGATACAATATCACAGCTAATGAACTGTGGACGTGCAACACAAGTAATGTAATCTATTTGCTCACATGCCCTTGTAATTTAGGATATGTGGGCGAAACCTCGAGGACAATTAAAACACGGCTAACCGAACACAGGTCAGCTATCAAAACTAAAAAAGTGGCAGCCCCACTTGTTGCACACTTCATGGATTTTCAGCATGCCCCATCGGACATAAGGTGGCGCATTTTGGAAAAAATTCACACACCTAGCACAAAGGGAGGAGAGAAGATACGAAAAAAACGTGAAGTTTTTTGGATTTTCTCCCTTAAAACCTTTAGCCATGGCCTTAACAATGATTTGCCCTGGGAAAATGCAATTTTATGATACCTCCAACAATTACGGATGCACTAGAATCTGTGGCTCAACTTTTTCAGCCAAAATAAATGAAGTAATCCCAGGAATAATCAAGACCTGATGTACTCAAAAAGAATAGGCGGAGTTACCCTGGATGCCTATCCAAATCCTATTATCAGAGAAGAAACATACATTGTAACTAATATTAGGGTGTCACCAGTAATTTGTTATGGAATTTAAAGGTCTTAAACCACATTGAAATGCTCGTCATTCCTTAGGTGGTAATTTGAAAACAAATAGTTAAATACACACTTGTGATCTCCTTGGTTTCAATTATTGTGAAACATATTGTCTCGAGGTTGGACAATAATGGGAAACACAATGAGGATTAGAACAACCGATTAGATTTAATAAAAAATATGCGGAAATACTCTCTGTTCCTTTAAAAGAATTTAGCTCTCACGCGAACCAATAAATTCGGCCCTCTTTAAAAGGATCGCGAGTTCAGCTAATCAGGGCTGCCGTTCCTGAAAGCTGACTCGCTGGAAGAGAAACTTTTATCGACAAAGACCCTCGCCTGTCCCGGTAAGACATCATGCCCGTTGCGCTACCTTAGATTGAGAGTGTATTTGGTATATGCGCAAAACCTAAAACCCGCTCCCTTCCTGCTAGGAGTAACGTGCGTACGGCGCGAAACACTAAAAGAGCGAAGGTGACGCCACCGCCGTATACTGCAAACTGTGACCACGAGGGGAGAACGGACTTAAAAAGAACCAGCGTCCTTTTGCTAAAATAAAGGTAAACAGGCTGCGAATATGGAACGCTTTGAAAGCGAGAGGGGTATTTAACACGGAGGGCTCTAAATAAGGAAAGCTTTTTGTAAACAGAGGGGCGCTTGACACGAAGCATTCTTTAAGCGTAAGCGTTCTGTTAATTAGGCAGGCTGTCAAATTTCAGTTCCGCTCTAATAGTAATAACGGTCATATGAAGAACAGGTGTGGCACTGCAAAACAGGGGTGGAAAGCTTCCATCTCAAAACAAAATTGCGCAAATGTTGAAAAGAAATAGGTTTTAAACCCATTGCCCTCTCTCTTTGTTATCAGGAGTAATAAGCAAAACGGCAGTCTAACTGAGCAGTAGATACTACGCCTATAAGAAATAGACACATAAATGAGTGGCAACTTTAAGAAACAGCGCTTAGATAATCTCTGGTAAGCATAAATATTAGCTGTATCTAGCCTACAAAAAATTGAATGAAGCTTCATTGAGAATATAAGTTCTTTTCTTTGCATTTTTGTTTTAAAACATTAGGTTTCTATCTGTTTAAAACTACATTAGTCGTGGTGCCATACCGAAAAACAGACCCCAGATGAGGAACGTACCATAACTCTTTAGGGGTAAGTTATTCTAATCATGCCGACCCCCATACATGAAATAAGAATACAGCTGCCACCAGCTAAAATGCATTCCTTTATTTATAGGGAAGTGTATCTCACTGGACCTTTAATAAATCAATACCACAAGAATACAATACAGTCCTTGTATACGAGTACTACTCTAGGTAAGAAAATAAAATGCACACAACCATGAAATTAGTCAGTTAATTATAGTAAGGGTTAATATAGAAGATAGATATAAAACATTACTAGTATTTTTCCGTCTTCTTTTTCTATCTTTTGCCTATTCTTGTGCCCAGAAGCTGATAGGTTTCTGTTACAATAAGAGTCATATGGAAATTGATGAAATTCGAATGAGTAATTGTGTCCTGAAAAAAGAATAATCAAACACAATACTACTTCTCTGATTATGCGATTGTGAAATTTGTCTTTATCATTGTTAAAATCACATTGAAATGTATCATGTTGTAAATGTTTAAGTTTGAACAATGGGAATAGATTACCATGAAGTGAATCTCCCTGTCAGCACACACCAAACATAATAGGGCTTACTGTAGAGTTTTTAGGTATACGCATAGGTGTCTGATAATTAGTTATAAAAAGCGGTATATCATAAATTTTAAAATACCTTTCTTACCAATAGAATTCTATGAACAAACGTGAAACTAGTACAGATATATCATTTGATGATAGGAAATGAATATATTAAAACATTGTTATGATCTTTTTTACAGAAATTGATGGTAAAGTCCTGATGAAGGCATATTCTTAATGTCGAAACGCGTCGACTGGATGCCATCTAACCTTTTTTTTAAAAACTTTCTGTGAATACACATGTATCACCATATCGTTATTTTATCAAGTCTGACTAAATTGCACTGAATTTTATTATCAACTTTTAATTATATTAAAAATGTATTTTTTCTAAACTGCACTAGTTTGTTTGTTTAATCTATTGTGTAATTCATTGTATGCCTGGGAGCGTTACTTCACACATAAGGGGTATCAAAACCAGAGCTGCAGGGACGACTCCCCCAAAATGCAGCACACACACATAACATGCAGAGCACATCAACATTGACAACAATGTGGTACAAACTGCAACACGTCCACAACAGAACATAGGACATAACTGGTGCTGCATGTGTGTAGAAACTGGCCAATCACATTTGGCAGTGCAGGCAAATGTGAGTCGATAAATACAAGTACAAACACACATCCAAGATGTTGTTGAAGTGTCCACTGACCCGTACCAAATAGGCAGCTCCTCCCAAACAGCAACAATGTACACAGTCATGCAGTCTGTGTGTAAACATGTACAGTGCGACAACATACATGTGAACACATTGTTAAACTGCATCACCCCTTCACTTTGCAGAGGGAGAATCAACACCTCCAGCAGAGCAGTCCGAAACTCTCTTCTCTAATGACGGAGAGGACCACCACATCTTAGACTCGGATGCCCTCCAACAGCTCATGGAGAGCCTCCGCAGCCCACCTCCAGGAGCAGGGCAGCCCAGCTGCTATGAGGAGATCCCACCCCTGCACAGATCACACATCAGGCAGCACCCACAACCACAGCAGCCTCCCAGGACCCCCACGAAGAACACATGGCCTTCCAATGCTGTGTGTTGGGGTGCCAGGAGAATCTGGCTAAACAGGTGCGGGTCGGCTTCGACCGCATGGCAGCAAAACTAGATGCTATACGTGGGTGTCTATGTCCCATCAGGGACCACTCACAGTCCCTAACGGACATCCACAGTTTGCTCCATGCTTTCCAACGGACCATGGCTGACATGGTTGGAGCCCTGACTCAGAGAATAGAACAAATGTCCAGTCAGAGTGGCTCTAGCGATGTCACACAGGAGTTGGGACACATGCAGAGGTTAATGGAGACCATGGGGCGGACGCAGGTGGAAAGAGCAGCTGCCACAGATGACCTCAAGACCATCCTCATGGTATTGCTGCCACAAGGATTAAATACTGAAAGCAAAAGATCCATTTGGGTTCTCTTAATTATGCACACTTCACACATATATAATTACCAATCATGCCACACTCAAATAGCACAAATTAGAACTCAAGAATACACTTTCCGAAGAACCCCAGAGCAGACCAGGAGACGCCAGAGTCCCGGTGAATAGTCGAACACCCAAAGACATTTATTTCAATTCTAAGTGGGGTATCGACCACAGCTCCAAGGGAATGTATATGCTCTTTTGAGCAAGCAGTGTTTTTAACGAGGAATAGGTTTGAGGTGAAAATTATCCATGCTCTTGGGCTATATTGATCCTTTGAAATCTTTGATATACAACTTTCCATCTAAAAGAGGGAGATTAATCCAGACCCCTGTTTTAGTAGTTGCCCTGCCAATGTACTATTATTAGACATTTGGCCAACTGATGTGGAGAGATTGTTTCCTCCGTTGACCCACCCATGAAACTGATTAATCGTGGGGAGATTTAGACAATTCAATTGTTAGACTGAGGAAGGTGGGAAATATCATATGCCACCAAAACGCGTCGCTTCTGTGTCAATCAACTGTTTGACAATACAAGTCTTGGTTTTATTGAGGACTCACTGGAAAACTTGTTATTACATCTGGTGCTGAATACAAGTATCAACGTGTATAATATATACTATGCAAAGCACTTATATGATATTGTTTTCTAAGTGTGGATCTACTCTAACCAAGTTATTCTCTTTCACATATTTGTTTTAGTTGTGTGATTCTTGTGTCTATACACATTATATGTGTTTCTCCCTACTTTTGTAATTTGTTGCCCTTTGACAAAGAAGTTTGTGTATTTTTTATTTGTGTCATGAGATTTCCGAAGAAACTTATTTTTAACCAATTTATCAAATGTTTTTAGATATAGAATAATAAAAAGATTTATGACTTTTTTGACATTGTATTCTTGGGTTCTAATTGGTGCTATTTGAGTGTGGCATAATTGGTAATGACATATGTGTGAAGTGTGCATAATTAAGAGAACCCAAAGGGATCTTTTGCTTTCAGTATTTAATCCTGGTGTCCTTTCCCTTTGGTGCATTTGGACCCCTCTCTTATACTTTTTGGTATTGCAGCCACAAGGCCTGAAGCTGATGCATGCTGCTGCTACCACCACATCCACATCTCTGCCCCCTGAAGTGTCAGTTCCACACAGTGCAGTAGACAGAACAACACCACCCACATGTGTGGCACATGAAATAGCAGAGGACAAAGATGCAGATGAATCTGCCTTACTGGTAAGAAGAAAACTGTAGCCAAATGGCCGGTTTCCGCTTGGTTCTACCCTCATCATCATCACCTTCAACTGTCCCCCGATAAACTCTGTAAACTCTGCGACACTCACCTTGGACCTCAAAATGGACTGCCATATTCTGTTTGATTGCCAATGACACAGCAATCAGACTGCGGACTGAACTCTTCCTCTTCCTTTGGACTTGTCATTCCCTCATGGACTCTTGTTGGCCCTCCACGGGTCTACATTGTAAAGTGGGGTGTGCATGGCTCTGTACTGCTCCAGCTGCAACCCTCCACTGAATGTGCATTAAACATTCATAATCACACAGATGTGTCATGTCTATGATCTTTCAAGTGTGGAAGTATGGATGTACATAGGGTCAGTGATTCCCCCTTACGTCCATGTTGCTCATGTTGTGGGACTTGAGTCACAGGGTACAGCATTACTGATTGCGGTCCGGTGGCGCTGAGACTGCAACAGAGACATGCGCATCAGTTACTTCCTTGCCCAGCCCAGTACAAAACCATGCCCAGAGCCCTGGGGTCATTGCTCAAACCCTTACACTGGACTGGCATACGCCAGGCCAGTCCACTCCACTCACGCTTACAGGGGGAACGATTACACTACTTTCCCCAGGTCTTCCTTGTAGTGATCTGTTGATCAAAGGTCTAGTTGTCAGCATGTCACAGCCACCCAAGAATGGACAGAGAGGGGCAAAGGGGGGATGGGTATCTTACATAGAATCTCTATGAGCCATCCTTCTGTCAAATGTTACTTAAGTTGCTGGAACCTTATATTGACAGACCCAACCTCACCACTCTTGGAGATTTTAATTTCCACTTGGAGATGGATAACTCCACAGACACTGTCTCTCCGATGGACTCACTAGCTTCCTGTGGTCTAACACAAAGAGTAGAGGGTCCCACCCACACAGCCGGACATACCCTGGATGGGGTCTTCACCAACGACCCTAGGGTAGACTGGGACCCCCCTTCCCCCTTCCCGGTGAGATCCCATGGCTATCCCCCTGGATTTTACACACCATAATTGTGCCACTCCCCTAGCAGACCCCAGCAAGAGGGAATTAAAAAGGAATTTCAGAGGGATAAATAGTGATTCATTAGCACCCCTTTTGTCCAGTCACCGCTCATCATTAGTAAGTGACACCGACAGTGCAGCTCTTGACCTGCATAATTCCATTCTAAAGGCGGTGGACAAACTGGCCCCGGTCAAGCAGATTTACTCCGCTAGGAAGTGCCCTTCGGCGCCTTGGTACTCTGACACTCTCAGGTCACTAAGGCAGTGATGCAGGAGACAAGAGAGGCTCTGGAGACTTTCAGCCTGATTCATCAAGCTGAAATCGGCTCGCAAAGGGTCAGATTCTGAGAATCTGGCCCTTTGCGAGCGCTATTTTTGCATTTGGGATTCATCATCCCAAATGCAAAAATCGGTAATTGCTAATTCGCTAAATTGCGAGGAATTACATTTAAGGAATCTCTATTTGAGATTCCTTTAATGCAATTCATCAACCATTTTTAAATTGCTAATTCGCAATTTCGGGCCGCTATTTACCGAGAGGTCAGACCTCTCGGTAAATAGCAAAAACTTAGAAAAATGCTTTTAAAAGCATTTTTCTAAGTTGCATGTTGCATGTTGCATGTTGCACACACACATGTCCTTTGGACATGTGTGTGTGCAACACCTGTGTTTAATTTCATTTGAGGGGTGCTACAGGGTGTCCTGTGGACACCCCTGGCACCCTTCAAATCGCAATCTTATTTGCGATTAGCTAATTGCTAATCGCAAATAAGGAATACTCCCCATTCATTCCTATGGGCCTTTTGGCCCATAGGAATGAATGGCGAGTTATTCCTTATTTGCGATTAGCAATTTGCTAATCGCAAATAAGGAATATGTAGGAATCGCATTTTATTATGCGATTCCTACATGATTACCGTTTTGCGAGTCCTTAATAGCGAATCGCTATGATTCGCTATTAGGGGCTCGCAAAACGGCCCGTTGATGAATCAGGCTGTTAATCTCGATCCAGAAGAAAAGATCAAACATAAAATCCTACTCAAAGAATATAAAAACGCGGTGCTTGCGGAAAAGAAACTACACTTTTCCAAACTGACTGCCTCCCTCAGCTCCACTAGGGAATTGTTTAAAATCGTCGATTCCTTGTCGGCTTTGCAATCCCCTGATCCTATAATAGCAACTCAGGAGCTTTGCGACCAGATATCCACTTTCTTCCATGCAAAGATAACCGACATCCATTCAGGCCTTGAAGTTCTTAATCAAGAACTAGGAACTCCAGCTGCCCTAGTGTTACATCCTGCGAAAGAAGACCCTATAGACTCACCACAGGGTAACCTTAACATCTTCCCCCCGCTCACATTAGAGCAACTTGATACGCATCTGGAGAAGCTTAAATCAGGATCCCCCCGCGACCCCTGTCCTCTGAAGACTTTTAAAGAATGCAGAGATGTTTTACTTCCTGCTTTTCTGGAAGTCATCAACCTGGCAATCCAGGAAGGTGTCTTTCCGACGTCCTGGAAAATGGCCATAGTGAAGCCCCTCCTAAAAAGGCCTCGCTGGATCCCAGGATCTTAAAGAACTTTCGGCCTATCTCACTACTCCCAGCCCCCGCAAAAATGCTAGAGGCCCTTCTAAACAACCATCTGAGTGCCTTCTTGGAGAACTCCAGCCTACTTGACCCCTCCCAGCATGGCTTTCGGAGGGACTATAACACCGACTCCGCCCTGACAGTTGTCACCAATAACATCCGTGCTAAGGTCGACAGTGGCCAGACTACCCTTCTGGTCCTGCTCGACCTTACTGCCGCATTTGACACCCTATCCCCCTCCATTTTAGTCAAACACCTTAGGGAGATAGGAGTGGACGGGCCGGTGCTTAGCCTCTTGAAATCTTTCCTGGATGGCCGTGTACAGAGGGTCAAGCTGGGTGATTTTCATTCCCCAGCTAAACCTGTGCAGTGCGGGGTGCCTCAGGGTTCGTCCCTGAGCCCCACGCTCTTTAACATGTATGTGACACCTCTTGCCAGACTTGTAAGAACATTCCACGCAGATGACACCCAGATTATGGTCTCTCTTTCACAAACTGTTGACATCACAGCTCGAAATTTTAGGAACTACATGGAAGCGGTTGCAAACTGGATGGTGAGGAGTTTCCTCAAGCTGAATGGGGAAAAAACGGAGGTGCTGATCTTCGGAGGCAAGGAGGAGATCTGGTCTATGGACTGGTGGCCTTCCGCCCTTGGAACCTGTCCCACGCCCTCTCAGTCTGCTCGGAACCTGGGTGTTATTTTCGATACCAAGCTCTCCTTCGAAAAACAGGTCAGTAGGACGACTTCCACATGCTGTGGTGTCCTTAGAACCTTGAGAAAATTAGTACACTATCTTTCCACCGATGCCCGCAAATTGGTTACGGTGGCCTTAATTACTTCAAGGTTAGACTACTGCAACGCATTGTACCTGGGAATCAATAAACTACAGGTGCAACGCCTACAAATAGTACAAAACGCAGCTGCTCGGTTTGTTGTTGACGCACTGAGGCTGGCATCAAGCACCTTAATTAGGAAGCAGCTGCATTGGCTTCCCATCCAGGCCAGAACAGAGTTCAAGGTCCTGTGCCTCACCCACCGTGCTTTGCACGGGCTTGGATCGGCAGATATCAGACCCTTGGTGACCCCCTATGTCCCCGGCAGGGCACTTCGCTCAGCCAACAAATATCTTCTTTCTGTACCTAAAAGCAACAAAGTCAGATTGGGCGAGAGGGCCTTCTGCTCCCTTGCACCTAGGATCTGGAACGTCCTTCCGGCTGAGATCAAGGGACTAACCTCCCACTCTCTCTTCCAAAAGGCCTTGAAGACCTGGCTTTTCAGGGAGGTCTACCTGTAACCGGCTCATTCCGCCCTCCTATCACACAGCTTTTCCATCTCCAGCGCCTTGACGCCTTTGGGCAAAGTCGCGCTTTAAGTTCTTTCTCAACTCAACTCAGCTCACACCCTCGCGGCTGGTTTACACCCACACCACACCCATCCAGCACATGCGTCACAGGACATGTGACCCTGCAATAAAAAGGGCCGGGCGCACCTGCTTGATGCCATTTCCACTCTCTATCTTGGTGTATCCGTGTGGTAATAATTTAGGCATGAGGGCCTAGGGCCCTGCAACATCACATTCCCCAGGGTCGGAGGTGACATGATGGCGTCCGCACCACGATACTCAATCATAGAGGGTCCCTGACTTGCGGGCCACAGACTTGGTGGCACCGGATACACTGTGTCAGGCACACCGCCATGGGACGGGAACTTTCAGTGCACTGAGGTAGGAGCACCTTAAGTGCTGAGCGGGTTTTTCAGCCTGCGACGATGCCCCGTCCTGGCGGACCGGACTGGAGACGATCGTTGTGAGCCCTGCTGGACCACAGTGCAGGCCTGAGCCAGTGGGCAGTGGATGCACTACAGCCACGTGGCGTTGCCTCGCTGTTCACAGAGTCAGTGGCACCTAAAGGGCTGAGAGGGTGTGCAGTCTGCGATGATGCCATGTGCACTGATATGTCCTATGTCATAGCATAATCAAGACCCAGAATCAAGTGTGAGTTCTGGTGGCCCGCGGAGCGGGGCTGCATGATGTGGAGGATGCCATGTTCATGGGCTCTGGGCTTGCACCGGCACGTTGTGGGCCCTCTTTGAGGCATGCCACGGGCGAAAGGTGAGCAGTGAGGCCTCGGTGTGCAGGGGCGGGCATGCACTGCTGGGTGGCAGGAGGGGCTGGGGTGCAGCTGCCTGGGTGTGCAGGGGCGGACATGCAAAGCTGTGCGGCGGGAGGTTTGGGGTGCAGAAAGCTGGGTGTGCAGGGGCGGACAGGCAATGATGGCGTGTGTAATTGTATGTACTCTGCCATTCATGTACCTACACTGTGTTTCAGATGAGGGGTCTGTTTCAGATGAGGGACCTGGTGAACTGCAGTACATACCGGCACATGGTTGGACACACACTGGTGGCAGCAGGTAAGCAGTGAGGCCTAGGTGCCCAGTGTCGGCACTCTCTCTCCCTGTCCCTCTGTTCTTTTTTCTGTGTCTCTCATTCCCTCGCCTTCCATCTTACTCTCTCTCCTTCTCTTTCCATCTTTGTCTCTCTCCCTCTCTTTCGATCTTTCTCTCTCTCCCTCTCTTTTCGTCTTTCTCTCTCTCCCTCTCTTTCCGTCTTTCTCTCTCGCCCTCTCTGTATCTCTCTCTCTGTATCACTCTCTCTCTTTCGCTCTCTCTCTCTGTCCTTTGATGAGCGCATGACACACCTTCGTATCTGGATTTTTGTCTTCCAGGCTGTGACCTACAGATTGTTCTGAGGAGACCCGCCATGAGTCCACATAAATGCTGTTTTGAGTTTTTTTTAAATAAAAGGCTTTCTTTGGTAATTCGAAGGTGAATGTGTGATGCTCATTTTTGTGACAATACATGCATGGTACCTGTTGTGATTGTGCGACATCAGGCACATTTTTTTGTACATGATTTCGTAAAGCTGATGTGACATTTCTTTGGCCCTGGGGGTAGGGTGCTGGGGGGGTCCTGGAGGTGGTGACGGTGGGTGCTGTGGCCCTGTTGAGTCCCCCAGCTGCATGATAAGTGACTCCATGGAATCTGTTGCCCTTTAAGTGTGGCTCTGGCCTGGGCTCCCTTTTCTGGTGCAGGCTGTTGTCCGACTTTACACCAGGTCAGAGCAGGTGTTGTTTTCCTGCCGCTAATGCACCTTATCGCCTGTTTTGGGTTCTTATCACTGATCTGGCTGGTCGTTGAGAATGTTGCGGAGTGGTGTTGTTGCAGCTTTTTGTACGGGAACGCCGACTCTACATCTCATTAGCGATAGTTGCCGGGGTCATCTGTGGAGATGTTTTTGGTGGCTGCTATCGCAGGTAAACTGGTGATATGGGCTTTTAGCACCAGCTTGTGAATGGGGGGATAATTTTATCGCCACTTTGGCAGCGATAAAGTGCTGATAACTCAGTGATAAAGTGCGATAAAGTGCGGATAACTCAGTGATAAATCCTTGAGAATATGCCCAAATGAGTGCTCTTTACTTCCAACTTCCCTTCCTGTGTTGTCCCAATTGCTGCAACTTCAGCTATGAGACCAACAACTCAGTTGACAAACCTAAGTTTGTCCTGATCAGTGGCTAATTTTTAGCACTCATGGCGGCGCATATCATTAGTAGGTTGAATCTCTTTAGTTTCCAGCTACTGGGTCTTTGATTGTACTGGAGCTGCACCCCACGGTGATAGCATTTTCAAACAAAGGGGTTATGATCACTATCAGTTGTTTCTCCTACCACCATATCTTTTACTTTATGCCAAAGCCTCAGATCCAACAGGATGTCATTGCTGCAGCTTTGTCCTCCCGGTCTATTAAAGGTATTTGCACCCAGCTTATCTGATTTGGTCCTACCATTGACTGCCCTAAGACCAAACTCAATAGTCATAACTTTGACTTGGAGTATTATTTGAGTCCACCTTTTTACCGGTTTCAGGTCCAGTAAGAGGACCATCCACTGCTTCCCACCCTCTTGGCTTCATCCATCTCTTCCCCATCAAGCGGTTTGAATGTTACATTGAAAGTATGTGCTATTATTAGGGAGGGATTAGGGAGGGATTAGGGAGGGAGTAGGATCTCTCTTACCCAGGAGTTCCCAGAATTTTATATATAAACACTGAGGGTCTACCCCCTCTGGTACCTCTCACATAGACATTATAAATGTCGATAGTATTGGCCATATGCCTCTTAAGGCGAATTTCTATAACATCTGGGTTATTCGAAGGAACTTGCGATATACTACAACAAAGACCAAGCTTAACCCATATAAATAGACACCTCGCAGGTTGCCCCATTTTTATTTTGAATTGCTGGCACAAAAAACTAGCATAGCCTGCCTTAAACACTGGGCGATACTCCAAGTCTCTTGATATAAGCACACATCGAACTTCTCAATGAACTCATTCCAATGTGTGAGCAAAAGCTGGCTCCTAATACCTGCTACATTCCATGACATCATTGAGACTTGTGATAATGCTTCCTCTTGCAATTGAATTTTGGGGCTTTTCATCATGTAGGCCTCTGAAATGTTGCCTTCGGGACTACAACCTCTATCTGAGTTGCTCGATGTTAAAATCCCTAAGGTGGTACTGGACTGACCAATGGGCGCCTCCTTATTCCTTGAACACAAAGGGAAACTATCCACTCTTAATAGCTCTGTAGAGTTTGGGGTGGCCTGTGGTGGCATGTGATATTATAGCAATGCTTCTTGACTGGCGCTAGGTAAATGGCCAGTAACCCGGCCAAGCATCCCTGCAAGTCAATCGATCTTCCTCAGGGGTGACTCAGATGTTAATCACTTCATGTGGCTATTAGCCACGTGAGACTGATCTACGGAAGGTGGGCTGCGTCTAAATTGTATAGCCGAAGGTGCCGCGGTACATGTATTAGATTCTGGGTCAGCCTTTCGATGACCAGAATCAACTCTATACAATTATTTTCGGAATGTAGGATCATATGTCTTCTGACCCTAACAATATCTTAGGGACTTACACCCTCGCAAATGCCATATCCATTGTGTCACCTTATTCTAGCGAATCCTCGCCCTCAAAACCTTTTTGTGGGTCTAGTTTTGGAACATTAGTCATGAACACTTTGCAGGAGTTTTTTGATATTGGGTGGCAATTTGGGAGGGGTATATACTCTGTACTATTTCTGATTGAAGGTTTAACAAAGTGGGCCCTTCTCAGCTTATTAGAGTGCCCGCACCCCCACCCAGCTAGCCTAGGTTTCTAAAATCAGACAGGCAAGCCTCATCCGTAGCCCTATTTAGTGAAGCATTTACCTTCTGCATTGCTTCTGCCTAGTATCCAGAGATAAGCCATGTTTTTCCCGGCAGCAAGTGGGTTTGGCAAGTTACGCTGGTCCTCGGGATGCAAGGTTGCCAGTTTATGCAAAACCATTAATTCCCTCATCATCCCCATAAGTTTGCCAATCATTGATTTCAAAGCATTAACCTAATTTTTTAAATCACTGACAGAGTCATGGACACTAGGGGTACACACTGGAACATTAATAATTTGGGTAGAGGATAAACTCCTAACACAGCTATCACCTATTTCAATAGGACTCTGTAGAAGGTCAAACAAATGGCTGCAGACAACTTTCAGATCTACAGTGCCATTGGAATGTGTATCAGAGTGTGTTGTGATTGCCGCTTCTAAGCATGAGTTTAACCGATGTACGTATGTGCAAGGTCACTTTTAGCCTTAGGCTTCAAAAAATGTTTTGGAATAGTATGTGTTGCACCAGAGTTTGTATAAGAATGATGGATATTGGAGTTACTGGTGCCAGCCTCTGTCCATTCTGTAATATATACGTAAAATGCCCTCACATTCAACTAAAAGGCTATCTATGGGTCGATGATGCTGTTGCTCCCTGCGTGTTTGGCTAGTTTCTTAGCTTTCTTAGCTTTCGCTGTACCTAGCCCACTACTGCCCTCCGTCACCTTCCTTTTTGCCATAGACTAACGTAAAAGGGCTGCCAAACTGCAGCTTTACTGGTTGTTCAGATAATAGGGCTAATGCATTTTGACTGTTGCTAGTGGCCCCAAATAAGTGAGGCATAAAACAGTACCTCCTAATCCGTGAAGCAAATGTTGGGGAGGAGGCCCAGCCCCTTCCATGCTCTGATGGGTGCACATGGGCCCATCCTTGGCCTGGGCTTCGCCAGGGGGCTTCCCGCACTGTGTGAGCACACCAGTCAATTTGTTTTCCGTTTCCATACATGGGTGTGAAGGTATTGGTGCGTGGCTGCGATGACTCCTGGGGCATGTGGGTCTGCCCCCAACTGCTATATATGTGTATATTGCTTATTTTACATTAAGAAACCTTAAAAATTCACACAAAAAAACAAACGTTAAGGTGATGTTATTGTTAAGTGAATATGTCAGTACCAACATAACGTTTTGAACTCATAAAAACCACAAACATTCACCAGTTATAGTTAGCAGAACAAATAATTACTTGCGCCTCCGCCATGCACTACTTATGCCCTTGCACTCATGAAATGTTCTATGACATGATTCATGACATCACTGATGACATCTCAAATAACATCACTGATAACATCATTCAACCGATGTTTGTACTCATTACTCTGAAAAGGAATATGGCATTAGAGTCATCAAAGTAAATACAAAATAGCTCAGAATAAAATAATGCATCATTAATACCTTCGCACATACAACCTCTAAGGTGAAGCAAGCTTGTCTTAAATACAACTTTGAACCTATACCATGACTTCATGAGTAGCCGTGTTCATATTAACAATCAACCACATGTAGATCGATAACTCCTACTGTACACAGTGTTCAATCTGTGTACAACAGTTCAGAGAAAACCACGTTCCTCCAGATACTCAACTTGTCCCATATCAAATGCCCTACTATGGACAGCTTTTACCTGTATCAAACCCTTCACAATCATCAAACCTACATTGAGGAATGAAGTAGATATGAGTAGAAAAGTGGATACTGTAAACAATGTTTACTCTATAGAGAGAGTTTGATCTGCACCACACTGTTTGCAGATAGTGAAACGTATCTACTAAGAACAGTGTTTTCTGTATGGAAAGGATGTCCAGATAGAGACTATTCACTCAAAATACCCAAGGGCTGAGGGTGCTAAATGTCATACTGCTTGTAGCTTTTATAAGGTGGTGAAAACTTTACAGATCTTTTGAATCGAATCGAGCACATGTACATAAGTTAGTGCATGGTGCACACTGTCTTCTATTGTATGTAGAAATTGTCATGCTGAGATGATTCTATCTAAATACTCAATCAAGGTGCTTACGATACTTAGGGGTCGATTAGCCATCCGCCATCCTGTCGTGGCAAGGGACCGTCCGCCATAATGGCGGAGGTCCCGTTCGCCAAATTAGGATGCACCCGCCACAGTGGCGGGTGCATCCCGCATTTTTAACATCGCGGCGGGTGGTGCTTTCAGCACCGCCCGCCGCAATGCTAAAAATGCATGTTTTGCGTTTCATAGCACAACATGACAGGCATCGCGCGGTGCATGCCAGGTTGTACTTTGAAACGCAGGGAGGAACCATAGGTACCCCCCATGTGCACCCCCCAGCCCCCCTTTACCCTGGGGGCCTGCAACGGGCCCTCAAATCAAAGACCGTATGCCTTTCCGTGGCGGCATTGCCACCACGGAAAGGTATTCCCCAAAGCCCATCCTAATACGGCTGGCGGTGTCTGATAGACACCGCCACCATATTAGAACTGTTCTGCCACGGTCGCAAGGCGACCATGGAGGAAAAGCGGCGGACAGTCTTCCCGTCCGCCGCGGACCCCTCAGCCATCCTAATGTGGCGGTGGTCATTTCAGGGAGGATGGCGGACGGATTGCCCCCACCAAGCCGGCGGTGGCTACCGCCAGCCTGGCGGGGGCAATCCGTCCGCCATCCTAATCGACCCCATAGTTCTAATACGTAGAATCCTTGCACTGTTGGAAACATTTTCTGCAGAACCAAAAAACTTGTATCGAACATACTGGAGTGGAAGAGCATACAGTGAAATGTTTTTGAGTGGAGCAGTGTAGACTGGAGAGGCATACAGTGGAAAAGCACCCAGTAGAGTAACATACACTGAGATATCTTACAATGGAGTGTTTTAGAGTGGAGTAGCAAACAGTGCAGTGGTGTACACTGTACTGGCGTACACCATAGCAGCATAGATTGGAATAGCGTAGAGTGGAGTGGGGCACAGTGGAATACTGGACAGTGGATTTGGCAAAGAGTCGAATAGCGTGGAGTAGAGTGGCATTGAGTGTAGTTGCATTGAGTGGAAGAGTGTATAGAGAATTGGCATAGAGTGGGGTGGTGTACAGTGGAGCGGCGTAGAGTGGTGCGGCATAGAGTGAAGTGGCATAGAGTAGAAAAGCGTACATTTGCGCTTTGTAGAGCAATGGTGTAGAGTCAAGTGGTGTACAGTAGAATAGCATACAGTGAAGTGGTTAAGAGTGGAGTGGCCTATTTCGGAGCAGTGTACAGTAAAGTGAGGTATATTATGTTGGCATGCAGTAGAATAGCATAGAGTAGAGTATCATAGAGTACAACTCCAGTCCACTCTACGCCACTTCACTGTATTGCACTCCACAACATTAGACTCAATGACACTACACTGCACAGTACTGTCCTTTCCTATACTCTACAGCACTGCACTTAACAAAACTTAATTAAATTGCACTCAATACTATAATATAAACACACTTTTATTAAAAAATAAAAACAATTTAAATGTAATGAAAAAAGAAAACTACATTACCTGTAACTGACACTTTCTCCGTGCACTGGTTATACTCTTGCGTAGTATATAAGTTATCGAATGTAAAATCATATCAGTCATAATAGGACTTATGGCATCTGAAATTACATCATTTCTCAGAACACAGGGCATGGTAGAGTTATAGTTAATGTGGTGTGGTGATTGATGCAAGAACTATGAGTACGAAGGTGCACGATTTAAAGTAAATTGAAGGTGGTCTGTGAATTATAAATGTAAGTTCTAGCTAGTCGTACATAAATTAGAAATTTAAGTTACAACTATACCTTTGTAATTTCTCCAGTTTGTAATGCTTAAGTTGGGTTTCTATACAAAGAATACACAAGGTTTTTCTAGCTATAACTTAGCGTTAACCTTTGGTTTTCAGCACCTAATACCCCTTTTTGTAAATAACATAAAATATATACAAAATATTTTATTTAAAAAATATATACTTACCTCTGTGGTAAAGGTAAACATTATAAAAATATACTTAACTGCATTGTATCTACTTGTAGAGTAAATACTGCAGGGTACAGACTGGGGGTAAAGGTAATATACCTCATTGCAAGTCAAAGTACTGGTGTTCCATCTTAATATTGACTCAAGAATCTTATTGGTAAGTGATATCATTGAAAAATATTGTGTTATCCCAAATATCTTGGGGTATATTATCAAAGGTAAGAATATGTTTTTAACTTTGGAAAAAAGTTTTTCCTTTATACTGTTGTAAATAATATCGATTTTGGTTTTACTATTGTAATTTTTTCCTTATTCATTTTCTGTAGTTTGTTTTTATTTTTTAGGAAATATTTTGTTTTAACTATTTATTGTTTTTAATGCAAACACTAGCTACTATTGTAATTTCTTTGGCGCATTCTTGAGGTTGTTTGAGAATAAGGTGGGAAGTGCTTTAAATATATATGTTTTGTAATTTGCTAAGTTTTTGTAATTCTTAATTAGGTAAATACATAACTAATTGTGCACATTATTTAATGGATTTTGAAATTAAGAGGTTATTAATACTTTTTTATATTTTTATTTATTACGATTTGAATTAAGATGCATTTTAGATGAGTCTTATTTAGCTCTTAATGCATATATTTAGACCTCAAAAGAATGATTTTTACTGGTCATACTGCAAGCATGAGAGTTTGCAGGCTACAGGGTACCAACCCTCAGTGGAGGCCTGTGTCATGTGTTCAGAGTCATAAAGTGGATTGCTCAATGTAGTGCTTCATTCCACAAGTGACCTTTACATTTACATGCCACATGCAACTGCCTTATAGTAAAGGTAAATATGCCAAATTGTACTTTAATCAAAGATTCAACTTTGTTTTAGAGGTCCGAGCACATACATTGGGCACTGGCCAACAGTGTCCCAGTGTTAGAGTTAAAGTTGCCAGCCGGTGAGTCCCCCCCCCCAAAAAAATGGGGTGACCACTAAAAAATATTTCACTTTACATTGCTTGAGTTAGTGAGAATAGTAAATATTAGTCCTACCTAGTCCAACACTTTCTTCAATATTGCTTTGATTTGAGTGTGAATAGTAAATCAGACCCCTTCAACGTTCAACATTTTCACCAATATTACTTTGGTTGGAGGAGGGGGGACTAGAAAAATCTGACCCCTCCACAGTCCAAAACTTTGTCCAATGTTGTTTATGTGAGTGGAAATAATAAATCTGTCCACGTAATATCCACCACTTTACCCAGTGGGGCTTAGGTTGAAGTGGAAATAGTAAATCTGACAACTCTAGACTTCAACAATTTCATAAATGTTGCCTAACTCGGACAGGGAATAGTAACTCTGACTCTCCAGCATCCCTAGATTCCAACACTTTCCCAGTTATGATTAAGTTGGAATGGGATAGTAAATCTGACGACTCCAGAATCCAACATCCTCCCCTATGTTGCCGGCCGTGTTTAGAATGGAAATATTGACAAGAGTCCAACACTGTCCCCATTGTTGTTTAAGTTGAAGTTGGAGTAGTCAATGTTATCCGTCCAGAGAACAACACTTTGTCCAATGTTGCTTAGTTTGGCATTGGAATACTAAATCTGACCCCTTTCCAGTCATTCACTTTTTCCAGTGTTGTTTAGGTTGGAATGGGAACAGCAAATTTGAACAATTTAAAGTCCAACACTTTTTCCAATGCTGCTTAGAAGGAGTGGGAATATTAATTAATTGTACACATTGCACATATACAAATTCACAATATAACATGGAATTATGCATTATATAATGTATTTTATGTTAATTTAAAGTAAATATATGTAATGTTTGGACGAATCAAATTTACTATTGATGTAGAATGTGAGATCAATGGCAAATTAATTGAAGTCATTAGAATGGCATGCAGTTAAATAAACAGAGATAATATCGAATTCTGTATATTTTTGATTAAGAGGTCTCATCAGAGTGCTATCTTGCTCTGTGTTCCAAACCGCAGACAAGATCCTATCTTCCCCTCAATATTGATCAGCCAGAATACTATCAAAGACGGGGTTGGTTGTGTGGCATTTAACTTTGGATAGGAGAAGAATTTATAATTGAAGGGAAAGTGGTTTGAAAGAGGTGACACACATTTCATCACACTGTCTATACTTCGTTGCCTGCTATACCTACTTAAGGCCAGTCTAAAAGAAAGGCAAAGAAACGACTGAGGAGATAAAACACATTTTTGTTTTTATTATTTAGTGGAGACTCAGCATGATTTTATTTTGCAGTACTTAGTTTGTTTAATGGCTATTTTGAATTTGGTACATATAAATGCAATCGGTCTCTTTTGAATGTGCTATTTTTGTAGCCTTGCCACAGCCAGCCTTAGCTGTCGATTACACACAGAGCTATAACCAATATATTTATTGTATACTTAAAGTGGGCTCGGTACATGCTCTTGCTCATAAATGGATGGATTCCATGTCTATTCCAATTCCTGTTCCTCAATAGACGCCTACCCTCTCTATCTTTATGTTTGTCCTGCCCAACAGCCAGGGGAGCCCAGGGGTATTTTTTTAAAGCATTGTTTTACGTTGGTTGAGTTGCATCCTTTCACTGGTAATGAAAGAGAACTATTTCTACCCTTGCATATTTCTGTGGCATTTGACTTTTGGCACTCGATAGGAGAGCCTGGGCCTTCCTCTTTTCCCCTTGTATATTGGGCTGCTTCTAACAACTGCTTGCCCTCCTTTCCAGCTCTATCTCCCTCCCTGTCCTGCTCTATGATCTTTCTGTTTGTACCTTTTTTCATGTTTCCAGGCTTCTAGTTGGAAAACATGCTCAACAAAGATGGGGTCCCACCACCACTGCCTGTAGGTAGCGGTATTGGCTTTGCCAATGCTTTTAGCATTGTGCCACACGCCGTGGCAAAGTCAATAATCTCAAGGAGCTATCTTGGGATTCTGTTTGGCTGATATTCTTTATAATAGGTGTACGATTCCAAGATAGTTATTAAGTTGTGTTTCATTGTATCTAGACGCAATGTGATGCCCTTTATAAAATGCTTTAACTTTAATAAAGAACACTAACCAAATAGAATTCGAAGATCACCACCTGACATGATTAGCAACTCTACAAACATTGGCATTGTTAATAAGTGGCAGTAGAGGTTGGAAGCATTGGCAAAGTGAGAGCGATTGGCTTTACCAATCCTCCTTGTTCTCTTTTTGAAAAGGACAGTATTGTGACTAAATGTCTTTAATGTTTGTATTATCAATGTCTGTACAATACATATTCATTATTGAGGAATTTTCTAATGAGATTAAATGATCTTGTACAATATAAACATCCTGTATAGAATTGAGAATCTGCAGCCCACTTTATTTGATTAAAGGTGACCATTTACGTTGGAGTAAATATTGGAGAAGTGACTACTTAGTTGGAGGACATTATTTCTACTAAGTTTTGATTAAGTGTTCAATGCTTACTTTGGAAGTGTAGTGTGAGCTGGGCCTTGTTGCACACATTGTTAAGTTAGCATAGGCTTATTAGAAGTTTAAACGCCATTTTACCTTTTGCCGCTTTTTGCACACAACACTGCTTATAACTGTTGTTGTAAGTTAGGCTGCGGGAAATGCTTCACATGAGAATGGGTTGTTTTCAGCATCTCTAGACTTGCATCGTGACTCTAGTCTGCACACTGAGGGGCATATTATCAAGACAGGTGATAAAATTATCGCTGTTATAGTGGCAGAAAACTGCCGCTAAAATGGCGATAAATGGATTGATAATATGCTCTATGGAATTCCAATTGAAGCCCACGTTAGATGTCCTTCACATTTAAACTGGGCTTCAATTGGAATTCCATAGAGCTTATTATCAAGCCCATTATCGCCTTTTTAGCGGCAGTTTTCTGCCGCTAAAACGGCGATCATTTTAGCGCCTGACTTGATAATATGCCCGAGTTCTAAAGCCTCCAAGGTCATCATAACAAAGTAGCTGTTGTTCGATCTGATCTGCTCACGTTTTAAGACATAACACAAATGCAGCTGCAGCCAATGTAATTCTGGCACCTTTAATATCAAACTGTAAGCATGATTTCAGACACTTGGAAGAAGCCCAATTTTCCAGAGACACAGGGAGCTTTTGCAGGACGTTCTATATTTTATAAAACATAGTCCCTAGCTAGGGAGGGTGATTTACTTGGCGCTATAGGACCTATTTTCACCATTGTAATATGATTTCTCCCTTTATGTTTTATGGAATTGTAACAATGCTTATCATATTATTTCTAATCATATGTCTGCTTATGTTAGCAAAGATGCTGCATTTTAGAGCACGTTGTTAAAATACATTTTTTAACGTTGCCCGTGTCTCTGTTTACTCCTGTTGTGGATTGGTATGAGAGTATAACAAAAGAGTGTTCTTATTTCCCACCATTCCTGAGCATAACCTAAGTCGCATGTTCTGGGTTGTCTAATCATTGGTTCATTTGCTATACGACGAAGAGCTAATGTGACACTGATGCTAGCTGGTTAGGGTTCTAGCACTAAGGTGAGTTTTTGGTCACCACAATTCACTGAGGTCCTGGGTCTCTGTGCACAGTTCTGTGTAGGAGCAGAATCCCTTCAACAAGGCGCACCTAATGTTGTGGTCTTATTTTGAGACTCTTGAGTAGTGCTTATACCAGTCCACAACCCCCTCACTATTGTTTCCGGTTGACAGTGGTGATGGAGAAACCTACCTATAGTTACATAGGTATTTTCAAGCTTGATACTTTAAAATGGTTTATTTTGAATTACTACCCAGTTGTGCTGCATTACTTTGTATTGTCTGTATTCTTACTGTGTCTTTATGGCTGCTGGTGATATCCTGCAGCACAGTCGATGTTCCCAATCATTTGCAGGCTTTCAACGTCGCCTTTGTCGTTTTTGTTGTGAGTGCTGACGCAGCTTATCCGTTTGAGCTTTTCCACTCATGCGTTACCTTTCTGGCAGTTAATGCGGATTCTAATGTGTTTCATCCATATACTCCCGCTGCTGTGCCTGCGGAGAGTCCGATTTCTGCTTGGCAGCACAGCGTTTGGTTTGATGGCGCCCTTCCCCACACTCTAACAGCAGTTAGATTAGTTCCTTTGTCCATTCCAGGTGCTTCTTGGCCTGTTTTGGCTGGATTCACCCCACACCTGCGTGCAGGGGAATGTCCCTTACTCGAATTGAGGCCCCTTTATAGCTCTGCTGTAGCGGTTATTAGGGCTTTGGTTCATTATATTTTCCGCAATATGCCAGGTGGGGGCCCTGGTGTTGCAGTGCATCCAGTTGGGCTGAACGGGTTAAAGCTTAGTCCCGTTATGGTTAATGCGGTTATGGGCAAGCGCAATACAACTCCTGTAAAGAAACACAGGATTCTTACGATTAGTTTGCAGAAAGACTTAGTACCTGAAGTGGCTGACTGTACCATATGGGGTATGATGTTTGCGGCAGTCTATACGAGATGCTTTGGCACCCCGTCAATGTCTCTCCTACCCTCCGTCATTAAGCGTGTTCAGGATGAGCACGAACCGGAGGCGGCTGTGGAATTGGGAATGAGACTCGTTGGAGTGTTTAACGTAGTTTCCGATCTTGTCTTTGTTAACGTTAAGGGAGATGCGGTAAGCTTCCAGGTATCGAATGCTTTGCGCGATGTCCCCGATGCAGAGAAACCCCGTCAGTTACCGAGAATTATCACGGCGGCTTATAAGACCGTTTGCCGTAACAGCTTAGGTGTTAAGCCTTTTGCCAAGGCAGCGCAAAAGCAAACCCAGGCGGCAAAGTCTGACAAAGATGATCACCCCCAGGTCCAAAACAGAATTAGACTAAATTTAATAAACACGGGAAAAAGCAACAGAATCAGGGGTCCTGTCCCGCTTCACTAATACCTATGTCTACTGAGCGCACTTATGAAATGCGCGGCCACGCTATGATTAAGTCACCTTATCGTTTTCAGGTTCCTGATCAACGTTCTATACGTTCTTTGCAGTATTCATCGGTCTCATCTACCAGTGGAGGAGACAGCGGCAGATGATGGGGGGTAAAGCAAGAGCAACCCTGCAAGACGCACAGTAAAAGCAAGCAGGACGACTCTCCATGACAGAGACCCCCAGTTTCAGAAAAAGAAAGTTGCTGCTTTAATAGCAAGATATGCCACAGATTGTGAGAACCCAGCTTTGGAATCTGACATGGTCACCGACACTGTTGGACAGCGTAGCAGAGATAACCATTGTTCGAGAGGCGCTGCGTCCACTACTTAAGGTGACAGCGACTGACACGTTTTTTGTAGTTGAGACAGCTGACTCTAGAGTGGCTCCCCCTGAAAGACTTTTTGAAATTGTCCTTTTAGTTGAAGGTGACATACAATGTACCATAAAAGGGGTATTTTGGGAAAATCGAACTACTACCTATGACATTTTGTTGGCAGAGGTGGACTGGCCCCCACCGTTTGTATTGGCGGCTCCACAAGGGGAGGAGGTTATCCTCCCTAGTTTTGCGCACACAGTGCCGAAGGAGCAGGCCATGCGTTTTGCAGAAGATTGGGCTAAGGCACTTAAGCCGGCTTTGTACTGTACTCACTATGGGTGGGACAAATTTTCAGCCAGACATGAGATACCTTTGCGGTCTATGCCACAGCCTCAACCCCAATACCCCATGTGACGTGAAGGGAATGATCCCGTAGCAGAAATCCTTGAGCAATTGGAATATCAAGATATATTTGAAACATGTTTCCGATGAATAACCCTCTTTTTACTGTGACCAAGCGGGATGGCTTGTACCGTTTGGTATTGCATTACCGCCACTTAAACTCCCATTGTCGTACGTGCGTGATGCAGAATACTCACAGTTCTGCTCTTGTGGTTAGTCTCGTGCGCAAAAGGTTTAAGACCACACTTGACATATCCAATGGCTTCTTTGCCTACAATCTGTCCTCTATTAGTAGTCAATGGACAGCTTTTACCAGCGGTGGCAAATAGCGCCAATTCAGACATTTTGGTTATAGGCTATGAAAAACAGTCCAGGCGTCTTTGCAGCCCGCATCGTTTCTCTTCTGGAGAGGCTTGAGGCACACGCATGTTCGTATTTGGATGACATTTATCTCACAGACGATGAATTATGGCAGTATCTGTGTCACGTTGACCGCATAATTTGCAATTTTTGCGGATTTTGGTTATAAATTCAACTTTGCAAAGTCACACATTGCAGAGTACACAGTGTTGTTCCTGGGCTACGAGCTCAACAATGAAGGTCGAGGTTTGGCCCCTCACTTTCTGGAGAAGTGCGCACAGTTGCACGCTACTACAACACTGAAAAAACGACAATCTTTACTGAGCTTTTTATATTTCGTGCGTACTTCCAGTCCCGATTATGCCCAGCGTATCAAGCCTTTTTACGCTTTGGTACAACCTACTTTCTCCAAATCTTGCTGGCTGCCAACACATTCAGCCATCTTGCAATCTTTGCAGGCTGATCTTTTAGAATCTAGATTCTTGCTGATTCGTGATAACCTCACCAACCCGGTAATAAGAATCGCACCTGGGGCGGTGGGTTTCACGTATCTGACCTTTAATGAGGGTGAAACAGTTCCCATCGCTTACAAGTCACACTTGTACACTTCAACTGAGTTGCGCTTTTCCCCTGTGGAAAAAGTTTTGACAGCAGTGCAAATGGCGATTCTCAAGGAACGTACACTGTCGCAGAGAAAACGCATTTTGGTTGATACTCCGTATCCTGCCTTGGAGGCAGTGACGAAAGCCAGTGTACCTAATTTGAAGGCTTTGCACCCACAGTGGACATGATGGGCCACATCCTTGATGTCTCCGGATGTCTTGTTTGTCTTTGATTCCTCGCTGCAGACTCAGGAGTTTTTGCAGTATGAATTCGTTCATCCTGCTTCTCTGACCATGCGGCCATTAGAGGATTTCCATTGTATTATTTACACTGATGTTCTGCGCAAGCGGCTACGGGTTCAAAACACGCATATTCTTCGGCCTGCACAATTGTGGTTGGTACAATGATGGATGGTGAATTCAAGTCTGATGTCGTGCATACACAGACATTAGGGGACTGTACCACCCAGTTGGCAGAGCTTCGTGCCCTGATGCTTGCATTGGAGTACGCAGATCCTAGTGTGACTACTCTTGGCGTAAGTGACTTTTACTACTGTGTTCAATCATACAATGAAAATTTGTTCTTTTTGTTTCAAAATGATTTTTGTGACTCCAATGGTCGCACAATAAAACATAAAATGATCTGGGTTCGAGTGGCTGAACTAAAAGATCGGCTCGCACTCCTGTTTGTAATTCATACTCTTGGTCACCAGCGTTTTAGGAGTTCACACTGTTGGCAATAGTCTTGCCGATGAGGCGGCGAACACAGCAGTTGCAGCATATTCAGTAGCAGCAGTTACACGTTCCAAAAGTAAGATTGATGATGACATCTTGGCAGCTATAGCCGCAACGGAGAAGGGAGGTAATTACCCGAAAGGTTTCCCTTCTAAATGCTCTTATGATTTAAGTCCTGATAAAGTTCCTTATGGGAAAAGTAACAACTTTGGTGACAGGTTGATTCACAACGCGGACCGCAGGCAGATTTTGATTTCAGCGGCTCACGAGGGGATGGCCTCAGCGCATGTCGGCGTGTCAGCTACTGTATCACTCCTACAGCAGCGGATGTATGATTAAACAACTACCATTTAAACAACGAGTGCCTAAACCACGAAGGCTTAACAACGACCACAGCCCAACCACTACATATTGTACAACAACTTACTAAACCATGAAAATATATGTATTCTCATATAACCCGAATCTACTACTACGTTTAATACAATGCAAGATTAAAACAAAAAAAATTTATTTAAATTAATCAACACTATTTATTGTAAAGAAACTTTAAATTTACTATCACATAATTTTTAAGAAATACAGACGAATTTATAGAGAGACGTTTGGTACATCAAAAAAACTATTTAACATAAGGTCATCATCTTTTTTCTCAGACATTAAAAAAACATACTCCATAATATTTACATTTTTTTTAAAGAATGAACTAAAATAAAACAAATTAAAAAGTCTAACCACCCTTTTCTGACCACTTCAACTGTGAAATGAACACTGAATTTAATGAAATCGAATTTGATCTGTGAACAGCCGCATCGAGCACAGTACAGAATAACATCATTGAAAAACAAACCTTCAGTGTCATCTACTGGCCTAACAAGGTTAATTTATACAAAACCTATTATAACAACAGCGTAATTAAAATAAGTAAATGTATAAATCAATGCAAAAAAATCATATTTGTAAATGTTTTATTTAATTATTGACACTTACCCCTTGTTTAGAAGGTTGTGGTTCAGATACAGGAGTTGTGAAGGAAGTCGTGGTTCAGGTACAGGTCGTTGTTTGGGAGTCGTTGTTAAGCCCACTCATTGTTAGGGATTCGATATTAAGTTTGTTTCTCACAGTAGCATTACTGATGGCGGGGATTGTACAAACAGGTGCATGATTATGTCCTTCATTGTGACATTTGCCAGCAGATTAAACCTTCTACTGCTGCACGCCCGCCTCAGACGCAGTTGTACATATCCAATAAACCACTTGCATGTGTTTATTTGGATCACTGCAGTCGTTTTTCCTCTGATACTGCGTATAAGTTCATCTTAGTTGCAGTTGACTCGTGCACACGCTTTGTGTGGTTGTGGCCAGAAAGGAGTGCTGATTCTCGAATAGTCATAAGGGATTTGCATTTGTGGGAATTTTTGCATGTGGTACTTTTCATTTGGACAGGGTCCAGCGTTTGCATCTAAGGCATACAAGAATGCCATGCGTCCATTGGGGTCCAAGTCAAATTTTCGTCTCCCTTTCGGCCTGAGGGCAATAGCGTTGTGGAGAGGATGTACTGTGACTTAAAGCAATCCTTGAAAGATAGAGTAGCTCTTTGGTATCAAAATGTTTGTTCCGGACCTTGAGGGTCTAGACATGGTGGCGTCTTCTGCATCCTTTGACGTAGATGAACATTCTAATATTTTAGAGAACCTACAAAAGACCAGAGACAGTCTTGCAAAGGAACATTTACCCTCCACAACTGATGCTGCTTTGCAGATCCCGGTAGTTGGCTGGCTACCCCAAGTTGGTGAATTGGTCCGAGTAAAGGTCGCAAATAAGATGGTGTTTGGTCCCTCATATCGTGCTCCAGTTCCTGTGCTTGGCATGCAGGGTACAAGAACAGTCAGTTTACCTCCACTTCCTGACAGAAAGGAAAACAGGTACATCTCCATTAACAATGGCAAAGTACACAGAGTGGCCGATTCTTCTTAGTATGACGCCTGCGGTCTCTTGTCCAGCTATGATGCAAAACTCTGTTTTCGTTCCGACACCTGCTGCCAGACCTGATGTTGCCATTGAGATGCCTACAGTTATGAATGCTTTATTGAATCCTCCAGCTGCTGATCCTCTTGATGATACTGAGTACACACTTCCCACAGATTTATCCATGCCTGATTTAGAGACCTGTGTGGCTAATCAATCACGTTTTTTATTTGACACTAGCTCTACCACATCAAGGTCTCCTTCAAACGCTTTGATTTTTGTTGTTTGGTTTAAAAAACATTTTTTAATTCCTCCATGGACTTACATTGGGCTGGTGCTTTTTTCAATTTTTTTGTTCATGTCCATTGGATTTGTGGTGTATTTTTTCCGTCATGTGAATGGCCACTATGTTAAAGAAAGAACTACAATCAGACTAATTGATGGAACTTTGGAACCCCACTCCTCATCACACAGAATAAAGAGGGACCTGACATTTGTGAATATCACTGCTTGGCCTGTCTTAGACAGGAGTGTATGGGATGCTGTCAAAGTCCAGATACACGGACCCACCAAGGTTATTAATGTCCCTAATGTATTGCATGTTTCAATGGGGGATGTGGCTAAACAAAATATTTTGTCTGATGATTGGGAAGTCCAAGCAGTAGAGGCTTTGTTTATTGATTTGAAATATTATGCTGCTTTTGATGCTGAAGATTTCTATTTAGATTCTGCGAATTACGGTGATTTATTTTGTTATCAACACTATGGAAATCTTTTCCTGCACAAAGCGAACACCTTTACGAATGTGGTTAATTACACACAGTGGGAATATTGCCCCACTCCTGTTGAAGGCAGCTCCAAAACTCTTTTGAAAGTTTTTTCATATTTTACTGATTTTAATCCATCCAACCCTGCTGCATTTTATTTTCAGATGACTGAGAAGTCCTCTTCCAAGGTTAGACTTACCCACACAAAATTATTATATTCAAAGTCTTTTATGGACCAATTGGCAATAGGAGGCTACGAGCTGTGGAAAGATACCATTGATCTTAAATCTGTTTGGGGTTCAAAGCATTGGCACTATCTTACTTATAAACTTTGAAATTCAATATCTTCAGTTTTACTTTGTCTTGTTTTATTTATTAAAATCAGTGCTCTTTTTTAACCTGGTGTGGAATCTTTTGGTGTGGTGTTTCACTAATTTAGTGTTTAATGTATTGCTCAAATACTTTATACACAGCCTCTAAATTTAGTCTGACTGCTCTGTGCCAAGCTACCAGAGGGTGAGCACAGGTTAGTTTAGGGATTTCCTGCCTCTGATGCTGACTAAGAGTAGTGGTTGCTGCTTGGTGGGGGTTAATACCCCAGGCAATCAACTACCCCATTTCTACAAGCTTCATTCAAGAAGTCAAGATCATCTTCCTAAACGTTTTCTGTTTGTGGCTCTTCTTGAAATTTCTTCTAGAGCATCACCTGAAAGACTTTCCTTGCATCCTTGGACTTATTCAACCTCTCCCACAGCTGTTTTTAGGGAGCTCGCGTTAAGTATACCAAGGGAGAGTTAAATGTTACTTGTTTGGATTGTAGGACCACTAGTGGGCCTCTGAACTGTCCATGGCAGCTAGCTACCAGGATTCTAGCATGCCAAGCCATCAAAGTTGTAGTGTAACAATTGTCTCTTGGGCTGCAACAATGTTATATGTAGTTCCTGCATGACCCATTGTTTCTGATCGGTGTCTCAGATAGTGGAGCATTGATGACTTCTATAGCTCATCATAACAAGACCAAACTCATGAAGATTCTTTTGGCTGGAAGAGTTGCTTAAACTAAAACTATAATGCATCAGTTACTACAGCCCAGTTGTTTGCCCTGGATTCCCATGGGTGCTATCTGCTTTCCTGGAATATAGCTGAGTTAGCGCCCATGGTTCATTCCCTCAGGACTTAAATTATAAAGCTGCCAGTGCTCTGACTGTGGCCTGATCAGAACGTTTCATCCCAACAAAGCAGAGGAGACCTCCACTGACTTGGGTAACCCTGTCCTGGACCCTTTGTGACACCATGAGCTGGCAAATGGAGCCCAGGAGCTGGGGCCCATATCCAGGCCTTCTGGACCTCTGACTGGGTCTGAGTTTGAGTGTTTCATCGTGCTGAAGCAGGTAAGTCTGCCCCAAACCTTCAGATCCTCATCCTGGGCACTTTGTCATTCCACAGACTGGTGAATGAAAGCCATAAGCATGAGCCCACACCTCAGCAATGGCCCCACTCTTACCAAGAAGCTGGTCAGAGCTTTCTACCCTGCTCTAAGGAGGGGAGTCCTCCTAGGTCATAAGGCAGTGTGCCTTCGGTAGCTCAGGACACCAACAGTAGGTGCTTTGAACCCATGGTCCACCTGGGTCTACCACAGTTCTTAGTGAGACCTGTCAGAACTTTCAAGCCTGTGGCAGCTGGGAATTCCTCCATGGGTTTGCGGTTCCCTGTCCTGATACAGAAGGATACCTCTGGTTGGTGGATGAGCCTGACAGTCCCCATGGAGGCTAAAGTCAACCTTGTCAAACCCCCTTGACTAAAAAAAAGCATCTGGTTGGTGCAGCAGCTCCTTTTCCCCCGACAATATCTATCTGTGGGATGGTAACTAGGCTTTCGTATGAAATGCAGTGACAGAGGGGGAATGAGCAGAAGCTCCTGAAATCTGGACTGCACTCATCAGGACGACAAGGGCAGCTTTAAATTGTGACCTCTGAGTCCCGCCATGTCTTTTTACATACAAAATGTCAGTTGTGATGTTGATCGGACACATGTTGCACTCCCCTACAAATGATAAGTGTCCCACAGTGATTTCACTCACACCTAATTCAGGCAGGGGCGGCCTGTGGGATTAGACTGAATTGTGCAGTAAATAAGAACATTACATTGATATGTTGATGCTGGGGTTCAATCCTAGGTCAATAAGTTTGAAAGTCAGCAGCTTGTTTCATTAGGCCAAATATAAATCTCAATCTCGTATTGTTCTTTGTGACATTTTAGCGTGAATTTATTTTGTTTATTGATAAGTAGCATACTTTGAAAATCGAAAATCAGTATTCTCCATCTAAAATTGCGAATCTCACCCGCCATTACAAATGGTGAGATATGTGTAAATTATGGCCCCTTTTGGGTCAGATGTTTGCATTTAATTTTCAATATGCTGTGGCCATTTGCTTTGACACTAATACTGGTAAATTTCTTTGTGCAGATAGGTAGTTGTTTCGTTTAGAATATGCTACTTTCATAACTGGAGATATGCCAAGGGCACCCAATAGTGACATTATCATTCCTGATTTGGTTTCTCCTCCAGACCATACAGTTTCACCATCTTGCTGGGCATAATCTAACCTTGAAGTGCTGCTCTGCAGGTCTCAAGTGATCAGTGGCTAAGATCACTGTCTCTAATCAAGTCTGCTCTCCTGGGACACTATCCAGTGTCACCCTGCAACATTCATTGAAATATTTTAACATACACAATTGTACATCCATATTCAATTGTCCCATGACTGTTAGTTACATGGAGGTGCTTGTGACCCTAATTTTGCATAGACCTAGACTATTGGGTTTCTGACACTGCTTCATTTTTGTTTCTTCCATTTAATTTTGGATGACATCAGACTAGTTTGATCGTCCATTATCAACTTTCATAACGTGACTTTGGAAAAGTGTATGAAAAACACATTGAGCAGGTTTTCCGCTGAGCGAGACACACCTTGTTTTGTTTAATGTAACACACATAATTTTCACTGAAAATTATTAATACTATGTGTGGAAACAATTTGCCATTTTCATCCTGGTCTGTTCATAATTCCCTTATAAATGTGCAGTTTTCAACTATGCTCCCCAGTCACTCTTCAGCCTAAGTGCTGTATGAGAAAAAAGGGCCATTTGAAAAGTGCTTCACAATGGCTCACACCCAATTGGCATATTTAATTTACTTATAAATCTCTAGTAAATTTCACTGCATGTGCCCAGGGCCTGTAAATTAAACAGTACAGGTGGGCCTGAAGCAATCTATGTAAAACTCAATTAAGTAGTCCTACAACCATGGCTCAGGCCTGACATTGTAGAGCCTGTATGTGGAGTTAAAACTGTCATTTTGACCTGACCAGTTAACTCTCTTGGCTGGCCTAAAACGTCTCTCTTTATACCTGTAAGTAATCCCTAAAGTAGACCCTCCCTAACCCATAGGGCAAGGTGCCATGTATTCAAAAGGCAGGACATTTACTTTTAAGTTTTACATGTCCCGGTAGTGAAAATCTACGGATTTTGTTTTTCACTACTGCAAGGTTTATCCGTGCCATATGATAACGTTGGGACTACCTTATTACATCGATTTAAGTGTAATTCCCAATTGTGAAGAGATAGACTTTCCAAGTTTAGTGTCAATGCACTTACAATTTTAAATCGCAACTTTTGGTGAATTTGGATTTTGAATTCCAGTTTAGCAAATTCCACTTTTATAAAGTTGGCATTTACTTATTTTAGTCATTTGAGCCATTCGAAGAAAACAACATCACCGAGACAGCCCTCATCACCGCCACAGATGACATCAGGCACCAACTAGACAACGGCGAAACATCAGCCCTCATCCTCCTGGACCTGTCAGCCGCCTTTGACACGGTCTGCCATCGCACTCTAAAGACACGCCTCCTAGAATCCGGAATCCAAGAGAAGGCTTTTGCCTGGACCACGTCCTTCCTCTCCGTCACAACCAAGAGCGTCCGCCTCTCGCCCTTCTGATTCGAAGCCACCGACATCATCTGCGGCGTCCCCCAGTGCTCATCCCTCAGCCCAACACTGTTTAACGTCTACATGGCCCCCTTTGCAAAAGTGGCCCGCCATCACGACCTCAACATCATCTCCTACGCTGACGACACCCAGCTCATCCTCTCCCTCACCAAGGACCCACACACCGCCAAAACCAACCTCCAGGAGGGAATGAAAGCCGTCGCCGATTGGATGAGGAGCAGCCGTCTGAAGCTGAACTCGGACAAGACGGAGGTTCTCATCCTCTGACCCACCCCCTCAGCCTGGGACGACTCCAGGTGGCCGACCACACTGGGAACAGCACCAAACCCACCGACCATGCACACAATCTAGGATTCATCCTCGACTCCTCCCTCTCCATGTCTGAGCAGGTCAACGCCGTCTCCTACTGCTACAACACCCTCCGCATGCTCCGCAGGATCTACAAGTGGATCCCGACCAAAACAAGAAGAACGGTGACACAGGCCCTCGTCAGCAGCAGACTGGACTACGGCAACACACTCTACGCAGGAATCCCAGCCAAACACCTACATCGACTACAACACATCCAAAACGCCTCGGCCCGACTGATCGTCAACGTTCACCCCCCACCTGAGAGACTTACACTGGCTCCCCGTTGACAAGAGGATCACCTTCAAGCTCCTCACCCACGCACACAAAGCACTCCACAACGCCGGACCAGCCTACCTGAACAGTAGACTCAGCTTCCACACCTCCACCGCCAGCTCCACTCCACCAGCCTCGCCCTAGCTGCTGTCCTCCGCATCCAACGAACGACCTCCGGTGGCAGATCCTTCTCCTACTTCGCCGCCAACACCTGGAACACCCTCCCTACCCACATACGGCAGACCCAAGACCTACTCGCCTTCAGAAGACTCCTCAAGACCTGGCTCTTTGAGCAGTAGCAGTACCCTCCCTGCCCTCAGTGCCTTGGGACCCTCACGGGTAAGAGCGTGCTTCACAAGTACTCTGATTGATTGATTGATTTGGTGCTTGTCTCTCAAATACCCCTCTGGGGTGGGTGACAGCTACCTTCCTGCATTCCCTCTAGGAATCCATACTCAAAAGAAGGATAGGTGTGCCTGAGTGGTCAATCCTGAGCAGAATAGGAGGGAGGAGATAATACTTAGACATGAAAGGGCTCTGTCCTGTCACCCCACAAAGGATTGACTACCTCTGGAGGGTGTCAGGAATCAGTGCATGAAGGGAGAACCTCTGTGCACTTCAACACTTTTCTTGAGTCTTCCCCACTTCAAAGGCACCACTGGGTATAAGTACTGGACCTCTGGCACTACCAAATCAGTACACCTCTTGACCTGCGACTACTCTATCAGGAAGAAGAACTGCTGTGCTGTTGAAAGGACTGCAGCTCTGCAGGACTACTCCTTTGCTGGACTCTTGCCTTGCGGATCTGCCCAGCAGCCTGCTGTTCCGCTACCTGGGTAAGAAGGACTGGACCTGCATCACTTGAACCTAGAGTTACTCCAAGGTGTTGCAGGCTTGCCTCCTGTTGCCTAAGTCTCAGAGACATAAAAGACTTCGAACCCTCCTCTTCCAACACTTGGGCTCATCTGCTTGGGAGTCTATCCTGCCAAGTGGTGCCACCCATCCTCAACTCTTGGAAGTAGACCTAGGGGTGTGCTCCAGTGGAACTGATGCATCCTCTGCTGCAAGAGCAGAATCGATGCATCAATGCTGTTGCAGGAGCGAGATTTTCACATTGCACTCTGAACTTCCACATTGCATACGTAACCGCTGCCTCGAAACACAGCTTTGTCTCCACTGCATGGAGACAATCAATGCATCGCCCCTCCAGCATGGATTAACCCAGCGTATCACCTTAGGAACTGCTACACTCTGACCCAGAGATTCACTCAATGCAACCAATTCATCACCACAGTTCTATGGAGAAATTCAGTGCAACCCCCCCACTGAGTGGGGATCATTAACACAACTCGTGCTGCTAAAAGGATTTAGGTACTTTTGCTCAGCAGGCCCTGCGTGGGTCCTGTAGCCAGCCTGCACCCTATCACAGGATGCCTGAACTCCTGACTGAACCAGTACAGCACAACCAAATAATTATTTAAGTGCTATTGGCTCTAAAGCATTGTTTTGGTATTTTGTTGTTATAAATTCATATCTTGACTTCTACACATTGGATTTTCGGCATAATCTATTTTTCTAACCTGGTGTGGAGTCTTCTTGTAATGATTTCAATGTGTTACTGTTTGAAGTGTTACTGACACTCTTTACACATTGCCTCTTAAGTTAAACCTGACTAATCTGTGCCAAGCTACAAGAGGGTGACCACAGGATAATTTAGGTTGTGTTGTGACATAGCCTGACCAGGATTGTGATTCCTGCTTGAACATGGAGCATATCTCTGCCAACCAGAAATACAATTTACAAAAGCCTCTATATGAGGTATAAAAACTGAGAGGTGTGCAGATGGGGTATTTCCCTTTTTTGCCAGATGCCTTATTAATGCCTGTTGGACCTAGCCCTCTGTGCATGGTCATTCCCAAACTTTCTGTCTTAACCTTCTTTGTTTCCTCAACCCGTTTTTATTTTTAGCCTTTAGGACTCTGCACACTTCACCACTGGTAACCAGTGCTAAAGTGCTTTTGCTCTCTTCTTTGAACATGGTAAATTTGTCTCACACCCAATTGGCACATTTAGCTTACTTTTAAGTCCCTAGTAACGTGGTGCTACAGGGATCCAGTGCCTGTAAACTACATGCTACTAGTGGGCGTGCAGCACTTATTGTGCCACCCATTTAACTAATCCTTGAAAACATGTCAAGGCCTGCCTGTGGATGCAGTTTTAAACTGTTATTTAGACCTGAAAAAATGCACTTTTTGGCAGGCCTAAATCTTCCATTTCAATACATATAAGTCACCCCTAGGGTAGACCATAAACAACCTTTAGGGTAGAGTGCATTGTATTTCAAAAGTTGGACATGCATCTTTAAGTTGTACATATCCTGGTAGTCAACAACAACATTTATTTTTCCGTAGTGCAAGGTCAACTTCTCCCACAGGATAACATTGAGTTAGCTTATTACAGTTAATATGTGATAAAGTTTAATCGGGAGCTGATAGGAAAGTCATGTTTGGTGGCTTAGGAATTGTAATTTAAAACCCTCTTTAATGGTAAAGTAGGATATAAAGTCATAATTCTGAAAATTCCACTTTTAGAAAACTAGAATTTTCTTGTCCTAACCATTTGGTGCTTGCTGCCTGTTCCTGGGTAACATAACTAGGTGTAGTTGGCAGTTAGCCTTTGTGTATTCCTCCTAGACTGTATCACAAATGACGGTTTAGATGTTGGCAGGCTGGGCCTTCTCTTACTTGATAGCTGGCAAAGCTATCACCCACCACGATGCAAAGCCTCTCCACACAGCTGCAAGCTTCATCCGAATCAACCTCGAGCGACACGAAGCCCAGCAAAGCCTCGTCACTCAGCTGCTAGCCTTATAGGAATCTATGTTGCACCGCTGTCACCGCCATCTGAACTGAGGCAGATTGACACAACTCAATGTGGGACCGCACATTGCAGCCTTCTCAGCTCCTCATTGGAACCAATACAGTGAGACGCAGCTAGACCCTGGGCCTTGCACTGAAACCCTTTCATTTCCTCCAAACCAAAGACAGACAATGTGAAGCTGCACAAAACAATGCAGAGCAGACCTCACACCAGGGACCAGGCCAAACTTCGTCCTGTGACTGACCTGCGCTCTGTTGGGCGGCCTGAACTTGTGTCTATATCCTGGTCCAGCGTATCCAGATACCCTCATTTACTGCTTTTTGCCTTTTGGCAATACTTTAAAATAAATCTTTAAAATCGCATATCTCCAGTTTTACTGGTTGGATTTTTGTTGTTTTGGTCTCAAATTATTTATTTAACTTTACTCTATTTTGCAAAATGTGTGTGGGATATTTCATTTGCTGTGCTTTCACTTTATTTCTGTTTGTGTGTTGCATAAATACTTTACCCATTGCCTCTACGTTAAGCCTGACTGTTTTTATGTCAAACTGCTAGAAGGTTGAGCACAGTAGTGACTTTTTTGTGGTTCACCTTGGTAAGGATTGTGGCTGTTGCTTGAGTAGGGTTTCACCCACCTCAACCAACAACCAAGCTTCTCACCCTGGCCACCTCTATATGGCCCACTAAATACTAACAATGTACATGCTAAAAACATGTTAGACTGCTTGCAGTGTTTTTGGAGCACAACGCTTTAGAAGATAAGAACCACAAAAAAATGGTATTTGTTTTCAGCATTCGATACAGGTATCCCAGTAGTAAAATCTAGCAAATGAATATAGTATGCCTTCTTATACACACATGGTATATTGTACACTGTTGATTTTGAACAATTGTTTCTTTCCTGTTTATCTTTAGTGAATACATCATTTTCATTCCTTTGCACACCATTATTTCTCACAGCGTGAAGTCTATAAATTGACTCAAATGCTCTTTGTCTAGTTTTGAAGCAGATACTTCGTGTATCTCTGTCCTTGAGCGTTAGGGTATGCAGAACAATAGGTGATTTGTATAATAGGAGAGAAAATGTTGCGAACAATTGAGGTGAAAGGAAAAACGTGTTTGAAGCCAACAATAAAAAGAATGGACAACTGACTATCTGAAATATTTAAGACGTAAGATACGTTCTCATTAATTTTAACTGTGTCGGTATTTTGAGGAAATATAATAAAGAGACTATTTTCTTCATCGAAACTTTGTTTGCCTGTTCAGATAGGACATAGTTTGACAGTTCGGGCGGTCTGTTGTATTCGCCCAGGTTTGTCTCTGGACTGGGCGCTCCAAAAAAGAACAATTATCTGAGATTCATTCGAGAGTCCCACCCACTAGTTTTGCCCCCCCCCCCCTCATTTGTACTCCGTACTGCATACTTTAAGCTTTTTTTCACATTAGGAGCTAATGTTACTTGGCTTTGCAGGTTAATGTTGAATGAATATGTAACGCTGAAAAACACGTTAAGATTGTTCAATACATTTAACTTTTTCGGGGAGAATCTGGCCGTTTGGTAGACACACACGAGTCTCTTTATTGGTTAAATTACATTGGACGCTGACCTGTGCAGAAACCCAAAAAAACACAAAGGGATAATTGCTCATTATGCACCACTGGACCCAATAAATGAGTACGTGGAATGAATCCTTTACTTAATATCGCGCTGTAACAAACCGGCTCTAGGTTATACCAGAAGAAAAAGCTATCGAGTTTCGTTCGATGGCATCTGACATTCACAGAGTGACAGCAGTGTAGGCTGCCATGTTTCAATGGTGGGTAAGGAAGAAATATTTTTGGTTAGGCTCAGCCTTGGAGAAAAACAAAACATGAAGGGTGTTGTCAATATAATGCTCGAGGGGTAGGGGTTGTATGGGGGGCACACTTTAATCTTTAATATTGTGATCTCGAGCGTTGAAACAGAGAGGAGCACGATTTTTCTGTGCTGACAGTCCGTTGTCAATGCACACGATAGAACATGGATGTCATCTTTCGTCTATCTCCATGAATTCACTCTTGACAAATGGTTGGTGACATTTTTTTTCGAATATGACAAATACATGTTAAGTTAACATGCTTAACAAAAAACACGTATGAAACTTGATTTAGCCACTTCATCGTAAAAGCATGCAGAATGTTAGATGTAGGATTATGATGACATTTAATCGTAAACAAAAGAATGAAAAAATAACATGTTTCTCTCTATGCGTGAATAAATGTAATTAACAAACGATAACATAGAAAACTCTATGAAAGAATAAAACTCTAATGTGGTATGAACATGGTCGTTACCTTTAGACCTTGTAATAATGAACATTGACATTGAAGAGAGGTAGATGCCATAAAAGTTTCCGTTATGAAATGTTTATTTTAAATGTGCATTTCAATCTTGGAACATGTATTAACCTACAACTTGAAATAGAAAACTGCCGAACAGAAGGTAAAATGAAAATGAAGCGTTTAAACCAAAAAATGTTAGGGGTACTTTATACTTACATGATGTAGACGTGAATCATTAATTTCCTTAATCAAAGAACTAAAGCTTGGTTTCCAATAATGTGAAATTCAAATTTTAGCATAAATTTATCTTGCAAAAGCTGTATTTCAAGGAGGCCTCAAACTTGCTTTCCTTTCCTAGTATGAACTTGTGAACTGAATAGTCTGAAGCCTATAGGAACCTTTCATAAAGTTTCTACTTGTACTTTAACTAACAATGTTTCCTTTAACACTTGTAGCTTACTCGACTGGACTTGCACCACAATTGTTACTTCCTAGAGCACATTTGGGATAGAACTGACAAAGGATCAGAGCATGGGCTTGCCTATTTCCTAGATGACGCAACCAATAGTATGACTAAGGACAGTGGTCTTAAGAAAAGGAAAAGTAATAGATTACTTAATTCTACTGGATTTGTATACGTTTTACCCACTACATCATCTCATCCTGCTCAAACTGACCAACAGTACAGAGTGGTCCGACAAAACTGGTGATGTCAAGGGGTGTAAACCAGAAAACTATGGAGTATAATTGCCCAAAATACAGGCAGGAGCGGTTCCTATCTTGTCCACCTTCTCAACCCACCTTGCGGTACAAAGACTGATGAATTGGACTTCCAAAAACTAATGTGAACTGTGACGAAAAGCTGCATTTGCTGCTGGCTGGTATGCTTGAGTAGTGGAATCCCTCCAGCAGGAAGGTTTCGAACAACAGCTGTGGAATTGACACTGCAGTGCGGACAGGGGCAGACAAATCATGTCCATGAACTGGCATTGGCCATTTGGTGATTACTGAGCTTTCATCTGTACGATTTGTAAGAGGGTTATTTGCTTTAAAAGACTTACTTTTCATGAAAGAATCTTGTAGTGATCACACAGCACGGTCTATGTCTTATGCAATCAATCAATCAAAAAAAATGGTCACCCAGGCCCTCGTCAGCAGCAGGTTGGAATACTGAAACGCCCTCTAGGCGGGAGTCCCTGCCAAACTACTGAAACTACTGCAACGCATACAGAACGCCTCAGCACGCTTGATTCTCAACATTTCTCACCACAGCCACATCACACCCCACTTGAAAGACCTGCACTGGCTTCCCGTCAACAAGAGGATCACCTCGAAGCTCCTCACCCACTCACACAAGGCTCTCCACAACACTTGACCGACATACCTCAACAGACGTCTCACCTTCTACACCCCGAACCGCCAGCTCCGCTCTGCCGATCACGCCCTTGCCGCCGTCCCCCGCATCCAAAGAATGACCACAGGCAGCAGATTTTTCTCTTACCTCGCCGCCAAGTCCTGGAATGCCCTCCCCATCCTCCAACGGCAGACCGAAGGCCTTCTAACCTTCAGGAGGCTACTCAAGACCTGGCTATTCGAGCGGTAGCAGCTCCCCCCGCACCTTGAGACCCTCACGGGTAAGTAGTGCGCTCTATAAATGCCTGATTGATTGATTACGTCTTATTACGTAATTTATTGACACAACGTGAAAGGGCATCATCCCACACACAACTAGCCAATTCCTCTTCAGCACACTTCCCCTGACCATCAACC
The DNA here is from genome assembly GCF_964263255.1 of Lissotriton vulgaris. Taxonomy (NCBI): domain Eukaryota; kingdom Metazoa; phylum Chordata; class Amphibia; order Caudata; family Salamandridae; genus Lissotriton; species Lissotriton vulgaris. The sequence continues at coordinate 1,547,606,123 of NC_141691.1, read as the reverse complement.
GTCAATCTTCTCACCCCCATGGTACACGTCACAAGCCCTCACGAGCCATGACATCACACAATGCCCAAGCGGGGTTTACCAATGTGGACAAGATCCTACAAATCTCCCTTGGCTGAGGAAGATAATTCCCTTCAAACTTGATTTCCCACAGCTTTGTTAATGCTTATTAAATCCTTTTAAGTCATAAATTAGATTGGGATGCAAATTTCTTTCAATGCAATAAAGATACCAACTGGGATAACTACTCTGCTCTTTCAGTTTCATTCATTTGTGGTGATCAATTTATCTGTTTCCAAGTTCTCAACGTGCTGCAGTGAACCCCACTCTGCCCCACATGCAAACCAGAGTTCTATTACCCCCCCCAGGTCCATGTCCCCCTGTAGCAATTCATCCATTACCCTCCCGGCCAGGGTGGTGAGTAACTTGCCCCTGCACACATCCCCATGTGTGGTAGGTGTAGGGAACGTCCCCCCACACAACAACTCTACACCAGAGATCTTAGGGGAACTAAAGAACAAGATGGTGCATTGGTTTAAGTCTCCCTCTTATCTGGGTATGGAAATGTATGATTCAAATATCATGGTGAGGAGGGTAGGCTGGTTAGGGCCAAATGCTAAAAGATGGATGGGGAACAGTGAGGAGGTTAATTTTAACAAACCTACCATAGCCGCATGTGTCCTGATCACATTAGGCTCACACAAATTACCCAAATTGACCGAAATTCAGGTGCTCCTATTGTTTTTCTTCTATAAATCTGAAATTGTGTGACAGCCCTCATGGGTTCTAGAACGGGGCAGTTTGGTTTGTTATGGTCGTCCTACCTCGATTCCCCTGCTACCCACACCCCTGTCTCTGGGTAACAGATTTTAGCCCTCGAGTAATCTTGAGTCCTGTGATTGGCTTGATGTCTTGGAGACATCCCCGCAATCAGCTGTGCATATATCTCTCTGCTTGAATATTCCATCAGGTAACTGGGAGGAACTAAGACTGTTATCTTGGAATATTGCAGGTTTGTCTGCAAAGTTTAATGATAATAGGTGGGGGCTGTTTGTCAAGACATATCACGTGATTTGTTTGTAGAAAACCTGGGAGGTTAGTAATATTTTCTTCCTCGAAGGTTATAAAAACAACTTCTCCCTGCAGCGGTGTCAGCATCGGTGAGGGCAAAAGGGGGCCTAGTCATTTTTGTGATATTAGAACTTTGTGGGCAAGTTAAAGACCTTAAGTGGAACACACACTTGTTTTGACTGCTTAAGCTGCATGTCTATGGCTCCACACCTGCTGTCCTGGTTAGCTTATATAATGCTAAATTATTATCAAGTGGGACATTCAACCTTTCCAGTCGAGCTCTGCTATTAACTTCCTGGATGGGCGTGGAGTGGGTCTGGAGAAGCTTGTTTTAGTGGGAGATTTTCCCTCTGCATTGTCCCTTGGAATCCCCCCTTACACGGCCCCACCGCCCAACTGCTGTTACCTGCACGGACCAAGGCTGCATCTGTGTATCAGTCCCTTAGTCTCAGTTAATGTCAAGCCGAGATGTTTGATTGTAGATACACTCCATATGGCACATACACCTGAAGGCAGTGAGCTAAACACTTTTTAATACATTACAATTTGGTTTTCGCCCTACAGAAGTTGACAAATTCGACTAAGCCTCATATTTCTCCCATGTTCTAGATTTCATTTTTGTTGTAGCCCCTTTGTTTGTTTGTTTCTGTTCATCTCAAATTTTAACATAATCGTCAGCTCTTTAGGTGACCACAACCCTTTATCACTAGTAATTGGTGGAGTAAGGGGTGTGATTATGGCATTGTTTGAGACACGAGGAGGGCTCTCCCTCTCGGATCAGACGGCTGAGGTGGTCACATGTAGACCCAAAGGAATTTAGCCTGTCAGCAGGAGATATCAATTCGTTTGGATATGAGTGCCTCGCGTGGGGCAATCCTGAGTGTATTTGTATGTGTCGCAATGATAAAACACAGATCAGATAACCCTATAAGGTTTGACCGAGACTGCTTTAACAGTCTTCACCTTATAAAAGCTGCTCTAAAACAGTTTCCAGAGATGGTGAGTATGTTGCCCGGTGCACGAAAGAAAATAATTAGGCTGACGTAAATAATTAATTTACTCTCTTAATTTCTATGCAGGTAAGTACTTAATTAATGATAACTCAATCAGAATGAAGGAAAACAGAGTCCGTGGTGTAAGAGTTTCTAAGGGTTTTATTCCTCATAAAGGAATCAGGATATCATGTTCTGACCACCACACAGGGTGTCAGAAGGGATAGATGAGCGCGCTCACGTTTATTGACAATACATAGCTTATATACTTGATTTACATCATAATGTTCAATGTAAGAGGCGTAACAGCTGAGAGAAAACAAGATAACAGTATACACGTGGTACTAGTACATCATCAAGAGGCGTAAACTAGGCGTAAACTAGGCGTGTGTGCTAGAAACGTCACTGATAGGTGACGCAAATGGGTGGCACCAAGAGGTGGTGCTAACAGAATGTTGCAATGTCAGCAGAAATCGGAAGCTTGGATGCGCGCGCAGCTGCATGACGTGTGATAGACGGGGTGCAGGGGACTTGACATTTACACTGACGGAAAGAGACAGAAGTCTGGCATGTCAGATCAACTTGTGCTTCTATCATATCTGATATCTGATGTTTAGGAACTAAGCTATCTGGGCAGAAAGGTCTCTAGAGCAGAAGCTATTCTATACTTGCTGTGAGTGCGTGTATAAGCGCCTGAGTGTCTGTATGAGAAGCGTGGGGGCATGGGGCCTTCCATGGAAGCATGGCAACAGAGGCTATGAATTACTTGCATAGAGACAGGTCGGCCCTTTAGCCCTGCAGCTGAGGAAGGATGTTTACTGAAACTAGCAGGCTGGAATGTATCTTCGGGGAAGAAAACAGATAACTCGAAGGTTATAGTCAATCTTGGCAGGCAGCAGGCTGAGCTGAGCACGGAGGGCCGCGCTAGAAGTAAGTCAGAGTTCACGGGTACGGGGGCTGCTTGGGCAGGGGCCCTCGCAGTCAGAAGCCAGAAAAGAGGCTCGGTGGCAGAGATTCAGGGCCTACTCTCAGCCAGGCTGAAAAACGTAGGAGTACACTTCAAAAAGACGTTGGCATAGCATACTTAGGAACGGACCATCGAACCCATTCATGGTGGGTCTGAAAGAGGACAAGTTAACGTTGGACGCAAATGTATTTGCGTCTTCATAGCTGGTACAGGAGGGAAGTTACATGCACTTTTAACTCGTACATGGAGTCGGTGGGGTACTCGCTAGGGAACACAACATGACCATAAAATTTATATTACCTCATTCCCTCCTTGTTCCCTACGGACCCTTCATGATATATCGATCCTCATAAATCGATCGGTTTGTTCTTGTAGCATTATATGTTCGTCTTTCTTTCTTTGACTGTTTGAGAGGCAACTGGAATGCTCAATGCAGGATGTGGCACACAGTCCACATATCGCTGGCCCACACTGCAGGCACAGGCAACAACTGAATACTATAACAAGGCCAATGCCTAGGAAGGATAAGATCTTCCATCCCCAAGCTGTTAACGTAGTCCAGAACCAACCGGACCAAGTCCAGGTGCCTGGATTCTGATGTATCTGATTTGCAATTTTATGTAAACGGGTGATAGCTTGATAGACAGATGGTGCATTTTGTGGAATGAAAACACAGCAACTTGACCCGATGACCTTACAGGCTCCACCTCTATCTGCCAAGATGACGTCAATCACAAGACGATTTTGAAGGACAACAGTCCGTATAGCAGACTGCTCCTCTGTTAAGTTACCTAGAGCGGAGGCAGTTTCATTCACTACTGCTTCAAGTGTTCTCGTTAATCTGCGTATTAATTTACTGTTTTGGACAGGTCCTAGGAAGAAAAAGAATCCTTTATTGAAATCAGTGTACTGTTCCCATGCCGTTTCTGTGTAGTCGACAAGGGGAATATCTCTTTTGGGTCTATTCGGTGCTAGATTCGTATTTCTATGGTAATCAGGGGGAGCTAGAAAAACAGGTGGCAGAAGGAATGCAATGTAACAGGTACCATCCCAATCTGGAGGTAGGCTAATGTATGCGGTATGCCCACAAACAAAGTAAGAATGACTGGTAGCTTTAAAGGACGATTTACCATGGTCACTGAACTCGACCACAGTAGTGCATTTACTATGACCTACGTGTACTGAACCTTTCTTGCTAACACATAATTCACCTGTGACTGGTAATACTAACATATGGGGCAAAACTGGAGCAGCTTCAGATTCAACAGTAAGGATCATAAGGCTAATTGTGTAATTACCTAATCCATATACTTCGTTTTCTAGATCAGTTCCTATTCGAGTGGGAAGTCCCTCTTTATCAGGATAACAGACGTTGAGCAGGACTAAGTTCAAGTTTCCCCAAACCCAGCCCCCATCGAAAACAGCAGTATCAGGATCTAAGGAATTAATTATTTTAAACCATGCTCCACAGGAGCCATTGTGAGTGAATGGGTACGGAAAGAGGGGCAGAGCTCCCTTGTAATTCTGGTAGGGAGGGAGTCGGCCACATATCCAACAGTCGGTAGCATTGTTTGTCTGATGGGAGTGGTGTAACATACTAATGAATGTATTGTTGCGCAGCGCAAGTCTGTAAGAGAGTTCATGTGCAGGAAGTTCACTAAAAGTGTGTTCAGCAGAGACATTGTAAGCAGATTGTTCACGCCTGAAAATAGGCCAGTATATAGGTAGCAGAATGCTGGCAATAATAATTAGAATACTTAGAAAAAACATTATTAACAACGTCACTATACAGTGACTACGCAGTGATTTACAGTATGTACGTTTCTTTTCTTTTCTCTCTCTCTCTCTATCTCGATCTAGGGGATACATGTCAGAAACTATTTAACCGATTCACCTAGGGGAGGACTTAAACAATTAAACTGTCTGACTTGCTAGATCGGAGTTTCATTCGGTAGAGTTCTTGGGGAGTCTTTTCTCTTTTAGGAACGGTAACGTCTTGTGCTTCAACACAGTCTTTGGTGGGGGTGGACGAGTCAGAGTCCTGTTTCAGTCCGTTCTTTAGTTCATTGCATAGTTTGATGTGACTCGTGTGGACCCACCCCTTTCTCCCCTCGATTTTCACAGCGGTCCTGGTGGTAAGCAGAACGGTCTTTGGAGACTTCCAGCGGGGCTCCAGCGGACTTTTCCGGTCGAAATTCCGGACGAGTACCAGGTCCCCTGGACGGACCTCATGCGCCTTTACATCGGTATTGTCAGGGAAGGCTGCGGCAACCTGTGAACGACATGATTGGAGTGCAGACATCAAGGAGGCAAGGTAATCTGTCAACATGTTACAATCAACATCAGTGATCTTTTTCGGAATGGGCGTCCCCCACATATTCGGTGGTCTGCCAAAGACCACTTCGTACGGGGATAGCCCTGATCTTGAGTGGGCGACCATTCTCATGTAGAATAGTGCCACGGGCAGGGCGACTATCCAGTCGACCCCTTTTTCCTGACAGATCTTGGCAAGACGGATTTTTAGTGTCTGATTATGCCTTTCTACAAGGCCAGCTGCTTCGGGATGTCGGACACAGTGGAACCTCCACTGATATCCTAGCAAGAGGGAAACTTGTCTCATCAACTCGGACGAGAACGGCTGTCCGTTATCTGAATACACGACACGGGGCAAACCGTACCGTGGGAAGAATTCACGAACCAACTGTCTGGCAGTGGTCGGAGCAGTGTAGTCTGGAACTGGGTATGCTTCGGTCCAACGGGACAGAGCACAAACAATTACAAGGACATACTTAAATCCTCTACAGCTATTCATCTGGATATAATCCATCTGGAGGACTTCAAAAGGGTGATCGGGAGGATGGAATCCACCTTGCTCAACAGGGACGCTTTTACCTGGATTGAACTGACAACAGATCATGCAAGTACGCACTTTCTGTTTTGCTGCTGCTCGTAAGTGTTTGTTGTACCAGAGATTCTGTAAACTGTCTAACATCGCCTTCTCTCCTAGATGGGCCGGGCTATGTGCTGTATTTATCATGACCTGAACCATTGAGTCGGGGAGAAACCATATAGATTTTCCCTTCGTCACCCAACCTTGATCTGTCTGAATCCCTCCTAGTTCAGTCCATTTCTTTATCTCCTCTGGAGTAGCATGTGTCTGGATGTCAATTACGTCTAGGGCGGGATCTCTAACTGCCATACACTGTGTCTGTACTATTGTCTTTGTCACATCAGTAGTCTGGGTGTGAGTCAATGCTGTATGTTTTGCTGTCTGGTCTGCCAGGTCGTTACCCTGGGAAACAGAATCTGTGACTTTAGTATGTGCCTTACACTTCATGACTGATATGCCCGAGGGCAAATGTATTGCTTCTAACAGTGCTTGAATGAGGGGGCCATGTTGTATCTTGGCCCCATGAGAAGTCAGAAAACCTCGTTCTTGCCAGAGGACTCCGAAGTCGTGTACAACTCCGAAGGCATAGCGGGAATCTGTGTATATGTTAACATTTCTGTTCTTGGCTAAAATGCAAGCTCGGGTCAGAGCGATGAGCTCTGCTGCTTGAGCAGACAGTGTGTCAATACGATGTGTTTCTTTAATTTCAGTTTCAGTGGTCACGGCGTACGCGGCCACTAATTCTCCTGTACTTGTTCTCATGCATGAACCGTCCACATAAAGTGTCAGGTCTGGATTTGTCAATGGGACATCTGTTAAGTCTCGTCTAGGCTTAGTTACTGCATTAATTATTTCTATACAGTCATGCGGAGCTGGATCTGTCATAACTGTAGGTAACAGTGTTGCTGGATTCAGGATGCTGCAACGTCTGATTTCTATGTGTGGCTGGAATAGTGTTAATTCATAACCTGTCAGTCGTGCTATAGTTAAGTGTTGAGTCTGGGTTCTGTTTAACAAAACCTCTACAGAATGTGGTACAGAGCCCAGACTCAACACCTATTCGGGCGCCAAAATGACGTAAATAATTAATTTACTCTCTTAATTTCTATGCAGGTAAGTACTTAATTAATGATAACTCAATCAGAATGAAGGAAAACAGAGTCCGTGGTGTAAGAGTTTCTAAGGGTTTTATTCCTCATAAAGGAATCAGGATATCATGTTCTGACCACCACACAGGGTGTCAGAAGGGATAGATGAGCGCGCTCACGTTTATTGACAATACATAGCTTATATACTTGATTTACATCATAATGTTCAATGTAAGAGGCGTAACAGCTGAGAGAAAACAAGATAACAGTATACACGTGGTACTAGTACATCATCAAGAGGCGTAAACTAGGCGTAAACTAGGCGTGTGTGCTAGAAACGTCACTGATAGGTGACGCAAATGGGTGGCACCAAGAGGTGGTGCTAACAGAATGTTGCAATGTCAGCAGAAATCGGAAGCTTGGATGCGCGCGCAGCTGCATGACGTGTGATAGACGGGGTGCAGGGGACTTGACATTTACACTGACGGAAAGAGACAGAAGTCTGGCATGTCAGATCAACTTGTGCTTCTATCATATCTGATATCTGATGTTTAGGAACTAAGCTATCTGGGCAGAAAGGTCTCTAGAGCAGAAGCTATTCTATACTTGCTGTGAGTGCGTGTATAAGCGCCTGAGTGTCTGTATGAGAAGCGTGGGGGCATGGGGCCTTCCATGGAAGCATGGCAACAGAGGCTATGAATTACTTGCATAGAGACAGGTCGGCCCTTTAGCCCTGCAGCTGAGGAAGGATGTTTACTGAAACTAGCAGGCTGGAATGTATCTTCGGGGAAGAAAACAGATAACTCGAAGGTTATAGTCAATCTTGGCAGGCAGCAGGCTGAGCTGAGCACGGAGGGCCGCGCTAGAAGTAAGTCAGAGTTCACGGGTACGGGGGCTGCTTGGGCAGGGGCCCTCGCAGTCAGAAGCCAGAAAAGAGGCTCGGTGGCAGAGATTCAGGGCCTACTCTCAGCCAGGCTGAAAAACGTAGGAGTACACTTCAAAAAGACGTTGGCATAGCATACTTAGGAACGGACCATCGAACCCATTCATGGTGGGTCTGAAAGAGGACAAGTTAACGTTGGACGCAAATGTATTTGCGTCTTCATAGCTGGTACAGGAGGGAAGTTACATGCACTTTTAACTCGTACATGGAGTCGGTGGGGTACTCGCTAGGGAACACAACATGACCATAAAATTTATATTACCTCAAGGCGCTTACAAGATGCAAGCACATAAGTCTGCATGGGAGGACCTACTTCAAGCTAGTGAAACAAGAGATAGTGTCCTCTTTTGGTGGGTGATAAAGAGGCCGTATTTTGCTGAGCTCTCAGGGCTCGCTTTGTGCCATCATATTTCAGGGCAGCAGTGGGTGGATCATTTCAATGGTGTGTACAACTTTAGGCTCCGTGATGGAGCAGAGGATCAGGCTAGTTTACCGTTGGGGAGAGCCCACTGTGTCTCTACCCTTGAGGAAGTTTCCCAGGGCTTTCAGGCCTTATCTCGTAACAACGTTCCAGGCGCGATGGTATGCCTCCTGATCTATTTTGGGATAACATCGAGGTCTGTGGGCCAGTTCTGACTCAGGTATGCGCCAGAACAGATGCCACACATACGACTCCCCTTGCGCCACCACGGATGGGTCGCATTTACAATGCGGCACACCGTGGCCTAAGGATAGGCAGATGCGTGACGGATCTTGTGGCGTAAGGGCGGCGCATTGCTGGAGTCCCGTCGCAAGCGCAACCCAACTCCAGCAATGCACAGGGGCCACCCATACCTAACATGGTGCGCCAGTTCTTACGCCTGCTTCAAGCAGGTATAAGGTTTTGTCGCAGCGGCCTCGGAACAGTGACTTTGTGAAATCTTGTAGATTTCACTGCGTCACTTTTACAAGGCTTTCCTGCGACAGAACCCCCACCCTGCGATCAAATGCCCATATGATACCTAACGCGGGTTTCATGTGGTGCTGGGCTTTACAACGTGACGCATCTCGCTAAATACTTCACGTTGTAAATAAGGCGCAACATGGTGCATGGTTTACGCTGCCTCTGCGTCACTGAAGTGGCACAACGGCGGCGTAACTATGTCGCAAGGGGCTTGTAAATCTGCCCCAATATATTTTCAGAGTTATAATGTTGTTTCAGGCCGCGCAAATTGACCACCAAATAATGCCTAAATCTTTACTCAATTATAAATAAGTACACTGCTACTCAGCCTGGATCTCCCTACCTAGTGTTTATGAACCTTATACCCACATTAGATATGGTCCACCATAGAACTTATGGGATTTTCTCCTTTCGATGGATGTGGATCCAGAGATAGCGGTGAGGTTTTCACAGGGGGCAGAACTTACTGAACACTTTGGCAACCCAAGGGGAATGCGCAAGGGTTGTATACTTGCACCATTTTTGTTTATCCTTTATATTAATTTCTATTATTGGACTGGACATAGTCCTCCACTCAGTGCAGGCTAACTGTTCTAGGGTGCGAATGAGATTGCTAGCAGTCTTTTTGTACGGCGACGATGTGGTGCTTATCCCTCACAGGGCTGTGGGTCTGCAATTCATGTTGGATAAGTTTGTTGCAAATGTGCACAGTTTGGACTTGGTGATCAACTTCACAAAATCATCCATTTTGGTGGTTGGCCTTCAGTCCATCAGTTCCAAAACCTTCAGGATGGCGAGCCATACCCTGGCTAAGGTCACAGCTTCCTCTTACCTCGGTGTGCTATTTTATATTAACAGTAATTGAAATCCTCTAATGGAGGGTAAGACTTGCGACTTGGTCAAACCACTGGGGTGGTAGTTAGCTTTCCACAGAGGTTGGGCTTGTGGTCACCGGACACCCTAGTCAAGCTTTTCCAGTACAAGTGCATCTCTAAGGTGTTATATGTCAGTGGAGTATGTTGCTACAAAGCTACCGATAAGATTCAACTTGCAGAAAATACATTTTTAAGACATATTCTGAAGGTCCCACAATGTACCCCAGGCTTCTCTGTTCATAAGGAGCTTGTCATTAGATACATTAGCAACCTTGTTGTTCTCAGGCCCTTGCTATATACAGATATGGACCTGTGAGGGATCCAAGCTAAACAGACTGATTTTTTCTGATTGTCTAGTCTTGATCATATGGACTAAATACCTTGGTTTTCCTTTGTGAAGACTTCTATTACCAGTATGGCAAGGGCAAACATACTCCACAACTATCACTCCCTGTGCCCTCTGAAGCTTAAAAGGGTGAGAAATTTGTTTCTTGAAGGTGCATTATTGCAACGTGAACACATGAAGCTTGCAAAGCCAATGGGACAGGGACATCTGTTATTAAAAACCATTCAAGGTATGGAACTATACCTTTCTCTCTTATCCAATTACAGGTACAGATTTGTGGTGGTACGATTCAGGTTCAACTTGTTACTTCATCTTTTAGCCACTCCTAGTGGCTGGTCTCACTCAGGCACTTTATGGCCCTGTGGCTGTGACAATATGTCGATTAACAATGAAGAGGGTCAATGGGGAATGTTTAATGACCATACAGTGGTATCATCCCCTATACCATAATCATAACAAAAGATACCAGTAGGTCAAAAGGAAAGAAGGTAAACTGTCTGCAATTATGTGTTGATTAGGGAACAGTCACAAAGTCCATACTTGAATAGTACGTGGTGACCATCAAATGATTCCCATCAGATACCCATCCTGTGCCGCCCTACATCATTTGGGATCCTTCACCCGAAGGAAGTGATGTACAACCACTGGAGATTAGGTGAACTTTAACCTAATCAAGTGGAATGAAACTCAAATGTGATGGCTTGATGTGTGTGGCATAAGGAGGGTAAGAATGACTAGCAGTGCACAAAATGTGTTAAAGTAACAGTGTTAAAACAGTGAGTGATTTTAAGATTGGGTTGTAGAAGTGGAGATTTTTTTTTTAATAATATCCTATCCACACCCAACAATAAAAACAGTGCAAGGTAGTAGTAAACATATAACTACTCAGATGGATTAAAGGTCAACATGTTTCTGCGGTAGATGGAGTCTCGAGATCTCCTCCTGCTTCATCAGGACCTTGTGTCAATGCTACTGCGTAATGTGAACAGTTGGTAAAAGTGAAATAAATGTCACCTGAAATTCGCCTGTTCAGACAATCACGAGGGACGAACAAACAAATGAAAAAACAAGAAAAACACATAATTATTGTCAACAGTTTACAGGACACATAGTGAATGTGTTATTTACTTTAAGCCAATCATTATATTGATCAGGGGGTCTCAATGAATAGACCATAAGATGTAATTGCCCTTTTATGTGGGACCTGTTGAAAAGATACATTTATCTTTACTCACCCAATATGTGGGGAATATACGCTCCACCTCACCTGGCTACAGCGCAGGTAAAAACGGAGCACCGCTCTGAGGGAGAGAAGGAGGAAGGAAATAAAGGAGGAAAGATGCATAAACTGTAATCATAGCATCTATGTTGGTAGCACGATATTTAAAACAGATTGTCCAAAGCATTTATGTATAGAGCGTGTTTTACATAATTAGATGATTGCCTGGGTATGTTAATCGATGGTAGCTAGTGAATAGAATAGTCACCCATTCATTTGCATCCGCTTGTAAGTGATGTCTATAGAATGAGAAGAAAGAAAATTGTCTTCTGCGCTTAACTATACTAATGTCACAAAAAGCTGCACATTGCTGTGCAAGATTGTAAGTAATCGCATGCACATCTTGCGAGTTTAAATCTGTGAGGTAATCGAGAGATGATCAAACAGCGTGTCTACAACACCCCGCCCCTATAAAAAGGAGGGTCCAAGCTTTATCGCGTGATGCGTCTCCTTTCCTCGAGGTATCTGGAACACGACCACACACCCCACCACCCTGCTTACCTGTCCGTCGGTACTCCGGACATCCGTCTTGGCTGTCATGGAGGGAGGTACCTTGACGGACAGGAAGCGGGTCTATATCCTTCCTGATTGTCGAGCATCAAAGACGCGATTGGAAGAAAGCGTCACGTGGTGTTACATGAAGGACAACATCACGCAAGACGACGTGGTGGTTACCGGCTATGGTGGGAATTGTAGTTCCTATACATTGTAGTTTACAATGTCCGAGGCAGAACTCGTTCTATGCCGAAATATCGTAAACCCATACAATAAATCTAACAAAGTCTGGATGAGATTGTTTCTATATTTACGTGTATATAGATATAAACATATCTATCACTCAGAACTTGTGTGTATTTGGTACACAGAGTTAATTGTACGGATTAACGAAGGATACGTGCCCTGTTATGACTGCGTCGCCTTATGACGAATTACAACATCAAGACATGCTGGGAATCGTAGTTCCTGCATGTCGTTGTATTTACTGTCAAGAAACAGGGTGCATCAATGTACTGGTGTCTCACCTAGCGTGGAGCGTCTAGGGGAGACAAAGTCTAGGTGGTGTTTGAATATTGAGAGGTGTTTTTCAACACTGTCATTTGTGTAATATATCTTTTATATGTATATACAGTGAATAATGCGCTGCATTAGTGTAGAATGGGTGCATAGTGTTTGTAATGTGCAAACCTTTATATGTTAAAGGTCGGCCTGGGCATTTCTATGATATGAGCACAATACAAATAACGATGGATTGGACAAGGCGATGTATATGAATCAAATATTCACGTATATTACACCAACCTACAATTTAATCTTATCCACTCTCACAACTCGGAACGATTACTGCAATATCCTGCAACTGAGAGCAAACAGCTGAGATGTAATTCACAATGACATCCATGGAATGTCTTCATTCAATCCTGTCTTGTGAGTTTGTAATTTATAAACCCATCTCTGCTCACGTTTAAACAGAAATGTACTAATGTCCCCAATGTGTGCCAGGATTACAGGTTGTTCCAAGACTGTCCACCTTATATCTGTGGGAAGATGTTTTACCAATAAGAAGTGATTGGTGAGTTTGGTAGCCTGTCTATTGCATCGTATGGAACTTTTGTGTTCTGATATTCGTAACTTAATTTTACGAGTGGTCATGCCCACATACATCTTATTACAGGGACATTTGATTAAATATATTAAGTTTGTACTGTTGCAGTTTGTGAATCTGCGTTGTTCCCAAACTTGCTCCGTCCCGATATCAATGGTTGTTGTTCTTGTTGTCTGGGGACATGCTGCACATTGTCCACACGGGTGATGCCCTGTGACTGCCGGCATGTTCCATAAAGTTCCAACCACTCTTCGTACCTCACTCCTGGGTCTCGTATGGACCAATTTGTCCTTCAAATTTTGTGCTCTCTTATATGCAAAGAGGGGAAGAGGCAAAGTATCTTTGCCGGTGTTTAAGATACCCCAATGCCTCTTAACAATGTTGGTGATTTGATTTGAAAAAGTTCCGAATGTGCTCACGCTGGTCATGCGTTCAGTTTTCAGCTTAGGTGGTAGGATTTCAAGAAGGCCGGCTCGGTTGTTATTTGCTGCTCGTTTTTTTGATGTCTGAATCAATCCTTTGGGATATTCCTTGTGTGACAGATCTAGAGATAGCTGCTGGGCATGTGTCTCAAAGGATGCTCGGTTAGAGCAATTCCTTTGTATGCGCAAAAATTGCCCGTAGGGCAAATTGTCCCACAGGGCCTTCGGGTGGCAGCTGTTGTAATTGAGCAAAGAATTGCGCGCCATCGGTTTACGATAAAGTTCTGAGGCAAGGCCAGTAGGTGTGCTAAGGATGAGCAAATCCAAGAAGGCCAATTTCTGGGTGTCATACTCCATGGTGAATTTCAAGAATTGATTCCTCAGATTCAGCCAAGTGTGGAACTCCTTTAACTGTGTCTCACTTCCACGCCACACCAAGAAAATATCGCCAATGTAACGTTTCCATGTTCGCAGACAACTGAGGTGGAGGTTGGTGTCTGCGAACACGTGCTCCTGCTCGAAGTGATGTACGTACAGATTAGCGAGACTAGGGGTAAAAACGCTGCCCATACTAGTCCCGCTAATCTGCAAGTAGAGACTGTCCTCAAAGCAAAAGAAGTTCTCTGTCATCGCCAAAGTGGCTAAAGTCATGATGACACTGACTGGTGTTATAGAATTCAGTTCTCTGGCTGAAAGTAGTGTTTCTATAACTTCCAATGTCTCTGCTTGGGGTATTGACGTGTACAGGCTTTCAACGTCAAATGACACTAAGATGTCAGTTTGTGGATTGAAATCAATATTGGGTAAAAACCTCAATACATCTTTTGTGTCCATGAGAAAGGTTGGCATTTCTCGCACCATTGGTTGTAAAAATACATCGACAAAAGTCGAAAGTGGTTCCAAGAGTGAGCCTATCCCAGATATTATGGGGCGCCCCACAGGAGGGCGTTGGATTTTATGAATTTTAGGCAGCTGATAAAAGTAGGGTACAATTGGATTGAGTGTACGGAGGAATTGTCCTTCTTTGGGTGTGATCCACCCTTCGTTGAGCGCCTCTTCAACGATATGTCCTATTGTGTTTGTCAACCTTTCAGTTGGATCAACTGAGAGTTTGCGATAGGATCTAGTATCGCTGAGCTGACGTAGGCACTCCTAGCGATAGGTCTCAGCGTCTAGGATCACTACCGCTCCCCCTTTATCCGCGGGTTTAATAACGATACAGGGGTTTTCAGCAAGTGCCTTTATTGCTTCCTGTTCCTGTCGTGAGAGATTATAAAAGACCTTCTGTCTAGTTTTGAACAATTCCTGTAAATCATGGTCAACTGCCTCCTCAAATGTTAGAACCTTAGATGGTAAATCCATGGTGCTCGGGTTAAATGTTGACGGTTTCTTTAGTCCTGTATTGTCATTGGAATTAGACTGCTCTATTTCATTAGTTTTGTTTGCAAAAAGATAATGGAGTCTGATTTTTCTGAAAAATGTGCCCATTTCGATCTGTGCCTGAAAAGGGTCGTTGATGTTGGTAGAAACAAAACCCAGCCCTTTATTCAGTGTCTGTTCCTGAATATCTGTGATGGGATGGGAGCTCAAGTTTACAACTAGACTGGGGCTGTTGAGGACCCTGCTTGGTCCTGCTGGATCTTTTTCCCGCTCCTCAGGTCCATGGTCTGTGGGGGTAGGTTCCATCGAACTTGTCCCTGCCCGGGTGTTCTTTGTCGGCCTCGGCCTCTCCTGCCTGACCCTAAAAAAGGCTGCTGACTATAATTTCCAAAGAATTGTGGTGGACCGTATGGGTTCACCATTGGAGGGTATGGGGGTGGCCCCCAAGGTGTGGGTTGCCACCAAGGTGGATATTGTGGCTGAGATGCAAAGCCTTGATTATAGCCTCTCCAACCTCTTCTGTTGTTACCTCTACCCCTTTGTTGGTGTGGCGGATTGCCAGAGGTAGAGCCCTCCGAGTCACTCGAGATGCCATCTGAACTGGAGCTCCCATAATTGGATGCTCCCTTTTGTCCATTCCTTGTGTTTGTTGGGGGTACGAAGTGCTCGCTGGTGTAGGGATACACTTTGTCCATAGCAAATCTAGCCAGATCTTTCTTAAATTTTTCCAGTTTAGTAAACAAAATAGAGTCCTTGAACTCCTTGGCTGATTTGTTACCATCCTCTTGTTGTTTAGAGAACACTTTGGTTGAGAAAAAGGTGGTTCTAATCTGACCCTCTAGGACCTGGATCTCCACCAATATTTTGTCTGCAGTTTTCTTAGCAGTTTTTATAATAAGCACTAGCCAGTCGCGTGTGCACTTCCACCCTATAAGTGACCAATCTTTCAAAAAGTCCTTATCGTCTAGGAAGAGGCGAGGGACATTTCCTACAATTAGTCCACTGGGGGCACAGTTGCTTCTTAGGTAATCCGCCATCACTATACCATGTACACAAACCCTCGCTTGGTTTTTCTTCAGAATCAATATTTTGGCCCAGCCCTCATCAGGATTGGTAGGATTCACAGAGATCATATCCAACATACTGAGATTTTCTGACAATAGTGTCTGGATCTCATCCTCATCAAATGCGAGGCCTAGATTAGTGGCCATATCTATATCTATATCGGGCTACTCTTATGCTAGCAGTTAAGATCCCTCAACTCAGTTAGAGCCACTCTCCTTCTTCTCTCAAATAGTATCGGATAAAAAATGAGACCCGCAGTTGAACAACTGCTCTGAGACGATTAACAATGAAGAGGGTCAATGGGGAATGTTTAATGACCATACAGTGGTATCATCCCCTATACCATAATCATAACAAAAGATACCAGTAGGTCAAAAGGAAAGAAGGTAAACTGTCTGAAATTATGTGTTGATTAGGGAACAGTCACAAAGTCCATACTTGAATAGTACGTGGTGACCATCAAATGATTCCCATCAGATACCCATCCTGTGCCGCCCTACATCACTTGGGATCCTTCACCCGAAGGAAGTGATGTATAACCACTGGAGATTAGGTGAACTGTAACCTAATCAAGTGGAATGAAATTCAAATGTGATGGCTTGATGTGTGTGGCATAAGGAGGGTAAGAATGACTAGCAGTGCACAAAATGTGTTAAAGTAACAGTGTTAAAACAGTGAGTGATTTTAAGATTGGGTTGTAGAAGTGGAGAATTTTTTTTTAATAATATCCTATCCACACCCAACAATAAAAACAGTGCAAGGTATTATTAAACATATAACTACTCAGATGGATTAAAGGTCAACATGTTTCTGCGGTAGATGGAGTCTCGAGATCTCCTCCTGCTTCATCAGGACCTTGTGTCAATGCTACTGCGTAATTGGAACAATTGGTAAAAGTGAAATAAATGTCACCTGAAATTCGCCTGTTCAGTCAATCACGAGGGACGAACAAACAAATGAAAAAACAAGAAAAACACATAATTATTGTCAACAGTTTACAGGACACATAGTGAATGTGTTATTTACTTTAAGCCAATCATTATATTGGTCAGGGGGTCTCAATGAATAGACCATAAGATGTAATTGCCCTTTTATGTGGGACAAGTTGAAAAGATACATTTATCTTTACTCACCCAATATGTGGGGAATATACGCTCCACCTCATCTGGCTACAGCGCAGGTAAAAACGGAGCACCGCTCTGAGGGAGAGAAGGAGGAAGGAAATAAAGGAGGAAAGATGCATAAACTGTAATCATAGTATCTATGTTGGTAGCACGATATTTAAAACAGATTGCCCAAAGCATTTATGTATAGAGCGTGTTTTACATAATTAGATGATTGTCTGGGTATGTTAATCGATGGTAGCTAGTGAATAGAATAGTCACCCATTCATTTGCATCCGCTTGTAAGTGATGTCTATAGAATGAGAAGAAAGAAAATTGTCTTCTGCGCTTAACTATACTAATGTCACAAAAAGCTGCACATTGCTGTGCAAGATTGTAAGTAATCGCATGCACATCTTGCGAGTTTAAATCTGTGAGGTAATCGAGAGACGATCAAACAGCGTGTCTACAACACCCCGCCCCTATAAAAAGGAGGGTCCAAGCTTTATCGCGTGATGCGTCTCCTTTCCTCGAGGTATCTGGAACACGACCACACACCCCACCACCCTGCTTACCTGTCCGTCGGTACTCCGGACATCCGTCTTGGCTGTCATGGAGGGAGGTACCTTGACGGACAGGAAGCGGGTTTATATCCTTCCTGATTGTCGAGCATCAAAGACGCGATTGGAAGAAAGCGTCACGTGGTGTTACATGAAGGACAACATCACGCAAGACAACGTGGTGGTTACCGGCTATGGTGGGAATTGTAGTTCCTATACATTGTAGTTTACAATGTCCGAGGCAGAACTCGTTCTACGCCGAAATATCGTAAACCCATACAATAAATCTAACAAAGTCTGGATGAGATTGTTTCTATATTTACGTGTATATAGATATAAACATATCTATCACTCAGAACTTGTGTGTATTTGGTACACAGAGTTAATTGTACGGATTAACGAAGGATACGTGCCCTGTTATGACTGCGTCGCCTTATGACGAATTACAACATCAAGACATGCTGGGAATCGTAGTTCCTGCATGTCGTTGTATTTACTGTCAAGAAACAGGGTGCATCAATGTACTGGTGTCTCACCTAGCGTGGAGCGTCTAGGGGAGACAAAGTCTAGGTGGTGTTTGAATATTGAGAGGTGTTTTTCAACACTGTCATTTGTGTAATATATCTTTTATATGTATATACAGTGAATAATGCGCTGCATTAGTGTAGAATGGGTGCATAGTGTTTGTAATGTGCAAACCTTTATATGTTAAAGGTCGGCCTGGGCATTTCTATGATATGAGCACAATACAAATAACGATGGAATGGACAAGGCGATGTATATGAATCAAATATTCACGTATATTACACCAACCTACAATTTAATCTTATCCACTGTCACAACTCGGAACGATTACTGCAATATCCTGCAACTGAGAGCAAACAGCTGAGATGTAATTCACAATGACATCCATGGAATGTCTTCATTCAATCCTGTCTTGTGAGTTTGTAATTTATAAACCCATCTCTGCTCACGTTTAAACAGAAATGTACTAATGTCCGCAATGTGTGCCAGGATTACAGGTTGTTCCAAGACTGTCCACCTTATATCTGTGGGAAGATGTTTTACCAATAAGAAGTGATTGGTGAGTTTGGTAGCCTGTCTATTGCATCGTATGACACTTTTGTGTTCTGATATTCGTAACTTAATTTTACGAGTGGTCATGCCCACATACATCTTATTACAGGGACATTTGATTAAATATATTAAGTTTGTACTGTTGCAGTTTGTGAATCTGCGTTGTTCCCAAACTTGCTCCGTCCCGATATCAATGGTTGTTGTTCTTGTTGTCTGGGGACATGCTGCACATTGTCCACACGGGTGATGTCCTGTGACTGCCGGCATGTTCCATAAAGTTCCAACCACTCTTCGTACCTCACTCCTGGGTCTCGTATGGACCAATTTGTCCTTCAAATTTTGTGCTCTCTTATATGCAAAGAGGGGAAGAGGCAAAGTATCTTTGCCGGTGTTTAAGATACCCCAATGCCTCTTAACAATGTTGGTGATTTGATTTGAAAAAGTTCCGAATGTGCTCACGCTGGTCATGCGTTCAGTTTTCAGCTTAGGTGGGAGGATTTCAAGAAGGCCGGCTCGGTTGTTATTTGCTGCTCGTTTTTTTGATGTCTGAATCAATCCTTTGGGATATTCCTTGTGTGACAGATCTAGAGATAGCTGCTAGGCATGTGTCTCAAAGGATGCTCGGTTAGAGCAATTCCTTTGTATGCGCAAAAATTGCCCGTAGGGCAAATTGTCCCACAGGGCCTTCGGGTGGCAGCTGTTGTAATTGAGCAAAGAATTGAGCGCCATCGGTTTACGATAAAGTTCTGAGGCAAGGCCAGTAGGTGTGCTAAGGATGAGCAAATCCAAGAAGGCCAATTTCTGGGTGTCATACTCCATGGTGAATTTCAAGAATTGATTCCTCAGATTCAGCCAAGTGTGGAACTCCTTTAACTGTGTCTCACTTCCACGCCACACCACGAAAATATCGCCAATGTAACGTTTCCATGTTCGCAGACAACTGAGGTGGAGGTTGGTGTCTGCGAACACGTGCTCCTGCTCGAAGTGATGTACGTACAGATTAGCGAGACTAGGGGTAAAAACGCTGCCCATACTAGTCCCGCTAATCTGCAAGTAGAGACTGTCCTCAAAGCAAAAGAAGTTCTCTGTCATCGCCAAAGTGGCTAAAGTCATGATGACACTGACTGGTGTTATAGAATTCAGTTGTCTGGCTGAAAGTAGTGTTTCTATAACTTCCAATGTCTCTGCTTGGGGTATTGACGTGTACAGGCTTTCAACGTCAAATGACACTAAGATGTCAGTTTGTGGATTGAAATCAATATTGGGTAAAAACCTCAATACATCTTTTGTGTCCATGAGAAAGGTTGGCATTTCTCGCACCATTGGTTGTAAAAATACATCGACAAAAGTCGAAAGTGGTTCCAAGAGTGAGCCTATCCCAGATATTATGGGGCGCCCCACAGGAGGGCGTTGGATTTTATGAATTTTAGGCAGCTGATAAAAGTAGGGTACAATTGGATTGAGTGTACGGAGGAATTGTCCTTCTTTGGGTGTGATCCACCCTTCGTTGAGCGCCTCTTCAACGATATGTCCTATTGTGTTTGTCAACCTTTCAGTTGGATCAACTGAGAGTTTGCGATAGGATCTAGTATCGCTGAGCTGTCGTAGGCACTCCTAGCGATAGGTCTCAGCGTCTAGGATCACTACCGCTCCCCCTTTATCCGCGGGTTTAATAACGATACAGGGGTTTTCAGCAAGTGCCTTTATTGCTTCCTGTTCCTGTCGTGAGAGATTATAAAAGACCTTCTGTCTAGTTTTGAACAATTCCTGTAAATCATGGTCAACTGCCTCCTCAAATGTTAGAACCTTAGATGGTAAATCCATGGTGCTCGGGTTAAATGTTGACGGTTTCTTTAGTCCTGTATTGTCATTGGAATTAGACTGCTCTATTTCATTAGTTTTGTTTGCAAAAAGATAATGGAGTCTGATTTTTCTGAAAAATGTGCCCATTTCGATCTGTGCCTGAAAAGGGTCGTTGATGTTGGTAGAAACAAAACCCAGCCCTTTATTCAGTGTCTGTTCCTGAATATCTGTGATGGGATGGGAGCTCAAGTTTACAACTAGACTGGGGCTGTTGAGGACCCTGCTTGGTCCTGCTGGATCTTTTTCCCGCTCCTCAGGTCCATGGTCTGTGGGGGTAGGTTCCATCGAACTTGTCCCTGCCCGGGTGTTCTTTGTCGGCCTCGGCCTCTCCTGCCTGACCCTAAAAAAGGCTGCTGACTATAATTTCCAAAGAATTGTGGTGGACCGTATGGGTTCACCATTGGAGGGTATGGGGGTGGCCCCCAAGGTGTGGGTTGCCACCAAGGTGGATATTGTGGCTGAGATGCAAAGCCTTGATTATAGCCTCTCCAACCTCTTCTGTTGTTACCTCTACCCCTTTGTTGGTGTAGTGGATTGCCAGAGGTAGAGCCCTCCGAGTCACTCGAGATGCCATCTGAACTGGAGCTCCCATAATTGGATGCTCCCTTTTGTCCATTCCTTGTGTTTGTTGGGGGTACGAAGTGCTCGCTGGTGTAGGGATACACTTTGTCCATAGCAAATCTAGCCAGATCTTTCTTAAATTTTTCCAGTTTAGTAAACGAAATAGAGTCCTTGAACTCCTTGGCTGATTTGTTACCATCCTCTTGTTGTTTAGAGAACACTTTGCTTGAGAAAAAGGTGGTTCTAATCTGACCCTCTAGGACCTGGATCTCCACCAATATTTTGTCTGCAGTTTTCTTAGCAGTTTTTATAATAAGCACTAGCCAGTCGCGTGTGCACTTCCATCCTATAAGTGACCAATCTTTCAAAAAGTCCTTATCGTCTAGGAAGAGGCGAGGGACATTTCCTACAATTAGTCCACTGGGGGCACAGTTGCTTCTTAGGTAATCCGCCATCACTATACCATGTACACAAACCCTCGCTTGGTTTTTCTTCAGAATCAATATTTTGGCCCAGCCCTCATCAGGATTGGTAGGATTCACAGAGATCATATCCAACATACTGAGATTTTCTGACAATAGTGTCTGGATCTCATCCTCATCAAATGCGAGGCCTAGATTAGTGGCCATATCTATATCTATATCGGGCTACTCTTATGCTAGCAGTTAAGATCCCTCAACTCAGTTAGAGCCACTCTCCTTCTTCTCTCAAATAGTATCGGATAAAAAATGAGACCCGCAGTTGAACAACTGCTCTGAGACGATTAACAATGAAGAGGGTCAATGGGGAATGTTTAATGACCATACAGTGGTATCATCCCCTATACCATAATCATAACAAAAGATACCAGTAGGTCAAAAGGAAAGAAGGTAAACTGTCTGAAATTATGTGTTGATTAGGGAACAGTCACAAAGTCCATACTTGAATAGTACGTGGTGACCATCAAATGATTCCCATCAGATACCCATCCTGTGCCGCCCTACATCACTTGGGATCCTTCACCCGAAGGAAGTGATGTACAACCACTGGAGATTAGGTGAACTGTAACCTAATCAAGTGGAATGAAATTCAAATGTGATGGCTTGATGTGTGTGGCATAAGGAGGGTAAGAATGACTAGCAGTGCACAAAATGTGTTAAAGTAACAGTGTTAAAACAGTGAGTGATTTTAAGATTGGGTTGTAGAAGTGGAGAATTTTTTTTTAATAATATCCTATCCACACCCAACAATAAAAACAGTGCAAGGTATTATTAAACATATAACTACTCAGATGGATTAAAGGTCAACATGTTTCTGCGGTAGATGGAGTCTCGAGATCTCCTCCTGCTTCATCAGGACCTTGTGTCAATGCTACTGCGTAATTGGAACAATTGGTAAAAGTGAAATAAATGTCACCTGAAATTCGCCTGTTCAGTCAATCACGAGGGACGAACAAACAAATGAAAAAACAAGAAAAACACATAATTATTGTCAACAGTTTACAGGACACATAGTGAATGTGTTATTTACTTTAAGCCAATCATTATATTGGTCAGGGGGTCTCAATGAATAGACCATAAGATGTAATTGCCCTTTTATGTGGGACAAGTTGAAAAGATACATTTATCTTTACTCACCCAGTATGTGGGGAATATACGCTCCACCTCATCTGGCTACAGCGCAGGTAAAAACGGAGCACCGCTCTGAGGGAGAGAAGGAGGAAGGAAATAAAGGAGGAAAGATGCATAAACTGTAATCATAGTATCTATGTTGGTAGCACGATATTTAAAACAGATTGCCCAAAGCATTTATGTATAGAGCGTGTATTACATAATTAGATGATTGCCTGGGTATGTTAATCGATGGTAGCTAGTGAATAGAATAGTCACCCATTCATTTGCACCCGCTTGTAAGTGATGTCTATAGAATGAGAAGAAAGAAAATTGTCTTCTGCGCTTAACTATACTAATGTCACACAAAGCTGCACATTGCTGTGCAAGATTGTAAGTAATCGCATGCACATCTTGCGAGTTTATATCTGTGAGGTAATCGAGAGACGATCAAACAGCGTGTCTACAACACCACGCCCCTATAAAAAGGAGGGTCCAAGCTTTATCGCGTGATGCGTCTCCTTTCCTCGAGGTATCTGGAACACGACCACACACCCCACCACCCTGCTTACCTGTCCGTCGGTACTCTGGACATCCGTCTTGGCTGTCATGGAGGGAGGTACCTTGATGGACAGGAAGCGGGTCTATATCCTTCCTGATTGTCGTGCATCAAAGACGCGATTGGAAGAAAGCGTCACGTGGTGTTACGTGAAGGGCAACATCACGCAAGACGACGTGGTGGTTACCGGCTATGGTGGGAATTGTAGTTCCTATACATTGTAGTTTACAATGTCCGAGGCAGAACTCGTTCTACGCCGAAATA
Source organism: Lissotriton vulgaris (assembly GCF_964263255.1). Classification (NCBI taxonomy): domain Eukaryota; kingdom Metazoa; phylum Chordata; class Amphibia; order Caudata; family Salamandridae; genus Lissotriton; species Lissotriton vulgaris. The sequence continues at coordinate 1,547,582,686 of NC_141691.1, read as the reverse complement.
TCGTAAACCCATACAATAAATCTAACAAAGTCTGGATGAGATTGTTTCTATATTTACGTGTATATAGATATAAACATATCTATCACTCAGAACTTGTATGTATTTGGTACACAGAGTTAATTGTACGGATTAACGAAGGATACGTGCCCTGTTATGACTGCGTCGCCTTATGACGAATTACAACATCAAGACATGCTGGGAATCGTAGTTCCTGCATGTCGTTGTATTTACTGTCAAGAAACAGGGTGCATCAATGTACTGGTGTCTCACCTAGCGTGGAGCGTCTAGGAGAGACAAAGTCTAGGTGGTGTTTGAATATTGAGAGGTGTTTTTCAACACTGTCATTTGTGTAATATATCTTTTATATGTATATACAGTGAATAATGCGCTGCATTAGTGTAGAATGGGTGCATAGTGTTTGTAATGTGCAAACCTTTATATGTTAAAGGTCGGCCTGGGCATTTCTATGATATGAGCACAATACAAATAACGATGGAATGGACAAGGCGATGTATATGAATCAAATATTCACGTATATTACACCAACCTACAATTTAATCTTATCCACTCTCACAACTAGGAACGATTACTGCAATATCCTGCAACTGAGAGCAAACAGCTGAGATGTAATTCACAATGACATCCATGGAATGTCTTCATTCAATCCTGTCTTGTGAGTTTGTAATTTATAAACCCATCTCTGCTCACGTTTAAACAGAAATGTACTAATGTCCGCAATGTGTGCCAGGATTACAGGTTGTTCCAAGACTGTCCACCTTATATCTGTGGGAAGATGTTTTACCAATAAGAAGTGATTGGTGAGTTTGGTAGCCTGTCTATTGCATCGTATGGAACTTTTGTGTTCTGATATTCGTAACTTAATTTTACGAGTGGTCATGCCCACATACATCTTATTACAGGGACATTTGATTAAATATATTAAGTTTGTACTGTTGCAGTTTGTGAATCTGCGTTGTTCCCAAACTTGCTCCGTCCCGATATCAATGGTTGTTGTTCTTGTTGTCTGGGGACATGCTGCACATTGTCCACACGGGTGATGCCCTGTGACTGCCGGCATGTTCCATAAAGTTCCAACCACTCTTCGTACCTCACTCCTGGGTCTCGTATGGACCAATTTGTCCTTCAAATTTTGTGCTCTCTTATGTGCAAAGAGGGGAAGAGGCAAAGTATCTTTGCCGGTGTTTAAGATACCCCAATGCCTCTTAACAATGTTGGTGATTTGATTTGAAAAAGTTCCGAATGTGCTCACGCTGGTCATGCGTTCAGTTTTCAGCTTAGGTGGTAGGATTTCAAGAAGGCCGGCTCGGTTGTTATTTGCCGCTCGTTTTTTTGATGTCTGAATCAATCCTTTGGGATATTCCTTGTGTGACAGATCTAGAGATAGCTGCTGGGCATGTGTCTCAAAGGATGCTCGGTTAGAGCAATTCCTTTGTATGCGCAAAAATTGCCCGTAGGGCAAATTGTCCCGCAGGGCCTTCGGGTGGCAGCTGTTGTAATTGAGCAAAGAATTGCGCGCCATCGGTTTACGATAAAGTTCCGAGGCAAGGCCAGTAGGTGTGCTAAGGATGAGCAAATCCAAGAAGGCCAATTTCTGGGTGTCATACTCCATGGTGAATTTCAAGGATTGATTCCTCAGATTCAGCCAAGTGTGGAACTCCTTTAACTGTGTCTCACTTCCACGCCACACCACGAAAATATCGCCAATGTAACGTTTCCATGTTCGCAGACAACTGAGGTGGAGGTTGGTGTCTGCGAACACGTGCTCCTGCTCGAAGTGATGTACGTACAGATTAGCGAGACTAGGGGCAAAAACGCTGCCCATACTAGTCCCGCTAATCTGCAAGTAGAGACTGTCCTCAAAGCAAAAAAAGTTCTCTGTCATCGCCAAAGTGGCTAAAGTCATGATGACACTGACTGGTGTTATAGAATTCAGTTCTCTGGCTGAAAGTAGTGTTTCTATAACTTCCAATGTCTCTGCTTGGGGTATTGATGTGTACAGGCTTTCAACGTCAAATGACACTAAGATGTCAGTTTGTGGATTGAAATCAATATTGGGTAAAAACCTCAATACATCTTTTGTGTCCATGAGAAAGGTTGGCATTTCTCGCACCATTGGTTGTAAAAATACATCGACAAAAGTCGAGAGTGGTTCCAAGAGTGAGCCTATCCCAGATATTATGGGGCGCCCCACAGGAGGGCGTTGGATTTTATGAATTTTAGGCAGCTGATAAAAGTAGGGTACAATTGGATTCAGTGTACGGAGGAATTGTCCTTCTTTGGGTGTGATCCACCCTTCGTTGAGCGCCTCCTCAACGATATGTCCTATTGTGTTTGTCAACCTTTCAGTTGGATCAACTGAGAGTTTGCGATAGGATCTAGTATCGCTGAGCTGTCGTAGGCACTCCTAGCGATAGGTCTCAGCGTCTAGGATCACTACCGCTCCCCCTTTATCCGCGGGTTTAATACCGATACGGGGGTTTTCAGCAAGTGCCTTTATTGCTTCCTGTTCCTGTCGCGAGAGATTATAAAAGACCTTCTGTCTAGTTTTGAACAATTCCTGTAAATCATGGTCAACTGCCTCCTCAAATGTTAGAACCTTAGATGGTAAACCCATGGTGCTCGGGTTAAATGTTGACGGTTTCTTTAGTCCTGTATTGTCATAGGAATTAGACTGCTCTATTTCATTAGTTTTGTTTGCAAAAAGATAATGGAGTCTGATTTTTCTGAAAAATGTGCCCATTTCGATCTGTGCCTGAAAAGGGTCGTTGATGTTGGTAGAAACAAAACCCAGCCCTTTATTCAGTGTCTGTTCCTGAATATCTGTGATGGGATGGGAGCTCAAGTTTACAACTAGACTGGGGCTGTTGAGGACCCTGCTTGGTCCTGCTGGATCTTTTTCCCGCTCCTCAGGTCCATGGTCTGTGGGGGTAGGTTCCATCGAACTTGTCCCTGTCCGGGTGTTCTTTGTCGGCCTCTGCCTCTCCTGCCTGACCCTAAAAAAGGCTGCTGACTATAATTTCCAAAGAATTGTGGTGGACCGTATGGGTTCACCATTGGAGGGTAAGGGGGTGTCCCCCAAGGTGTGGGTTGCCACCAAGGTGGATATTGTGGCTGAGATGCAAAGCCTTGATTATAGCCTCTCCAACCTCTTCTGTTGTTACCTCTACCCCTTTGTTGGTGTGGTGGATTGCCAGAGGTAGAGCCCTCCGAGTCACTCGAGATGCCATCTGAACTGGAGCTCCCATAATTGGATGCTCCCTTTTGTCCATTCCTTGTGTTTGTTGGGGGTACGAAGTGCTCGCTGGTGTAGGGATACACTTTGTCCATAGCAAATCTAGCCAGATCTTTCTTAAATTTTTCCAGTTTAGTAAACAAAATAGAGTCCTTGAACTCCTTGGCTGATTTGTTACCATCCTCTTGTTGTTTAGAGAACACTTTGGTTGAGAAAAAGGTGGTTCTAATCTGACCCTCTAGGACCTGGATCTCCACCAATATTTTGTCTGCAGTTTTCTTAGTAGTTTTTATAATAAGCACTAGCCAGTCGCGTGTGCACTTCCACCCTATAAGCGACCAATCTTTCAAAAAGTCCTTATCGTCTAGGAAGAGGCGAGGGACATTTCCTACAATTAGTCCACTGGGGGCACAGTTGCTTCTTAGGTAATCCGCCATCACTATACCATGTACACAAACCCTCGCTTGGTTTTTCTTCAGAATCAATATTTTGGCCCAGCCCTCATCAGGATTGGTAGGATTCACAGAGATCATATCCAACATACTGAGATTTTCTGACAATAGTGTCTGGATCTCATCCTCATCAAATGCGAGGCCTAGATTAGTGGCCATATCTATATCTATATCGGGCTACTCTTATGCTAGCAGTTAAGATCCCTCAACTCAGTTAGAGCCACTCTCCTTCTTCTCTCAAATAGTATCGGATAAAAAATGAGACCCGCAGTTGAACAACTTCTCTGAGACGATTAACAATGAAGAGGGTCAATGGGGAATGTTTAATGACCATACAGTGGTATCATCCCCTATACCATAATCATAACAAAAGATACCAGTAGGTCAAAAGGAAAGAAGGTAAACTGTCTGAAATTATGTGTTGATTAGGGAACAGTCACAAAGTCCATACTTGAATAGTACGTGGTGACCATCAAATGATTCCCATCAGATACCCATCCTGTGCCGCCCTACATCATTTGGGATCCTTCACCCGAAGGAAGTGATGTACAACCACTGGAGATTAGGTGAACTGTAACCTAATCAAGTGGAATGAAATTCAAATGTGATGGCTTGATGTGTGTGGCATAAGGAGGGTAAGAATGACTAGCAGTGCACAAAATGTGTTAAAGTAACAGTGTTAAAACAGTGAGTGATTTTAAGATTGGGTTGTAGAAGTGGAGAATTTTTTTTTTAATAATATCCTATCCACACCCAACAATAAAAACAGTGCAAGGTATTATTAAACATATAACTACTCAGATGGATTAAAGGTCAACATGTTTCTGCGGTAGATGGAGTCTCGAGATCTCCTCCTGCTTCATCAGGACCTTGTGTCAATGCTACTGCGTAATGTGAACAATTGGTAAAAGTGAAATAAATGTCACCTTAAATTCGCCTGTTCAGACAATCACGAGGGACGAACAAACAAATGAAAAAACAAGAAAAACACATAATTTTTGTCAACAGTTTACAGGACACATAGTGAATGTGTTATTTACTTTAAGCCAATCATTATATTGGTCAGGGGGTCTCAATGAATAGACCATAAGATGTAATTGCCCTTTTATGTGGGACAAGTTGAAAAGATACATTTATCTTTACTCACCCAATATGTGGGGAATATACGCTCCACCTCACCTGGCTACAGCGCAGGTAAAAACGGAGCACCGCTCTGAGGGAGTGAAGGAGGAAGGAAATAAAGGAGGAAAGATGCATAAACTGTAATCATAGCATCTATGTTGGTAGCACGATATTTAAAACAGATTGACCAAAGCATTTATGTATAGAGCGTGTATTACATAATTAGATGATTGCCTGGGTATGTTAATCGATGGTAGCTAGTGAATAGAATAGTCACCCATTCATTTGCACCCGCTTGTAAGTGATGTCTATAGAATGAGAAGAAAGAAAATTGTCTTCTGCGCTTAACTATACTAATGTCACACAAAGCTGCACATTGCTGTGCAAGATTGTAAGTAATCGCATGCACATCTTGCGAGTTTAAATCTGTGAGGTAATCGAGAGACGATCAAACAGCGTGTCTACAACACCACGCCCCTATAAAAAGGAGGGTCCAAGCTTTATCGCGTGATGCGTCTCCTTTCCTCGAGGTATCTGGAACACGACCACACACCCCACCACCCTGCTTACCTGTCCGTTGGTACTCTGGACATCCGTCTTGGCTGTCATGGAGGGAGGTACCTTGATGGACAGGAAGCGGCTCTATATCCTTCCTGATTGTCGTGCATCAAAGACGCGATTGGAAGAAAGCGTCACGTGGTGTTACATGAAGGACAACATCACGCAAGACGACGTGGTGGTTACCGGCTATGGTGGGAATTGTAGTTCCTATACATTGTAGTTTACAATGTCCGAGGCAGAACTCGTTCTATGCCGAAATATCGTAAACCCATACAATAAATCTAACAAAGTCTGGATGAGATTGTTTCTATATTTACGTGTATATAGATATAAACATATTTATCACTGAGAACTTGTGTGTATTTGGTACACAGAGTTAATTGTACGGATTAACGAAGGATACGTGCCCTGTTATGACTGCGTCGCCTTATGACGAATTACAACATCAAGACATGCTGGGAATCGTAGTTCCTGCATGTCGTATTTACTGTCAAGAAACAGGGTGCATCAATGTACTGGTGTCTCACCTAGCGTGGAGCGTCTAGGAGAGACAAAATCTAGGTGGTGTTTGAATATTGAGAGGTGTTTTTCAACGCTGTCATTTGTGTAATATATCTTTTATATGTATATACAGTGAATAATGCGCTGCATTAATGTAGAATGGGTGCATAGTGTTTGTGATGTGCAAACCTTTATATGTTAAAGGTCGGCCTGGGCATTTCTATGATATGAGCACAGTACAAATAACGATGGAATGGACAAGGCGATGTATATGAATCAAATATTCACGTATATTACATCAACCTACAATTTAATCTTATCCACTCTCACAACTAGGAACGATTACTGCAATATCCTGCAACTGAGAGCAAACAGCCGAGATGTAATTCACAATGACATCCATGGAATGTCTTCGTTCAATCCTGTCTTTTGAGTTTGTAATTTATAAACCCATCTCTGCTCACGTTTAAACAGAAATGTACTAATGTCCGCAATGTGTGCCGGGATTACAGGTTGTTCCAAGACTGTCCAACTTATATCTGTGGGAATATGTTTTACCAATAAGAAGTGATTGGTGAGTTTGGTAGCCTGTCTATTGCATCGTATGGAACTTTTGTGTTCTGATATTCGTAACTTAATTTTACGAGTGGTCATGCCCACATACATCTTATTACAGGGACATTTGATTAAATATATTAAGTTTGTACTGTTGCAGTTTGTGAATCTGCGTTGTTCCCAAACTTGCTCCGTCCCAATATCAATGGTTGTTGTTCTTGTTGTCTGGGGACATGCTGCACATTGTCCAAACGGGTGATGCCCTGTGACTGCCGGCATGTTCCATAAAGTTCCAACCGCTCTTCGTACCTCACTCCTGGGTCTCGTATGGACCAATTTGTCCTTCAAATTTTGTGCTCTCTTATATGCAAAGAGGGGAAGAGGCAAAGTATCTTTGCCGGTGTTTAGGATACCCCAATGCCTCATAACAATGTTGGTGATTTGATTTGAAAAAGTTCCGAATGTGCTCACGCAGGTCATGCGTTCAGTTTTTGGCTTAGGTGGTAGGATTTCAAGAAGGCTGGCTCGGTTGTTATTTGCTGCTCATTTTTTTGATGTCTGAATCAATCCTTTGGGATATTCCTTGTGTGACAGATCTAGAGATAGCTGCTGGGCATGTGTCTCAAAGGATGCTCGGTCAGAGCAATTCCTTTGTATGCGCAAAAATTGCCCACAGGGCAAATTGTCCCGCAGGGCCTTCGGGTGGCAGCTGTTGTAATTGAGCAAAGAATTGCGCGCCATCGGTTTACAATAAAGTTCCGAGGCAAGGCCAGTAGGTGTGCTAAGGATGAGCAAATCCAAGAAGGCCAATTTCTGGGTGTCATACTCCATGGTGAATTTCAAGAATTGATTCTACAGATTCAGCCAAGTGTGGAACTCCTTTAACTGTGTCTCACTTCCACGCCACACCACGAAAATATCGCCAATGTAACGTTTCCATGTTCGCAGACAACTGAGGTGGAGGTTGGTGTCTGCGAACACGTGCTCCTGCTCGAAGTGATGCACGTACAGATTAGCGAGACTAGGGGCAAAAACGCTGCCCATACTAGTCCCGCTAATCTGCAAGTAGAGACTGTCCTCAAAGCAAAAGAAGTTCTCTGTCATCGCCAAAGTGGCTAAAGTCATGATGACACTGACTGGTGTTATAGAATTCAGTTCTCTGGCTGAAAGTAGTGTTTCTATAACTTCCAATGTCTCTGCTTGGGGTATTGACATGTACAGGCTTTCAACGTCAAATGACACTAAGATATCAGTTTGTGGATTGAAATCAATATTGGGTAAAAACCTCAATACATCTTTTGTGTCCATGAGAAAGGTTGGCATTTCTCGCACCATTGGTTGTAAAAATACATCGACAAAAGTCGAGAGTGGTTCCATGAGTGAGCCTATCCCAGATATTATGGGGCGCCCCACAGGAGGGCGTTGGATTTTATGAATTTTAGGCAGCTGATAAAAGTAGGGTACAATTGGATTGAGTGTACGGAGGAATTGTCCTTCTTTGGGTGTGATCCACCCTTCGTTGAGCGCCTCTTCAACTATATGTCCTATTGTGTTTGTCAACCTTTCAGTTGGATCAAATGAGAGTTTGCGATAGGATCTAGTATCGCTGAGCTGTCGTAGGCACTCCTCGCGATAGGTCTCAACGTCTAGGATCACTACCGCTCCCCCTTTATCCGCGGGTTTAATAACGATACGGGGGTTTTCAGCAAGTGCCTTTATTGCTTCCTGTTCCTGTCGCGAGAGATTATAAAAGACCTTCTGTCTAGTTTTGAACAATTCCTGTAAATCATGGTCAACTGCCTCCTCAAATGTTAGAACCTTAGATGGTAAACCCATGGTGCTCGGTTTAAATGTTGACGCTTTCTTTAGTCCTGTATTGTCATTGGAATTAGACTGTTCTATTTCATTAGTTTTGTTTACAAAAAGATAATGGAGTCTGATTTTTCTGAAAAATGTGCCCATTTCGATCTGTGCCTGAAAAGGGTCGTTGATGTTGGTAGAAACAAAACCCAGCCCTTTATTCAATGTCTGTTCCTGAATATCTGTGATGGGATGGGAGCTCAAGTTTACAACTAGACTGGGGCTGTTGAGGTCCCTGCTTGGTCCTGCGGGATCTTTTTCCCGCTCCTCAGGTCCATGGTCTGTGGGGGTAGGTTCCATCGAACTTGTCCCTGACCGGGTGTTCTTTGTCGGCCTCGGCCTCTCCTGCCTGACCCTAAAAATGCTGCTGACTATAATTTCCAAAGAATTGTGGTGGACCGTATGGGTTCACCATTGGTGGGTAAGGGGGTGGCCCCCAAGGTGTGGGTTGCCACCAAGGTGGATATTGTGGCTGAGAGGCAAAGCCTTGATTATAGCCTCTCCAACCTCTACTGTTGTTACCTATACCCCTTTGTTGGTGTGGTGGATTGCCAGAGGTAGAGCCCTCCGAGTCACTGGAGATGCCATCTGAACTGGAGCTCCCATAATTGGATGCTCCCTTTTGTCCATTCCTTGTGTTTGTTGGGGGTACGAAGTGCTCGCTGGTGTAGGGATACACTTTGTCCATAGCAAATCAAGCCAGATCTTTCTTAAATTTTTCCAGTTTAGTAAACAAAATAGAGTCCTTGAATTCCTTGGCTGATTTGTTACCATCCTCTTGTTGTTTAGAGAGCACTTTGGTTGAGGATATGGTGGTTCTAATCTGACCCTCTAGGACCTTGATCTCCAACAATATTTTGTCTGCAGTTTTCTTAGCAGTTTTTATAATAAGCACTAGCCAGTCGCGTGTGCACTTCCACGCTATAAGTGACCAATCTTTCAAAAAGTCCTTATCGTCTAGGAAGAGGCGAGGGACATTTCCTACAATTAGTCCGCTGGGGGCACAGTTGCTTCTTAGGTAATCCGCCATCACTATACCATGTACACAAACCCTCGCTTGGTTTTTCTTCAGAATCAATATTTTGGCCCAGCCCTCATCAGGATTGGTAGGATTCACAGAGATCATATCCAACATACTGGGATTTTATGAAAACTGTCTGGATCTCATCCTCATCAAATGCGAGGCCTAGATTAGTGGCCATATCTATATCTATATTGGGCTACTCTTATGCTAGCAGTTAAGATCCCTCAACTCAGTTAGAGCCACTCTCCTTCTTCTCTCAAATAGTATCGGATGAAAAATGAGACCCGCAGTTGAACAACTGCTCTGAGACGATTAACAATGAAGAGGGTCAATGGGGAATGTTTAATGACCATACAGTGGTATCATCCCCTATACCATAATCATAACAAAAGATACCAGTAGGTCAAAAGGAAAGAAGGTAAACTGTCTGTAGCATTGACACAAGGTCCTGATGAAGCAGGAGGAGATCTCGAGACTCCATCTACCGCAGAAACATGTTGACCTTTAATCCATCCGAGTAGTTATATGTTTAATACTACCTTGCACTGTTTTTATTGTTGGGTGTGGATAGGATATTATTAAAAAAAAAATCTCCACTTCTACAACCCAATCTTAAAATCACTCACTGTTTTAACACTGGTACTTTAACACATTTTGTGCACTGCTATTCATTCTTACCCTCCTTATGCCACACACATCAAGCCTTCACATTTGAGTTTCATTCCACTTGATTAGGTTACAGTTCACCTAATCTCTAGTGGTTGTACATCACTTCCTTCGGGTGAAGGATCCCAAATGGTGTAGGGCGGCACAGGATGGGTATCTGATGGGAATCATTTGATGGTCACCACGTACTATTCAAGTATGGACTTTGTGACTGTTCCCTAATCAACACATAATTTCAGACAGTTTACCTTCTTTCCTTTTGACCTACTGGTATCTTTTGTTATGATTGTGACAATATGTCTCCACATAATATCCTACAGTTTGTGCTGTTTAAATATTTTAGTCTGCCTAGTAAGCAATTCCTCCTCCTGTTACCAAAAGAAAGTCTTGAATTTCTCGCAAGCTCGTCCAGCCCTTCTCTGCAACTTCTGCCGAACAAGCACGTTCTTTTTGCTCTTTCATGCTTTTTACATGGTGCACTGAGATCAAGACAATCTAGACCTTATTAATCTTGATGTGGGACTATTTAATGCATTGCAATGTTGACATTATTGCATTCCTTTTAACTTTTTAAGCTGGTTTATGAATGAATGCCTACTGTTTTGAGTGCAGATCTTGCTTGTTATAAATATGTGTTTTTATGAATGTATGTTCTTTTATGGTTGTATTTATATGCGAATAAAAATATACATCATGATGATGATGATAATTATGGAGTGAATGAATACCAAAACATTTTTTTAAAGTTGTAAACTGGATTCCTAGGCCCATATTACGAGTTCTCTGAATTCTGGAGCAGGAATACCAAGGTACAAATTTTAAAATTTATCAACGCACCAAAATGCAGGGTTTCTGAGTTATTGTCTATGAGAACTGGGAGTAACACATGGACCAGGAATACTGGTACGGTGTTTCCATAGAAAATAAAGGACCTGATCAAAAATGTCCTTTCTATCATAATGGAAAGTTTCAATTCTATTAAGGACTCAGAGGGGAGGATTATGCCATCCTTTCTTCATTTATTTCTCCAGCAGCCAATAAGAATTCTACAATAAACAAGCTGTTTCCCAAGACACAATGGGAAAAGAAGAAACATTCAACCAATCATAATTAAACACAGTCCACATAATCCGTCTTCGTCTTCATGCCCCCTCTTTCTTCCTGAGAAAAATGCTGTTGCAAACATCCATATTATTCTTGTTTATTTGAATCTTTACCTACATTGAGAGATAAAGAAAAGTAATACAATATTTTAAGCACAATGTGCTCCAAAATCAATAAGTGATTATCACCAAAACATTCAATAGAAGAGAATACAAAACAGTATGTTTTCCAAACAACCATTTAGAAAATCTATAACAATAACTTTTACTTAGAACAATACATCCAACCAAATAAATTCATAATCTTTACTTCCTACCAATGAAATGCATGCCATTACTCAGAATACTCAGAATACTCTAAGGTGGGGAGATCAAACCTTTGATAATGTGTAGGGATAATCCTTTGAGTCCATAATAGAATTGAAACTTTCCATTAAAATAGCGAGGAAATGTTTCATTCAATGTCAGGACCAAAGGCAAAGGTTGTGATAGTTTACACCTTATTAATTGCATTGTAGCTTTATCTAAAACTGATTTGAAGTAGAATCTCTTAAAAGTAGAGTCAGAAGACCAGTCTGATGCATTTAAGATATCTTCCAATCTAACACCTAAAGAAAAAACTTGGATGCCATAGCCTTCTCCATCCAGACTGTGCCACAAAAGCTTTGGTGTCAATTCCTGCTTCTTACTTTACCCAATGCCCCCATCTGGCTATAGTAATGGAAGAGACTGCTGTGTGTTTTACAAATAGAAATTAGCAGCTGATGTTTACCAGCCAGGCAAAGGTCTGCTGTCATTGTGAGAAGTTGGCCTGATATGTGATGTCCACTATTCTAGTGGGCACCCTGTACCAGTCCAAACAACCCTTATGGTGATGGTTGTAAAGTCAACCTTATAGACCAGCTATCCTAGTGGTAGCATGGACAAAGCAGTCTTAGGCCAAACTCAAGAGGGCAAGTTAACTAAGAGATACCCGGTAAGCGTTTGTCTGCCCCTTCCGCCGCCTTCAGAGAAACAGACCCCGTTTTGAAATTAAACGCAGTTATATGTCGTTTTTGTTACCTTTAGAGTAATCGTGTGGGACAGATTGTCCACATTTCGATTGATGGATACCTAATCAAGAGGGAATTGAGGCTTCCCGGCATAGTTTTTTGCCAACATTGAGAAGTTTTTGGAGAGCTCAACGCTGATATTAGGTAAGCGTTTTTGCTCTTGTGTGATAAGTAGGCTCATATCCTGAGTCGGGACAAGCAGACACCGATTGAAATACTGTTTCATTGATTTTAGATTTAACATTTGGAACAGATGGTCCACATTTCGGTTTGTGTATACAGAGTGAGGAGGAGATCCATCCGAATTGAGATTTAAATACAGGTACTATTCTATGTTGGTGGTACCGTATGGATATTGTAGAAAAAGAAGAGGAGGATATAATATAGGCTCTCTTGTCTCTGCACGATTATTTTTGTAGGAATCTACAATATAGAGTGGCCCCGAGTCAGAACCAGTGGTCCCTTCAAATATACAGAACCCCTTTTTGAAGATTGAGCCCTGATTGAACCAAGGTACATCAACCATAAAATTCCTGTAAGTCGTAGTTTAATAGAAGTATTACTAGTATACGTAGGCACTGACAGATATCATTTCCTTTGCAGTGCTTCTCCTTATTCTTCGCTATTGCTCGCTATTCTACATCAACTATCAATTCTCCACGGAGTGATCGAATTGGTAAATATTGCCTTTGGAGTTCCCAATTTTATTAATTCTGGTTTTGGGAGCAAATATTTTTCTACATGTTTTTAATATGTATTGGTATAGGATTAAAGATAATACCTGGGAATGTGGGAATAAGCACCACCCCCATCATTGTGGAAGGGTAAGCCTATCAGTTTGGTATTACCTCTCAAAATTCTGTGGCAGCAGTCTCTAGAATCTTTATTTCTTGTTTTGTAGGGTCATCCATGATCCCAAGTTACCCTTCTATCTTTTTCGTCCTGAAGAAGACTCGCATGGCTCAGGCTTAAATAACCGTCAGGCCGCAAAGACGAGTCGAAACGTCGACGTATCTATTTAAAAAACCTGGACCCCCCTTTTTTGTGTTTCTGTATATTGATGTGCGGACATTATTGACACTGAGGAGTAATGAACATTTATTAATACTTGTAAAGAAATGGTGTCTCACCTTGGCCAGGTTGAACAGTATGGTCAATTAATTTGTCATCTGCCGTTTAGTCAATCATCAATGAATATATTTTGTCACAATATTTTCCTGTGAATTCCTTTCCTTCTCAAATTGCACACACTTTCTCTACTTCTTTTTCTATCTGCACACTCCGTTGGGGTAACTTTTGTTATATAACTCAAATTAATGTATGAAATGATTAATATGTGTACCTTGGTTTATTAAATAATTCTCACAGCTAGATATTTTGTATTGCTGCTGCCCCTGCTTCTACAACTTGTTATTATGAAAAATGAGAAACATTTATTTGAATAGAGCGGATCTTGAGTGACGTGCTCCTAACTTTGTTGATTTCAAAAAGCTACTGATTAATTGAGTCACTATAAAATATAGAGGTCTTAGACCACTTTTCTATATCGCAAGAAACTCAGGTTCAGTACCTTTTGGGTCACCCCATTACTTTAATAGATTATCCCCTTTGTCCCCAGTATTTTTAACACCCCCGGCTAGAAGAATGACGGTTACCGCTAAAGGGATGACCGCTGCCTCTTCAGATGACACGCCACGACACCCTATGGGAGGGATGGAAGGTCGACGAGTTTTTACTCGATCATCCTTAGGAGATGAAGAAAGACAGGCTGTAGTAATTCAGGCGTCCCAATGGATGCGGAATCCAATTTATACTATAGAGGACATCTGGAGTACTATGAAAGATTTCGAACCAGTTACACAACAACTAGCATTAGAACATATGGCAATAAGACTGATTTCTTTATGGGAACAATGTTTTCAAGAAGGGCTGGCCCCTCATCTATTGTGCAACATCAAAGATCGCGCTTTTAAATTCGAATTACAGATCAACAAGGTGTTTCAGAATGTTGAAACTTTGATAAACTACCGGGACCGAATGAATAGGAGATGCCCAGATGTAGGGACACAGTACCCTATGAGAGAAGTGCATCCTCTTTTCCATCCTGAGGTTCCCGAAGTATTGGACGGAGGAGGCCAAGTCATTAGAGCACGTGTAGAGGCACATTTTCAAGACCAATGGGTTTATACCCCTTGGAAGTGGAGTGAAGTTCTTACCTTAAAAGCTCAGCTTCCTGACCCTCGAAAGAATCCTACAGCTTATTATAAAGAATTAACTGAAGCCGCGAATTCAGCCGTTATGACTTTAGCTGATATCGAGTTATTTTTCGGTCTTCTAGTCCCACTAGATATATGGAGACAAGTGAATGATTCAGATCATGCCGCCGAACTTGGAGGGACCTGGGATCAAATTAAGGCATAGGACAAAGATTGGAAGCCTGGCAATAAGCCTAAAGACGAGATTTTAGCTATACCTGCTCGAATTATTACATATATGCAAACCCTTATTCCGCCACGAAAAGTGGATTGGGACAAGCTAACAGCCTTCAACCAAAAGAAGGATGAAAATTTATCAGACTTCTTTACCCGGTTTGAGAAAGTATTTATTGACTTCAGTGGACAGGATTTGTCCACAGAAGGTGGAATACGACTATTTGTAAATAGATTTGTCACTAATTTGTTACCAGAAATAAAAACACATTTACAGGCTGAAGAAAGTACTCGGACCACTTCAACCCCCTCAGTTATCCTTAGCATGGCTCAGTATTATGAGCATCGAGAAAATGAGAGTAAGGATAAGTCAGATAAAAAGGTTAAGGAGTTGAAAACCCCGGTGCTGCTGCAGCAAGTCAGCAGAGGGCAAAACGGTAGAAGGGGAGGAAGGGGCTCTTTCCCATAGGGCGCAGTGATGAGAGGGGGTGGAGGTCGGGGACCCCCTGCAAGAATTAATCAGTGCTCGAATTGAAGACAGGAGGGACACTGGCGAGCCCAGTGTCCATTACTTTACGGATGGGGTGGTTTTAATAGAGGACGAGGGAGAGGAGGTACCGATCGAAGTAGTATGAGATGTGGTGACAGGTCCGGCGATGAGTCAGGGAAAAACTATTTTGATGATTTTCAAGGAAGGCAGCACTATAATGAGGATTATCGAGAAGACAGCTATGGTGGAAACAATTATGCATGAGACAGCCACGGACAGAGCAGGGGCCATATATCAGTACAAGTTGACCAGCAGGGGCCTTACGTCCAGGGGCAATTGAGGGGGACATCTGAGAAGTTTTTGGTGGATACTTGAGCTATGAATAGTTCTGTTGCTCATACATTGGTCCCAGGGTCTGCTCTGTCTGGGCAAAATAACGTATCAGTGGGATTTTCAGGAATCCCCGTGGTAAGCCCCGTTTCAAAACCACTTCCCTTTACTATTGGACCTGTTACTGTGGATTCACCATTTTTGCTTACTTCTAGTTGCTCCGAAAATTTGCTAGGCTTGGATATATTGGAAAAGTTGCATGCTCGCATTTATTGTTCTCCTGATGGTGTGTATCTAACATTGCAGCATCCCATTGAACGTATATCTCAATGTTTAGTCAAAAATGCACCTCTCCCTCCTGAGTTTGCAGATATACCCCCACTCTTTGGGCAAAAGGGGACACAGATGTCAGATTGTTAAAAATACCCCCTGTATCCATTACCTTAAAACCAAATGCGCATCTACCACGCATTCCCCAATATCGAATTTCTCCTGAAGGTGAACAGGCTTTATTGCATGTCATTTGTGATTTAATTAAGAAAGGAGTTGTAGAAGAAACAGCAGCAAATATTTGTAATAGTCCTATTTTACTGATATTGGAAAAAAGCCCCTTTAGATGGTGATCCTGATTATAAAGATACTTATTGTTTTGTAAGTGACCTTAGAGAGGTTAATAAAATAGTGATTCCTCAATATCCTGTGGTCCCAGACATCACTGCCATCTTGACTATGATTCTACCTACCGCACAGTATTTTTCAGTGATCGATTTAAAAGACGCTTTCTTTAGTATTCCCATACATCCGGACAGCCGTCATATTTTTGGATTCTCATTATCTGGCCGCAGTTTTAGATTTTGTCGTGCACCTCAAGGCTATACTGAAAGTCCTAGTATTTATAGTCAGGCTCTAAAAGCAGTATTGGATGAATTGGTTCTCCCTCCAGGTAATGTTCTCGTCCAATATGTGGATGATATTCTGGTGGCATCTGATACGGCAGATGGTTGTAAGGAAGCCACTGTTAAACTGTTGCACCACCTGGTTGCTAAAGGTAATAAAGTGTCCTTGTCCAAATTTCAGTATTGTCGACAGGAAGTGACCTATCTTGGTCATTTACTGTCGTAAGCGGGGAGACGATTAACTCCTGAACGAATAACTGTTATTACTAACATGTCTGTGCCTCGTACTCAGCGTGATGTTCATGCTTTTCTTGGCATAACCCCTTAGTGTCGCCAATGGATTCCTAATTTTACCCTTATGGCTAAACCCTTGTTGCATTTGGTTACCAAAGATATGCAGGAACCCTTGCCCTGGACGGATGAATGTCAAGATGCTTTTAATTCTTTGAAGACTGCTCTTTGTTCTGCGTCCATCTTGGGTACTACAGACTACTGAAAACCTTTTGTACTCTATGTGCATGAGGTGGGCGGTTGTTCTCTTTCAGTGTTAACCCAGGGTTTTGGTGGAAAACAACAACCCTGTGCGTATTTTTCGGCAGTATTGGATAATGTTGCCAGAGCCCTTCCTAGCTGTCTAAGGGCTACTGCTGCTGTGGCGGTGGCCATTCGACAGTTGGAGGGGATTGTTTTGAATACTGACCTCACAGTGATGGTACCGCACACTGTGGATATATTATTGAATCGAACAAAAACTCAGCACCTCACGAGTGCACGATTGACTGGTTATGAATTAACTTTATTTGCACCCCACACTAAAATTAAACGATGTACCACTCTGAATCCAGCCACGTTACTACCCCTCCCTTCGAGTGAGCAAAAGGACGATGTCCATGATTGTATATTTCGTACTGAAGAAGAAACGAAGGGACATGTAGACCTCACTGACTCTCCTTTATCTGACCCACAAGGGGAGTTGTATGTGGATGGCTCTTGTTTCAAGTTACCAGATGGCACGACAACAGCTGCTTATGCTATAACTACCCTTAGAACACTAGTAGAGACCGCTCGGGTTTCTCAGCAATCAGCGCAAGCAGCCGAACTAATAGCATTATTAAGAGCATGTGAACTGAGTGAAGTGTTAAGAGTAAATATTTTTACTGATAGCCAATACGCCTTTGGTGTGGCCCATAGTTTTGGGCGGTTGTGGAGGGAACAAGGATTTCTTACCTCCCATGGTCAAAGAATAGAACATGGCCTGTTGATTGAAAGATTGTTATATGCTTTAACCTTACCAGAGAAGGTAGCTATCATTAAGTGTAGTGCCCAAAAGAAAATCATTGATACTACAGGAGAGGGAAATGCCTTTGCCGATCAAGTAGCAAAGGAAACAGCACAAACTGAAACGTCCACAATGTTCCCCAGTGTAGCAACCCAATGGGTGGCGGAGAGTACAGTATTTAATAATACTATTGAAAGTGTTAGAGAATTGCAGAAAGAAGCCACGCTTGATGAATTATTAAAATGGGAACAGGAAATAGGGCGGTTAGATAAGAATGATTGCTGGATTGATTTGACTGACAGACAGAGATGGCTATTGCCTAATGCCCTGGTGTACGCGTTAGTAGTGATGGCCCATGGCACTGCCCACATTGGAGCATAAGGTATTTGTTCATTATTGGACCCAGTGTGGAATAACTCGAATATCCCCAAAACTGCTGCCCATGTGGTCAAATACTGCATGGTCTGTTTACAGCATAATCCTGGAGGAAGGGAGACACTCCTTAGTGGAAATTGTGCGCCCCCTTCTTTGACATTCGAAGTGTTACAGATGGATTATATTCAATTCAACAGAGTAAACAATCTGAAGTATGTGTTGGTGGTGGTTTGTGTGTTTAGCAAATGGGTTGACGCATACTCCACCAAAGAGAATACTTCCCTATCTACTGCAAAAGCCCTAATTAAGGAGGTTCTGCCCCGATTTGGTTTGCCCCGAATTATATGGACAGTGGGGTACATTGTAATGCAGAACTCTTTAAATATGTTTGTATAGGATTGCAAAAAAAACAGAAATTTCATGCAGCATGACACCCACAATCTGCAGGACTGGTTGAGAAATATAATGGCATATTGAAATTGAAGATGGCAAAGATACAGGAGAGTACAGGTCTGAGTTGGCCTGATGCGCTGTCCCTAGCATTAATGTCAATAGGAGTAACCCCCGATTCTCGGGCTGGGCTGTCATCTTATGAGGTTGTTTTTGGTCGACCAGCCAATGTGTGGGGTGTTCCAAGGCCTAGATCCTTCCGTGATCTTGATTACCCTATAATGACAGATTATCTGTACGCTTTAACTAAAGGCCTGTGTTCTATTCATCAACAGGTGTCAGCAGTATTGCAGCCACTGCGGAGAGTCCTGGACATCGCTTGTAACAGGGACAGTGGGTCCTCGTGCGAAATTATCAACAGAAATTGAGTCTGGCCGCCCGAATAGCAGTGAAAGTAGATGGAAAAAAGCACTCGATACATGTGTCGCATGTATTTGTATTTGTATTTGTAGGGGTACTTGTAGAGCGCGACGTTCGCTCCGGAGGGAGCATCTTGGCGCTAAGAATCCTAGATGACCGGTCCGGAAACAGAGGGGGGTTAGATGGCTGCCTTAGCGAAGTCATCGGGGAGGCTGAAAATCCAAGTCTTCAGGAGCTTTCTGAAGGGTTTTTCGCGGGTTTGTTGCCTGAGATTTTTGGGCAGATTGTTCCATGCTTTGGTGGCTAGGAAGCTTAAGGTTTTACCTCCCTTCGTCTTCAGATTGTACTTTGCGGGTAGGATGAGGTTGTCCTGGGACGAGCGGAGAGATCGACTGGGGGTGTAGTGGGGAAAACGTCTGTACAGGTATTTTGGGCCGGATTTATTGAAAGCTCTGAAGGCGATGATCAAAATCTTGAATAGAATTCTCTTGTGGAGAGGCAGCCAATGTAAGGATCGAAGGGCTGCGGAGATGGAAGCTCTACGGGGCAGTTTGAGTACCAGTCGAGCGGCGGTGTTGAGCACGCTCTGAAGTTTCGCTAGAGTGCTCTTTTTTGCCCCTGCAAGAAGGCCGTTGCAGTAGTCCAATCGTGAAATTATAAGGGCTACTGTCACACTCTTCCTGGCGTCGATAGGGAGAAAGTCGAAGAACTTTCTTAAAGATCTTATTATTCCGAAACATTTGCCGGCTACAGTCTTAGCATGTTGATCGAAAGAGAGATCTGAGTCGAATATGACGCCTAGATTCCTGGCCGTTGTTACAGTTTGAGGGGGAGCGACTGAGTCGTCTGGCCACCACAGGGCTGGGCAGAAGGAGGTGTTCTTGCCAATCGGGAGTATCTCCGTTTTGTTGGAGTTACACTTCAGATGGTTTGTGTTCATCCAATGGAAGACCTCCGTTAGGCAATTCTTGAGGTTGAGCTCAGAGCTGGTAGAGTTACCGTCCAAGGGCACGATGAGTTGTGTGTCATCGGCGTAGGAGGTTACTGGTATTCCAAAGGATTCGATCAAGGACAGGAGTGGAATGAGATAGATGTTGAAAAGGAGGGGACTTAGGATAGAACCCTGCGGAACTCCTGAGGAAATCGTCTTCTCTTTTGAGTGGAAAGGGCCCAGAGCGACGGTCTGTGATCGGTCAGCGAGGAATGATTTTAACCAGGATAAAGCGGAGTCTGAGATCCCTATGTCGATCAGTCTACTGATAAGGATGGAGTGGGAGATGGTGTCAAACGCCGCGGTCAGGTCGAGAAGAATGAGGATTGAGTTTTTTCGCTGATCTTGTAGCAGTTTGATCGTATCTGATAGTTCTATCAGCGCTGTTTCCGTCGAGTGTTTGGGACGGAAACCCGACTGCTGTGGATGGAGTATGTTATTTACTTCCAGGTATTGTCTAAGTTCTCTATAAACCAGTTGTTCTGTTATTTTTCCTAAGGCTGGGAGTAGTGAGATCGGGCGAAGATTGGTCAGGTCAGACGGGGATTTGTTGGCCTTTTTCATGAGGGGCTTGACAATTCCTTTCTTCCACCGGGGGGGGACGATTCCTGTGCTAAGCGACGAGTTGACTATGTCGTTGATTGCTGGGTTTATCACATCAATAAGTTGGTGAAGGATTTTGGGTGGACAGGGGTCAGACGGAGAACCCGATTTGCAGGCCAGGATGACTTCTCTGGTTTGCTCCAGTGTTACAGGGGAGAAACTTTTCAGGTTGCCGGGAAGAGAGTCAGGGGGAGGGGAAAATGAAGAAGTACAAAAAGGGGGGAAGTTGCTCTGGATGGAAACAATTTTGTCTTCAAAGTAGTCGGAGATTTTGTCGCATAAGTCTTGTGATGGAGGTATTTCTGGTTGAAGTGCTTTGGGCTGAGTAAATGACTTTACTATAGAAAACAGAGTCTTTTGTTTTTGATGGGATTCTTTGATGGCGTTCACGTAGTAGGATTTTTTGGCTGATTTGATACTCGAGAGATAGGCTTTCCTTATTTGAATGTAGGAGAGACGGTCGTCGTTGTCGTAAGACTTGCGCCATTTTCGCTCTGCTTTCTTACAAAGTAGGTGAGAGGTAGCAAGATCGGGGGTGAACCAGGGGGCATTAGTTTTGGATTTTTTATGAGAAGTGCCTTGGCGTTTGGGAGGGTTTCTGGTTTTCATTTCCTGTGCGAGCCAGTTGTAGAAGAGGTCGGCGTCGATTTCGACATTTCCGGACAGGGTAGGGGTATGGGATTGATTCATAGGTTTAAGAGTCAAGCTTTCTTGGACTTTTTTCCAATTGACAGAGTTGGAAGGGTGGGAGTTAGTATTGTTGCGGGAAGGAGCACGCACGCTATGGATGTGGAACAAGATCAAGCTGTGATCAGACCAAATTTGTGGAAGCGGGGGCAGGGTGGTTAGGGAGGAGAGGTTGGTGCACACACCATCAAGGGTATGACCCAGCAGGTGGGTAGGTTGGGTGACAAGTTGTTGGAGATTAAACATTTCTAGTGTTTGGGAAAAATTGATGGCTTGAGTATCAGATTTGGACTCAAGATGTAGGTTAAAATCCCCGAGTAAGGTGAAGTGGGGGTACCGGAGAAGGAAGTGACCCAGGGAATCGCACAATGAATCAAGAAATTCAGTGGCATTACCGGGCGGGCGATAAATAAGACCACCAGAGAAGGAGGTTTGTTCGTTCAGTTTGATTGAAAAACCTAGGCCTTCTGTGCTTTTTAAGGGCTCTAGATTGAAGGTATGGCAGGGGAAGGTGTTCCTAAGTATAATGGCAACACCTCCACCTCTGCCTTTCGGTCTGTCTTGCCTAAAGAAAGAGAAGCCTTGAGGTAGGGCGGTAGCAATATCAGGATTGCTATCTTCTGTTAACCATGTTTCGGTTATCATTAGGCAGTCCAAATCAGAGTCGCGAATGAGATCGCATATATCTTGATTATGCTTGCACATAGACCGTGCATTAATCAGACCACCTTTAAAGAGTGTTAGGGCGGCCTTGGGTTGTGATAGGGGAGTGGATGTGTCGGCTGAATGATTTGTAGTCGTCCAGCGGCAGTTTTTACAGCTGATAGTGCCCGCAAGCTTAGCTGGATCGAATTTACAGGGGCAGTGTTTGACGCCCTGTAATCGAAAGAGGTCCTCAGGGAGGTACCTGATGAAGGTGGGGGTTTGGGCAGAGTTTCCTGCGCCTGGCGCGGTCTTGGCGCGGACGGGCGCAGACGGGCTTGCCTTAGGCACGCCTTCGGCGCGCAAACGGCGCTCCCGCTGCGCTCGTCCGCTGCGCTTCCTATGCATGCACATATCTGCAGA
Organism: Lissotriton vulgaris; assembly: GCF_964263255.1. Classification (NCBI taxonomy): domain Eukaryota; kingdom Metazoa; phylum Chordata; class Amphibia; order Caudata; family Salamandridae; genus Lissotriton; species Lissotriton vulgaris. The sequence goes on along the minus strand of NC_141691.1, from coordinate 1,547,560,582 downwards.
GGGTGAAAGGGCGTGGCCTAAAAAGTGGGCGTGGCTTAGCTCGCACGCCTGGGCTGATGGCGGCTGCTGAAGGGTGAAGGAGTGCGCGACAGCGTTTAAATCGGCTGCGTGCAGACGGCGATATTTGCTAATTAAAAGCAGCAAGTTTTACACAGTAAGTGACACCACACAAAAGTTTTTAAAATCGTACAAATATGCAGTTTTTAGAGTACCTCCAGCTCCCGGCTTCCGCCTGAGGACTGGGTCAAGGATCAGTGAGTGAGCGCTTGTTATCAGCGTATTTATAGGCGGCCTGATGGGCGTGGCCTAAAAAGTGGGCGTGGCTTAGCTCGCACGCCTGGGCTGATGGCGGCTGCTGAAGGGTGAAGGAGTGCGCGACAGCGTTTAAATCGGCTGCGTGCAGACGGCGATATTTGCTAATTAAAAGCAGCAAGTTTTACACAGTAAATGACACCACACAAAAGTTTTTAAAATCGTACAAATATGCAGTTTTTAGAGTACCTCCAGCTCCCGGCTTCCGCCTCAGGACTGGGTCAAGGATCAGTGAGTGAGCGCTTGTTATCAGCGTATTTATAGGCGGCCTGATGGGCGTGGCCTAAAAAATGGGCGTGGCTTAGCTCACACGCCTGGGCTGATGGCGGCTGCTGAAGGGTGAAGGAGTGCGCGACAGCGTTTAAATCGGCTGCGTGCAGACGGCGATATTTGCTAATTAAAAGCAGCAAGTTTTACACAGTAAGTGACACCACACAAAAGTTTTTAAAATCGTACAAATATGCAGTTTTTAGAGTACCTCCGGCTCCCGGCTTCCGCCTCAGGACTGGGTCAAGGATCAGTGAGTGAGCGCTTGTTATCAGCGTATTTATAGGCGGCCTGATGGGCGTGGCCTAAAACGTGGGCGTGGCTTAGCTCGCACGCCTGGGCTGATGGCGGCTGCTGAAGGGTGAAGGAGTGCGCGACAGCGTTTAAATCGGCTGCGTGCAGACGGCGATATTTGCTAATTAAAAGCAGCAAGTTTTACACGGTAAGTGACACCACACAAAAGTTTTTAAAATCGTACAAATATGCAGTTTTTAGAGTACCTCCAGCTCCCGGCTTCCGCCTCAGGACTGGGTCAAGGATCAGTGAAGGATGTAAAGAAGCTACTCTTCCCGCTTCCTTCTGATCAGCAGAACTGAGATGGAGTTCTGACACAAGAGGGAGAACGCAGGGTGAGGTTTGTGCCTTTCTCGGATGCCATTGAAATCGGGCAAGAGGAAGGATTGTTGATACCGCAAGGAGACAAATCGGCCCCAGTTCCTGAAACTTGTGATAAGGCTGATCCTTCTGAAAAACGTGTTACACCAAATGTCCCTGCTGCTGTGTTGTTCCATGACCAGGAGCAACCTGGCCATCTTCGATACAATTTATGGCCCCAAAAATATACCCCAGTTTCGGATTGTAGGAGACAGGGAAAGACTTAAATTGTAGGGTTGAAGATAAGCCTTTCTGGGGAATTGAGCGAGACACTGGACTGAACCCGTTAAGAGCTTGGAACTGACGTATTGCTCTGTTCAGAAAGAAAGACTGTGCAATCTAAAGGGCCTAAATTGCAATGGTGAAATTACAGTGAAGATCGTTTTTGTGGATGGATAGCAAGAGCCTGCATGTGAGGCTCTAAACGAACATAGGGAGAAGAAACCCTCTGGCAGTTGGCTTGCACCTTTTCCCCGAGTTTGGTTTGGACTTTTAGTTAGGATGTATCCCTTTGCCAGATTTAATTTTGAAGATGAGTTACCTCTTGCTCCCAGACCTTTTATCGAGAATGTCCCCATGTTTTCCGGTTGGGCTACCAGAGTGAAGATAGCCTTTGTAATTATTATTGCAGTAATTATGATAATATTAATGAGCGGTTTTATGTATTTGGAATTCCAATACCCTATGCATAATGTTTTAGGTACCACCACAGCTCCACCTGAGCATTTATTTTATACCTTGCCTCCCCACAAAGAGCGACATCGAGAAACCTATGTTAAAAATGCGTTCATAGAAATGTTGCATGAGGCTCATAGCACTATGAATAAGACAAACTGCTGGGTATGTGGCCTTTTGCCATCTGTAATGCATCGCCATGATTTGTTCATTTCTTTACCATTATCACACTTAGCAAGCTGTGAAGCCTGGTTTCAGTTACTATCTCTCATGTATTTGCATTATGTAGCTGATCCCAAAAGATACACTGAAAAGGACTATGAAGCTGTTCTAAAGTATATAGAACAACACCAGGGATTTGATGCCCAGGGGAACCAAGGGGAGGGATCTTTTGATCCGGATGCCTGTATGAATATGTACACCACTTATGAAAATGCTACTTGGTTGCAGGAAGAAATGTTGGATTTTGAGCAATTTAATTCCACACAATATTTTCAGCATTTCCAGGATCGAAATGTCACTGATGATAAGGCAATGCCAGTTCCTATTCTGAATAGTACTGCTTCCTTTTGCATACAAGGGAAAGGTCATGTTAATGTAGGGAATAACAGATGTAACTATACTTACATTTTGCATTCTACCAGCACCCCACCTCTGATAACTCCGCCAAATGTGTATTTTGTTTGTGGTAAGAACGTCTACACTTGGCTTCCTAGAGGATGGGCAGGGAAATGTTACCTGTCCTTCTTGTATCCTATGGTATATATAGCTCCTTCTAATTATCACAGGACACACCATCTGACTAAACGAAGTTTAGATTCCTATCGAGTTAGCAGGAGTATTAGTACTGAAGGCACTGATCAGACTGATACTGCTTCTCAGCAGTTTATGGATATAGCAAAGAATCTCTTTATAATATGGGGTCCCATTTTCACTAGTAGAGATGTCAGACGTCTCTCTAGAGTAGTGGAAAATGTAGTTCAAACCACTGCTGGGATCTTAACTAACCTCACTGTAGAGCTTCAGGCTACGAGGCTTGTATCGCTTCAAAATCGGATGGTGCTTGAAGTCATCCTGGCTGATCGAGGAGGAGCATGTCAAGTGATCAACAGCTCCTGCTGTGTATATATTCCAGATTCTGCTCCCACTATACATTTAGCTATTCAGAAATTACATCACTTAACTGCGGAAGCCCATGCTGATACTGGTGCTTGGTCTTTAACCGGGTGGTTCTGGGATCTCCTCTCCACCTGGGGTTGGAAAATTTTCATGATTCTGGCTGGAGCACTGGGAGTGGTATTTGTTTGTTGCCTGTGCCTTCATTGTGGCCCGGAATGCTGCTCCTATTGTGCCGCCAAACTTACTTCCTCATTGACAGTTTCCCGAAAGACTAAAATTGAGAAGCAGTTAGTGCAAAAGGAGGTGGCCGACCTCATGCAGATAGATGAGGGTGTGCTCTTAGATTAGGAGACCAGCCTTTATATACTGGGTAAGAGTGGTCTGCTTAATTCAGACACTCTGTTCATCACCACCCCCTTTTCTGAATCGTTTTTGGCCACTATAGGTGTGGCAGGGTATACTCAGACATGAGTCCCTTTCTCACTGCACCATCAGGATTCAAGCAAGCCGGGCCGAAGACGGCTGAAATGCCAGAAACCGGTCCCCGGTAGCTTGTCTCCTTTCTGGTGAAGAATTGGCTTGGTAGTTTAGTCTGCCCTGTTCCCATGATGCACTGGGCCAGGGACAGACTGATTTGCATATAGCCAGGTTCTGAGCTGGGATGGTGCAGTGAGATAAATAACGGTGATGGATCAAGCCCTGATCTTTGGACTGGGTAAGAGTGGTCTGCTTAATTCAGACACTCTGTTCATCACCACCCCCTTTTCTGAATCGTTTTTGGCCACTATAGATGTGGCATGGTATACTCAGACATGAGTCCCTTTCTCACTGCACCATCAGGATTCAAGCAAGCCGGGCCGAAGATGGCTGAAATGCCAGAAACCGGTCCCCGGTAGCTTGTCTCCTTTCTGGTGAAGAATTGGCTTGGTAGTTTAGTCTGCCCTGTTCCCATGATGCACTGGGCCAGGGACAGACTGATTTGCATATAGCCAGGTTCTGAGCTGGGATGGTGCAGTGAGATAAATAACGGTGGTGGATCAAGCCCTGATCTTTGGACTGGGTAAGAGTGGTCTGCTTAATTCAGACACTCTGTTCATCACCACCCCCTTTTCTGAATCGTTTTTGGCCACTATAGGTGTGGCAGGGTATACTCAGACATGAGTCCCTTTCTCACTGCACCATCAGGATTCAAGCAAGCCAGGCCGAAGACGGCTGAAATGCCAGAAACTGGTCCTCGGTAGCTTGTCTCCTTTCTGGTGAAGAATTGGCTTGGTAGTTTAGTCTGCCCTGTTCCCATGATGCACTGGGCCAGGGACAGACTGATTTGCATATAGCCAGGTTCTGAGCTGGGATGGTGCAGTGAGATAAATAACGGTGATGGATCAAGCCCTGATCTTTGGACTGGGTAAGAGTGGTCTGCTCAATTCAGACACTCTGTTCATCACCACCCCCTTTTCTGAATCGTTTTTGGCCACTATAGGTGTGGCAGGGTATACTCAGACATGAGTCCCTTTCTCACTGCACCATCAGGATTCAAGCAAGCCGGGCCGAAGACGGCTGAAATGCCAGAAACCGGTCCCCGGTAGCTTGTCTCCTTTCTGGTGAAGAATTGGCTTGGTAGTTTAGTCTGCCCTGTTCCCATGATGCACTGGGCCAGGGACAGACTGATTTGCATATAGCCAGGTTCTGAGCTGGGATGGTGCAGTGAGATAAATAACGGTGATGGATCAAGCCCTGATCTTTGGACTGGGTAAGAGTGGTCTGCTTAATTCAGACACTCTGTTCATCACCACCCCCTTTTCTGAATCGTTTATATATTGGCTACATCACGCCAAAAGGGCAGTCTGAAGAAATACAAAATCAATACTATATAATGTTGTCTTAATGTATCCAATATATATTTGCTATTTTGATAGAAACCTCTTGTAAATACACTTGACCATGTATAACCAAAACCTTAGGCCTGAACCGAACAAAGAGCATCCTGGTTTCATTTCCCTGTGCCTATTCGTTAGTAAGGAAAACACGTGACATACTGCTGAGCAGAGTGTCTGAAAGGTTGGCCCGGGCTATGAACATAGCATTGATTCTAACTTAGGGAACTCAAGGTCACATCTGTCTTTCTTCCTGGATGAGCACATTCTTGCAGGTGCCATGCTTGTACTCCCATGCACCAGAACCAAAGGGAGGCACCTTTACTGACCTACCCCTGGAATAGCTTAAGCTAAGTTTCGAATCAATCTATTGTGCCTTATATGGGTCTTCCTGTTGGTTTCTCAGTTACTGGTACTTTTCCATGTACGGGGGTTTTAATGAGGTATGCCAAAAGTATATATGCACTGTTTTGAATGTGATCCAGCAGTCTCCTCTGCAGCAGTCTCCTCTGCACAACTTTGAGAGCTGTGGTGAGAGGGAGGCTCCCCTATATAGGGCGCTTTTGCAAAATAAACGATTGAACCTTTTCCATTGCCGACTGACTTATGTATGGTAAATAAGGTAAATGGGCTATTGGTAAGTATAGCTCTATGGTATATTTTTCGTAATACTTCAGCTACTACACCTAAGCAAGGGGTGATTACACAACCTTGCCCCATCTGAGTGATCAGCCAGTTGTGTCACTCTGAGTGGCCAGCCAGGGGTGCCATAATACACGCTGCAGCCCCTGGTAGGCCTTGGACGCACCTATGCCCTGGGTACCTATAGTACACTGTACAGGGGCTCATAAGGTGACCCAATGTCCAATTGGTAATGTATCTAAAGTACATGGAGTCCATTTTATAGTGAGAGCAGATAGCCTGGGGCCCTGATTAGCAGGATCCCAGGACAACTAAGTCGAAAACCAGCTAAGCACTAGGCAAAAAATCTGGGGTAACCATAGTCAGGTATCCACCTTCCTACAGTCATCATCTCAAAGGCTTTAATGCATTGAACCACACACACTTTTGGTTCATCTCTAAAATGCTGGGTATGATACCACTCTATAATTGCATTTGGTTCTCCTAAAAATGTTGAAGGCAACCCCATACTGAGCGTATACTCTAACTGTTACATCTAGGGCTCTGATATCCAATTAACTCCTACAGGAGACTAAACAATGAACATTGACAATTTAGCAGATTGTTTCTTTCGTGACAAATATTTATTGCTTTGCCTAGAAAACCATATTGACATCTGTTAGAAATACTGGTTGCCTGGGCATTGAGACCTGGTCAAGCAGCAACCACACTACTAGTCTGGGTATGGCACAAGCGAACCCCAAATTCACTTGTGCTGAACCTGTGTTGGAAAGTGGGTTATTAGTTGTGGTAAATATACATCACTACTGGCAATAGGGCCATTAACACAGTCTCGGGCTCAGTAACGATCTCAATAAATTATTACCATGCTCAACCCTGGTTAGTTTGGCTGCGAGCAGGCAGGGCTAACTTAGGAACCATGTATGTAAATCATTTAAAAACACCAATTCAGCAAATAGTTAAGACACACCACACACTAAAAATCCCACACCAATTTATACAAATAGGAAATACTTGTATCTTTAAAAGTAGACCAAAGCAACATAAATCCAATATAGGTATAACCGGAAATATGAATTTTTCAAGAATAATCCCTTTCTAGCATTTAGTCACCTTATGGAGCTTTTTTTCCAAAGTTGCTCCAAACTTCTGGAACTTCTTCCTGAAGTTCCATTTGAGGGTCCAAAACACAATACAAGGGTCTGGAAGCTCAAAGATGGTCCTTAAAAATTTGGGACCACAATTCCCACAGTACACATTGCCCAAACCCTTAAAAGTCCACTGGATGTACTCCATGCAGGGTACTCTTGGTGGAGGTGGAGTTGATGCAGGTGAGCACTGTTAAGCTGTAGCTTGCAGGGAGCCAACTCTCTATTCCTCTTGAAACAGGGTACATTGACAGGGCTGTAGTTCCAGATAATGTGGCATGCACAGTCAGCCACAATGCAGGGCCTGATGGTGCAACTCAAGTTTCCAGCTTGACATCTACTCTTTATTTATCTTGAAGCAAGGTACATCCAAAGGGCTATAGTTCAAGATAATGCAGCAGGCACAGTCAGTCAGAATGCAGGGCCTGGTGGTGCAAATCAAGTTTCCAGCTTGGCAATCCTTCTTCTTCTCTTACTTTCAAGCAGCAGAGCTGAGATGCTCTGCAACGCTCACATATTTTTTCAGTGGTCTCTGGGATCACACAGGAGAACACTCTTATCCAATGAGGTGTAGAGCAACACCCCAGACCACTTCCTCCAAAGTGTGGCATAATCTTTGCCCAGAAAGCACTATTTTTCCACAAGTAAATATGGCTGAACTTGCAGCAGAGGAGCAAGAGCTAGTTTAACCAACCCCCAGTTAGGCCCATTTCCATTGTTCTCTTCCCCCTACCATCTACAAATTCCTACCTTAAGCCTGCCATCTGGCTGGGTCAGGGGAGCTGGGCTAGATAGACCTGGCATTCCCTGCCTGTCCTAACCCCCTTTCAAACACCATGGTTTACGACCCCTTCCCCCTGCTCTGGCATTCTTGTGTAGCAAAGTTCTCCTTAAGAGATAGCCTCTCACTGGGTGAGCCACTTTTCATTTCATCAAAGCAGCCTGGCTAATCCTCTTAACTTTGACAAATCTGGGGAGACCACAGGAAGGCAGACTTTTGTCTTACAGTCAAGAAAGTTGTATAACTTATTTTCTGTATACTTTACAATAAATTCCACAAAAGCATAGTGTTGGATTCAGGCACACCAATCTCCTAAGTACTTGAATAATATTTTTCTTTAATTCCTATCTATAGTTATGCATTAATAAACTATTGCCATGTTAATCTATGTGGCCTGTGATCTACACTAGGGAAAATTAAATTTGCAATTTCTCCAACACCATGGCCTATAATACATCTTTTATAAGAATCCTGCTTATAGCTACTTGACCACCCCCTCCCCCCCCACACACACACACCCTGGGACACCCAAGGGATCCTGAATATGCAAACATAATGTAGCTACTCAATCCATAGTGCTCTTCACACAAACACAATTTTAGGAAGTACTTTACTACAATGGGGGAGTGAAATGTGCAATTTCCCTACCACCAGGGTGCTTAAAACCTCTTTTTATAAGGATCCTCCTTATAATTATGTTACCCCCTCTCACCCCTGCGGTACCTAAGGGATACCCGAGGGATACATATTATGCCAAAGTATTGTAGTTTATCTGTTTTTAAGTGCCCCTACCACCAAAGTCAAATTTGGGGACAATTTACATTAAAAAGCAGTTCTGCAGCACAGGGCTGCTTTTAAAATGACTTCAGGCTCTCAGTAGTGCATACATGAAAGTGAAAAAAGAGCTGTTGGTCTCTTAACTGCCATGCCCTATTATATACTAGGGACTTAAAGTTAGTTTTAATTCCCCTGCCCTATTACGTAATAGGGATTCATAGGATAGGTAATGCCAAATATATGTGTACCCTACTATATAGTGAACCCTCAAAATTGCACTGGCCTTGGACCTTATTAGGCAGAGCCCAGGGACAGTCAGAGTAAGTTACCACCAGTACCATTCTTGAAAAAAATGGGGGTGCCCAGGGCACAAGATGACTTTGCAAAACTTTGATAGCGTTTAACAGAACAGTCAGGTTCCAAAAAGGAAAATAGTGAAAAGACCATACAAAATGATCCCACATCAGGTTACAAAAATGGACCTTAATTTAATATAATTAAAATGAAACTAAAACTACAAAAATCTTATCAGTAGAACTAGAGATATTGAATTGTAAAGTTTTTAGTGGAAATAGCAGCAAAAGGCATAAAGCGCCAACTGTGAATCTCTGCCCGTGCTGCTGCTCCAGACCAGGAAAAAGTTTTGAGATCCGGCTTATCTCGATGGAGTGTGGGCTGGCTACAGACCATCTGAACAAAAGTACCTTAAATTCGGGAATTGCGGAGCATTGTGTGGATCCTCGTTGAAGATGTGTCACACAGCCGAAGCAACGCGTTGGTTCTGTGATGCAACAAAAAACTGCAATGTGGGATCCTGTTGCATTGTTGTCATGGATCCCATCACCAAGGACTGGTAATGTGAAGGCCAACGTCGAGGATTCCGCGCTCAGTCGGGCGTTGAGTCGGTTTCAAAGAGCTGCAAGGCTAAGATGCAGAGTCCGATGTCGTTGACGACACTGCCATTGATGAGGGATGTGAGGGCCTTCACAGAGGATGTGCCACACATTGGGGTGATGCAGCAGTTCTGGAAAGCTGCAATTAGATGTGGGTATTTGCAGCAGGTCCAATCCACGTATCATAAGGGATGTGTTGGTTCTGCTTGGGTCTGCTTCATGCAGGAGAGGAGATGCGCCAGCTCTACTGCATCCACAGATGCGGGTAAATCACCTGAAGCCCACTTTCAATGGTCCAGGACTGGGGTGGTACCACTTTGCAGGATAAACTCACAAATGGCAGAGTCCAGGTGCAAGGTTTGTGGAAGCCTGTAATGTCCCTGAGGTTACAGATCAGAAGGCAGGTCAACTAACTGTTGGAGTCTCTCTAGGTTCTGAGTTCAAGAGAGGCAGGTCCCATACTTCTCACCCAGGCAGAGGGCAGCAGACAGCAGGTCAGCACAACAAGAAAGCAGCTCCTTCAGAGCAGCTGTTCATCAGAGTGGCAGTCCTTGTAGTAGCACTGGAGTCCTTCTTCCTGGAAGAATATCCACAGGTCCAGATGTGCACTGAAGAGCTGGTGTCTGAGGTCCTATTTCTATACACAACTGTGCCTTTGAAATGGGGAGAAGCTTCAGAGGCATGCTTTTTAAGTGCACAGATGCCCTGTATTCCTGGCCCTGTCTCCAGACTCACTACTGCAGGGGTATGCACACAGCCCATTCAGGTGTAAATGAGGCTGGGTACTGCTCCTCCCTCCTCCCTCCCATCCTGCCAGACATGGTCTACCCAGTCACATCTAAGTTCCCAATGTGTTATCCCACTTCACCATGTGATTCCAGTGACACTAAACATGAACTGGTCAGCTCTTCTCGTTTGCAAATTACACTTTTAAACTGTAATAAGGCATTTCTAATGCTATCCTATGAGAGAGATAGGTCTTGCACTAGTGAAAAATTAATGTAATCGCTTTTACTACCAGAACATGTAAAACTTAAAAGTACATGTCCACCTTTTTAAATACACTTCACCCTCCTCATGATATATATCCAGGCACCTTCCGTAGATTTGACGTGTTTGTATTAAAAAGAATATTTTGGGCCTGGCAAAAGGGTTACTTTGCCAGGTCAGTTTAAAACTTCACATATAGGCTCTGCAATGGCAGGCCTCAGACATGTTTAAAGGGGTACTTAAGTGGGTGGCACAACCAGTGCTGCAGGCTGACTAGTGGCATTTAATTAATAGGGACTGAGCACATGTACTGGTAGTTTACTGGGGACGTACAAGTAAATTAAATAAACCCATTGGTTATAAGCCAACATTACCATGTTTTAGGGAAAGAGCACAAGAACTTTAGAACTAGTTAGCAGTAGTAAAGTGTGCAGAATCTAACGCCAGAACAAACAAAGTCAGCAAAAACACAAGGTCTGAAGGCAAAAAGTTACGGGGAAAACACCCACAGGATACCAGGTCTAACAACATCCCAAAGTGAATAATATAAAATCTCTGCTAGGCTCTGGAGGGAGAGAAAGATGAACACCTCTCAGTAATTTCCTTACCAAAGGATGTTCCGCCACTGGATTACCATCAATTGGCTCATGTCCTGCTGAAGTAGCCGATCTAAAGGTACATACCAAACTGTAAGCTATTGGCCGTAAGAAAATTCAAGACGTCTAAAATATCTGACCCCATGGGATACACACTCCTTTGCATTCACCAATGTAACCATCTGGCCCATGCCCATTTATACCTTGTTAATATTGAAAAAGTCAATGTCAATATGAATAACAATGCATTCATGTACAAAAACAAAATCGCATCTTTATTGATTAATTCACCCATTGTGAACTCCACGTCAGCACAGACTCATAAATACTTGGTTAGTCAGGCCTTGAGACACCAAGCCCGAGGTCACTGAATGACAGATCACAGCTTGAGTGGCACAGAGCCGGCACACAGATGCGCGAACAGGAAATCCCAGATCAATCCCACAGATAGGCAAGACGAAACCACAATAGTCCAGGTAGTTTAGCCCCAGTAAAGCACACATCACCGGAGGTCTGTGCGTGTCCCAAAACAGCGTAAAGTAAGATGCCACATGAAGTAAGGAGCACTTAGCCAATCAGTACACAACCCACACAGTACAAGAAATTAAATTAAATGTAATGACAAAAGGCATTTATTGAGTGCCTAGCTACCCGGGGACATCCAGCACTGATGTCGGTCACCAGTAGACACCACAGCAATATTAAGGGAAGAGCCAAGTTTTTAGCAATTTCCTGCAAGGCCAAATAACTGGAGGAAGAGTATTCCACAGCCTGGCGGTATTATAGGAAAATAGGCGGCCACCACTTCTGGCCTTATTAATCCTGGGAATAACGGCAGGATGCAGGTGGTCTGAATGCAGACGTCTATTCACCAGGTAAGGCCGGGCAATGGAATGGTTGATAGACGGTCCCTTCCCTGCTAACGTCTTGTGGATGATTCACATGGCCTTAAAGTTAACTCTTTCCTGAATGGGGAGCCAGTGAAGAGATTTCAGTACATGCAGTGATAATGCACTTCCTTTGCCGGACCCCTGGATATGTTACCCACTGGCCTCATTATGTCCATGCAAGGTCAAGGCACAGCTGGATTTCTCTTTCAATACATACATTTATGGCTCCAAAGATAGAGGTTCATATTCCTTACCAGAAAAGGATCAACTTAACTATTTTATTGTAGTCAATGAACTGTATAAAAGTCTATGTTAGACCGATTGTAAATTGAGATAGTCCTCTTACCCAATGCCTTTGACTGTGCTCCCGGCTGCATTGTGTAATTAAAGGAACAGTTCCTGTTTTGCCAAATGCCTGGTATGTCTTGTTTTTTCAAGGTATTTCATGCTCAAGCAACATTTTGGAGATCCACTATCGGAGCTGATTGGTGTGTGTCCCTGCCCGGACGGATCCCCATTTTGGCAACAAAGAAGTTGAACAGAGACTGCATTTGATTGTAAATTCTGTTGAAGTTGCAGGGTGGAGGTCAGTCCTGAATCAGCCATCACAGAGGGTAAGAAACTACATCAGAAAAAGTATGTGGTATATGGCAAGTTTGGGAGCAGCATAAAGAGATAACCTGAGTGCCATGCTACTGACAGAAATCTGGCACATTTCCTATTTCATATGTCCTAGCTTAGTAGTCGCAAGGTACCCTTTAAGGAGAGCTCGCAAAAGTAACCTTTTTTGATAGTCAGCATGCTAGGAAAGGTGAATATTTATTGTATGTAGTGTCAGAGTTGACACCCCAATCTTATTTTTTAGTTTATCAGGGTTTCTCAGTGCCACTGGTTTCTCAACACCGTTGGTATCTGAAAGAAATGAGAGGTGTTGGTTGCTTGGGCCGCTGGGCGTAACGCAGAAGTTACGCGTTTTCCGCTGGGTGTGACATAGCCAGTATGCTTGGATCACTGGGCATGACATACATGGTATGTTTACCCCCTGTGTGTGATCCAGAGTCTGATTTGAACATTTAGGGAAAAAGATTTGGATCTGGGAGATTAAGTGTAACTTGTGTTTGACCAAGAAGACCCTGTGGTTCTGGAGTAATTCCCTTTTTTCCACAAACTATTATTATTATCTTTGTCCCAGAGCTGATATTGACACACTATCAGGGTCACTTAGCCCTGTGCACCATGCAGAGCTTCCCCGGGTCACAGGATAGCATGCACTAGGAGTGGGCTAAAATATAAAATTGACATTATTTTTTCTCTGTCAGTTTTTTAGGAGTTGGCTGCTTGAACCGCTGGGCATGATACAGATGGTACGCTTTGCCCCTGGGTGTGAAACAGGGTGCGATTATTGATGTAAGTTATCTGTGTAATGTTGTGGTGCTGTTACTGTGTTTTGTCTTATGTATTGTGTTTTTTTCGATGACCCAATGTTTCATATGAAGATGCTGCTATTTCTCACAAACTGTATTTGATGGAAGGAGTCAATATCGTTCAGATACTGTTTTATTTACACATTGCACTTTTTCTATATTGCAACCCTTCATATGCATTGTTATTTGTGTTTATGAAATGTTCATGTTGAATTGTTGATGCAGCTGTAGATAGCCTTATGTTCGTAGTTATATAATTAGAAGCAGTAACCCCACTGTATATTTTCCCCACGATTCAGATCAAAGTTGTCATGGAGACAACTTTAAAACACATGCAAACCAAGTTCCCCATACAGGCGAAAAACATAATAAGGTTTGCCAAGAATGGTATGCATACACGAAGACACATACATTTCCCTGGCCAAAGGAGAGAACCTTCGACACTAACAAACTTGAACACATGAGAACATATATACAAACAAAATGCACAGGTCAAAAGAGAGATAAGAGAGAGGAATTACAAGAATTACGGGCCATCTTTGAGAAAGCCGAGATTGACATTCCTGCAGTACAGATAGCAAACAAGGCAGCAGCACCTCCCCCAACATATGCAGGTATGGAGGTGCTCTTGCCCCCTCTCCTCACATAAGGATACTCCATTCCTCCATTTGAAGAAGTTTGTGGACTCCCCACTGAACAATAGGAGGTTAGGCCAAGGCATACGAGATTAACAGGCCCAGGCAGTCACAGAGCAACCCAAGTCCGGTGCAAGGGCTCCTAGAAGTTTGACCTCCATCCGTCGTGCCTGACACAGAAACCAGCAGAGCAGATGACAGGCACCCTCACTGATATAGGTGTAACATCAACAAGTGACAGGGACATTTGTTGTGGTTCTAGACAGGCATAGGAAAAACAGGATGACACCGTTGCATGCACAAAGAGGCACAGCATCGAAGTCGTATGCTGTCCCTCCCAAAAGCACAGTATAGACAGACTGACCCCAGGGGAAAAAGTGGCCAGAGATGAAGGCAAGACCTTTGCTCTGTCATTCTGCTACCAATTAGCCCACTGGATCAAGGGAAAAGACCAGTACAATAGACCTTGGACGAAGGAGGGATCCTTCGAAACAGGGAATTGCCATGGAGGAAAAATGCATCCGGCATGGAGTAGGAGATCCAGAGTGGAACTTCCACTACATGCAGGAATGCCTAAAAAGATGAGACCACCTTGTTAGGGAGAAAACAGCAGAGTTGTCCAAAGTAAAAATCAGGGAGTTTTATCGAAGAGCAGACTAACATGGTTTTCGTCCGAACTCGCAACTAGCAATTACACTGACAAACACTGAGAATGTCGGGCCGCATTCAATTCATACAGGCACCAAATTTGGATGGCCTGAGGGAGATGTTAACAGCCTGCCTTGACGTAGGAGGGCTGATGGCAGAGACTATGAAGCCAGCGGGACAAAAACCGATTCTCTGAATAGAATGAGGGAAAGATGGGGAAAAGAGACAGGACAGGCGTTGACTGTCAGAGGCCCACAATATAATAATATTCTCAATATGGGGATGCCCACCAAGATTTAAAGTGGATTGGACAGCGTGGTTGAGTTAAACACCATGCCCTGCGGAAGATATAAGCCCATATATTGCATTACCACAAAAAGAAGCAAGAGATGGATAGCAAAAAATAGGAGTAAGCCCAGAGAGACACTGCTAAATTGGTCAAACACAAATTACTTACCTTCAGATTTAGAAGACATTTTGAAGAAAAATGCCTGAGAAGGTAAAGGTCAGTAGGGCAAGGCAGCTGACAGAGTCTGAGGAAGGAGTGCAGTCATCAGGCAGCCGCTGGATGAAATTTTGGTGAAACTTTCTGTGTTCAGACTTTTAAATCATCAGAAGGACAAAGCTGCAAGTTGTAGCTGATTATGGCTCCACCAGGCCCATACCCCTTCTATATTTAGCCGATGAGCAAGATTTTCTGTTGCAGAGAAGAAAATAGCTGGAGCTATTTCGAAGTCAGGCCGACAGGCGATGCACCTTGGTCCCTGTCTCCTGTTGATTCTCAGGGCACTTTTTGGCCAACAATATTTTAAGGCCCTACTTTGGAGTTTTGGCTGTTTGGACAACTTTAGCACCCCTTCAAATGGTCCAGGACTGGGTGGGCAACACGTGGAGGGTAGGGCTTACTTCAGGCAGGATTTAGCTGCAGTTTTTTAAGTTGTTGGAGCTTTTGTGTCCATGTAGCTCAGAACAGAAGGCCAGCCAAATAGCCCTTGGAGTCACCCTGGTAGTCCTGGCATTAAGCAGCAAGGCAGTCCTCAACCAGCAGAGCAGTCCTCTGAGGGTTCAAGGCAGGCCTAATGCAGTAGGACAGTCATCTGGTAGGAGCAGGGTATTCATCTGAAGTACAAAGCATGTCTCAAACAGCAGGGCATTCCGCTGAAGTCCAAGGCAGGCCTTCTGAGTAAATACAAGGAGATCATGGATGGAGAGCTGAAACTTTTCAGACATTCACCCCAGTCACAGATCTGGGTTGAATCCATCATCGTTCTTTAGCTCACTTCGCCACCCCAGTTCAGACACAGCTATATGCAAATCAGCCTTGACCCTGTGCCTCATGGGAACAGTCCGAAAATTACAAAAAACAATTTGATGGACAGAATGTAGATCAATGTCCTACATTCACCCCAGTACAAGGATCTGGGCCTAAATCCATCGTTTTTTTAACTCCACACCACCCTGGGTCAGATAATGGCGTTATGCAAATCAGCTCTGACCCTGTGCCCCATGGGAACAGTCCAGTCCGAACTACAACAGCCATATCTTTCCCAGACCAGAATCAAGCATCCGAGGACCGGACCGGTTTCGAGGTAACACCTCTCATCAGCCCGGCTAGCTTGACTCCAGTGGTGTGGAGGCTCTGGGACCCACGACTGAGCTACCCCAGTACACTCAGGGAGAAAATTACAAAAAACAATTTGATGGACAGAATGTAGATCAATGTCTTACATTCACCCCAGTACAAGGATCTGGGCCTAAATCCATCGTTTTTTGCACTCCACACCACCCTGGGTCAGATAATGGCGTTATGCAAATCAGCTCTGACCCTGTGCCCCATGGGAACAGTCCAGTCCGAACTACAACAGCCATATCTTTCCCAGACCAGAATCAAGCATCCAAGGGAACAGTCCAGCCCGAACTGCCAAGTCATGTCTTCCCTGGACAGGAACCAAGCATCCTGGGACCGGTTTCGGGGTAAAAGCCCTCATCAGCCAGGCTAGCTTGAATCCAGTGGCAGAGTGAGCAAGGGACCCTCATCTGGGCATACCCTACCAACTGAGGGCAATCAAAGCAAACACAAGGAGATGACGGACGGAGCGCTGAAACTTTTTAGACACTCACCTCCAGTCACAGATCTGGGTTGAATCCATCATCGTTCTTTAGCTCACTTTGCCACCCCAGTTCAGACTCAGCTATATGCAAATCAGTCTTGACCATGTGCCTCATGGGAACGGTCCAGCCCGGACTGCCAAGCCATGTCTTTCCTGGACTGGAACCAAGCATCCTGGGACCGGATTCGAGCTAACAGCCCTCATCAGTCAGGCTAGCTAGAGTCCAGTGGCAAAGTGAGCAAGAGACCTACGTTTGAGCATACCCTATCAACTTAGGGTGAACAAACCAAACACAAGGAGATGACGGACGGAGCGCTGAAACTTTTTAGACACTCAGCCCCAGTCGCAGATCTGGGTTGAATGCATCATAGTTCTTTAGCTCACTTCGCCACACAGTTCAGACACAGCTTTATGTAAATTAGTCTGGATCCTGTGCCTCATGGGAACAGTTCAGCCCGAACTGCCAAGCCATGTATTCCCCCTGGACCAGAACCAATTATTCTTGGACTGTTTTGGGCCAGGCTAGCTTGAATCCAGTGGCAGAGTGAGCACTATACCCATGTCTGGGCATACCCTGCCATCTTAGGGCGAACAAAGCAAACACAAGGAGATGATGGACACAACGCTAAAATGTTTCAGCCCTCACCCCCAGTCACAGATCTGGGTTGAATCCATCATCGTTCTTTAGGGCACTTCGCCACCCTAGTTCAGCAGCTATATGCAAATCAGTCTTGACCTTGTGCCTCATGGGAACAATCCAGCCCGAACTGCCAAGCCATCTCTTCCCTGGACCAAAACCAAACATTCTGGGACCCATGTCTGGGCATACCTTGCCAACTTAGGGCGAAAGAAAACACAAGGAGATGATGAACGGAGCGCTAAAACTGTTCAGACACTCATCCCAGTCACAGATCTGGGTTGAATCTATCATCGTTCTTTAGCTCACTCCACCAACCCAGTTCAGACACAGCTATATGCACATCAGTCTTTACCCTGTGCCTTCTGAGTATCCTGTGCATGTCGTGGAGTGGGCTGAAGGGTGGGTCTGAGGGTCTTATCTTACCTGGTGCTAGCTTTGAAGTGAAACAAACTTCTAGACTTTTTTCCCCAAAGTTGGTTTTGGTTTTTTTTTTATTCCTGTCCAGACTCCAAGAAGTCCAGGGGGGCAAGTGTGCTGAGGCAGCTCCTTTGAAACATAATTGGGGCAGGGTACAGCTCCGTCCCTGCCATCCTAGCAGGATGGCCTATCCTGTTAACACCTAGTACCACTTTGGCTCACCATCTGGGAGGAATATAGAAAGGCCAACTGCCACTCTTATGACAATCATGTGACCCAGGACACTGGCTGCAGGCACCAAATAGTTAGTACAAGTCAATGCTAACTCTCTAATAGTGCTGTTTTCAGAATTGTGACTTAAAATCCAACTTTACTTTAAAGAGGATTTTAAATTAAAATTCACTTGAGTCTATACATGACATTTCTACCTGTTTCAAAAAAAGTTCTGATTTATTAAATGTAATAGGGTAATCCAATGTTACTCAAATGGAGAAGTGGGTTTCACAGTAGTGAAAAACAAATTTGGAAGTTTTTCACTACCAGGGCATGTAAAACTTAGAGGCACATGCCCAACGTTTTAAGAACACTGCACTTTACCCTATGGGCTGTTTTGTGCCTACCTTAGGGGGTGACTTATTAGTATTAAAAAAGGAGTTTTGGGCCTGGCAGAAAGTTTATTTTGCCAGATTGAATTGGCTGTTCAAAACTGCACACAGGCTGCAATAGATCGCCTGAGACATTTTGTAATAGGCTACTCAAGTGGGTGGCCCAATGAGTGCTTCAGGCCTACTAATAGCATTTACTTTGCAGGCCTTGGTTAAATGTTGTAATATTTTACTAGGGACTTATATACATAAATTAAATATGCCAATCAGGTGCAGGCCAATTTTTACCATGGTTTAAGGAGTGAGCACAAGTACTTTAGCACTGGTTAGCAGCCGTAAAGTGCACAGAGTCCCAGTTTCCCAGTGCCAACAAAACACATTTTTGAAGCAAAACATTTGGGGTTGACTCTGCAGAGAGGACCAAGTACAACACCACCCTCTGGTTCGGTTGGCCCAGTAGGCACTAATAGTGAGTGCTATTACATTATATATTCCTTGGACACATTTTCTGAGATGGACATAGGAAAACTGTGAGAATTATGTTGAAATTGAGGGCAGGCAGGCCGCCATGATGGTTGGTCTACTTGATTAAGAGGAATGTAAGATTACACTGGGACCCCTGAGACCCTTATAATAATATATCTAGAGGGTTAGGTGCCCTCAAACCCTTTCAATAGTTGTTATTATGTGAGAGAAGTTTACGTGCCCACCTATTATTCGTTAATATACATATTAACTATCTGGTATGGGAGATGACGGTGACTGGCAGGTTTCAGCTAAAATTGGGCCACCTGTATGTGTATTTTCTGTCCTTCTGTGATGAAATGTTCATATTAGACAATGCACTAATTTGAATTGCTTGTTTGTAGAAATGCACTCCAGAAAACAACCTGTTTACAGTAATTTATGATTATAACTATCTGGGCTTCAAGATCGATGATACTGGCAGCCAAAACACGTGCTTTAATTGCCTCGGTGAGTGGTTGGCAAGGTAAAATACCAGTTATGCTGGATATTCTATTCTTGTAGAACAAGGGGAGCTTGGCCCTTAGGGGACAAGTGAGGAGGCTGGGCCTAAATTTAGGGAACAAACAAGTGTGCCTCTCACTATTTGATAGAAGCCAAAAATCAGGGCGTTTGAAGACGCTATTTGTCGTATTCAACACGGTATTTTTATTTTTACCATTAACTTAATAATTTGTCAAAAGTTTGTCGCAGACAACATATGATCAGCAGAAAAGAACTGTAAAACACGACAGTTTTTACACAACGTTTGTATCAATCATTGCAACACATTGTCAAACTTAAACATAGACCTGAATGCGGTCAACAGATAGAGACATAAAACATGTATAACAAAGTACAGAGTGCAACACATAATATTTGTATCAGTGCAAAATTTGGTTAAAGCAAAAGCATGGTGAATGAGAGAAAGGATTAGAAAAGATTAGAAAAAGGAACGCGAGTGAATTCAAAACTCAATATTATCATCAGCATTAGCTTGGGTTTAAATTGTCCTTTTCTAATTCGCCGACGCGTTTCGAATCCGGAAATTAACTGTCGGGATTCTCATCAGGGCAAAGTTTATCTATCTGTAAATTTAAGCAAAGGGGGAGGTTTTAGTGTCATGTATTGACGTGAGGACGACTCTCCTTGTATTGTGACATTCATATTGACATACCGCTTTTTAAGGGAAGCAGGTTCCAGTCTGGGGTTGCGGGTGCAGACTCAAAAGTGGGTCCAAAACTGAGGCGCCTACAATTAGAATGAGCATGTGTTATGGCGCGAGAAGTACATGTGGTTGTTACACTTGGTTGTTACATTTAAAAAACAAATCCCCACTGGGCATACCGTTGTTGGGTTGAAAGTCAATCAGAACGGCTGCTCGATGCGGGACAAGGGCTCCACGGCGTTTTCGCTGCCTGTGGCTGGGCTGAAGCGCTGTGTACAGAAAAGGGAGGGGTTTTGTGTATTGGTACTAGAAAACTTGCAGCCCGGGTTTAAAACAGTTCTAGACCGGCTGGCGGTAAATAATACCTTTGGCGTTTGCCGCCGCTGTTGTCCAGTAAGGGATCCTGTTTTCTGAGGGGCGCAGTCCTCGTTTTAATATTTAATCGGCGTGTTCCAACTCCGCTGGGGAAGAAGGAAATTGTTGTTAGTCAACAGCCAGAGCATTCCTGGCGAACGCGCTAGAACGCATTGCTTTGCCTACAGGAGCGTTTCTTACCTCGAAGTGTTTCGGTTGGCGGCTCATAGCATACTGTTTGGTTTCCCAAGATGGGTGCTGCTGCAGTTGCTATGGTGATGAACCATAGGTTGCCGCTTTGCATTGTGGGATTTGTAGTTTATGTGAATGTGAAACATGGAAGAAATCACCATGTGTTTAGAAAAACCGTACTGAGACACGACCAAGTCGACCAGCCAGAACACCAAGGCATCATTGAGTTAGAGTCTACCAACTTCAGATAAAGTATTAAGGCCCCTTTGCACGCTGTTGAATTTCAATATCAGATAAGCCTCTGTTTTTAAGAGTGACCTATCGATATCCACATTCCTTTGTGCCGGGCGTAATGTATACAACACTGTCCATTTGAGGTGATTGACATCATGGTTTGCATTTATGAAGTGCTCCACCATGGGGGCGGTCATGATTTTGTTCTTGATCCTGGATCGATGCTGGCAAATGCGTGTGTTCACTTGTTGTGTAGTTTTGCCAATGTAGATCAGATCACAGGGGCACTGGACCAGATAGACGACATTCTTAGTCTTACAATTAGAAAAGTCCACATGCTTCCATCTGGTGGTGCCATGCTGGAACTCATCGCCTTCGATAGTGTTTGGGCATACAACACAGGTCCCGCACTTATGGTGCCCTGTGATTGGTTTGAGGTTCCATTGACTGATAAGGTCATTCTTCTTTTTGGGTAGTGATACGTCCGCCCTCATAAGTTGTTGGCCTACATTTTGATTCCTCCTGTAGGCGAACAAGGGGTTGGATAGTGGGCATTCTAGATTCGCCAATAGGTGCCAATTGCTCAGCACCGTTTTTCTCAGTTTGTGGGTGTCTGGTCCAAAGGTGGTGACACAGACCAACCTATCAAGCGTGGGTTTGGGCCGTGCTTGCAGCAAAGTTTCACGGGGGGTGAAGCGTGCTCTTGTTAGGGAGTGCTTGAGTAGTTTTTTAGGATACCCCCTCTCCTGCATTTCTTGGCAAAACGTCTCTGCATGAGATGTGAAGTCCCTCAGGTTCGAACAATTCCTCCTTATGCGCAGCAGTTGCCCATAGGGAAGGTTTGACTTCAAGTTCCTGGGGTGGGCACTCTTATGGTGCAAGATGGTGTTCCTGTCTGTGTCTTTTTTATGGAGAGAAGATTTCAATACTCCATTGATGTTAATGATTTCTACGTCAAGAAAAGTCATCCTTTCATTGCTTTGTGTCATCGAGAATTTAATGTCAGCATGCCGGTTGTTGAGCCAGTCATGGAATGCTCCGAGGTCGGTCTGGCTCCCCTGCCACAGGAGCCAGACGTCATCTATGTAGCGGAGCCATTGTAAGATATGTTGTTTGAAGGGGTTGTTGTTGTCAATGAACATCTGTTCATACTGGGCCATGAACAACACGGCCATCTCTGGGGCATAAGGGCACCCCATGGCGGTGCCCTTGACCTGCATAAAGAACTCCCCATTAAATGAAAAGTAGTTCTTTTTTAGAGCAATCTCGGCCAATTTTAAGATAAACCTTGTGGGTACTTGGTGGGGCCTTTCTCTCTGATTTAGGTAGATTTCCATCACCTCAAGTGCTTCCTCCTGCGGGATCTGTGTGTACAGAGAGGTGACGTCCATTGTGACAAGCAGTTGGGTCTCAGAGTTGAAGGCTGTGTCTTCAACTTTGAGGAGAAAGTCAGTCGTATCTCGTAGGTACGATTTGACTGTTTTTAGGAAGGGTTTCAAAAAGAAATCCACGTACTGTGACAAGGGTTCAAGACAAGAATCACACCCGGACACGATTGGGCGTCCTGGGGGATCTTGAAGGCCCTTGTGGATTTTTGGCAGAAGATACAGCATCGGTGTTCTTGGGTGCTTCTTTAGTAAATAGTCATACTCTTTTTTGCCCAGAAACCCACCGTCAAGGCCACCCTGCAAAGTGTCAGCAATGAGTCTCTGAATCTCCTTGGTCGGATCTTCTTGGAGACGTCTATACCAAGTCACATTGTTCACCTGTTTGTTGCCTTCTGCTAGGTATTTTTCACGGGCCCACACCACCACCGCCCCACCTTTGTCGGCCTGTTTTATGATAATAGAATTGTCTTCTTTTAAGGTTTTGATTGCTGCGCGCTGCTTCTGGCCCATGTTTTGTGGTACAAAATGTCTTGCTTTTTCCATTTTCTCTATTGATGACAGGAGGACTTGTTCAAATGCCAGAACCTCCTTGGGGATATTTTGATAAGGGACAAATGTGGACTTATTGCGTAGACCAGTGACTTCAATATTGGGTGGAGAGGGATTACTCCAAAAGAAGACCCTTAGGCGGATTTTTCGACAGAACTCAATGGCTTCCAGCTTGAGTTTCGTGTAATCAGTTTTCCTGCCAGGCACAAATTTAAGGCCCAACGCTAAGACTGAGTGTTCGTCCGGTGTCAGGGGTCTATTGGATAAGTTGACAACAGCATTGGAACCCTCTACGACTTGTATGAGCGGTTCCTGGTTCGCATCTCCCACGGTTGTTTGAACCGGGCTTTTGGCTGTTGGCCCTGGTCTAAAAAAGCCACCTGTTTCTTATTTGGATTGCGATTATCAGACCCAGATGAATCAGAAGAGGAGGTTTCTGAAAATGTTGTGAACCTATTTCTTGAGCGTCCTTGGAAGGTAGAAAGTGCTCTCCGGGATTCTTGTTGGGTGTAATAATCCTCTTTTAAAAAGGGGTACACTTGCTCGATTTTGAAGGCCTTCACGTCTCTTTCGTATTTAAAAGTTTTGTCATTAATAGTGTTATCTCGAAAGGTTCTGATATCTTTCTCAATTTTCTCCAATAGTGCCTTGGCGTCCGTCACGGCCGGACTGGTCTTGATTGCCTCAGTAAGTTCCTCAATTTCTTTTTGTTCTTCTAAGCACAGCCTCTGTGCTGTCTCTATAGTGTGAACCATGAGGTCCCTGCTGCACTTCGTGTTGATAAAGCTGAAGCCTTTTTTATATTCTGCATCTTCCACGAATATTACAGGGACATTTTTGACCTGTAAGCCCCAGGGACATTTTTGATATTCTATTCTGGCATTCAGAGAGACATAGATGAGCAAGGTGCTTTCTGTCTTGGTTAATGAAGCCAATGTTTTGTTTCTATGGCCAAACTTTGATGTTGACAAAATACAAGCTCAGATTGGAGGTGTGTTCTTGGGCTGAGAAACCCATTTTCCTAGGAGGCTGTGTATGTAGAATTGTTAGCAATATCTGCATGGCGAATGGGCATATTGACCTTACTTGAAAGGCAGTTTAAAAAGTCTCATGCTGCTCCGGATACTCTGCGGGCCCTTAGATGGGAAGAACGAAGCATAACATTTTTATTAAATGTTAACAGGGGATTGGCTATTCTACTAAATTATTTTTGGTTAGAGATATTTTCTTTAGCCAAGTATTGTCAATACTTCAATTCTAACTTGTGCTAGAAAGAAATCGAAAAGTTTTGAAGTGAAGAGGTGGCTGTATTGTCTGATAAACCTTTGTCAGCATATTTAACCATACGATTATTCCATTACACCCGTGAATGGTCTTGCCTCTTGAAATGAAGTGTTCGTACAAGTTATTCTTATTGGGAATTTTCGCAATTTTGACAGTCAGTGCTTGTTGACAAAATATTTCTGTATACGCCATACTTTGTCCATTTTCCATTGTTTATCTGCACTCAGTTGAATTTATCATGTAGATTGCTGGGTCTTACAGTTACAAAAAATAATGACTTGCTGTGCTTTTATTGGTCTAGTTGGGAATTTAATATATATACTCTTCTGTGATGTATAGTTTTAAAGGAGGTATCGAATAAGAATAGAAGTCCTGATTCTACTGCAATCTAAGCATTTTTTAGCAAGTCCTGGCATAAAAATAAATCCATTCTTCTGACTTATTAACAAGACATACTTCACTGTTTTTGAGTTAAACATTTTCAATGATTGATTCTAATACCTATATGTTTTTCAAAGCTTTGAAACAGGCAACATGTTCTTCCCACATATAAATAACCTATTTGTTTTAGAGAGTGCTTAAAGTGGGATGAAAAAGGTGCGTCGGGGAATGGTGTCCAAAATGGGCCATGGCCAAAGAAGCATAATTAAGAATCCTGTTCAAGAGGCGCGGACTATGTAATTAGCAGCATTGCCTAAAAAGTGAACTAAAATCCTTTGCTTCACAGAGCGTGCCACCTGACTAGTATGTTGGTGCCTTCTCTTTGAGTTTTCAGTTATGGCAGCCCAACATGCCACACAACAAGTAACCTATATATCTAAAGCAAGCAATATCTCTTAGTTTTACGAAACCTTGCTGGCTGTATCAGATAAATGAATAAAAATGATTTTGTTGCGAATAATTAGAAGTGAAAATGTTTCAATTCTGTAAATATTAGACTGTGAATGAAACATTTGTAAAGTCTACAGAGGTCATCACAGCGTCTCAATCACTCCCGTTCTCTCATTTACAACATTTCTCTCATCAGTCTCTCTGTTACAGACTCAAGCCTATTTTCTCCCTACATCTTTCTGTTATGCTCACCTGCACATTTCAAACCTCATCTCTTTCCTCTTCAGCACCCTCTTTTTACTCTCTTCTTGTGCATGTACTTCCTTGCATCTCCTTCAGTTCACCATGCATCTCACATGTACACAAACAACACACCTACTCTCCTGTATGAACCGAAAATTCCTTTAACCTTTGCCTTACCAATATTCTGAAAGCTTTTCATATCCTTCATACACTTTCTCATAAAATTACAATAACAATTGTAACATGTGGCCATTGCTCTAAGCACTCTGCAGAGGCCAAGGATGGGGTGTGCATTAATTAATAAAAACTGTGAGGAACAGCTACTGCTGTCTCATTTTTATGTTAAGAGTTAATGTAAATTAATTTTACAAATTTATTTTAAATGTAGAACAAAATATGCAACAGCGCTATAAACTTACTTTGCAATTACATTGTTAATTAATTTAAATATTAAATTAAATCAAAATTACTCTACTGAAATTGAAATTAACAAGTACATTTCCACTTAAAGTTGAACGTTTTTTTTGTATGCATTATTCATTGCTAAATGTGATGTGAAAGTTAATTATAAGCAATTACATTATGTTTTAATAAAAGTTTAAGTTAATTTATAAATTCAAAAAGGTTGCAAAAATATTTTACAATCAAAAAATAAATGCATTTTATATTTAGAATTTTGTTAACATGAAATTATATTCATGTATGTTTTCAACAATTAAAAACAAAAATGTAATTTAGTTTTACATTATTGCCTATGGGGCTTTATTTTAAGTCCCCACCACCTTTATTCTGTATTGAAGGGTGTTGCAGTTGGCCATTTTTGGTGCTGGACTTACTCCAGTTCTGAGCTGGAGTAATTTACTATTGTTGTGGGTCCTTTTTTAGCTGTAGTAACTTTAAAAGTTCGGTTTGTGAATAGTGATGGACCTACTCTTTTGTAGGTGGGTGCGTGTCACTCCCTAGATCCCTCCATAACGCTCCCTAACCCCCTTCTTGCTTCTCCATAAACCACTCAGATTTAGTAGCAAGTGTCCCCTTTTCCAGCCTATCCCCCTTGCCTATCCCACATTTAGAGCTAAGTAGTAAACTTAGATGCAGGAATATATTTCCAAAGTAAGGACAGAAGAGGTGGAGATGGATATTTACAATCACAGGTTTGTGAGTTGCATTTCGGGTACTTTAATAGTAGTATTAATGTAGTAGTACTAAATGTACAGCAAAATGCTGTTTGGGAATCGGGCCCCTGTGAGACCAAAACACTCCTGGCTGTAATAAACACAAGAATCAGGCTAAAAGTAATCGAATCAGAAGCAGGCAAATGAGACAGACAACAATACTAGCCAATCATGGACAAGGGGCCGACCCAAAGCACACTTTAAGTATGCAATATGTATTCGAAACTATAAGTCTTACCAGCAGACAATTAAAGCTATCTGTAGCTGCGACCTAAAAAGGTGCAGCACAACAGGAGATCCACTGCTACATAACACAAAGGTTATCAGGTCTTTGGACATGCTCACTCTGCTTTCTTTAATCTTTTTATTATGTTTTTTTCCAATACAAAACATTAATACAACACAATTCATTAGTTGACAAAGTCACACTGTAGATCATTAAAATATATACAAACAACAGCATAGAATCCATTAAAGTGATCAACTCAGTCCAGAGGGAATCAAATACATCAGACACCAGATGCGATGAAGCAGCAGGCAGCTGTAGTGTTACATCTGTCCCATTATAACTCTGTGAAGGTGCCCAGATGTGGGTTTTTTTTGGCACTGCCAAAAGCTGTGTATATTGTTTCCTTGCTATTTCAATCAATCAATCAGCATTTGTGGAGTGCAGCACTGTCACCCCTGGAGGTTACTTGTGGCTGGGGTATGAGGTCTCTGTTGAAAGCCCTGCCTAGAGGAAACGGCAGGAAGAAGGAAGAAAGAGTGCAATACAGAGGGCAGACAAATACGCAGAAAAGACAAAACAAAGGGCAGAAAAATGAGCAGAAAGAGGAAAATGGAAGGCAGAAAAACAAGCAGAAATGGCAAAACAGCAGCAGAGTACAAAACAGAGGGCAGAAAAACAAGCAGATAAAGGCAAAACAGAGGGCAGAAAAGTGGGCAGAAAGTCAAAACAGAGGGCAGAAAAACAAGCAGAAAAGCAAAACAGAAGGCAGAAAAACAAGCAGAAATGGCATAACAGAGCAAAATATGGTGATACAGAGGGCAGGAAAATGAACAGAAAATGTGAAATGGAGGGCAGAACACAGATCAGAAAAGGCAACCTGGAGGGCAGAAAAACAAGCAAAAAAGACAAAACAGAGGGCAGAATAACAAGCAGGAAAGGAATAACAGAGGACAGAAAAATTATCAGAAAAAGGCAACCCAGAGGGCACCCACTGATCTGCGGATTTGTTTTCAATGCTGAGCAATAACTGGCACTTCCAAATGACATGCATCAAGGTAGCCTTTGCTTGATTGCAGTGGAAACCACCAGGATCAGGAACTTTCCCTATCTGCGATTTTCTAGTGGGGTGTAAGTAGGCCATTTGATGTATTTAACCTGTATTAATAAGAGTCATGCGGATATAAAAAAGCCTGGGAGGCTTTCCTGGCTTCTGTCCATTCTACTTCCTCAAACTCACTCACATCACACTCTCTTCTGGCTCGCTTCTCAGTAAGAACTTTAGGCAAATTAATTATCCGTGATTTTATAGTCTGAAGATCTCTTTTCTCCCCCGCTTCTATTGTAGAACTGAAATCTTCATTCTCAGGGAATACTTACTAATAGAAAAAAGGACTTGGCACAGAAGCTGAAATATGAAAAGACATTTTTATTAAACTTAATTAAGTGAGGCCACGTCACACCGAAGCGGTAGCAACTGAATGAGGTAGTCTGAGGAGTACAGAGAACAGAGGTCTTATATATGCTCAGGGTTACAAAACTCAGCATAAAAGTAAGGGGCAGTCCTTGCTTTTGCAAGCCCATAATCAATCATTGAACAAACCCAACATTCTTCTTTAGACAAGCCAGACAAACCCATAATAAGAAGGACCACAGAAGGACCACAACCCATATCGTAAATAGACCATTAAAGAAGAAACTGAAACAGATAGAAGTAGGATAAGGTTATGTTTGTGTGCAGTAAAACTTTATGATGTCCTGTGCTCTGATTCTGCCTCTACGTCAACGGGGTTATCTCCCACCTGAATGGGGTTGTCAACTCCGATGCTCCTAAGCTGGCAGGCTGCAGGGTGCCGGTGATTATGTTCACCGACGACACCCTGCTGCTTTCAAAGTCTGCGATGGGAATCCAGCGCGTTCTTGACGGCTTTGTGGATTTTTGTGGGGATCATGGCTTAGAAATCAACACCCTAAAGACTAAATTCATGGTGTTCAATCCCCCACCAAAACTCCGCTCTAGCCCCAACATCGGGCAAAGCAGACTCGAAAGGGTGAGAACCTTTGAGTACCTTGGAGTCATTCTAAATGAGAGAATGTCCTGGTGCACACATCAAGAGAAAGCACTCCTTAAATTGGTTCAGTACTCAGGTGGGATTACGAAGCTCGTGGGTAAAAACAAGTCATCCATCCGCCCTGTTGGTCCACCTCTCCAGATTTATAGGGCACAGGCAAGGGGGGCTGCCATGTATGGTTGTGAGCTTTGGGGCCATGCAGTCTCTTCAGACCTGGTGAAAGAGGAGAACAAGTTCATTCGGAGGGTGGTAGCACTTCCCCCAGCACGCCTCTTGTCCCTTTAAGGTTAGATCCAGGGATACGACCCCTTGATGAAGAACTGGCATTGCGACCCCTGGCTTATTGGCGTAGGTTGTGGGCTGTCCCAGAATTGATTAGCTATATGCAGGGACTTCAGGAGGTGCTTGCTATGCCCAATGTAGGGAAAATTAAATGGCTGAAATTTATCAAAACCGAGCTGGAGGGTCTAGGCCTCTTGAAGCTGTGGTCTGACCCTTTAGCCACTTGCCCACTTTTTCCCAAAAAGAGACTCGCAAAGGTTTTTCATCACAGTAAATTAGCGGCACTCTGCCGTCGACAAAACCATGGGACACTCACTGAGTCATTTTTACGCATCAAGGACACCTACAGCTTTGAGCCAGCATTGGACAAACTATATCCTCCCTTACTCAGGAAACTCTATTTGCAATGGAGGCATGGGTCCCTTCCACTCCGAGCACTCACAAGTAAGTGGAGTGAACAAGCAGTCAGCGTATGTCCAGCTTGTAGAGTGGCCAATGAATCTGAGCTCCACATAATTTTTTTCTGCCCGGCTTACAATGTGACCCGTAAGAAATTGATTGTCCCTCTATGCAGAAATTTGGGGTTTGCAGAGTGCCTGGCCGCGTTCAGAGTGCTTAAAACAGATCTGTCGGACCATATCGTTTTCACAGTGGCTAAATACCTAGGTGCAATGTGGTCCCTGAGAAGACAATGCCTTAAGGCTGGTCACTGACTTTACTGTACCAAAAATGTGAAATCCTGCACTAATGAAATTTCTAATGGACTCTAAGGACCTTGCAATGCCTGAAATCTTTTACTTGTTAACAGTTTTATGAAATGCTTTTAATGTCTTTTATGGTGAAAAATTACCGAAATAAAGATTTATGAATGAATGAATGATTCTTAATCTTGATCAGCTAAAGGGCAGGAACTGGTTTGGCAAGGTCGGCTTCAGGCAACAGGTCAGTTCACTCAGGTCAAACAGGAGTCAGCACAAACTCAAGCTAAGGTGTACGTGTCCTAAAGACTTGTTCAGCCACAGTCATAGGCTTATGTGAGGGCAACCACAAAATGGCTACCATGCACAATATGGAACCCAAGGGTTCAGAATTCACAGAACCTCAGACCCTCCTTTTGCCCTTACATAGGCAATTACTCAGTCTGTGTCTGAATCGATATCAATATTATCCTTTATTCCCTTCACTAAGGCACTAAACTCTGACCTCCTAACCAGTTCATGTTCAGGTAAAGTATGGAAAGAATGCAAAGAAGTAGTAGTAGGAAGAGACAAAGGTTGGGAGGTGGGTACAGATGTCAATTGGGTAGCAAAAACAATTCAACCCATAAAAGACAACGGCTTGCTTAAAAACACTAGAGAACACTTTATTAAGAACATATAGACAACAGGAGAAAGTAATGACCACTATTACAAACACAATTATCATTTTTTTTTACAACCCTAGGCAAAAGCAAATCCTACAATTATCTAGTAACATGTTTAGGGCTGCTATGCATTTCTGAAATGTAGTATATACTCAGGTGAAACAGTGGCGATCCTTATCAATGCTCTCAGATGAAAAGGGATACTCTTCTACAGGGAATGGACTTTATTCTGCTTTCACTAAACAGAATACTACTTTAAAACAATGCCAGCAAAACAATAAGAATCAGTCTCCTAACACCCATTCTATGCAATCACACGGAAACCACTTGAGCAACAATTATGCCCAGAGTCCGTTCAAGCCTCTCTGGCAGGCTTCTATTGTCCATCAAATCTTCTTTTGTTGTTTTCTTCCGCAAGGGCCTCTTCATTCAGTCCTTTCATGTAAATAGTGCTTCTCAGTATCCGTTGGAGTGCCCTCCTGGCAAACACTCATAGCTCTTTCGAAAGTCTCAATGTCTCAAGGCAGTGCACCAATATCTCTCCTCTGCGGCAGGCACTACAGATAGGGTGCTCTCCATTGATCAAGGGCACAGATCATTTTATGCAGATCCGGGCCTACATTTTCAGGCTCCAACACTCATTACTCAGTGTCAGAGAACGCTCAGGCTGCTCTTTCATGGGCACCATAATGTAGTGCATTTTGCCAATCTTGGATCCTCCGGCGCACTGCACTTCCGTTTGAGCAAATAAAAGGGGGGGTGTGTGGCCAAAACTCAGGCCAAGGGGCTCAAGGGACTGCACACTGTCAGAGGTTACCAGCACATGACAGGTAGACAACGGAAACCTTAAAACACAGGAATCCTTTTTTCCGCTCTTTTGCACTGAAATTCTGGTTCTGTGATGTCCAATGCCGTCTGATGGAGCAAGTGCGATGCTTTAAACAGTTCATTGTATAACAAGGGGACTGCAAGCAGGTGGCCTGCGATCTTCAAAGGAGTGGCCATACACCATGGGACAATTCTGGTCTAAAATACACTGCCATTCTCAAAGGCAATACAAAGACAAAAGGAGTAGGAAAAACAGTGCCTCTAGGCTTTTCAATTGGGTTTCCGTGTGAGAGCATATCCTCCATCATCTAAGAGTAAATAGCGACATGATTAAGTCTAAAGAAAATTCTTAAAAACCAGTCTGGTCATACAAAAGGGGATTATACATAATATGGGGGTTTCTGGTACATTACTGCAGTCTGGATGTGTGAACCTGAACAATACACTAATAATAATAAAAGCTGACTGGTGAAAGGAATACGGAAAAGAGAAATGGGACTAGGACACAGCTAAAATCCCCAATATCTAGGTACAATGTGATATCGGTAAGGGGAGAAGTGACAAAAAAAATCTATAGGAAGAACAAGAAATTACTTGGGTGATAGTCAAGCATGTGACACAATACCAAGAGTATGAGTGATACACAAAAAAAATCACAATAGTTTACAAATGTAACTCTACCGCTGGCCGCTACACCATATACAGTAACCTCAGCTAATGTTCCAGTTCCTTCTTCAGGGAAAAAAATGAAACCTGGTTTCCTTTATGGTACAAAGCCATACACTACTTAGGAAGTAGAACTAAACTGAGTAATGTAATATAGAAATTATGTCACCATGTACAAGAGTCACAAATCTATAATTTATCCTTACGTCCAATCAGGATACATACATTTAGGGCTGCCTGTTCCTTAATGGGAAGCTGGCAGTAAGTGACTAACAGCTGGTGACACACTTTGATCCTGTATATCTCTTTTATTTTTCTTAAATACTATTATAGCCAAATTTGACATACACTGGTGAAGTGTTGTCTGTGTCGTGTTCACAAAATGAAAATATCATATCTGTGGAATTTAGCAAATGAACCCAACTGTTGTGGAGCGATATGCATCGTCATGTATATCCCTTCACAACACAGGTAAACTTGTAATAGTATTAAGAGCAGCAACATAAAACAAAAACATGCAAAAAAACGCACAAAACGCACTTGTCAAACCATCAGATATACTTGCTGTATATCAAGCACAAAAAGCATAGACAAAACAATAGCATAAATGAATGAGCGGTGACGCACAACACCAGGTATGTACTAACAATATTCGGGCCTGCTTAATTTGTCAGGTTTAAAATCCTCACCCTCCTTTTGACAGCAAATCACCATTTAGTGGACATTTGGCTGTCAAATACACCCCCTATGTTTCTCTGACACACAGGACCAGCAGGAAGAATTCATGATAGGACCAAATACACAAACATAAAAAAAACATGAACATTTCTTTCCAAAGGCGTTACGTAAAAACACATCTCTTTTCAACCAACCAACTCACGTGTCTTGTCAGCCTTAAAATCACCCAGAACAATCCATGAATGATCTGTGGGCAGAAGCAAAAAAAATACACAGCACACAAAAGAGAGACATTTCTCATAACAAACAGACATCAATTATAACTTTTAATCAGAAGACAAAACATAATACACATAAACAGACACAAAAATAAATTTCCATTACTTAACTGTTACCATCTTGTCAGTCAGCTTGCAACATTAAGCCATTTTAACTTTGCCTTCCTAAAAGTAAAATTTTTACACTGACACTCCATATTAATTTGGCACCTACAATTTCCCACTGTGAAAAATAATTCTTACTTGGCAAATCGTTCTCACTTAGGCATGTAGTCTTCAAAATTTTAGTAAAGGCCTTTGTCTTATTTTTTTGTCTAAGACTTAATGCACTACTTTGTTTTCTGTCAAATAAAAGCAAGTAGCAGACATTATTTTTTTAGAGCAGAGACACAAATGTATCAGTTCTGCAGAGCATTTAACATGATGTTGGGACTTTCAAAGAAACCTTTTTTATATTTTCCCTTTGGAATTAAGTTCTTTAATTTTATTGATGTTCTTACAGAGAAACCAGAAACCCCACCTTTTAGAGGCCTGTTTAGCAAGGTCATTCTGCATTCCACAGAGACAAGGCCCTAATTTAAAAGGTCACAAATGTCAACATGACAGCCTCTTCCATTGTTTACAGGGAAACTAAAGATAGCATCTTAGCGCAACTTAAGCCAGCCTCTGCAGCTCTCCTAGCTCCCAGCTTCTGCTCACTGTGAGGCTGACAAAGACGAAAAGCCTTCCTAATTCTTCCTAAC
The DNA here is from genome assembly GCF_964263255.1 of Lissotriton vulgaris. Classification (NCBI taxonomy): domain Eukaryota; kingdom Metazoa; phylum Chordata; class Amphibia; order Caudata; family Salamandridae; genus Lissotriton; species Lissotriton vulgaris. Next base: position 1,547,527,426 of record NC_141691.1, on the reverse strand, counting down.
CTGCAATAATTCACTCTTTTTTAAAAAATATTTTCTCTTTTTCAGGCGCTAAAAATTATCTCAATTCCAAGATTATTAAACAACATTTACTGTGAATAATTCACAGAACCTAATAACACACATATACCAGTTTTTAGAACAAATGCTTGTTGCAATGGTACTCATTTCATCAACCTTAAATGGATCTCACTGGGCCATTTAAAAGCAAACCCAAAATGGGAACAGCCTGCAAATTCGTATTATACCTAAATGTATGCATTTACTGAAGCCTAAAGCACTTTAAAGCTATTATAAATGGCAAAAATGCTGTTTTAAATGGTCTATTTTACCCAAATTCGACTTTGATATTTGGGGGACTTAAAAATAAATATTCTATACTTGTGATACATATTAATCATCCTCAGAATGTTCTTTACAAATTACAGAGATTGGACATTAGACATATCCCATGTAAATCCTTAGAAAAATGGGTTTTTTACGACTGCGCTAGGTAAAATTCCATATGCTAATGTCCTCATTATGCAGAACAGTACAACTTAAATTAAATTATAACGCTATAAGGTCATAGTATGAGCATTAAGCTTCATGAATAGTAAAAAACGAATTTTGTGGCACTTATTTTTAATAATTATTTTTCATAATTAATAATTATTTTTAATAAACCCAATCATTTTTGATAATACAACATATAAAAGCGAGCTGCATCCCTTGACTACCATTTTAGACGCATTCATTTATAAGCCTAAGCACAGAAGCCTAACTTGAAACATGACAAAATGTTTGCGCCATTTTTTTTCTTTCTAAAAAGGATAATTTTATTTAGCAACAGACCCAAGAATATGCTTACAAAATTTTGCTTAAAGAGAGGAAACCCTTAATTGAAATGCCTTCCTGTAATACAAAATAAAGAACCTTAGTTTTGGAATCTTTTGAAAACAACATTCTGAAATGAAAAGATTCACCCGTGTCTAACTGAGGATAAAGTCCTGGCTGAGTAAATACTCCTGTTTATTTAGCTTGTCTCTCAGGGTTTGTAACATGAGCACGGAGGCCGTCTTTTTCAAACGAACACACATCAATGCATGTTCTATAATATGCGTCTGAGTTCAGAAAAAAATTTACTTCAGCTGAAGTGTTTGCCTGGAAATTTCTAATACAATGTATGTAAGTAAAAATGCTATAAGTTTGTTTTTCTACAAAATAACCAATTTCGTTTTTGAGGCCTTTTTTATTCCTAGTGAATGTGAATGTTTAACTTTATTTTTTTAAGCATTTAGACATTTTGCTTAATAGACTGAAAACATAAAAAAACCACAAACACACATTTGAGCTCATTTCAGACATAAACAGAAAAGGGTCAAACACTCAGGACACACAATACGGCGCGCCATGCATTTCGTGAATAGCGCCATCGCTATTCACTTACAGAAGTTGCACTAATGAGAAAACCACATAGACATTTAAACAGACATTTAACCCACATATCAATACTCAGGACAGAAATAAAGGACAGCCCACAGACTGTACTTAAACCAAACCATTTGCAAATACTAGTTGTAAGTCATATTTACAAGAAACGCTTCCCAATAGTGTTCCAAAAAACTGCAAAAACAGCCCAACAGACTGATGTATGTCCAAGAAGCGAAAATACACTCAATTCACTAGCTTTGGCTAGCAGAACACCAAAAAATCGTTTTGCATATCTTCATTCATAAAATTGCGCAGAACAAAGGATCCTTGTTTTGTATTATGTCATATTTTAATTCCCTGGGGATACAAAATCACCAAGGAAGAAATATGTTTTTAAATCTAAACCTATTTAGATATTCCCTTTAGGGGAAGCCGGCTAATTTACTTCAAATCATACTAGGGTACCAACACAAATTCCAAAGTTCCAAAGCTACATTCCCAAATTTGCTAAGACCAGGCATCTTATAGCCTACTTATCTAGCTTCAAACTTCAAGGGGTTATCTCTACCCATACACTCGCAAATATACGAGCCCCTCGGCTTTGGTAATTGCAATAACCAAATCAAAAACCAAGAAACCAACCCCTTGGCTTTGGTAATCGCAATAACCAAATCAAAGACCCAAAGAAGCAAAAACTAAGGACTCAAAGAACCAAAAACTAAGGACTCAAAGAACCAAAAACTAATGACTTAAAGAACCAAAAACTAAGGACTCAAAGAACCCAAAACAAAGGACTCAAAGAACCAAAGAACCAAAGAACAAAGATCTGGGAGCGACCCACTTATACTTAACTCTGACTTTTACTAATCAAAAGGTTATCCAAATTCTAACTGCCAAGTTCTACATGACCTAACTGTCTTTTTTAGAATACTCACCCCAAAAAGGTCCTCAGTCAGGAGTGACATCATGTGGAGGATCAAAATCAGGAAGATCAGAAATATACTGGGCTGCAGAAACAAAGAATCTCCAGAATCCCTGTGCACAGAGTACCTCCTTAGTAGAATCCTGTTCTGTCCTCCTCAGTAGTTTTCAGTCCTTTGACTAGATCACTCCCACAGAAAGTCACTTCTCTGATGAAGCCCACGTTGGCCGCGCCATTTGAAGAACTGAAATCTTCATTCTCAGGGAATGCTTACTAATAGAAAAAAGGACTTGGCACAGAAGCATAAATATGAAAAGACATTTTTAATAAACTTAATTAAGTGAGGCCACGTCACACAGAAGCCGTAGCAACTGAATGAGGTAGTCTGAGGAGTATAGAGAACAGAGGTCTTATATATGCTCAGGGTTACAAAACTCAGCATAAAAGTAGGGCCAGTCCTGGCTTTTGCAAGCGCATAATCAATCATTGAACAAACCCAACATTCTTCTTTAGACAAGCCGGACAAACCCATAATAAGAAGGACCACAACCCATATCGTAAATAGACCATAAAAGAAGAAACAGAAACAGATAGAAGTAGGATAAGGCATGTTTGTGTGCAGTAAACTTTATGATGTCCCGTGCTCTGATCCTTAATCTTGATCAGCTAAAGGGCAGGAACTGGTTTGGCAAGGTCGGCTTCAGGCAACAGGGTCAGTTCACTCAGGTCAAACAGGAGTTAGCACAAACTCAAGCTAAGGTGTACGTGTCCTAAAGACTTGTTCAGCCACAGTCATAGGCCTATGTGAGGGCAACCACAAAATGGCTACCATGCACAAAATGGAACCCAAGGGTTCAGAATTCACAGAACCTCAGACCCTCCTTTTGCCCTTACATAGGCAATTACTCAGTCTGTGTCTGAATTTATATCAATATTATCCTTTATTCCCTTCACTAAGGCACTATTACTCGAGTTATCTTTCATGGAACACAAGGGATAGACTTTGTTGACATAAATAAACATCGTCTGATATGCCCTACAGACCCATTGTAACTAAATGGCAGAACCAAAATAGGGAATACCTCTATCTGTAGTATGTGGCATAAGACCACACACCCAACAATTTGTGGTGTTCATTAGTAACTGGTGTTGATGCAGAAGCTGTACAAAGGAATTATTAGCAAACTCTGACCTCCTAACCAGTTCATGTTCAGGTAAAGTATGGATAGAATGCAAAGAAGTAGTAGTTGGAAGAGACATAGGTTGGGAGGTGGGTACAGATGTCAATTGGGTAGCAAAAACAATTCAACCCATAAAAGACAACGGCATGCTTAAAAACACTAGAGAACACTTTTTTAAGAACATATAGACAACAGGAGAAAGTAATGACCATTACAAACAAAATTATCATTTTTTTTTACAACCCTAGGCAAAAGCAGATCCTAAAATTATCTAGTAACATGTTTAGGGCTGCTATGCATTTCAGAAATGTATTATATACTCAGGTGAAACAGTGGCGATCCGTATCAATGCTCTCAGATGAAAAGGGATACTCTTCTACAGGGAATGGACTTTATTTTGCTTTTACTAAACAGAATACTACTTTAAAACAATGCCAGAAAAACAATAAGAATCAGTCTCCTAACACCTATTCTATGCAATCACACGGAAACCACTTGTGCAACAATTATGCCCAGAGTCCGTTCAAGCCTCTCTGGCAGGCTTCTATTGTCCATCAAATCTTCTTTTGTTGTTTTCTTCCTGCATGGGCCTCTTCATTCAGGCCTTTCATGTAAATGGTGCTTCTCAGTATCCGTTGGAGTGCTCTCCTGGCAAACACTCATAGCTCATTCGAAAGTCTCAATGTCTCAAGGCAGTGCACCAATATCTCTCCTCTGCGGCAGGCACTACAGATAGTGTGCTCTCCATTGATCAAGGGCACAGATCATTTTATGCAGATCCGGGCCTAAATTTTCAGGCTCCAACACTCATTACTCAGTGTCAGAGAACGCTCAGGCTGCTCTTTCATGGGCACCATAATGTAGTGCATTTTGCCAATCTTGGATCCTCCGGTGCACTGCACTTCCGTTGGAGCAAAAGAAAAGGGGGGTGTGTGGCCAAAACTCAGACCAAGGGGCTCAAGGGACTGCACACTGTCAGAGGTTAAAAGCACATGACAGGTGGACAACGGAAACCTCAAAACAACAGGAATCCTTTTTTTTCCGCTCTTTTGCACTGAAATTCTGGTTCTGTGATGTCCAATGCCGTCTGATGGAGCAAGTGCGATGCTTTAAACAGTTCATTGTATAACAAGGGGACTGCAAGCAGGTGGCCTGCGATCTTCAAAGGAGTGGCCATACACCATGGGACAATTCTGGTCTAAAATACACTGTCATTCTCAAAGGCAATACAAAGACAAAAGCAGTAGGAAAAACAGTGCCTCTAGGCTCTTCAATTGGGTTTCCGTGTGAGAGCATATCCTCCATCATCTAAGAGCAGATAGCGACATGATTAAGTCTAAAGAAAATTCTTAAAAACCAGTCTGGTCATACAAAAGGGGATTATACATAATATGGGGGTTTCTGGTACATTACTGCAGTCTGGAAGTGTAAACCTGAACAATACACTAATAATAATAAAAGCTGACTGGTGAAAGGAATACGGAAAAGAGAAATGGGACTAGGACACAGCTAAAATCCCCAATAACTAGGTACAATGTGATATCGGTAAGGGGAGAAGTGACAAAAAAAATCTATAGGAAGAACAAGAAATTACTTGGGTGATAGTCAAGCATGTGACACAATACCAAGAGTATGAGTGATACACAAACAAAATCACAATAGTTTACAAATGTAACTCTACCGCTGGCCGCTACACCATATACGGTAACCTCAGCTAATGTTCCAGTTCCTTCTTCAGGGAAAAAAAATGAAACCTGGTTTCCTTTATGGTACAAAGCCATACACTACTTAGGAAGTAGAACAAAACTGAGTAATGTAATATAGAAATTAGGTCACCATGTACAAGAGTCACAAATCTATAATTTATCCTTACGTCCAATCAGGATACATACATTTAGGGCTGCCTGTTCCTTAATGGGAAGCTGGCAGTAAGTGACTAACAGCTGGTGACACATTTTGATCCTGTATATCTCTTTTATTTTTCTTAAATACTATTATAGCCAAATTTGACATACACTGGTGAAGTGTTGTCTGTGTCGTGTTCACAAAATGAAAAAATCATATCTGTGGAATTTAGCAAATGAACCCAACTGTTGTGGAGCGATACGCATCGTCATGTATATCCCTTCACAACACAGGTAAACTTGTAATAGTATCAAGAGCAGCAACATAAAACAAAAACATGCAAGAAAAACGGCACAAAACGCACATGTCAAGCCATCAGATATACTTGCTGTATATCAAGCACAAAAAGCATAGACAAAACAATAGCATATATAAATGAGCGGTGACGCACAACACCAGGTATGTACTAACAATATTCGGGCCTGCTTAATTTGTCAGGTTTAAAATCCTCACCCTCCTTTTGACAGCAAATCACCATTTAGTGGACATTTGGCTATCAAACACAACTCCCTATGTTTCTTCGACACACAGGACCAGCAGGAACAATTCATGATAGGACCAAATACACAAACATTAAAAAAAACATGAACATTTCTTTCCAAAGGCGTTACGTAAAAACACATCTCTTTTCAACCAACCAACTCACGTGTCTTGTGAGCCCTAAAATCATCCAGAACAATCCATTAATGATCTGTGGGCAGAAGCAAAGAAAATACACAGCACCCAAAAGAGAGACATTTCTCAAAACAAACAGACATCGATTATAACTTTTAATCAGAAGACAAAACATAATACACATAAACAGACATAAAAATACATTTCCATTACTTAACTGTTACCATCTTGTCGGTCAGCTTGCAACATTAAGCCATTTTAACTTTGCCTTCCTAAAAGTAAAATTGTTACACTGACACTCCATATTAATTTGGCACCTACAATTTCCCACTGTGAAAAATAATTCTTACTTGGCAAATCGTTCTCACTTAGGCATGTAGTCTTCAAACGGTGCGATTCCTTAAAATCGGCCGTTTGCGATTCCAAAAATGCTTTTTGGAATGCATCAAGCATTTTTTGAAATCGCAACATTTTTGCGATTTCCAAAAATGCGATTGCTTTTAGGAAATCTCAAATTTGCGATTTCCTAAAAGCAATGCATGAATACTTTTGAAATTGCGAATTCGCAATTAGAGGGACAAATTTACCGAGTAGTTGAACTACTCGGTAAATTTGCAAAAAGTGTAATTAACACTTTTAACGCATTTTAAAAGCATTCATGTTACGGACACACATGTCCTTAGGACATGTGTGTGTGCAACATGATGCGAAAAATACATTTCAGGGGTGCAGGGGGGGTTCATTTGAACCCCCCTCACCACCCTTGAAATGCAATCAGGATTTGCGATTTTGAAATTGCGAATTCGCAATTTCTAAATCGCATTTTTTATGCGATTCGGTAGAAATTGCGATTTCTACCGAATCGCATAAATATTTAAAAAATAATCATGCATAGGCTTTTGCGACTTCTAAATTGCGATTCGCTTTTTATCGCAATTTAGAAGTCGCAAAAGCCGAGATTGATGCATGTGGGCCATAATTCTTAATTGGCAAATCGTTCTCACTTAGGCATGTAGTCTTCAAAATTTTAGTAAAGGCCTTTGTCTTCTTTTTTTATCTAAGACTTATTTTATTTTATTTAGAAGTTTTCTATAGCGCTAACAAGACCCGAAGGTATCAGAGCGCTTCACAGTAGAGGACATGAGAAAGAGAACAACATGAGACAAACCCAATAAAAGCAATCGGCGAGAGACAATTTGGAAAGAAGAAAAGTTCGGACAGCAGGGCTTCTTGGTGCTGGATTCAACGTTACCGCATGGATTCTGAGACGTTTGCAGCTCCAAGTTATCCACAACCAAGGGAGCGGATAAGGCACAAGGATTTAAGTTGGCTCTTGAATTCTGCATAGGACGGTAGAGTTCTGATGTGCGGGGGGATGGCGTTCCATATTTTGGGGGCATTTCCTGAGAAAGAGCAGTCCGCAGTTCTCTTCCTTCTGGTTTTTGGTAGGATGAGCAGCAGGGAGTTAGAGCTTCTCAAATTTCTGGCTTGGCCTGCTTTTTTGAGCTTGTTAGCCAGGTATTCCGGTTTACCGGTGTGGAGGGCCTTGTGGGTTAGGCAGGCCGTTCTGAAGGTACTTCGCATTTCCACAGGGAGCCATTCGAGTTCTTTGAGTGCCGGGGAGATGTGGTCATATTTTTTGCAGCCTGTGATCATTCTTGCTGCCGCGTGAAGTGTTGTTTTTAGTGGTGCCAGGTGCGATTTGGGGATGCCTGTTAGGATTGAGTTCCCATAGTCCAATCTTGATAAAACTAGAGATTGCGTGGCTAGTTTGAGGTCCTTGTTGGGAATGTAAGGTTTAATCTTGTTCAAAAGTTTGAGGTTGAAGAATGCGCTTTTCGCTGAGTTCTTGATGTGGTTTGTCAGGGTTAGTTTGGGGTCTAGGGTGAAGCCCAGGGATTTAACAGAGTCGGCTAGCGAGAGGTTACCTTTGAGAGCATCAATCGACTTTAGCCACTCGGTGATTTGAGGGTTATCTTCTTTGTTTGAGATGAGGAGTGTTTCTGTCTTATCGGGGTTGAGTTTCAGGTGATTCTTTGTCAGCCAGTCTTGCACTTCATTTAGGACATCGTTGAGTCTGTGGATGTCTTTGAGAGAGGAGGTTTCCAGGTAAATCTGCGTGTCATCCGCGTAGAGGTGGAAGTGGATGTTGGCGTTCCTGAGTAACTTGGCGAGTGGTTCCATGTAGATGTTAAAGAGCTGGGGGGAGAGCACTGATCCTTGAGGGACACCCTTGTTGACTTGCTGGGTATCGGAGGTGAAGTTCTTGATTTTTATTAATTGCGAACGGTTATGCAAAAAGGAGGAAAACCACTTGAGAACTACTTCGCCAAGGCCGGCTCTTTCTTGAAGAGTCATGAGGAGGAGCTTGTGGTCCACCGTGTCGAACGCTGCTGAGAGATCAAGGAGTATGAGGAGGCAGCACTTGTCAGCGTCAAGAGATCCATGGATGTCGTCTATGATGTTCAGCATCGCGGTTTCAGTGCTACGGCCTTGTCTGAAGCCAGATTGGAGGGGGTCCAGGAGATTGATGTTGTCCAGATGTTGCGTCAGTTGCAGGAGTACACAGCGTTCAAGTGTTTTCGAGAGTAGAGTGAGGTTGGATATCGGTCTGAAATTGTTCAAGTCAGTTGAGTCGAGACCGGGTTTTTTCAGAAGAGGAGTGATTTGTCCCATTTTTAGACAATCGGGGACCACACCGCTTTGTAAGGAGCTGTTTATGATTCTTCCCCAGATGGGCGCTAAGGTAAGCTTCATTTTTTTTTATTAAAGATGGGGGAATGGGGTCTGAAATGTGTGCTGAAGGTTTGGAGGTCGAAATCAGCGCGATTATCTCAGTTTCCTGGACGGGGCGAAAGCTTAGCCAGGGGGAGGGAAAGGAGTCGGATGGGAGTGCCACTGGGGTGGCCGAGTAGCTCTTCTGGAGGTGTGGGTTGTTGATGTCTAGAGATAGTTTGATTTTTAGGACTTTATCATTGAAGAAGTTGGCAAAGTTGTCACAGAGTTCTTTGGAAGCCTGTAGGGTTGAGGGCAGGGGCTTAGTTGTTTGTTGTCTGATTATGTTGTAGAGTTCTTTGGGTCTATTTTTGGATTTGACCAATGCCTCGCGGAAGAAGCTGGATTTCTTGTTTTTGATATGGTTGTTGTACTTCCTACGGGCTGATTTTAGTTGAAGGAGGAGAGTGGCGGTTGGATTGTTTCTCCACTTTCTTTCTTTGGTTCTCAGGTTTCTTCTTTCTGCGTTGAGGTCCGCAGTGAACCAGGTTCTGGATGGAGTGGCTCGGCTTCTTTTGAGCTTTAGAGGAGCTAGATTGTCAAGTATGGAGACTACCCCCGAGTTATAGTGGTCGACAAGGTCGTTGGTCGAGAGGCGCATTGTGTTATTTGGAAGAAGTGCGCTTAGTTGACCTTCCAAGATATCTTGGGGTACTTGGGAGAAGTTTCTCGACCATTTAGGGGAGTCTTGCGGAGGTTTAAGCGAGACAATGGGGTGATTGATGTGGAAGAAGATCATGTGGTGATCTGACCAGTCAACTGGTAGTATGTGGTTGACCGTGATAGAATTCTTATGGGCAATGATGGCATCCAGTGTGGCTCCTTTGTAGTGAGTCTCCTCAGTACAGTGTTGGGTGAGGTTGTTCTCATCAAGGAGGCTAGATACCGATTTGATTAGAGGGTTATGGGTCTCATTCCATCGGATGTTCAGATCACCAAGAATTAAGTTTTTGGAGTCGCCAAGTGTGTCTTGTGCAATCAGGTTTGATAGTTATTCTCCAAACTCGTTATTTCTGCCCGGGGGGTGATAGAGTAGGTGGCACAGTAGAGAGTCATTGTCTTTTGTCTTGATGACGGTGGAAAGGCATTCAAAGGAGTCATACTCGAAGGAGGAGGTTTCTGTGATGTTCCAGCTGTCCTTCTGGATGATAGCGACCCCACCTCCTCGTTGTTTAATCCCATCTCCTCGTTGTTTACTCCTATCTTTGGAGATGAGGGAGAAGCCGGGTGGAACCAGCATGTCTAGGCAGGGAGGGGATGTCGTATTAAGCCAAGTCTCCGTGAGGAACGCAACGTCAATGTCATGTGTGAGGATGGCTTCGGCTAAGTCCGTTGCGTGTAGTGAGGCCGATCTGCAGTTGATTAGGAGGCAATTGGTGAATTTCTCCTGATTGCTGGTGGTTCCCTCTTTAGTCTCTCTAGGAATAGCGGTGAGGACTGGTAATCTCTGTGTTTTGACGATGGGTAGGTCTTTCCGGAGACCTGTGATGACTTGGATTTTGGATTTGGGTGACTCCGTAGTGGAGGAGTCGTAGGTGGCGGCTAGTAAGGCTGCTTCCCTGTCTGACATCGGAGCTTCTGATCTAAGCGGCCTAGCGGTCGGGTGATTTGAGCCCACTGGAGTGGGAGAAGAAATAGAGGACGTTTTGACGTGGGGGGTGGTCCGGGGGGAGAGTTTGTAGGGGTTACAGACTATACCAAGATTAGAGATGATTTCTGCTAGACCACGGGTGATAGTGTTGACCTGGTTTTCCAGGGCTGCGAGCCGTTTTGATATGGCCTCAAGGAAGGGGATGTGGGCCTCCGCAGTGGGTCCGAGGGTGCTAGGGTTCGAGAGGGTGGGTTGGGAGATAGGGGTCAGGGTGAAGGACGGGGGGGTGATCAGGGTGGGTTGGGAGATAGGGGTCAGTGTGAAGGACGGGGGGTGTTCAGGGGAGGGTCAGGTGGGGGTTTAGACAAGGGGGCAGAAGGGAGGAGGACAGGAGGGGGATTAGACAGGGGTGGATTGAGAGATGTAGGGAGACTCAAGGGGAAGTGGCTCGTTATCTGAAGGCAGCCTGTTGACGTGGGGGTGATTGCTGTAGGGGGCTGTCGGAGCCTGGTGTTAAGGGAGGTGCGGTAGTTGGAGGAAGGGGTAGAGGAGGGGGATTGAGTGTCCTGTGGGTGTTGGGTGGCTTAATGACTTAAAGACTTAATGCACTACTTCGTTTTCTGTCAAATAAAAGCAAGTAGCAGACATTATTTTTTTTAGAGCAGAGACACAAATGTATCAGTTCTGCAGAGCATTTACCATGATGTTGGGACTTTCAAAGAAACCTTTTTTATATTTTCCCTTTGGAATTAAGTTCTTTAATGTTATTGATGTTCTTACAGAGAAACCAGAAACCCCCCCTTTTAGAGGCCTGTTTAGCAAGGTCATTCTGCATTCCACATAGACAAGTCCCTAATTTAAAAGGTCACAAATGTCAACATGACAGCCTCTTCCATTGTTTACAGGGAAACTAAAGATAGCATCTTAGCGCAACTTAAGCCAGCCTCTGCAGCTCTCCTAGCTCCCAGCTTCTGCTCACTGTGAGGCTGACAAAGACAAAAAGCCTTCCTAATTCCTCCTAACCTGCAATAATTCACTCTATTTTAAAAAATATTTTCTCTTTTTCAGGCGCTAAAAATTATCTCAATTCCCAGATTATTAAACAACATTTACTGTGAATAATTCACAGAACCTAATAACACACATATACCAGTTTTTAGAACAAATGCTTGTTGCAATGGTACTCATTTCATCAACCTTAAATGGATCTCACTGGGCCATTTAAAAGCAAACCCAAAATGGGGACAGCCTGCAAATTCGTATTATACCTAAATGTATGCATTTACTGAAGCATAAAGCACTTTAAAGCTATTATAAATGGCAAGAATGATGCTGTTTTAAATGGTCTATTTTACCCAAATTCGACTTTGATATTTGGGGCACTTAAAAATAAATATCCTATACTTGTGATACATATTAATCATCCTCAGAATGTTCTTTACAAATTACAGAGATTGGACATATCCCATGTAAATCCTTAGAAAAATGAGTTTTTTACGACTGCGCTAGGTAAAATTCCATATGGTAATGTCCTCATTATGCAGAACAGTACAACTTAAATTAAATTATAACGCTATAAGGTCATAGTATGAGCATTAAGCTTTATGAATAGTAAAAAAACAAATTTTGTGGCACTTATTTTTAATAAATATTTTTCATAATTAATAATTATTTTTAATAAACCCAATCATTTTTGATAATACCACATATAAAAGTGAGCTGCATCCCTTGACTACCATTTTAGACACATTCATTTATAAGCCTAAGCACAGAAGCCTAACTTGATACATGACAAAATGTTTGCGCCATTTTTTTTCTTTCTAAAAAGGATAATTTTAATTAGCAACAGACCCAAGAATATGCTTACAAAATTTTGCTTAAAGAGTGGAAACCCTTAATTGAAATGCCTTCCTGTAATACAAAATTATGAACCTTAGTTTTGGAATCTTTTGAAAACAACATTCTGAAATGCAAAGATTCACCCGTGTCTAACTGAGGACAAAGTCCTGGCAGTGTAAAAAATCCTGTTTATTTAGCTTGTCTCTCAGGGTTTGTAACATGAGCACGGAGGCCGTCTTTTTCAAACGAAGACACATCAATGCATGTTCTATAATATGCGTCTGAGTTCAGAAAAAAATTTACTTCAGCTGAAGTGTTTGCCTGGAAATTTCTAATACAATATATTTAAGTAAAAATGCTATAAGTTTGTTTTTCTACAAAACAACCAATTTCGTTTTTGAGGCCTTTTTTATTCCTAGTGAATGTGAATGTTTAACTTAATTTTTTTAAGCATTTAGACATTTTGCTTAATAGACTGAAAACATAAAAAAACCACAAACACACATTTGAGCTCATTTCAGACATAAACAGAAAAGGGTCAAACACTCAGGACACACAATACGGCGCGCCATGCATTTCGTGAATAGCGCCATCGCTATTCACTTACAGAACTTGCACTAATGAGAAAACCACATAGACATTTAAACAGACATTTAACCCACATATCAATACTCAGGACAGAAATAAAGGACAGCCCACAGACTGTACTTAAACCAAACCATTTGCAAATACTAGTTGTAAGTCATATTTACAAGAAACGCTTCTCAATAGTGTTCCAAAAGACTGCAAAAACAGCCCAACAGACAGATGTATTTCCAAGAAGCGATAATACACTCAATTCACTAGCTTTGGCTAGCAGAACACCAAAAAACCGTTTTGTATATCTTCATTCATAAAATTGCGCAGAACAAAGGATCCTTGTTTTGTATTATGTCATATTTTAAATCCCTGGGGATACAAAATCACCAATGAAGACATATGTTTTTAAATCTAAACCTATTTAGATATTCCCTTTAGGGGAAGCCGGCTAATTTACTTCAAATCATACTATGGTACCAACACAAATTCCAAAGTTCCAAAGCTACATTCCCAAATTTGCTAAGACCAGGCATCTTATAGCTCACTAATCTAGCTTCAAACTTCAAGGGGTTATCTCTACCCATACACTCGCAAATATACGAGCCCCTCGGCTTTGGTAATTGCAATAACCAAATCAAAAACCAAGAAACCAACCCCTTGGCTTTGGTAATCGCAATAACCAAATCAAAGACCCAAAGAAGCAAAAACTAAGGACTCAAAGAAGCAAAACTAAGGACTCAAAGAACCAAAAACTAAGGACTCAAAGAACCAAAAACTAAGGACTCAAAGAACCAAAAACAAAGGACTCAAAGAACCAAAGAACCAAAGAACAAAGGACTGGGAGCGACCCACTTATACTTAACTCTTACTTTTACTAATCAAAAGGTTATCCAAATTCTAACTGCCAAGTTCTACATGACCTAACTGTCTTTTTTAGAATACTCACGCCAAAAAGGTTCTCAGTCAGGAGTGACATCATGTGGAGGATCAAAATCAGGAAGATCAGAAATATACTGGGCTGCAGAAACAAAGAATCTCCAGAATTCCTGTGCACAGAGTACCTCCTTAGTAGAATCCTGTTCTGTCCTCCTCAGTAGATTTCTGTCCTCTGACTAAATCACTCCCACAGAAAGTCGCTTCTCTGATGAAGCCCACGTTGGCCGCGCCATTTTAAGAACTGAAATCTTCATTCTCAGGGAATGCTTACTAATAGAAAAAAGGATTTGGCACAGAAGCTGAAATATGAAAAGACATTTTTATTAAACTTAATTAAGTGAGGCCACGTCACACAGAAGCCGTAGCAACTGAATGAGGTAGTCTGAGGAGTACAGAGAACAGAGGTCTTATATATGCTCAGGGTTACAAAACTCAGCATAAAAGTAAGGGTCAGTCCTTGCTTTTGCAAGCCCATAATCAATCATTGAACAAACCCAACATTCTTCTTTAGACAAGCCGGACAAACCCATAATAAGAAGGACCACAGCCCATATCGTAAATAGACCATAAAAGAAGAAACAGAAACAGATAGAAGTAGGATAAGGCATGTTTGTGTGCAGTAAACTTTATGATGTCCCCTGCTCTGATCCTTAATCTTGATCAGCTAAAGGGCAGGAACTGGTTTGGCAAGGTCGGCTTCAGGCAACAGGGTCAGTTCACCCAGGTCAAACAGGAGTCAGCACAAACTCAAGCTAAGGTGTACATGTCCTAAAGACTTGTTCAGCCACAGTCATAGGCCTATGTGAGGGCAACCACAAAATGGCTACAATGCACAAAATGGAACCCAAGGGTTCAGAATTCGCAGAACCTCACTATGTTGTTATTTTAGCACCCAAAGGGATATACTCAGACACCTTTGTCATCTTGTTTTTACATGCATTTAAAGCATAGTGAATTTGTAGGTATCAACTGAACTGGGATCCGCAGAGTGTAAATTCATTATCTAGTTCTCAATGGCTTAATGTGACTGAACTCTCAGACATCACCCAACTTCGAGCTTCCAATACGACCTGGAAGCCATTGAGGTGCATGACTTGAGAAATCCAGGAGCCACACCTCATAGAGTTTGCATTTGTTAGTGTTTCATGCCATCTAATGCACCAGAGATTCATACCAGTACAACAATGACAGCCTTGTAAAATATGAAATGGAGTGGGCAATTGCTGATCCACACAACAATGAATGCATGTAATGTGGCTCAATAGCTCTCTTTCTAATCTAATGCCGGTGTTGTTGCTACTGCCAACAAGACAATCATTGAGAATGACTAAATGAAATGTCCAGCAGTATAACTCAATGCCAGTGGCTACCAGTTAGATTGTAATTGTGTTAATTTTAACAGGACCTCCTGATGAGCCCCCAATCTATAGAAATTTGCCTTTTGGGGGGGAGCAGAGGATGCATGAGGTTTTGCAGCAAGCACGGAGACTGGGGTAATTAAATCATCTTAAACCCCTCAATATGAAAAAGGGCAGAGAAGGCAAGCCCTCCTGCTACCTCCTAACATGTTTAAGCAGTGGAATGTTGTTCAAGTACCTTCCCAATTCTACACCCCTCGTGACCTACTTTCCAAAGTATTTAACGTGTCTATCAGCCACTTTTATGTGGAGATAGCTCTGAAACTGTGGTAGACCCCAGTGCATTGGTATAAATATGGGTTTGTTCTAATTTACCTCTAGCATTGATGGTTTACCGATAACCTGTAGCCTCTGGCCCACTCTGTGGAGGGAAAAGTGGGGATGCTGCATGTAGGGCAGAAGGTCATCCACATAGAAAGAAACCATATCCCTGTAGTAATTCCTCCAGTGGAAGGCAACAAGCTGTGCGTCACAGTGTATGCACATGGCCAGAGGCTCAATGACCAATGCAAATCTCCAGGGTCTATGGCAAAGGGCGAGGACAGTGATCAATTCACTTTAATTTGGGCCCAAGAGTCAGTATAGAGAATCTTTGGATATTGCCTGAAAAGTGGGCCAGAAGTCAACTTCTGCATTACTAGGTACGTTCAGGGTCAATGCACTGTATCAAGAGCTTTTTCAAAGTTGACCTATATCAAGGCTAAATCTCACAGCAATTCATGAGCCTGGGCCAGTGCCATGATCAGGTGTTAGATATTCCCAGGTACTGAGACCTTGGTATAAAGCTATTTTGCTCACCATGAATGAGAGTGTGTCCCACCTTAGCCAATATTATTATTGAAACCTTGGCCAGCACCTTCACTTCATCGTTGATAAATGACATTGGTCAGAACTACACTCATTGGGGGTGTTTGCCAGCTTTTAAGGTAACACAGATACTTGGTCCCAGTAAGTCATTGGGAAAATGGCCAGATGTGCAAGGACTGCAAGCAAGTGCGGTGTCAAGATCTATGCATATTTCTTTAGGAACTCCTGCAGAAAATTATTTGGACCCAATGTCTAGCCCAAATTCATGGCTGATATCTGATATTGCCTGCATTATTTACTCGGCTGTGATAGGTAGATCCAGCTTACCTCAATCTGAGTCAGAAAAAGCAGGAAGGGTGGGAGTTCATTAAGCAATTGGTGGTCCAGTTCCATTTGTAGGGGTGCATGTTTTTTGTGCTGGTGTTTATAGTACTCGGCAAATGTCTTGTTAATCCATACATTGTCTGGTATTGGTAGCTTGGAACTGCCCATCAGCACTTTTCTAGCCTCCACCTGCCTTTGGCCACCCAGCATAACGACTGCCCTGCTTTATTCCACCATTCATAGACTCTGTGTTGGGAGAATACACTTACAATACACACACATGTTGGGCCAAATCCATTTAGGTCTACTTTTGGGTTGATCTATCTAGCTCCAGCTAGAAGGTATTCTCTGACAACCCAACGGTGAGTTGAGCTTCCAAGATTTTGTTCTCATGCTCCTAGTTCTTGATATCCCATTCTTTCTCCCTAACACATACCCTCAGGTAGAATGTAGCTATCCCTCAGATGGGGGTTTGAATGCCTCTGATAGGGTCGATGCCAGGGGAACTGTAAATTATGTTATTCTGTTATGACCTCCTTGCTGCCTGCTCACTTGAGCTTCCTCTCCCCGGGGAGAGGCTACAACTAAGAAAGGGATTTAGCTCCAGCACTTCTTACCTGACCAGGATTGGGAGGGAATTAAAAAAATTAGCACAGCCGTCCCCAAGGGCGAGAATGCTCTATGGGAATCCTACCTGGTCTTTCTAATGGCAGGAAAGGAAAACCTACTTTATCAATTGTACTCCAGGAGACCTGGGGAGCGTTTAGGCCTTCTGAAAGATAAATTACACTCTCAAGCTTAAGGGTCAAGTGGGTATTTAATACTCCTAGCCTACCACACAAGCTGGGGAGGGACTGCTTATCCAAATCAACATTTTTTAAATTCTTCCTGGCCTTTACTAGTATGGCAGTGGAAGGAACAGTGATTAATTCCCCCGCACACAATGACAAGGGAAGGACCAAAAACGTACATATAGACTTACACAATCAATTGCATCACTGGTGACATCGCTTATCACATCACTGTTGGCACCATCAATGACTGAAATTACTGGTGCTACACAAGAACACTGCAGCAAATAGCCCTTTCTGCAATACCTAGGACTTTCCCAACAGGCTGTGGCCATGGGGACTTTGCCCTTGGTAGAGAGTGTATGTTGAGAGCAGAGTCTACTAGTGCCCACCAGGCATAGGGTCTGATTTTCAGGTTGGCTCTGCACTGAAAATGCAGAGGTACAAAAGCCTGTTTTGGCCCGAGCATGCATGGTCTGGAATGTGGCTAGTGCACTGGGTTTCAACCATGCTCAATAGATTTGAGAAGTAACCCTGGCCTTTGGTTGGACACTGCACTGAAGTCACCATTCCCAAAACCTATGGACATTGCTATTAGAGTGGGGGTGCAGACTCTATGACCTAATGATAAGCCACTCCTTTCCAGAGAAATGTCCTGTAAGCACATGGCCTGGCGAACTGGATATTAAGATCGCATATGACTCGTCTTCCATTTCCCTACGTCATAAAGCATTCTGCTTTTGAAGATTCAAGTGCTAATGCAAGGGCTGTGTGTGTATATATGGCACAAAATAGAACAGATTTATAAGACAGAATAGTGTGCAGAGCTTTAATCAACCGCAGCACTTTCAGACACTAGACACATTTATTGAATTAACAGATCCACTCCATTCACTGATGAAAAATAAATACGTTTTTGTAATCTACCTAAAAAAAACATAATGCTCTCCTGATAAAAATGCTACCTCACTTGAATGTTTCAAGTTTCAAGTTTCTTTATTTCCTGCATAGTTACTTAAAACCATTGCAATATTACTGCATGCAATACATAATATATCTAAAATCTCATCAATGTGTGTGAATTCCTCCATTTCCATGTGTATCCAAATCAAAACCCAATGTCAAATAAACTTTTCAAATAGAAAATCAGAGTTACTTATAGACATGCAAAATGTCTTAGTTTGAGAGCTATAATGTACAGATTTGTGTTCCTTTAGACCAGCCATATGTTTCTTTTGCAGATCATCTTGTTTATGTTGGTCAGTTTTTCTCCACCTATTGGGTGGATTAACCCTTAGCAGCTGCCAGTATGTTCTTAGTTATGGTATGATTAGGGGCAAGGTCCTATTGATGGTGTACTGCTCAGGCCTGGATTGATTTTTGTTATCTTGGGCAATTTTTGTTCGGCCAGCATGAGGAATTTTATTAATCTGCAGTTTAGTTGTATGTTTTGTGGGTTTATGCTTGCACTGCTTGCCTTCTGGTGCGGATACCTTTCTGTTGGAAGTGTTCTTTAAGAAGCTGTCTCCGTGCTTGGTGTAGGTCCTTGTATAAGCAGATTAGGTGTAATATTTTGCCTCGTTTGGTATTGCACAATATGCACAGCTCTTGTGCTAGTGGCCTTTGCCATGGTGAAAGATGCTGAGCGCACGGAAGTATTCCCATCCTATATCTCAAAAAGTTCCTTTTTATGGACTTCAGGTAGCCGTGATTTAAAAATTGTTGTGTAGCCAGTGATTTATAGGAGTTAAGGGCCATCCAGCTGTGCAATCTGTTTCAGAAGCAACTTTGTCCTCTACCAAAGAGATTTGTTTTAAGGTTTTCCAGTCCAATTTTTTAAATTTAGAATAAGCTTCTTGTGCATCCCAGAGATCTGAGAGTTGGGTAGATTTTGGGGCTAGCTGGAGGTAGCTTCTGGCTTAGAAGTGCTCCCTATGCTGAATGTCCTGCCAAAATACATAGTTTAGCGTGTTTGTGGTGGCACTTCTAATCCTGTGCAAACAGATGATGTAAGCACTGTGCCTGGCTAGATCTTTTCATAGAGGCCAAACTCCAGCCCTATTTGAGCAGGTGATGTATAGGACGGAAGGCTGAACATAATTCTATAGGTCTTGACCTGTGTGTTATCCAGCTCCTTTGCACCTGTTCCCCTCATTGCCTCGCTTCATTAGGTAATTGAGGGGAGTAGTTTGGCCCAGACTAGCTTCAGCAGCGGAGTCAGGGTAGGCCCCATCAATTTATTTGCAAGGGTTTTCAGTGTTAGGGCAATCAACACGCCTTTCCTTCTGGCTTCCTCTTTCTGGTGCCGGAATGACCCGTCCTTGTCAAATGTGACTCCAAGATACTTGTGTTCCTGCACTGGGTCAAGTTTTATGCCACCAAGGGACCAGCTTCTTTGGAGGTTCTTTTTGTAGTTCATTGACATTGTTCATGTCTTGCCCAGGTTAATTTTGAGGTTGTTTTCTGTGGCATAGTTCTGCATTTCCGTCAGTAAAGGCTGGAGCTCGACGTAGGTATGAATGAGCAGAACTACGTCGTCTGCGTACATGAGGTTGGACAGTGCTTTTCCTCCTATCCTTGGTGAATGGGAATTACAGGCGTCAAGCACCTTTGAAAGGTCAGGAATGTAAAGATTAAACAGGGTTGGTGCAAGCACACAAACCTGTTTCAGGCACTTTGATGTGGGAACTGCTGCCACTCCTCTGCTAACGCTCACGTGCTCGCGTGCTCACCCCGAACTCCTGAGGGAGCTAGACTGTACTCAGCCAGACTTTATTGTATTTTTGTCCTTTTTGGTTTTCAGCCTTTGGTCTGCTTGGCTAATTGCTGCTTGGTGCTTGATGTTAGGTACTTTCTTCGCTGCTTTGGTGCTTTCCTTTGTTAGACCCACCATTGGCGACCCCGCCCCCAGGCCTGATGCCTCTAGCAGGTTACTGAAAAAGAGGTGCTGAAGAGTGTTAGTGAGGCCCCCAGTCCCAGTACCAGCCCCAGGCCCCCTGGGTCAAAAGTCTGGTGCAGCTGAGATGGAGCTCCACGTGGCCCCCACACTAAACCCTGTCTGCTCTGAGCACCGCGAAGTCAGGTGTACTTCTTATACCCGGAGGTGCACTTTTGTCCCTCGACACAGGGAGCTCGGGTCCTCAGGATGGAGGGAAGTAATAAGATGAAGCAGGTCTGGAGAAAGAGAGAGGGGAGCGGGAGCAGGTAAACAGCACAGCTGCAGCCCAACCTGCCCAACCCGTCTCAAACCGCTGGCCCCCCTGATGCTGTTCCGTCCTCTGTCCTCCGCCAGTGGCACAGACCACGCAGTGCCTGATCCCCGCTCACCTGCTCACCAGCTCACGCAGCTCTCACAGGCTTGCTACTGTACCACGCTCACAGTCACGCCGCTCTTGCCACTGTGCTCCGTGCTAGAGCAGTAGAGGTGTAAGGCAGGAAACGTGAGTGCCGGGAAGCCTTGGTAGGTCTCAAGCCGGTATGCTGAAATGGTCCGTGAATAGTGCAGAGAGTAGCAGCACGGCGTCCTCCTAGTGCTTTCCCGCTTGCATCAACTGATGCTTGGACTCCCTGGCCCTCTGCAAAACCTGGATCACTTTAATGGGTTGGCCTAGTGCGCACTACATGAAAGGGCCCAACACGTAACATTGAGAATTTACATTTTGTTACTGAAATCTGACCCTTTTTTGGGAATATTGGTAGTTTTGGATTTTGGGCCGTAGCTCAGCCTGCACCAAGGAAAACCTAGCAAACCTTTCAATTATTTTAAAATTAGACACCCTGGGGATTCCAGGATGGAGTGACTTACAAGGCTCTCTCCAGGTTTCCTTATTCATAAGGCATTGCAAACTTCAAACTTTGGCTAAAAAACACACATTTTCCTCACATTTTTGCAATTTAAACTTCTGGACTCTGTGAGGAGCCACACATTTCCTACCAACCAGCCTTCCCCCAAGTCCCCCGATAAAAATGGTAGCTAATTTGTGTGGGTTTGCCAGGTGCCCGCAACAGGAAATGGCCCAAAACACATGTGCACATCACATTTTTCCAGTGAAAACTGACCAATTTTCCTCAGATTTCTGCAATGGAAAGTCCTGAAATCTGCAGGTTTCCCTAAATCTTTTATTCCGCTGCCTGGGTGAGAAGGCCTGAACTGGCATCCATTGAACCCATAGTGACTCCAAGGGCTTCCTGGCTGGCCTCCTGATCTCAGGGACACAAAAGACGTCTAATGCACCTGCTTTTGTACCTGTACTCTGCCCTACCAAGTGGTGAAACCCCAGTGCAGGACCCTTGAGAGATAAGCCTAAGGTGCTTGTTTTGGTTGTGTGGATCGGAACTGGCCTTATCGCTCCTGGTGAATGACCAGAACCAGCGCATTGCCTCTGCTGAATGAATCTTCCCCAACACATCACCTTGGAAACACCACTGCACAAGATCTTCGCATCTCCATCGACGGCATCCTCCACCTCATCGAAGCTGATGCATCGTCAATGCTGTGCGTATCAGGGCCAGCGCATCACCTGTGTTGCATCGACTGACACCAGGGCATCGCTTCGGCTGCACCCCCACATCATTGACGCAAGCAGGATCAAGGTACTTTTGTTCAGCAAGCCTCACTGGGTCCTTCTATCAGGCCCATGCTCCATCGCAGTCGGCCTGATCCTTTGCTTTGTCCCGGTCTGACATCACCAGATGTACCAAGTAAGTGCTTATTGCTTCTAAGAGCTGTTTTAGTTTATTCCTTAAAATGCCATCTTTTAAGTTCTACTTATTGGATTTTTGTCGTTTTGATCTTGTTTTATTTATTAAATTAAGCTCTATTTTTCTAACCTGGTGTGGAATCTTTTTGTGCGGTGTTTTCCCTGTTTCACTGTTTGAAGTGTTGCACAAATACTTTACAGATTTCCTCTAAGTTAAGCCAAACTGCTTAGTGCCAAGGCATATCAGGGTGTGAACAGGATAATTTAGAGTTTGCCTGCTTCATACCCTGACTAGGATTGTGGTTGCCAATTTCTAACAGTGTATATTTGACCCTATATGTCCTTAGAAACGTTTACTCCACACACACAGGAGATTATCCGTAATGCATTCACACTTTGGTCGATTTGTTGTACATGATCAGGAGCTGCACAATGATTGCTGAATACTGGACGTTGGTGATAGAGACCCTGGCCGAAATACTGGTGCAAAAGATCGAAAGGTCACTGCAATATTGCATACTGGGGTTACACCCTATAAAACGAAAAAATAAAATACATTTTAGGTTCGCGTCACTGGGTCTGGGACAGGCCAAGCTTCTTATTATGATCTATTGGACCCAACCTCGGGGCTCCCCCATACAATTCTGGTACAACATTTTCTAAGCATGGCTGTTAGTGGAGTACATACAAATGAAACTGGTCCTTATGGGTCAGCATGTCCATAGGAACATTTCCGACTGATGTTTAATGACAGACACACTTCTGGGGGGTAAGGTACTGCCTCCAGACTTATCCCTGAGCTCGACACTGTCCTATTGCTCTATGATTGCTTTTGCTAAATCTACTGTTGTTATATATATAATTGAAGGTGAAATACTGCTACCCGGATACATCATTTGTATATAACTTCGCCTCTGTATTGTATCCTATCTAAGAAATTGTTGGCATGGAAAGTAATGATTCATGCAATTTTTTCATAATAAATACGAATAAAATTGCATTAAAAAAATAAAACTTCCATTTATTGTTTATTACAAAGAGCCCAATTTACAGCACTTATTACGAAAGCTAAAATCAGATAATGTAAAATGTAAAGGATGAAAGTTCTAATGACTGGCATGAATGAATGGAAATTTGTAAAGGGAGAACTTTTGCCAAGATTCTTCGTGACGCTAGAATTGATAGACCAACAATGTCAGAGGGAAACTCAACACAGTTGACTGACCTTAGGTACCTTGTTGAATGAGGCAGATGAAGGTACAGGGCATTCCTCAGAGACCCCAACCCAGCAGATAAACAGCACTCGCCGACCGAGATCTGAAGAAATACAGTAGTCAACAATAGCAATGAGCCTCATTGAAGAAGTCAGGCAGCAGTTTCTGAAGAAAAATAGGGTAAGTCCTCTAGAAGGTCTGTGCTCAATCTGTAAATAAATTAGAAGCCAATATAGCTTTCTACAAGCCTCTAATACCCAGAAAATGTCCACACATTTCTGATGAGTTGCACCTAAAAGCAATTGAATGGAGGAAACAGGGAAGCCTGATTAGCATTCATTGGCATAATCCAATCTGGGCAATGCTGGCATTCACAGCACACACTCTAAGGTGCGCAGGGATAGATGGAAGGGTCTCATGAAGATCCTCATTTGAAAACGACAAGAGGAAACTACTTCCTTGGTCTAGGAGGACAAGTTAAGACCTTTTCCAGATCAGAAACCGTAAATATTCACCCTAATAACTGAATAACTGACATTGGCCACGCCATATACCAGTAGGACAAAATTCAGGGGAAGAAAGGGACTCCTGTCTCAGTAGGAGTACCTCCTTTTTAAAGCCTTTATTTTCTGATTTTTCAAAAGCCGAGAAAGGATTACAGAAAAATATCATCGCACTGTGAATAATATGAACGGTGAATGTGAAGCAAAATAATGCATGGCAAATTTAGAGCCGAGACTCAATTGACTCACATAGCTACAACAAATTTCCTCAAAACTAGCTTGGCGCTCTCATGAGATAAACAGTAATCCGCTGGAATGACCAGTGATTATGCCCTAACAATCCTACCAAGGACATTGAAAGGGCCATAGTAAACTCCTACTTTAGTGAGGTTTTCCTAATATGTTTATCTCTAAACCTGAATATGAAACAGACATAGGATTTGAACCTATCCACCACCCCTGCAGATGCCCCGTGGATTAGGCACTCTCCTAAAACAGATTCTAGAGACTATAATTAAACAGCTTTTTTCCATGGTGCCATAGAATCAGGCAATAGTTCACATAAACGGTTTCCCTACAGCAGTCTGCCTCTAGTCCAATCTGGTCTCATTGACCTTCAGCAAGAAGTGGCACCAAATACATTCAATTATGTGAGCATGGTTGTAGAGATCTGTCATCCATGCCCAGACATTAGCCTCAGTTCTTTGACCCGCTTTTCATGAGTAGGAATATTATGGCCAGATTTAATAACATTTGAAGCAACGCAGAAAGACAACTTGCTGTGCTGTGTCAACTGGCGACACTCTGACTGAATCATATTTACTAGCGTATGGAGCATTCCTGCTCTCTGCACTGGAGCACTGCGTGCAGACTAGCACCAAGGCGGGCTCCTTTGCGCGATGGTGCAAGGGTGCCTGTGTTGGTAAACATCCTTTACAACGCAACTTTTACCACGCAGTGCTATTACAACGCAGGTTTTACAACGAAAACCATTACAATGCATTGCGCTGGGGGCGCTCTAGGATAGGGAATAGATTTAATTTACTATCCAACAACTTCCCTAGTGTCCACGGGGACTGGAGTTGGAATAGTAAATTAAACTATTGACTATCCAGCACCCCAAAGCGCTATGCGTTGTAATGGTATGCATAGTAAAACCTGCGTTGTAACAGCATGCGTGGTAAAAGCATGCGTTGTAACGTCATACAACCCCTGTGTTGCAGACAGGATTGTTTGTGTACAGGATTGTATGCCATCCTGCACAAAAACGATCTGCAGAGTCAGTTTCCTCTTTCTGATTGTGCTTGAATGCAGTACAATCAGAAAGAGGAAATAATGAGGAGAAATATACATATTTCTCCTCGTTAGGCCTCTGTTGGGATGGCGTGGCATTTTGACGCATTCCTAAATTTAATACCCTTAGCAAATCTGGGAATGCGTTAAAATCCATGGGTGGATGCGTGAGGGACACCCACACTCCACCCATTGAACGCCTTCCCAACGAATGCAGAGCCTTTCCTGGCATGACGCAATGGCAACGCAATGGCTTAGGAAATCTGGCCCTAGTTGTTTTCCATTGTCTCAGAATGCAGTTTGACAAGTGCAAGCATGATTGCACACAATTCTTTCCAATGTTTCATCTCTCCAGGGATAGCAGAAATATAATTTAAGAGAGCAAGTTGTGCAGTGGTTTCAAAGCTGTAGCCGCATGCTTCTCTCATAATGCACAATACTTGCACCCCAACATTTGACAAGTGTTTTCAAGACCACAATATATGTTAGATGTCACATTCTCCAGAAGGTTGCACTGGGTCTCAAGTTTGCTGATATCAGTTCCTTTGGTGATCAGTGCCATTCATGCATTCTTTTATAATAGGTTATTTTTGAGTCTAGATGCTATCTAGGCTTTATCATGTGACTCCACAAGTAACTATCAGTCTTTGTCTTCTATTTCGATACCCAACAGGAGTTGTTATTGGCTTTTCAAAATGGTGCTAGCTCTATCAGAGAAGAGACTCGCTGTATCAGTGTAATATAATCCAGACGCTACTCCTCTGGATTGACCCCAGGTGTGTCGGTATTCCCAGATTGGCAATTTTCAAGAGTCTTAGGTTATGGGTACATCTGTAAAGAAGTGCACCTGCTGTCTATATTTCCAAATTCGGGATTCGTTAAGGAAGAATTCTTGCTGGATTTCGGATAAACATCTTGACCCAGAGTGTCAATTCCAGCTGAAAGTCATTCTCAGGAGTTAAATTTTTCTCATTCAGGGTGTGAGTAGCCATTAATGTATACTTTCTAATGAATTGCATGCCATGCTAGATGTGCTGAATGCTTTATATGAATGACTGCCCCCGACAGCTCACTGGGGTCACAAAATAGTAAATCTGTCGCTTTCAGGTGCTTGATGATGTCCCCCTCTCAGGCCACCCAAGTCGGTGAATGGATGCAAATGAGTAGCATGTCCCTAGTACTTGACTGTTTGTATGCTGCATAGGAGATAGCCTTGAGCAGCACCCTCAACCCTTCTGCAGTTCTTTAAGCACAAAGATTTATGAAGGGCTTGCGCCACGTTTACGCCGCCGTTGCGTGACGCAACGGCACGGAAACGTGGCGCATCCCTGCGCCCTATTTACAACGTGACGCATCTAGGAGATGCGTCACGTTGTACAGCACTGCGCCATGAGGAGGCGTTCCTGCGCAGGAACGCCTCCTGAAAGTGGCTGAGTGAAATCTATGAGATTTCACTCAGTCACTTTCAGGGCAATGCTGCGTCAAAACCCTGCGCCTGCATGAAGCAGGCGTAAGGCTTGAGGCAGCATTGAAAGAATAGGCCCCCCCAGAGCTGGAGCTGCGTCACGCTTGCGACGCAACTCTAGCAATGCGCCACATTTCCGGCACAGATGCGTCACGCATCTGTGCCGTTTTTGCCCCATGGTGCGCCGCATCATAAATGCGGCGCACCATGGGTGGCGTAGCTGTGGCGCACTGTGGCGCATGTTAACTGGCGCATCCCTAGGGATGCGCCAGTTAACATAAATCTGCCCTGAAAAGTTTTGCAGCTTTCAATGGCGGCTTCGTGGAGTCCCAGACAAAGCGAGTGATGTCCATGTCAATAAACCTTAGCACTGATATCAGCCCTTTCAGAGGAGACGCACTGTAGCTGAACCTCGGACCATGTTCATCTTAATTAGTTTCACCTGTACTCAAAGGAAGGGTCGGAGTTTAGACCACCTCCGGTAACCCTTAGACATTTTCTGTATTAGAGTATTTAAGTCGTCTTGCACCACGCAATATAGTCGGGGATTGACATTGTAGTGTCCTATGGACTGTCATCTGGTGTAATTCGTGAGTGGGGGAGCCTCACATTTGGGCCAATTGAACCTATAACCAGAGAAGGTCAAAATACTAGTGACCAGGGACGTCAAGTTAGGGCCCTACTTGGCACGCTTCTAGCGTGAGCATAACGTCTTCAGCACAGAGGAAAATATCCTAAGTGCCAGTCGGTGTGTCTATCTCATGAAGGCAGCAGCCCGTGGCTCCAAAGCAAGGAAGAACAGAGGGCATCCCAGCCTACTGGGTATGTGTAGAGACATTTTTCTAGAGTTATGAATTGGGAACCAAAGCCCACCCTCTATCAAAGTGTAGAGAAAATATTCTACACAGCCAAATACTTTCTCCCCATGCAGGGAAAGAGTGAATTAGTCTTTCCGTGCTTCAAGGTTCACATATTATATCTAGGGGATCAACCAGGGACAACCCTGCTTGAGACGGATGCAGCAACCGTGGTATCACTCCTTTTAACCTTTTTGCCAGGGCTTTTGCAAGAATTTCGCATCTGTATTTAGAAGCCAGATAGAAGGGTAGCTAGCACATTGTTGTGAGCCTTTGTCTGGTTTTATTATAAGTGAGATAATCGCCCTTTTAAGCTCTAGCTTCAATCTCTTGTTGTTCTAACTTCATTGAGGACCGTATTAAGTAACATATCTTAATATGACAATAAATATCTGTTCTGGATTTATGTATTTTGTAGAACTCTGCGGTAGTCCGTCTTCCAATTGAGTGCATGGTCTTTAAGGATTCCTCTACTGAAACATAATTGTCCAGTTCATCTCTAATATCCGAGGGTAGATTTGACAATCTTACGAAGTGCAAGAAACTCACTTTCAGCTTGGTTGTATATTTTTTTTATTAGAATTGTACAATTTAAATAAAACCATTTTAAATCCAACAGTTACCGCTAATGGATTTGAAAACAGTTCTCCCTCATCAGCCTTGATCAACGGTATTGTTCTGGAGTATTCCAGTTGCCTGGGTTGCAAGGGTAGGAGGCTTCCAGCCTGCTGACCATGTTCATATTGTTTTCTTTTTAACCTTGTTATTGCAAATTCTGCTTGCTTTAAGTGGGACGTGGATGCCGAGACGTAGGTCCCCAAACAGGTCCTAGGGAGCTGGGGCCTCATTTATGAAAAGTGACGCATCGCTGCGTGAAAACAGCGATGCGTCACTTTTCACTGCGTCCTCCTTGCGACACCAATGATGCGTCATATTTACAGTATGATGCATCATGTCGCAAGGAGTTACAGATACGTCATTATTTCTGACGTATCTGTAAGCGCAAAAGTCACGCATTGCTGGGGTGTGTCACAAAAGTGACGCAACTCCAGCAATGCGTCCTTTCACATTGGGAAAGCCCTATGTGAAAGGGCTTGCGTCAGTCTTACGCCTGCTGTGAGGCAGGCGCAAGATTTTGACGCAACAGCGTCCTAAAAGTGACGTCACTATTACGAGGCTTTTTGCAGGGGAACGCCCCCTCTGCATACATTATACCTGACGCAGGTATAATGTAGCACAGGGGTGTACAAAGTGACGTATCTGCTTAGATGCGTCACTTTGTAAATAGTGCGCAACAGGAGGCATGTTTTACGCTGCCGATGCGTCACAAAAAGTGACGCATCGGAAGCGCAAAACTGACGCAAGGCCTCATAAATGAGGCCCCTGGTTTCTGGTCCAGGGAGGGCCTGGCAGTTCAGGCTGGACTTCTCCCATGGGGAGCAGGGTCGAGACTGATTTCTATATGACTGGGTCCAAACTGGGGTGGTGCGGGGAGCAAAAAACAATGGATTTACGTCCGGATCTCTGACTCTGGGTAAGTGTTCGACATTGTTCAGCATTCTGTCCATCAATTGTTCTTTTTGCTTCATAAATTATGTATTGAGGTCACGTTTAGCCTCCATTAATTCCCTGAGTTTTTGCATGACTAGCTTTTTATTGTATTCTGCTATTAGGTCTGCAGACAGACGTACCAGCTGTAGTTGTCAGTCAGCCGCGGTTGATAGTGGGAATACCTGCCGGGCAGTGACTTGGGGAGGGGCAGGGTGGAGGGTAGTAATCTATGGATTACGGAGTTTTACAGATAAGTAAACATATATATAAATAAAACGAATTTCGTTGCGTGCACTGCATCGCATTTGGGGATGCAGGGCACACAACAAAATTCGTTTTATTTGTTTATATGTTTACTTACCTGTAGAGCTCCGTAATCCATAGATCACTACCTCCCACCCTGCCCCTCCCCACGTCACTGCCTGGCAGGTACTCCCACTACCAACCGCGGCTGTTGTCAGTTGCTTTCCTTCCTCTTCCTCAATGCTGACTCTTGTATCATGGAACTCCTAGGCACACTATTCCCGCAGCTCAGCGTATTTGAATTGAGTCTTGGTTTTCTGTAAAGTACTGTTATAGCTTTTTTGTAGCCTTTCCCCTTTGTTGGGTGTTTGAAGTGGACCCTGTCCCATTTTTCAAAATGAAGCAAGCAGGGGTACAAACCCTAAGGAGATTTGCAAAGTTACAGGAGCATGACAAGAAATACTGCCTTCTATTATAGCAAAGCTTGCAATGTGTTGAAGTAAGAGGTTAGAGTTGAGTAAACATTCTAACCTAGTGCAAGTCCAGTTCACACAGAAGGCTAAAGTTGCCAAACTTGTCCATCAAAGCATCAACAGCCAAGTTCCAGTTCCCTCCCACAATAACTTTGGTGTTGCCAAAGTTTCGTAAGAGCCTATACTGTGATGAAAAAAGCCTGTTTTAGAGCCGTTCGGTGCATAGGTCAAGTCAAGAATCAATGTTCAGACTTGTACATTGATTTTAACAGCTATATTGCGATCAAGGGGACGTCATTCCATTTATTGGATTTGCATATATTTATTGAGTTTCTAATGAGAATGGTGTCACTCTTTTCTTGCATGAGGAATGACCCATATCATTTGGGTTTGAAGGGACTGACACCCACATGCATCATTGCACCCGTTTGCGATTCCTAAATTGCGAAAATTAGGGAATCGCAATTTAGAAATCGCAAACGGCAATGCATGAATAATTCGCAAATATTTTTGCGATTTCTTAATTTTCCTTAATTGCAATTCACATTTTGCGAATCGCTATTAAGGAAAACCTTCCCATGGATTCCTATGGGCCAAAAGGCCCATAGGAATCAATGGGAAGGCATTAACATTTTGCGATTTTCATTTTGCGAATCGCAATTTGTTAATGCATTTCAAGGGTGCTGAGGGGAGTCCAAAGGACCCCCCCCTGCACCCTTGAAATGTTTTTGTAAGTGCAAGTTTCACACACACATGTCCAAAGGACATGTGTGTGTGTAACATGACACTTTAAAAAATGCATTATTGTGCATTTTTGAAAGATTTCGCAAATTAACACGAGGTTCACCCTCGTGTTAATTTGCTCCCCCTATTTGTGAATTAGCATTTTTTAAAACATTCATGCATTGCATTTAAGGAATCGCAGAAATGCGATTCCTTAAATGCGATCGCATTTTTAGAAATCGCAAAAAATTGCGATTTCTACACAATTGTTTAATGCATCCCAAAAAGTGATTTTGGAATCGCAAACGGCCGAACTTTGCGATTCGAAACCGTTTGCGACTCCAAAATCGCTTGATGCATGTGGGTGTATGTTACTTGCATGTTTGAATTTTCCTTCCAAGTTTTCAGCTTCCACAGGGATGTGTCTCCTGGAGTAAGGATACATCAGTACGTTTAAAAGCCAAGAAAGAACAGGACTTTTTTCTTTTTATGTAATATTTCATCCCATGTACATTCAATAATATTTTTGGCAAGTCTTGGACAGCAGTCTGGGGGTGTGTCTGTGGATATTATGATTGAGAGTACCAGGGGTAAAAGAGACATCTGTCTTCTATACTATGGTTGGAGATACCCCCTCTCAGACTAGGTCAATTAAATAGGTCTTCGTCATAGGCCCCTGTCAAGAAAGATATGCAGGCTTACCTTTTTGCACAACTCATGCTTTTATTATATGCACCAGTTACTTGTCAAACTGTAAAAAAATGTGTACTTTTTCCTGACTAGGAACTTTTTAATATGCGTAGGGTTTTGTTGATTTATAATGGTTTTAATTAACCACACAATAAATAATTTGTTACATTTAAAGAGGGCAGACTGTTTTATAACCCCAGTTATTGTGTAACCAGTTGTAAGTCTATGGGTAGAGAATAAAGTGGAAAGGTTTCTATCTGAGTCGGGCAAAAATCAGAAAACTTAGAAGGATGTGAAAAAAGAGGGTAGAGGATTTCATGGAGAATCAGTCCCTTGGCTCTTCCCATCTGTAGCCTGCTGGGGTGTCTTTCCTACACTTGTTATCCCACAGGCCCTTCCCCATCACACTTAGGGGCCGATTCTGATGTCGGACGGACCTTTGTCCGTCCGACATCGGCCAGGAGCTCTAACCGACCGACCTGCTGTTGTCGGTTACAGCCCTGCTAGTACGATGCGACCGAACAGGGTTCGGTCGCATTTGTATACTTTGCAATGTAAGCATGCATTCCGAGCGGAATGCATGCTTGCATTGCTGAAATCAGGGGTGCAGTTCATCCCGGCACCCTGTGGCCGGCACCCCAAGGTCACAGCCACCGGGTGCTGGGATCAGCGGAGGGGCACCATAGCTTCCGACTGCCTTTTCGTGCCAGACACACATGCACGAAAAGGCAGTGAAAAGGCTGCCATCGTACTCCCTCGGTCGTAAAGAGGTGACCAGGGTAGTACTGAGGGATTTCTGGACTGTGGACAGGATCTCCGAGCCTGTCGTATGCAATCCGGAAATCCGAGTCGGATTCCTTTCCGACCGAGCCTATCGGAATGGCTCAGTCGGAAACAAATGCGGCCGGCACTGACCGATTTGGTAGGTAGGGCTCCGAATATGGCTCAGAGGCCTTCCGGACGAAATCGGAATTGGCCCCTTAATGGTGGCATAGTTGTAGCTTTGGTAATTTGTGCTGTCACTGAAAGGGCACATTTTTGGAAGAGGAGAAAATTGGTACTATTGTTCACCTAGTTACCTATACACTAATGGGTTTTGTGTGATAGTTATTCAGTATGGCTGGTCAGTTAGTATAGAATTCTAGTACAGATTATTTTGGTTTGCTCTTCAAAGGAGATCTGGACCTGGCTCTGCCTCACCCAAGTCTAGCTTTTTGTGTGTTGTTTTGCCTCTTTCTGCTCATTTTGTTACAACTGCATCCATCTGGTCACTTTTTTCTGGTAGTCAGCCTCATCTGTGTCTCCAGCAGATGAGGTTTTAGTTGGGGGCAGATCTCCCAGAATCCCATCAAGTGGAAGTTGAAGTATCCATTGCTGATTGATCTAACACATCTAGAAATCCCTCTAACTCTTCTGGCTAAAGAAATTCTCTGTTTGCCATCCATTGTTATTAACATAGTGGCTTGTTCTATTAATCTGTATCAGATGTCCAACTTTTTGTGTCTGGTTCTCAGAGCCAAAATCTTTTACCATTTTATTGCAGTACCATGGGAGAATTCTGATGGATAACATTTTATGGATTCTATAGGTGAATTAAATGTTCTTCCTTTTTGCTACCGTAATCATCATTCCCATCTGTTGGTGCCTGAGAATGCACACAATTATTGGTTGTGGTGCTTTTAGGTATCAGTCTTTCTTGTGCAAACTCTGTGATCCCTTTATTTTTCCAGAGGGCGTTCAAATATAGGTGCAGTAATCTCTTGCGGGATCTTTAACAAGAACACAGCATACTGTCTTTCTTTCCACCCTCTTAGACTGCCAATATTCTGATATTGTTCCTGCTACCGTTGTTCCTACTCGAATTTCATAATTCTTTGCCCAGTTTGGAGCACCTTAACACCTAGGCAATGCTCCTCCTAATTTTCTCTCCATGAACTCTAATTTTAGTTTATCTGTGTTGAGGTCTGCTCTAATAGTTTTCACCTCCATTGCCGTTTCGTTTGGATTGCTCCCTATTGATAACATGGTCATCCCAATGGAAGTCATTTTCATTCATGAGAGACACCCTTGAAACTTTAGTCATCTTACATGTGTCCGGGTTAGCAGTCGCAGACTTTTGTCTCCCTGCCACAACATCAGCAAACAATATTTGTCTACTTAATTTAGGCTTATATATATGGAAAGTCTAGGGTGTCAAAAGACTGGTGTGAAGTTCTTTGTGAGTGTGCTGAGGCACCTCCTTTGAAATGCAAGTGTGACACAGAACAGCTCTGCCCCTCTCATCCTAGCAGGATGGCCCATCCTGCCAACATCTAGTCTAACTTTCTATCACTGTCTGGGAGGAACACACAAAGGCCAACTGCCACTCTAATCACAGTCAAATGACACAGAGCACAGCTGCAGGCACGAAATCGTTAGGACAAGAAAATGCCAACTTTCAAATAGTAGCAAAAATAAGAGGGGTTTCGTCCAAAAGCAGAAGCCAGGTATGGACGTATAATTACATTGAAGAAGAAAATAATAACCTGGCTATCAGTTTTTCAACCGCTTTTTATTTAGGCGGACTGAAGCAAAGACTTATGAGTTCATACGCTTTAAGTGTCATATTCACATTCTTTTATTAAAAATGTTTGACACATTTATAGAATATTTTGCACATGTCTGAGATGAATACAATTCAAATACACAACAACGACAATACATCAACAGTGCATTCGTAGATGAGACTAATGTCATATGAAAATTGTGCAAACATAAATAATATATAAACATTGTGCAAAAATTACACAAGCAAATTATTAGTTCAAATAATACAACGCAATTCCATAGGGCCTTATACTTTGGCAAAGTTTATGGGACTGTTGCCACATGGAATAGATAGTACTCTGTGGGGTACATTCACTTTAAACTACCGTCTTCAGAGATCCAGAGCTTCTCTGAATGCCCTTTGTGGCTGAAAAAGAATGGAAATTGCTGACGCGTTCCTAATCCCGAAAGACAATTGCGTGATTTTTGTCAGGGCTAAAGCACAGTGTAACCTGAAGTTGTAATAATGCACTAGTTGTGCTTTTCACATGGATCAGATATCGCGTGACCAGTCCAATTCTGTCAACGGGAGAAGACTGAAAAAATTCCAAGTCTTTCGGTAATGCTGTCACCGACACGGAACAAATGCTGCGGTGATTTGGAGTGCCTGCACTTGTGACTACCAATGATCAGGTGTCGCGTAATTCAGACACACAAGCCATTTCTTTGAATAGCCTTATTAGTGTAGTTGAATACACAAGTTCTTCCTCCTCTCGAGTCGATCGAAAAGACTTTCTAATAGTGGCATTTACAGAATTATGACTTGCAATCCGAATTTATTATTTAAGAGGATTTTTAACTACGACCCTTTAGAGCCAAAGCATTATATTTCTACCTGTTTCCAAACAACGAAGTAATCACTTATTAAATGTTATAAGGTAAACCAATGTTATCATATGGGAGAGGTAGGCCTCACAGTAGTGAAAAATAAAGTTGGGAGTTTTTCACCACATGTAAAACTTGAAAGTACATGTCCTACTTTTAAATACACTGCACCCTGCCCTATGGGCCGTTTAGGGCCTAACTTAGTTGTGAATGTTTAAGGCCTAGCAATAGGTTTATTTTGCCAGGTCGAATTGACAGATTATAACTGCACACAGGCTGTACCTGCAGGCCTGAGACATGTTTTAAAAGGCTACTTATGTGGGTGGCACAATAAGTGCTGCAGGCCCACTAGTAGCATTCAATTTACAGGTCCTGGGTATATGGCAGGGGTCTCCAAACCGGTCCTGGAGGGCCGGATCCATGCCAGATTTTTGGGATATCCCCATTGAGATACATGTAGTAATTTTAAAAATCTGGCATGGATCCGGCCCTCCAGGACCGGTTTGGAGACCCCTGGTATATGGAATACCACTTTACTAGGGACTTTACTAGGAACATTAAATGTGCCAATCAGGTGGAGGCCAAAGTTACCATGCTTTAAGGAGTGAGCACAAGCCCTTTAACACCGCTTAGCAGTGGTAAAGTAAGCAGAGACCTAATGCCAACAACAATGAATTTCAGCAAACAGGAGGGGATTAGGCAAAACATTTGATGGAAGTCCACCCACAGGCGGATCGGTCTAAACGAAAGGCTGTATAGCTCCTTTAAATGGCAACCAACATTGGTGTAGTGAACAAGTAAAGTAGCTTATTTTATTTGTCACACAGAACTGTTTTGCAGTGCCCTAGCAGTGCAAAATTGATTAATGAACCTGCTCCAATTTTTATGTTTCTGATTTAGCAGTTTGATAGTGCAGAAGGCACTCCTCCCAGTGGCTCTGATCGAACAGATGCCTTCTCTCTATGTAAGCAAGCACCTTTCTACTGAGGAATGAGCAGCAGCGAAATTTACAAACTTGACGATTCCTTCTAGTTCCCCACTTTAGATCTGCTCACCACAGAGGTGCCTTTTCACACGTAGTTCCAGCCCATGTTGTGTTGCTGGCCACATAGCTTTAAGTTCCCAAAGTGTGCAATCAGTATGCAGTTTGCACAAGTGATGGCTAGATTACCACTTTCTCTCATCAGCTCACACGAGTTTTAGTTCCGGGAGTTTTAGTTTCATGTCTTTTTACAGTTGGTAGCGATGAAATGCTTTTCATAGTGGTCGCCTGAGAATCTGCAATTTGGTTACCTTGTTTATGCCATTCATAGAGTATGAGAATTTAAGGTCAGACAGAGCAACATTAGAGAGCAGGTATCTTGTTCACTGCTCAGTCCCCTCTAGCTGTACTTTAGTTTTAGAGGCATTAGGCCTAAAGAAGTTAACATTCATCCATTGGAGTATAGCAATGGGGAAATCAAAGAGCCTTGGGGAACGCCACACTTAATCAGGTGTGATTTAAAGTGGTAAGGGTAAAGGACCAAAAATGGGGCAAGCAGAATGAGGGAGATGAGAGCGCCCTGATCAGTGCTCAGTCGGAGGCCATACAGTACAGATTACAGTGGACCTTCAAAAAGGCAATGCAGTCTCAACTCCTATTCCTCAAGTTCTCCACAATCGATCCACCTGCCGCACCATCCATCTGTCTTTTGTTAGTTCAGAAGTAACCAAGGATTTTTGAGCATATGAAATATTTGATTATTATTACTTGGAGGCAGGATCGGGTGGAATCTTTGTGAAAGACAAACATTAAAATTATGGTCCAGTTAAGAATGGTTGAAAAAGAAGCTAGAAGATTCTCGGACTTCTCAAGCCTGTGGCCCAATAACAAAGTGATTTGTTCTATGCATCCACATTTCCCTATTTCCTAAATTTGAAAGCTCCATGCAGTTTCTAATTCGTGGTCAGAACAAAACATACACGTCATTGGTCGGTCCACATAATTGATCAACTATTCCATATTTTAACCTATTCAGTAGGAGAGAAGAAAGACCCAAGAGACAACATAGTTTTCAAGAGGTTGATGACTTGGCCACAGATGGGGTCATCAGACCAAATGTTGAAGTCTTCCAGAACAGTTGTCCCAACTCCCTTAATAGAAACAGAACCAGTAAGATAAAAAAAAGATTGTTCACGAAAACCAGGGGTCAAAGTTAAGGGTGAAATCTGGGACACCAAAAATAGACTCCCAGCCCCAGCACCTCTTCTAGAACTAGGTCACCAAGGCAGTCAAGTATACTCAATAAGTATAACTGAAAGACTAAAGGAATACCCTAATCCCTTCCAGCTGTTCTTTTAAAGAAAAAGATCAAATATCTTTCAGGAATAGCAACTGCAATGTAGGACTACTTTACTCCTGCCATGGAGGGGGTACTCTGCCCACTAAAGTTAGCAATGTTCATCTGTCCAGCAGACATCTCTTGCATTTCCAGGAACTACATTCACAGCGGTTTGTGTAAATACACTGAAAGTTTGATGGACGGCTGTGTCAACATGGTGCATCATCTGCATATGGGAGGGCTGATATTGCTTTATTATTAACTAGCAGCCCGCCCTGACGTTGTCCGGGGGCAATGAGGCTTCAGGGCCAACCGCCCGCCTAGGCCACCGCCCGCCCACGGCCCCCGCTCGCTCCGACATTGTCCGTGTCCCGGAGCCATCTCCCGCCCCGACCCCCTCCCGCCCCGACATTTACGTGTCCCTTTGCCTTACCTGTGCCGCTGCTCCTCCCCACGCTCCTGACTTCACCGCCGCTCTTCTCCGCTCGGCACCGCTCCTCCCTGCCTGCCCGCCACTCCTCTCCGCTCCTCCCTCCTGTCCGCCACTCCTCCCCGCGCTCATGTCCCCCGCTCCTCCTTGTCATCACGCTACGTCGCAGCCAGCGCTACGTCGCAGCCGGCGCTACTTCCAGGGGACTACTTTTTTTTTAAGTTACATTTTTAAATTAACATTTAATTTTTATTTTATATAGCCTATGTCCATCTGCACACCCAGACATTTTCAACGATGTATCAGGTGTGTGGATTGGCGCTGTGGTTCCAGAGTTTACCTGGCTCAAAGGTTTGTGTTCTCTCTTTATAATAGTAGTATAGATTTGAGGCGGGTGTAGTCAACTGTTAGCCAAAAACGAGTTCAAATTATTAATATATAAAATAAATAAGGCTGGGGAAAGTATGCCGCCATGACGCACTCCATGCTCCAGTTTGAAAGCACTGGTTCACTCATTATTTGGCCGGGATCGTACACTCGCTGTCAGATGAGTATGTAAACAAGATAAAAAATTAATCAAATGTGGATCTAAGCCAATCTAGAACAAATATTGCCACCATTTTGGATCAGCTAACCCAGACACAAGCATTTGAAAAGGTCTATAAATGCTAGTACAGTTGGCAACACTTTGCAACAGTATATTAGCCAATAACAAAATGGAGATTTAGACATTACTTCATTATACTCAGGACCTCTCAGAACCCATAGTTGGATTCACCCAGAATCTCCTTATAATTTGCGCATTCAGTGACCCTATACTATACAGAATTCTGCCTCCAATTTTGACTGTAGAATCATTGAGTGATATTGATGTGTAACAAAGTGGTTGAAGTCGGCTGCCTTTTTGAAAAATGGGCACAATAATGGAGGTAGACCAAGTGCTGGTAGGATGGTATTTTATATACTGTAAGAACGTGCGTCAACAATGGAGCCCAAAGGTCAGTCCAGGTCAGGGGCTTTACCCGATGGACTGTTGAATAGAGTCACTAGCAGCAATGTGGTCTTAAAAGTAAATGCTGACGAAATGGAATGCCCACTGTGTGGCAGTAATGTCTGACCCCAGCTGCAGGTTTCTCCAGTGGTATCCTGAATCTAATTCCAGGTGTGCCAAAATAATTAGGGTTTTTATATTCACCTTCGGAAGTAAGCAGATCACAGTTGTTTTGCACCATCTCAGCTTTACTATTTCAGGTCCCTTTGTAAGCTGCTATAAGATGTGCAACCTCTGTAATGATGCTTGGTTTGCTGGGCAAGACTTCCTGTAGATGCCTGTCTGCCAAAAACACAGAGTCAAACCACCTAAGCACATTACAATCAGGATGGTGTATGGGTTCAAGCAGGAAGTTTTAACCCTGGCTAGTCATGTCAGAAAGACAGATGGTGAACTTTGTTAACTGCTTTTTTATTTTTTTATCAAATATTCAAGAAACGCACAAGCATTAGGTAACTTAGAAACCAATTTCAAAACATTATCTTTGGTAGAAAGGTGCAAGTTGTCCTGCTTGGGACAACGCACAAAGGCCACAGATGGATTAAAACAGTGGTAAAAGGATTAAGATCACCAACATTTTGGTCCAGTACGCCACCCTTTAATGAAATGGTTTATTAAACTGCGAGTCATAAACACATCAACAATGATCTAGCACATTCTGGATAAAAAACACGTGGGAACGATCACAGATTCGCCCGGATCAAAAGCATGTATGTTCACAAAATCTC
Source organism: Lissotriton vulgaris (assembly GCF_964263255.1). Classification (NCBI taxonomy): domain Eukaryota; kingdom Metazoa; phylum Chordata; class Amphibia; order Caudata; family Salamandridae; genus Lissotriton; species Lissotriton vulgaris. The sequence goes on along the minus strand of NC_141691.1, from coordinate 1,547,488,680 downwards.
TTGCTTATAAATAGTTATCTAGTACAGGGCCTCTCGGGTCGGCCCGATATGGAATAGACTTGGCAGCACAAAGGGAGCAGGAATGGAGTTTTGCACCAAAATCCACACAGTGAAACGATTTGAATCCATTGACGAAAGGTTGTGCACGGTCACACAAATCATCAATAATGTCAAACTATAAAAGAACATGATAATAAATAAAAGAAATAGAATAATCATTATATAAATAAACAAAAACAAAAAACAATCGTTAAATTTAACGTGGAATACTTGAATCATATTGCTCTTCACGCCGCTAGGTGTAATGTTCATGCTCTCCACACCACTGGAGTCAAGCTATCCTGGCTGAAGACGGCTGATAGCCAGAAACCGGTCCTAGGATGCTTGAATCCGGTCCAGGGAAGACATGGCTTGGCAGTTCGGGCTGGACTGTTCCCACGAGGCACAGGGTCAAGGCTGATTTGCATATGGCCATGTCTGAACTGGGGTGGTGTGGAGTGCAAACAAACGATGGATTTAGGCCCAGATCTCTGTACTGGGGTGAATGTATGACATTGTTCTGCATTCTGTCCATCAACTGTTGTTTTTGCATTATTCTAGTAAAGTCACACAGATTAAACCCGTACTTGTCAATAAAGTGAAAAAAAGAGTCAAATAAAGTATATCTATTAAGACTCTGTTCCTTTTTCATTAATCATTCCTAAGCAACAAATAGTATTTTATATGTCAATAAAGTGGCAGTCCTTATTTATATACAACTCGTGTTTCTGATACTAATAAAGTGACCGTGCTCAATGATGTAAACCAGTACTCATGCGTAATTCATCAATTATATTAAAACAGCTCAATCATTTCATCTTATTACAATAAAAAGCTTACTAAGCAGAAGGTAATTATATCTCTGATCCTAATAAAAGTGCAGTTTCTCATGCGCAGTACTCATGCGCAGTTCATTAATTACCCCAAAACAAGTCAATCATATCTTGTTGCTGTAAATTCAATACAATGCATAAAAAGGGAGAAAAGGGGAACTCAACATTTTAAAGGTGTCCCAATCAGTTTGGTATGAAAGTCTTTTCCATTTTTTAAAATTCATAGAAATGCTATTCATCCTAACCTGATACCAAAATTCACCCTGACTGAATCTTCACATGCTTATTTTCACATTTGTCATATCTGGGGCTAACCAAAGATTTCCAATAAGTCTTAATCAATCACCGGGCTAGCAACAAAGGGGTTAATTAGGATGGCGGTCGGAAAACCATCCTGACTGCCATGGTATTAGAAATCAACCATCTGTGGTCCGATTAGGATCAAAGCCAAAAATTCCCAACCGCAGCAGAATAATGCCACGAAAGACCACCGGTAGCGGGCGGAGCTCGTGAAAATCCGTCTGCGGCAGTCGGATTCGCGGCTGAAACACACAAAACCGCTGCGAGGCCAGCGGAGTCACCGCACGGAAAATTAGGTGTCCATTGAGGTGACAGCGGGAAGATCCGCTGTTTCCGACTGCCCCGATAGCAAACAGTGATGAATGAGAGAGCTGGCGGAAGGGCTGTTGCATAGCCACCGCTGCAGGCGCTCCGGGACAAATATGGCTGTCGACAAAAAAAACACACAACAAGGCCACCAAGTGCACACATCAAACTAGCTCTGCCCCCAAAAACACCTAACACACCCCAATGACACACTCCCATGGCAACCTAAAAAATTCAAATCCCATGCAGCCATTGCATTGTTCACCCTCACTTAACAGGTAGGTAGCCATCTTCCGAGAGAGGGGTGTTTGCGGATGGGAGGCCTGCACTACAACTCTCACCAGGCACCCCTGTCCCAACCCAGAGCAAGATGTAGGAGTTCATCACACCCAGAAGCATGTGGCAGCCACTGTATTATTCACCTTCACCTAACAGGTAGATAGCAATCTTCACAGGAAGGGGTGTTTGGGGGTGGGAGGCCTGTACTACAACTCCCACCAACTGCTGCTGCCCCTGTCTCATGGACCCAGTGATGGCAAGGACTGAGAACGTCAGGGCCCGTCCCTTCACTACAGAGGAGCTGAAGGTCCTGGTGGACGAGTTGCTCACACAGTATGGGAGGCTCTACGGGGCTCCAGATGTCATGGTAAGTGTCTCATATTGGGAGTGAGAGTGCAGGGAGTGCACACATGAAGTTGATCTGCTGCAGTATGTGCCTGAGAGTGTGGCTTTGTGTGATACACTGCCTAGCATGCTGACTTCAGGTGAAAGGGGTTTGTAGCCTATTTTACACATTTCCCTGGCTGCATATCATTCATGCAGTGACACTGCAAGTTTGGTAAGCTGGAGTCAGGACAGAAATTGCCTGTTCTAATGGCTGTTTGAGTCCATGAGGTTCTTTACAGGCTCATCTGTGACATTACCAAGAGTTTACGTCCTAAGGGTACTGATGGAAGTGTGTCTGACTTAATATTGTCACCATGGTTGAGGCAGCATTATACACAAAATTGAAATGCCAGAGGGTGACACTCTTGGTGGAAATTCACCTTTGACACAGCAGATTGTTGTACTTTCGCACCAACTCCTTCCATTTTCATCATTATGTGTACTGACTTGCATGTGTAGGCACGGTTTGCCCTCTCATATTGTCTCTGCATGTGACATCTGTGATGCCCCACGTTGAACCTCAATGTGAGCCCCCCTGGCCTGCACAGTCAATGCCCGATTTGACAAGGACACATCACTGAATGGACAGAGTGAGACATATGAGTTGTCTATAATACTATTCATCAAAGAGCTATCTCAGGCCTGTGGATTGCACAAGACAGACCTTGTGAGAAGGGTGTGAGGTTGTGAGATCATGTCCCTAAATGTGACCTCCATGACATAGTGAGCCATTCACAGGGCAAGGACATTGAGGGGTGTGCAGTGTTGGACACAGTGAGTCTGCCCGACACATCAATCCCAATGTAATGTATGTCTTGCTCACACACAAACGCCAGCGGTGACTCCTCTATGTTGGCCGGCACAGGGAGTGGGAAATCTGTCTCCTCTTCCACCATACATTGTCCAGTGCCCGCCCTCCCAGCTACAGCCACTGTCTCCCCTGCTGCCCTCAGCCCTGAGGCTTGGGACCTTTTGCGCCATCTGTGTGTGGGTCAGAGAACTCTCCTTAATGCCTTCCTAGACCATGACAAGAAGTTGGCCTAGGTAGTTGCCTTCATGGAGGGCATTCCTTCAGACTTGGGTGGGCTACACAGGACTGTCCAGTCACAGGCTCAGAATCCAGCTCCAGTCCCTTCGGCCACCCCCTGCCAGTGGCTACATCTGACAAAAGTGACCACACACCACAGCCCACAGGCTCAAGATACACCACACGCAGCACACAACAGCAACACCCAAAGTGGGCCAAGGCACAGACACCATCCCCCAAACACACCAAAGTCACCCCAGAGCACAAAGGCAAAAGCCATTCATGTGACACTCAGGCTCACATGCCTTAAAAGCATCCCCATCCAAGAGCACTCCCATCCCAAAAGCATCTCCCAAAGACAATTAGACAGTATCCGTGCCTGCTGTGAAGCTGGTGCCTGCTAAGAGTCCAAAGAAATAGCTCTCTAAGGCAGATTTACCCACAACCTCAACTCCCATCCACACCCCTGTGAAGCTGGGAAAGGAGGGCACTATAGGGAGTTCACCTGGTCAACAGGGGATGGAGGGGAAAAGGCAAGGCCAGGCCAAGCGTAGCGCCCAAAACAGCAGATCCCCAGAGGGAGGGCCGCCACCTGTACCTGATGCGCACCTGTGGTGGAGATTGAGTCTGTTGTGCCCGCGCCACTTACCACTCCTCCCAAAACAGTTCTTGGCTATCGAGTCCCAAAGAAGGGGAAAGGCACTCCTCCACATTCTCCCTCCCACACTGTGTCTCATGGCAGCGTGACCCAACCTCCACGTGCCACAACACCACCCGACCCATGCAGCTCTCTGGCTCCATAAGCCACTGATGCCACTACCTCAGCTGGTCCTCTCTCTCTCTCCCAGGTCCAGTCTTCCAACTGGTCCCGACACTCAGCCACCTCCCAGTCCGAGTGACAGCCAAGTCTGCGTCAAAGTCCCCCTCCTACACCTGTCTCTCCCACATCGATGCCTGGAAAGCCCACTTTTATCCCCCTAGCTGTGTTGCTGACCATGGCAGTGTACAGTCTCAGCCATTCCCTGTGCAGCCTCTCATGCACACATGTGCCTCCTTTGAACTGTGGACTCGCCACTGGCCTTGCTGTTCATCACTGTTGCTGACCATATCCTGTGCAGGTTCTCATGTACCTACTTTGAACTGGGGGGTAGGTCTGTTTGCTTTGTTTTTCCAGTTTATTTGATTGACTGGCAACAGCTTTTTCACATAACACTGATTGAAGTTGTATGGCTATACTCATGTGGACTGGCCTAGACCTTTTGACACACTTGACATGATGAATAGTGGGGGCGTTACACTGTAGCAGAAGATTATAGCGACTGCAAAAACACTTCTGAAATTAGGAGGCTGTCCTGGAATATAAATGGTTTGGGGGACAAAATTAAGTGTGGGGTGGAGCTCCCGTATTTCAAAAGACATTCTTCTGACGTGGTCCGTCTGCAGGTGATGCACCTCATGGGCAATGCTTGTAGGGCTTTGGATCATTTTGGGGGTACAGAAAGGTGGTCCAAGTTGGGTTCACTTCCAGTTCTAGGGGTATGGGAATACTTCTTTGGAAACAGGTCCCCCTTACCATAAATAGACTCTGGTCTGACAAACAGGGCAGATATGCAGCCCTCTAGGGGATGTGGGGGGGGGGTAAAGATTAATATTGTGTCTATCTATGTCCTATCAGTTATGCATGGCGTGACTTTCCCAGACCTGGGCTATCTCCTGCTTGAGTTGCCTGTTTGGGAGCTCCTCCTGGGAGGGGATTTTAACGTGGCACTGTGTGACAGTAGATTGGTTACACAATAGAAGGGGGTTCCCCGGTAAGATAAATGATATAGGCAGGAAGGGAGGGGATTAGAACAATGTAAATAGAAAGAGCAACACCCTGCCAGAATAAATAACTAAAGGTCCTCTAAGGATCCACAACTGTTATATGGGGAGCAACATTAACGGTGCATCAGAGCCAGAGACATCAAACATGTGTGAATCAGTCCATATTTTGTTTTAGAAAATATATATTTATTTATTTTTATAAAGTCTGACATTTCTAAAAAACATTCGATAGATACATATACAGGGTTCAATGGATAAGATCAATGCAATTTTTCGCATCACATAAACAGAAAGACATATTCATAATATTCAGTGTTCCACTCACTCCAGGGCAGTTCTAAGGGCTAAAAAAAAACTCATACCTTCAGGGGATCAATCAAACTCACACACATTCAAACAATTCATTTGGATGAATCTAGCATGGCCTGCAACTAAGGAATGAAGTTGTAGTTGCATGGACGGGAGTGCAGTGGTAAGAAGGCAGATTAGATGAAAAGCTGTTGTCCACAAGGACTGCAAATACTGCCGTTCTTAAGAGTAGCGCCGACGCGCGTTTCGGTGTGGGGCACCTTCGTCAGGGCGAGCAGATGCAGCCATGGAGGGGAACAAACATGCTGAAAATTAAACACATTTCCTAACATTAGATAACTAAATGATCTCATACATATTGTCTGCATAATTGTTAAACAAGAAATTGATTTGTTGTCATGATAAATTTATTATAATTAAATGTCATGGCTCTGATATCATATTAACAGTTCATTGGGATTTTCATCAGGGTACATTTGGGTTGAATTCAAAGTGGCAGTAGTATTAAAAGTGTCAACCCAGTTCATTTACTGAAGGCTAAAGGAGGTAATAATATGGGTATTTGGCTATGCTGACAGAAGGCTAATATGGGGACGGTTAGGATTTTTTATATCTATATATGATGGACTCATTTCAGATTTAAAGAATGATTTTGGAAGGGAAGCATATCTAAAGACTTTTTTCTAAAGATTTTACCTTCCCCTGGGCTTAGCTCTAGCATGAGAGTGAATGCAGATTCACAGGGATAGAACATTACCTGGGGTCAGGAAGATTTCGATGGAATAAGAGATTCAAAGAGTCTGTGTTTTCCAGGTCCAGTAGAAAAGGATTTCTGTTCAGCCGAAAAGAGAATCCTATTTTCTTTCCTGTTTAGGTCAGAATAAAAAATGTTTTAAGGACAATGTTGTCGACCACATATTCCTGGTCTCAAGATGAAACATAGAGCATCCTATTCAAGTGACCTATAAAGTAAAGGAGGATGGAGTCATTAATTCGGAAATATACATATCGTCCTGATCGGTAGCATGTGTCACGGGAGGGCCTAGTTATGATTTTCGAGGTGACCATAGATATAAAGAAAGGTGGTCCTATATTGAGTGGAGAAAAAATTATAAGACATACTCTACTCGGTCGACAACGTTCCTTGGGAAAACAACCTGTTCCCTACCTTTAAATAACTGTAGGGGTGTCCAACTGTAGCATTTTTCGTTCTTCTTTAAGACCAAGCTTCGTGTTTCAGAAGATCAAACACTACAAGGGGGAAGAATGTAACAGTCAATACGTCCTGGGGGTTCGCCTCTAATGAATGAATGAAATGAAAATATATTTGTTAAGCGCGGTTGCTGCCCACGGGCATCCAAGCGCTGAGTTGAAGCAGAGAAGTGGCGGAGCAGAGGAGTTAAGGCATGGAGGATTTGGCAAACAGTAGTGTTTTCAATTTTTTCCGGAATGAGAGCAGGTCTGGGTTGGACCGAAGTGAGAGGGGGAGAGCATTCCAGAGCTTGGCGGTGTTCAAAGAGAACAGCCTACCCCCGGACCTGGCTCGCTTCACTCTGGGAACTACTGCCAGGAAAGCCTCCGTGGACCGGAGGTTCCTGTTTGGGTGGTAGGGGATGACAAGGTTATTATTGATTGCTGGGCCCGTCTTCCAGAAGGCACGATGCGCAATGCACAGCGCCTTAAATGCCACTCTCTGCTTCACTGGCAGCCAGTGCAGACTTTTCAGTCCAGATCTGGCTGACTGGGTTCGCGGGATCTGCAGCAGGGTACGTGCTGCGCAGTTTTGTACCACCTGCAGCTTCCGGAGAGTCATCTTAGGTGCCCCTACGTATAGGGCATTGTTTGAGTCCAGGCGGGACTGGATGAGGCCTTGTACTGCCACCTTTTTGGCATCCAGAGGCAGAAGCGGGAGGACCTTCCTTAAGGTTCTGAGTAGGCCAAAGCATGTGGCGGACAGCTTAGTGGCCTGGGTGGAGAAGGAGAGCTTTTTGTCCAGCCACACTCCTAGGCTCTTAACACTATCCTTAGGGGTGGGTGGAGAGCCCAAAGCGCGGGGCCACAAGGAGGTGAAAGGCACTGGTGAGGCTGGGCCTAGAAGCATAAGCTCTGTTTTTTCTCCGTTTACCTTTAGGGAGGAGTTGGTCATCCACTCCTTGACGTCCTCTAAGCATTTCAGCAGACCTACCGGGGATTGCCTGTTGTTCTCTGTGGTCAGTGAAACCACTAGCTGAGTGTCGTCGGCGTACGACACGATTTTAATGCCGTACGGTTCGACGACCCCGGCCAGCGGTCTCATGTATACATTAAACAACACAGGGCTCAGGGAGGAGCCCTGCGGTACTCCGCAGCTCAGAGGTTTGCTGGATGACACTGTATCACCGTCGAAGATCTGAAAAGATCTATCAGACAGGAAAGAGTCGAACCACCTTAATGCATCACCTGAAACTCCGATGTCGTAGAGACGGTTCAGCAAGGTGGCATAGCTGACCGTGTCGAAGGCGGCACTTAGATCAAGGAGGATCACTGCCACTGATCCTCCCTGATCCAGTACCCTTCGAGATTCTTCGGTGACCGCTAATAAGGCGGTTTCAGTGCCATGCTTCGGTCTGAAGCCTGTCTGGGATGTATGTAATAGGGAGTGGTTCTCTAGGAACTGGACCAGCTGGGCATTTATATACTTCTCCAGCACCTTGCTAGCCCAAGGGAGGAGTGAGATGGGGCGGTAGCTGGAGTGATCATCAGGGTCCAGGCTGGGTTTCTTCAACAGCGCCCACACCATGGCTTGCTTCCAAGCTGTGGGGACTGAGCATGCAGATATGGACGAGTTTAGAAGTTCCAGGATTACAGGCAGGGTGGCTTTGCATGCCTGCATCAGGACTTCTGGTGGAGCTGGGTCACGTGGGGAGCCCGACTTAACTTGGCATGCTACTTTGCCTAGGGTGTCAAGGTCCAAAGGAGGGAAGTGCTCAAGAGTGGGCTGGTGTGGGGGAGGAGGCGGTCTAGGGGGGGTGGGTCAGTCGCATCCGGGGTTGTGGCAACTGTTGGGAAGGTGGAGTAGATTTTCAAAACGTTATTGTGGAAGAATTCCGCAAGCTCATTGCATTGGTCCTGAGTTTTGATCGGAGGGGGGCAGTGTTGACACTGGTGCATTGTTTAATTATGTGGAAAATTTCCTTGGGCTTTGATTTTGCTTCCAGGATTTTATCAGAGTAGTAGGTTGCCTGGGCCGTCCTAATCCCTTCTCTGTAGGCTTTGATCGCCTCTTTGTAGGATGCCTTTTTGTCCGAGAGGAAGTCTAATCGCCAGGCTCTCTCTCGTTGCCTACAAAGGCGTTTTAGCTCTCTTAGAGAGTCGGAGAACCAGGGAGCTGATTTCTGCATCCTCTTTGAGGAGGATCTGCGAAGAGGAAGGATCGTGTCTAGTGAGTTCGCGATCCAACCTACATAGTTTCCGTTTGCCACATTAGGGTCTGGGCAGGGTGGCGGACGGGTGGAGTCCAGGTTGTGCATCCAGGATTCCAAGGGGAGCTTTGTCCAGTTCCTCCTGGTAGTAACTTGGGGGGGTAACTGGGGGGCTTTTTGAGTAACCCAGGTGAACGGGACCAAAAAATGGTCCGACCATGGGAGGGGGATGGGTTGGTCAACAGTCAGATCAAAGCAGTTGCTAAATATTGGGTCAAGTAAATTGCCCTTTTCATGGGTCGGAGCTGTCACCAGCTGGGACAGTTGAAGAGCTCCAAGGTCATCTATTAGCTCCTTAGCAATGTGGTCTGAAGGGGAATTAAAATGGAAATTAAGGTCCCCTAAGACCGTATGATTGGCAGAGGATAGAATTATTTTCGCTATAATCTCTGGGAGAGACCTATGGAACAATTTTACTGGCTCAGGGGGGCGGTAAATCAAAGTGTCACGAAGGTCAGTGTCCGGATAAATGCCCGATGGTGGGGATAGAACTGATTGTCCCGGTTACTGTAGGCGCCATGGAAGGGACCTACGTGGACATTTAGGTTTGTATGGTAAACTAAACAAAGGCGAATATTCCCAAATTGAACAAACACACCTTTAACATCAAGGCGGATCAAAAGCGCTCACCTGATGGCTACTAATATGTTATACCCGCGTCTGGAGAAGAAGGATGATAATCGGGGAGGCTTCACAGCATCAAATTCTGGATGATAAATGGGTTCCGAGAGGGAGAATACCTGCGCGAAAAGAGACAGGGTGGGTCTCGTTATGTGTTCAATAAGGATAAAGCCCAGAACCCCGAGTCCATGGGACTCGCCTCTAAGTATCACGATGGTCAGTTTCCGGGAAAAAAACGATGACAGGGACTGATAGAACTAAGGCCCCGGTTGCTGTAGGCGCCAAGAAAGGGACCTATGGGAACACTGGGGTTCATATGATAACCTTCATAGAGGAGCATATTCCCATATAGAGAAGACACATCTTTGACATCGAGACGGATCAGAGCGCTCACCTGATGGTTGCACATAAATTACAGCCGCGTCTTGGAAAAAAGGGGATGGTGGTGGGGGGGCTTCACAGCATCAAATCCTTGATGATAAATAGGTTCAGGGAGGGAAAATCCCTACACGAAACGAGACAAAGTAGATCTAATTACATATTTAATAAAGTCAAAGCCCAGAGGGGGTGAAAAAGGAGCTATAGGTACATGGCTTACCAGAGAGGTTTTTAAATCGGAGCGCTTCCAGACTGCGGGGGATACCGTACTCATCCTATGGCGATGTGAGGATAGTTTGAAATGATCGCCTCCAGGATAGACGCGATTTAAAAGCATAACGGCGGAATCTAGTTCAACTGAGCCACAAATACATAGCATAGACGAAGGACTAGGATTTCCAAAACAAGGCGCCATCTTGGAGCAGATACACAAAATAGACGAAGGACCTAAGTTTCCGAAATAAGGCGCCATCTTGGAGTGGAGTAGTGCTTTAAAAGGATAGAGCACGAAAAAATATAAGATGGGTCCAAAATCTTCAGTGAGGTACTATTTTCAGGGTGTTTATGTGTTCACATTTACATGGAGGACTGAGTAAGAATGACGGATAGAGACAATCATCTTTATCCATTTCATAATAGACTCTAAGTCGGAGGAGTTAATCGAGGCATAGAGCAAACAAGTTGACCGACTGATAGAGTCTTGACAGATCAGTACATCAGTAACATCTACGGATATGGGGTTATTTCTGTAAGTATGTCAACATCAGATTTCAGGTTCAAATCTGAGTGAAGATTTAAAACAGTCTCTGAATATTTCGCGTATGCCAAGCTAATCTTGATTTGATTTAGAATAGCCCACTGAATGCACATCATATCAAGGAGAGGGGAAAGCTGTTATAGAAAGGTGTTATGCCAAGGGCATTCTTCATTAAGGCCCTTGGTAACTGAATTAATCAAAAAAAATCCCAAAAACCTCTCTTTTTTTCCGGAGATGGACGGGATCTGTTCCAGGTCTGGCCTTTATCTTTTCCAGTATGAACCAGCGAAGACCTTGTTCAGAGTGCGATTTTTCAATCCAATAAGCAACGATGGGAGCCGAGGTTTTCTTGTTTCTAATGTTGGACTTGTGTTCTCCTATTCTGATGCGACATTCACGTCCAGTTTCCCCTACATAGGGGAGATCGCATGGGCACAAGACCACATACACCACGTTACCTGTCCGACAATTGGTCATGGTTTCATTTCGGGCTACCGAGACTGTACGTTCAATGGTGGTTATTGTCTCGCCTATCACAGCGTGAGGACATGCCTGTCATGTGCCACATCTGTGATTTCCAAAGATAGATTTCATGCTCGTGATGGCACTTTGAATACTGGCAGGAGTCTCTAACATCTTGCCCCTGATAAGGTAATTCTTAAGATTCCTGTTTCTTTTAAAGGCAAAGATAGGTCTATTTCAGGGAGTCCTGTTTTTTTCCAGATTCAGTAGGTGCCAGCTGGAGTTTATGGCCTGGCGCACCATGTGATTAAGGTTGGAGTGGCGGGTAATACACACCAATTGATCAGTGTTTTCCGATGGTTTGGGTTGGAACATTGTCTCCCGGTTGGTGTACCTAGCTCTTTTGAAGGAGTCCTTGACCAATTTCAATGGATATCCTCGATACAGAGAAGTTTTTCTTTGAGGATGTCGGATTGGGTCAGGAAGTCCCGTATGTCAGAACAATTCCTTCGAATACGAAGGAACTGGCTGTAGGGGATGCTTTCCTTCTGACACCGCGGATGGAAGCTGGTGTATCGAAGAAGGGTGTTGTGGCCGGTGGGTTTGGTATACAGCGATACTTTTATGGTATTGTTCTGGTGTTCTACCCATATATCTAGAAATTCAATTTTGTGCTGATTGGAGTGGCAAGTGAACTGTAAATTAGGATCGGCTGCATTGAGCCACAGGATGAATTATTCCAGAGTCGTTTGATCCCCCTTCCATATAAAGAAAATATAATCAATAAATTGTTTCCAATACTTGACGTTTTCATGGAAGGGGGCCATCTCATTAAAGATGTTTATTCGCTCGAATTCCCCCATGTAGGGATCGGTTACTCCCACAGCAATCAACACCCTACAACTACCGACTGGTGGATTTCCTCAATGCAGTGGGATTTGCCGATGTTTAACTAACCCATCACCCGACTGCATAGCATTATAAGTTCCACTCAGGGGCCCACGGGAGCCTTTCATGTATTGATCTTGTCCTAGCACTGGCTTACCATATATCAAATTTTTGGGATGTACACTATTTGGCAAGTGGAATCTCTGACCAATCCCCATTATGGACCATTTATAATGTTGGTAGCCTGCAGACAAGACAGGCCATTACTTTAAACTCCTGGTACCTTAATATCCAGTGTGTGAAGGAGTGGCTGGTGAAAGCCACGGAGCAATATTTCAATGAGAATGAGTACTTGGTCGCAGATTCTTTGAAGCCCTATAAGATGGTCGTTAAGGGTCAAGAACTCTTCTTGGCAGTGGGACACAGGTGAGACAAGATGGCAGTGATAGAGATGCTTGAAGGTGACATTCTAGACCTTGAGAATAACCTGTGAGCAGATGAGACCGGAGAAACAGGACTAAACTTGCTCCTCAAACAGCAGGACTATAGAGAGTTTGTGACAGAGGCGGCCAGGCATTACGCAACGCAAGATTGTGGCTACAGAATAGGGGACAAGTCAGGATAGTTGCTTGCATGGTTAGACAGGCATGAGGGAGCAAATTTATGGGAACAGGCATATGCTCGGATGATGGGGAACAACTGCAAGATCCACAGGATATCATGAATGCCCTTGCAACATATTATTTTTATCTCTATTCTTCAGTGGAAATGGCTACAGTGGAGGAATCCTGTGACCATTTGATTGATTTACAGCTTCCAGTTCTCTCAGCTGATGATATAGCACTTCTGGAGAGTGATCCTACAAAGGATGAGGTAGCCCAGGAGATTCATAACATCAAATTGGGCAAGGCGATGGGACCTAACAGTCTGCCAATCCAGCTGTATTAGCTCACCATGACCACCGTAGCACCATATCTGCTGTGGATGTTTGCGGAGTCGGCAAAGAGACACACTCCCTGTGGATCAACAATTAGCTTTGAAAGTGGTCATACACAAAGATGGCAGGCCAGTAGAGCAGTGTGCATCCTACCGACCTATCTCGCTCCTCAGTGCAGAACCCAACATTCTCGCCAAACTTCTGGCATCCCGACTCATTTAAATTATCCTCAAATTGGTGTATCCCAATCAATCCAGCTTTATGCCAGGGAGGAACACAGCCCTTAACCTATGATGGCTCTATGAGGTGCTGTGGCGAGTTGATGGAATTCGTGAATATGCAGTAGTCCTATCCTCGATGCACATATGGCCTTTGATACGGTTGAATGGCCATCCCTCTTTACAGTGTTGGAGCGCATGAATTTTGGCCTTAAGTTTATGTCCTGGTTAAGACTTCTTTACTATTAACCTCTGGCTCAGTTTAAGGTCAATAGGAAGACATCCTATGTGTTCCCCCTCCAGATTGGAAGCAGACAAGGCTACCCTGTTTCATCTCTTATTTTTGCTTTGATCCTTGAGCCTATACGACTTGGGTCAGGGGGGGGATCAATTAATCCGTGGATTGCCCTGGACAATCAATCAATCAATCAATCATAACACTTGTATAGCGCGCTACTCACCCGGAAGGGTCTCAAGGCGCTTGGGGGAAGGGGGCCGCTACTGCTCGAACAGCCATGTCTTGAGTTGTCTCCTGAAGGCGAGGTGGTCCTGGGTCAGTCGAAGGTGGATGGGTAGGGAGTTCCATGTCTTGGCCGCCAGGTAGGAGAAGGATCTGCCTCCGGTGGTGGCTCTTCGGATGCATGGTACGGCGGCGAGGGCGAGGCTAGCGGACCGTAGCTGGCGGGTGGGCGTGTGGAAGGTCAGGCGGTCGTTGAGGTACTTGGGGCCCAGGTTGTGGAGAGATTTGTGTGCGTGGGTGAGGAGCCTGAACGTGATCCTCTTGTTGACAGGGAGCCAGTGCAGGTTCCTCAGGTGGCCGGAGATGTGGCTGCGACGAGGGATGTCCAGGATGAGTCGGGCGGAGGCGTTCTGGATGCGTTGTAGTCTTTTCTGTAGCTTGGCTGTGGTTCCGCCGTAGAGGGTGTTTCCGTAGTCCAGCCGGCTGGTGACGAGGGCCTGGGTGACCGTCTTCCTGGTTTCGATCGGGATCCATCGGAAGATCTTGAGGAGCATGCGGAGGGTGTGAAAGCATGAAGAGGAGACGGCGTTGACTTGTCTGGTCATCGAGAGGGAGGAGTCCAGGATGAAGCCCAGGTTGCGTGCGTGGTCTGTCGGCTTGGGGGCGGTGCCCAGGGCAGGGGGCCACCAGGAGTCATCCCAGGCGGAGGGTGATGGTCCAAGGATGAGGACTTCCGTCTTGTCTGAGTTCAGTTGGGGCTGAGTGATGATCCTTGCGGGACGCCGCAGATGACTTCGGTGGCCTCGGAACGAAATGGGGGGAGGTGGACTCTCTGTGTTCTTCCAGCGAGGAACGAGATGATCCACTTCAATGCCTTCTCTTGGATGCCGGTGTTGCTGAGGCGTTGGACTAGGGTGCGGTGGCAGACAGTGTCGAATGCGGCGGAGAGGTCCAGGAGGATGAGTGCCGCTGTTTCCCCGTTGTCGAGAAGGGCTCGGATGTCGTCGGTGGCTGCGATGAGGGCGATCTCGGTGCTGTGGTTGGCTCTGAAGCCGGACTGTGAGGGGTCGAGGGATCCATTCGTCTCGAGGAAGGCGGCAAGCTGTCTGTTGGCGATCTTCTCGATGACTTTGGCAGGAAAAGGGAGGAGCGAGATAAGGCGGAAGTTTTTGAGGTCGGTGGGGTCCACTGTTGGTTTCTTCAGTAGGGCGCTGAGTTTGGCATGCTTCCAGCTCTCCGGGAAGGTGGCGGTGTCGAAGGAGGTGTTGATGACGTCTTTGAGTTGAGGTGCGATGGTGGAGTCGGCCTTGTTGAAGACGTGGTGGGGGCAGGGGTCAGTCGGAGATCCGGAGTGGATGGTGTTCATCGTGCGGGCTGTGTCTTCGGTGGTCACTGCGGTCCAGGTGCGCAGGGTGGGGTGCGTTGTTTCGATGGTTGGGTGCGAGGAAGGTGCGCCAAAGCTGTTGTGGATGTCGGCAATCTTGCGGTGGAAGAATGAGGCGAGGGAGTCGCAGAGATCTTGTGACGGGGTGATGTCGTTGTTGAAGAACTCCTTGACGATGCTGAAGAGTTTCTTGCTGTCGTGGGCGTTGTTGTCCAGTCGATCCTTCAGTGATTTCTTCTTGGTGGTGCGGATGAGCTGGTGGTGCTTGCGGGTCACGTGTTTGAGGGCGGTCATGTTGTCAGTGGTCCGGTCGAGGAGCCAGGCTTTCTCGAGGGTGCGGCAGGTCTTCTTGGAGTCCTTGAGTTTGTTGGTGAACCAGGGGGCCTTCTTGCTTCTGGGTTTGCTGGGAGGGTTCTTCAGTGGTGCGAGGTCGTCGGCGCAGGCGGTCAGCCACTGCGTGAAGTTGCGGGCTGCTTCGTGTGGGTCCGGTGTGCTGGCAGGTGGGTTCTGGCTGAGGGAGGTGGTGAGCTGGTCGGTGGTGATCTTGCTCCAGCTTCTGTGAGGAACCTGTTGCGGGTGATTGGGAGGACAGGATATGACTTAACGTCGACGATATCCTGCTATACATTGCAGCTCCACAATCCTCCATTCCCAGAATATTGAAAATATTCACCAACTTTGGTAGATACTCCGGTTATACCAATAACTGGTCCACACTACGGTGTATGTCCTGTGCGACAGCGCCAAGCCAACTATCCAGTTGCGAAGCGCACATAGTAACAGATGGTTTCCACTACCTTGGCATTACGTTACAACTGATCCTGACTTATTTACTACCAGAAATCTCCAAGGCTCACTGACACAACTTAAAAGCAATGTCCAAAATTGGAGGTCACTACCACTCTCCCTTCTTGGCATAGCAGCGTTGTTCAAGATGATGACGTTGCCTGTTGTCTCTATGTGTTGCAAACATGCCATTCCCTGTTCCTACAACTTACTTTAAAACTATAGATAGTGAGGTTAGAACTCTGCTGTTAGATGGAGGACCCCTATGCATCATTCTAGTTAAGTTGAAATGGAGCTGGTATGGCGGAAGGATTTCCCTATTGAAAGAAATGGAGCATCGTCAGGTCCCCAAACAAGATGTATAGCCACATATATAAATGAATCCACATTCTTCAACCAGTTTATCATTTTTTAATTTCCCTGCTAGATATTCAGGCATATTATTGGGTCTGCACAATTGGAGGTATTAATCACCATACCGCAGATGAGTTAGCAATTCGCATGGACTGCCTTGTTTTACACCGGGGGGTATTTGCAGGCACTTTATACTAACCTGAAGCATCTACACCTCACAGGGCCAACAACACTCACGGTCCGTCTTTGGCACACAACACCATCCGTGCCGGAATGACCCCCGCCATATTAGTATGGCTGGGGGTCCGTGGCGGATGGAAAGACCGTCTGCTGCTTTTCCACCGGAAAAGGGTTCATATGGTGGTGGTGTCTATCAGAACCCGCCAGCCATATTACAATGGGCTTTGACAGATGCCTTTCTGTGGCGGCAATGCCGACACGGAAAGGCATGCAGAGTCTGTTTTGGGGGCCTAATGCGGACCCCATGGACTCCGGGGGGATGGGGGTGCACATGGGGGTACCTATGGTACCCCCCAGCATTTCCATGCACAGCATGGCAGGTATCGCGCAGTGCCTGCCATGCTGTGCATTGAAGTCAACAGCATGCCTTCCTGCCATTGTGGTGGGCGGTGCTGAGTGCATCGCCCGCCACAATGGTAGGAATGCTGGATGCGCCCGCCACTATGGCAGGCACATCCTAATGCTGGCCACGGGACCCCCACCCTTATGGCAGGCGGTCCCTTTTACCGGTAGAATGACGCCCGTCATCCTAATGGGCCCCTAAGTTGGGGAAATCGGATTACTCAGGCCACACAATTGTGGGATTCTGAGGTGTTGGGCACATTGGGAACGCGACTCGGCTTTGCCAAATGGGATCTTTTAGGACTCTCCAGTGTGGGGGATCTCTGGACTAGTGGGGGGACCCCTTCTCTGACTTGCAGATGGATTACAGTCTAACGGCTGCAGAGAGCTTCTGTTACCTGCAAGTTCATCATGCACTCCAAGCGGTAATCCCCATGGGAGGATCTACCAGAATCGTCATCCTTAGAAAATAGACTGTTAGAAGGACATATGCACCGCAAGGCGATCTCCCGCACTAATCAAAAACGAATCAATCATTTCCTGTATACCATTCTTCGCCTACGGAACCACTGGGAGATGGCTGATGAGGATTGGCCAGAAGCTCTGGCCTCACCTAGGGAGATGGCCATTAGGGCAGACTTTAGACTGGTGCAACTTTAAACACATCATAGATCCTACTTATCTTGTACTACAATGGTAAAAATGTGCGGCGTTGGATCCGCTTTGTCGCAGGCAGTGGGGCCAGGAGGGTTCCTTATATCATACTATCTGGGATTGTCCAGCAATCCAGATCTTTTGGAAATCCGTAGTGGCGGGCATAAATGATAAATGTGGTAGTGGTTTGCCACTTTCAGCAAAATGGTGTTTTCTTAATGTGTGGGATGCTACTGACCTGATTCGTTCAGAACAAATATGAATGTCCTTGGGCATGATTATTACCAAACATAACAGCTCGCTTGTGGGGAGCCGGACCTATTACCACTTCTCAGAGTCTGGCATTGTGAGATATTAAAGCCAAATTGGCAGCCCTGCACGAATTGCATTTAAAAAATCCCTTTTTCAATCTCAGCTAAGTGCCCCCTCTTAGATTTCTGGACTGCTCTTTACAAGGGCATTGCTCATGGAGGTGGCTCTTCTAAATGTAATCATTGGTGACTTAGGAAGTTGAGGGCCTATAACTGGATCGGTGAAAACTATGAGCCAGTTTTTCCTAAAATTAGTTCTC
Source organism: Lissotriton vulgaris (assembly GCF_964263255.1). Classification (NCBI taxonomy): domain Eukaryota; kingdom Metazoa; phylum Chordata; class Amphibia; order Caudata; family Salamandridae; genus Lissotriton; species Lissotriton vulgaris. The sequence continues at coordinate 1,547,470,863 of NC_141691.1, read as the reverse complement.
AGTTGGGGGCCTGGCCAGTAGCCAACCAATATGGCCGTACCCTAAGTAGGCTCCGGCGATCACCCACTAAATCCCCGAATATCCACCCCATTAATACGTTTTGCCACGGTCTAGAATACAACTGGATAGTCTTGACACTCCAGTGACCATCTGAAGGATGTTTGCAGAAACTTACATTGGTTTGTTCCGGCGCAATGGCCTGTGATGGGTGTGGCGGAGTGGGAGGTGACCGGTGGCTGAGAGGAGACAGATCGGCCGAGCGGGAGAGTGCTCTTGGCTGCCACGGAACCTCCCTATCGAGCAGCCCTCCCGGGATCGGGTGTCACTGGTAATGTAAAGACCTCGGCCAAGCAATCAATCGGAGTGGGGTGAAGTGGACGCGTCGTAGTGTGCCCGCCCGGTCTGGGGGCGGTGACGGGGCACTCGAGCTGCAGCGGTGGGGACAGGCGATCCCACGGCAGGATTGGTTGCCATCTGGGCACCTATGCTGGCCCTGCAATGTAGGTCAAGGGGCACCAACAGCAAGGAGGCATTGGGAGCTGAGACGTGGCTCAGATTTCTGTCCTGACCTGCAGAGACGCAAGGCGTGGAGGTGATGCGATCCGGGATTTGAACTGGGCCGTGACCGCCACTGCCAGGAGAGCTGCACAACAAGAGTTGATGGAGATATAGGGGTGCAAAGGTGGTCTCTGCTGCCCCCGGGGCATACAGTGAACTGCATTGAGTACCCATTTTCCGCAGGTCACCAGGGAAGGGGGCACTGCTTCGGACGTGTACACACCGCATTGCATTGCCCATTCGTTGGGGTTCTTTATTGATGAAAGAAGGCCCTCGACACACAACTGACACAGAACAAGCATATTGTGATCCACATATCTGTGGTAACTCTCAAGCCTGTATCGCTGAGGTGCATGGGTCCTGAGTGGTGCGATAAGCCACCTTATAACAAGATGTCGAATCCAAATTTGCGCACCCTAAAATGGACACTGTGGCTGAAAGGAGTGAAGTCCATGGTCAGAAACAGGCAGCGAAGGATGGTGCCCCTACTCTCCAGGAAATATTAGCAGCCATTCAAGGAGTACGTTCTGCACTAGAAAGTAAGATTGACGCGGTCACCTTAGCAGTAGCTCTAATGATTGCAGACCCACGCATTATGGGAGAACGTGTGAAAGCCACAGAGAATTCCGTCTCTATGCTCCAGGTGTCTACTAAAGCGATGGAATGGAATGTGAAAAAACAACTGCAGAACTAGAGGTGAAACTCGAAGATTACAAAGGGCGCTCACACAGAAATAATGTTTGCATCCTAGGGGTGCCGGAGCGAGCTGTGGGCCTAGCTGCAGACCTATTTGTTGAAGATCTTATCCAAAAACACTTGCAGCCCTGCACCCTTCCTCATTACTTCTCATACCAGGGAGCCCACCGCGGCTGGGTGCGACTCTGCACCCCATCCTTGTAAGGATTTTCAACTTCAGAGATAGAGACATAATTAATTCTTCAAACTGTCCGATCGGCCCTACCTATAAAATATGACAACTCTACTATCACTTTTTTCCTGTACTTTACAGAGAAAGTTCAGAATTTGTGGCACTCATTTCTGGAGGTCTAACAGACTCTCAGTGATAAAGATATCAAATATGCAATGCTGTTTCTGGCCAGACTTCGAGTAGCGGCAGAGGGCAGAGGGGTGGAGGACTCCAGGAAACAAAAGATACAATCTCAACCGGCAGAAAAGGGGGCAAGAGTAGTATCAACCAGGTTTGAAACAAAGTGAGGGACCAAAGACGAAGGACAAGAGAACCAGAGCTTGCTGGTCATAGTTGGATCTATAGAGACATTGGAGGAAGCAAGATAGCATTAGTCACTCCAAATAGGCAAAAGGATATCCCCCGGAACTGTTGAATCCAATTGTTGTAATTGATTAAACTCTCAATCTTTGTTTTTATTAGTACAATCGAAGGAATCAAGCATAAGCTTGTTGGACTCAAAGTAACCTGTATTATATTAAAGTGGCATAGCTGCTGCATGCTTAGGGGATGAGACCGTGGGGGTGGGTGGTCAGCTGAGACGCACTCCCCAATGTTGATTTATGAGAGAAGGGGTACACAGGCACTCTGCAAGGTTGGGGGCGTGGTCAGTTCCAAGTCCACTATGCAGGGAAGCTGGGAGGGGCGAGGGGGGTTGGTTCACTGGTTGGAATTACAGAGTTTATAGGCACTCACCGCGAATAATGAAAGCAACAGTTCACAGTACATGTTGAGGGCAAAAGACCGTTGCAGGACAGGACGTCTCGCAAAATGTTTTGTGACTATCAGCCGGGTTGCTATCCATCCAGCTGTCCCCTGAGGCCCTGTGGAGATACCATGGCCCCCAGGATCGTGTAAACTAGGAGCATGAGATGCATAGCAACATGAAAAAAGTGTCCCCCTTCCATAAATTTAAAATCCTTGATTCATTGGGGCAATTCATAGCTCTGTCAGGGTACTGGGATGGGTGGCCATTAAATATTATGTCCCTCTACATTCCTCCAAACCTGCATATCCCCACACTTGCAGACCTTGGTACACATATAGTCAACCTGCCCGAGGGGGGAATTACTTATAGGGGGGCGACGGCATCACGGCTCTTAGTGGAGGATGGGACCGCTGGCCAGCCAGACAGAGAGAAGCACCTACGAGGGCCCTAGAAGAATTTCTTTTGGCTATTGGCCTAGTCGATGTCTGGCGGATGTATAATCTTTCAGTCCGCTAGTATACTTTTCACTCTGTGGTTCATTGAAGTTTATCTCACATAGATTATATGTTTGGAATGGTAGACCAGCTCTCAGTATTTAGGGAGTTGATTTACCTCCCGAGGGGTATCTCGGACTACTCACCACTTAGTGCACTTTACGGTAATACACCTATATCTAAGGGACAGGGAGTGGCACTTAACCCTTGGTATTTAAAAATTCCAAACATGAGGAGGGCATAGCAGAAGCAACAACAAACTATTTTAACGAAAACAAGGGGTCAGTAAACTCAGCCAAAAATAATGTGAGAAGCTAATCATGGAGTAATCAGGGGCAGGGGATCTCTCTATCTCTTGGTATAAAAAGGAGAGAGAGAGAAACAGTCGACAGTAATAGAAGATGAGATTCAGCAATTAGAGTCTGAGCTATTATTGTCAGATTCACCGGAAATCAAAAACAAATTGCAAATTAAACAGAGAGAAAAAAAAGACATTGCCGAAGAAGCAGGTAGAGCCCAACATCGAACCACACTGCACTGCATATACAAGGTGGGAGACAACGCGGGCAAATTGTTCGCGTGGCTAGAGAAATGAGAGAGGGCGACCAGATGGGAGTTTGAAATTACCCCAGATGGGGGGAATCTACTTAGTGACAGGCAGGAAATAGCGGAGGATTTTGCAACATATTACAGACAATTGTATACACCATCCGGGTCGTCCACCCAGACTGAAGCCAGAGAGCTGTTGGCCACTCCTAATTTGCCCTCCCTGGATGAGACAGACAGGGAGACTCTGGCGTAGAACTGACTAAGAAAGTGGGGCTCAGGAGGCAGGTAAACAATGGGCCCAAATGGCCTCCTGAACGAATTATACCAACTAACTACTTCCAAAATTGCCCTGTATCTTTTGCAAATGTATCAAGTAAGTGTTATACTGGCTATCCTACCCGAAAGTCAAAGATTGGCTAACATTGTCGTAATACATAAAAGTAGGAAACTACCTGAAAAATGTGCCTCATATTGACCTATATCTTTACTCAATGTAGAAGTCAAAATCCTGGCCAAAATCCTTGCTACTCAATTGGCTCCTCTGCTGCATAAGTTAGTCCACCCGATCAATCAGAATTCTTACCAAATAGAAATTGGTACTGGGAAGGGCTGATGACATCAAGAAAGAGGCAGTCATAATTTCATTCGACGCCAAAAGGGCATTTGGTATGATAGAGTGGGCCTTTCTCTTTTCTGCCTTGGAAAGATTCGGTGAAAACTTCATAGCGTGGATACGGCTTCTCTACTCCAAAACCCTAGCACAAGTCACGGTAAATGGAGGAAGGTCATCTATCTTTAAATTGCAAAGGGGCACAAGGCAAGGATTTCCCCTCCCACCATTAATATTTGCACTAGTGTTGGAACCACTGGTGGTATGGATTAGAGGGGATCATCTGTTCAGAGGTCTCAAATGGATGGAAGACTTGGATGATAGAATCTCCGTATATGCAGATGCAATACTTCTCTGGCTAACCCCTACTCCTCCATACACAGAGTGCTACACATATTTACCCTGTTTAAAAAACACTCAGGATACACCATACACTGGAAGAAGTCATTATTATACATCCTTCAGGGCCCATGTATCAACCTTCCCAGGGTTTGCACGGCGCAGAGAGTTACCAAAGGGTTTCGTTACCTGGAAATCTATGTTACCACAGACCCCGTGGTCTTTAATAATCGCGATTTAGACCCCCACATCGATTTCAGGAAGACGTACAACACTGGAAGACACTCCTCCTGTCACTATTAGGCACAGCCTCCCTACATAAAAGGATGGCACTTCCTTGTTTCGTCTACATCCTACAAAACACCTCACACCCAGTTCCTTCAAAGTATTTTCGAGCTATAGAGTCACAGGTACAAACCCTTCTCTGGCATAGCAGAATCCACTAATAGCATTGACCACGTTGACAAAGAGCTGATATGATGGAGGAATCACCCTCCCGGCAATACAGTATTATTATTGGGCAGCACAACTCACAGTGATCAATGGGTCCATTCGCCACAAACTGAACCAGCATGTAGGATGGATAGGTATGATATAGAGCAGCAATTCCCAATCTGCGCGCCGTGGCACCTCAGTGCTCTGTGAAAAGTAACCAGGGGAAAAGCACACAGATGGAGAAACGGAAGCCTTCAGTGTACTGCAGTGCACTCTTGACCTGTATTTTTGTGAGATGAGAATTATATGAAGTTTCGGCAACTAAATAAAACAGCACAAACCATTAAAAACTGCATGCATTCCTCAGTAGATAAACCGATGTTTAGTTGGACCCCCGCTTCCATGCAGCCAGCTTCATCATGGCTGCTTGGAGCTTATGCTGCCAGGAAGCCGTGCGCTCAACAACCTAGCACGGTGCTTCATTCTCCACAAAACCAACTGAAAGGGCCAATTCCCGACATCAGATGATTGTGAGCATCTGCCGCTGTGGCCGCCGTCGCATTCAGCTGCTGCAATGCCGAATTATCGGCTTTGTTATCCCCAGGAGATCGTGCCTCAAGATGGCGCTTGGTGACTGAGCGGGCGAGCTCTGGAGTGGGCCCCTGGGAAACCACTCTGGAACACTTGGCAATTGAGCCTCTACCACCGAGATGATAATCCTACATCCGGACCCCTTGACCCGAATGTTCTCAGCGCTGTGCCCGTCCCTACCGCGTGCTGTTCATAAAAATCCATGACACCAAGTCTGTGCCCAGGCCCATATTTAATCTGTGAACTTGCCACTGATAAGGGAGACCAAGCACTTTGGCGGATGGAGCTACCTCAATTGATGTAGAGGAGAAGGGCTATGGACCTCCCCCTCAACCGTCACCTACCCCCCTGGACATTGGACAGTCAATTTCCTTCTGCCTCTCGCCCTATCTCACTCCTCGTTCCCCTTTTACCCTTACTCTCCTTACCCTCCCTGGCGCTATTAATCTTGTGTCAAACAACCAATGTAACCCATACCTGATTTAACCTAGAGACCTAGCCATATGACTGATGCCTGATGGAGCTACCCTGTGAGCTAAAGGGGAGACTGGCTGTGATTCCCTCCTCGACCGTCATCTACCCAGTCGACCATTGATCAGATTTTCCCTTAGTCTCTTCATACCCTCTACCCTCTCTTCCTCTCCCTTCTCAATCCCCCTTTGCCCCTATCCGCTCTATTTCTCTCCACTTCTCGTTCTTCAATGTATCGCATATATTTATCTATATCCTTTTACCCTTCTTAGATCCTTTTACTTCATCTTCTATTCTCTTGAAATGTTCTCCTAGTATTTGATGTAATTGTGTATTTATTTATTTATGTATGCGTTTTTATGTAGCGCGGACTTTACCCGAAGGTGTCAGAGAGCTTCACAAACTGATGTAATTTTGTTATTTATGTTGAACCTTATGTATAACACTCCTCCCTGCCCCCTGTCCGCTGTACAGGCCCCCCCCACCACCCAACTGTTCCTTATCGGCCTCCATGATTGTGCCCCTTGCCAAAGCCCTCCCTCGCCCCTTGTTGGGGAAGGATTCTAGCATTCCTGTCCTGGAATCTCAGATACCCCTCTGAGAGAGTCCACAGCGTTAAGGGATTCTTCACTTAGCGGAGGTCTTGGATAGTTCCTTTTATCTCTGTATGGGACCCCTTTCCAAAGCACTCCCTCTCCCCTTTTTGGGGAAGGATCCAATATGTAGGCCTTGGAGTCTCAGAGACCCCTCTGAGAGAGTCCACTGCGTAAAGGGAACCTCTTGCAGCAGAGATGGGGAAATGATACCACTTCCCCTGGGTTCACAACTTACTGGACTTTGGACGCAGCTTTCACTCATCTACCGGTTTGTGTACCCGTTACCCTCACCGTCTTTCCATGCTGTGTTGCTCACCCTCCCCTCCTCTTACCCTCCTTTACTCTCTGTTCTACTTCCCCTGCTCCTACTCCCTCCCCTGAATCTCTCCTCTTGCCTGCTTATTCTTTTACGTATATGTCCTTATTGTCTATCTCGACCTTACATGTAACTATGTTGTTATGTTCTAACAACTGTGTAACCTTTATAACGATGTAACCTGCAACTATGGTCTGATACTCATGTAAATCGCTCTGATACCTCCGGGTCTAGCCAGCACTATATAAAACCTTTTAAATAAATAAATAATGTTCCAAAAAACGATTTTATGGACACTAACCTTTCCATAGTGAGGCACAGCTGCAAAGACTTGTGTTTGCCCCATGTGAAAATGTAATCTGGTCAAATATCTTTTGCAGAGTCTTCGAAATAAAATCTGGGCCGTACGTAAACCGGCTACTCTTTCTTTTTTGTGGGAGATGTTAACATAATATGGAGATTTTAGTAGTCTGTTTTGTAATCTGCTTTTGTAAAGTTTGTTTCTGTGGTCTGTTTCCATGTGCTACTCCTACAGTCAGTTTTCACATGCTACTCTGGAAAGCAGCAGAAGTGACTTCTTTACTTTTAGCTAGCTCATCTAATGGCTTCAAAGTGTGAGTAGAGGGTGGCAAGGTTGTGGATAGTTTTTAGGCAATATTGTCGTTCCTTGCTGTGGTTCTAGTATCAGTGCTTGTGCTGGCAGTATTTCTCGTACCCAAGAAAGCCACACTAGTAAAGTCTGGACTTTCATATTTATCTGTAGGATTTGCATGGCACCTCCAATTGGATCCCTTTTGTGATTATCACCACTATATTCCATTCTTCCAAAATTTCACATGCCTCATCATACAACCGGCACCAGCACACGATTCAGCCATGGATGCCATATTTCCCCCATCTTTGCAAACAATGCAGTATGTTGCATAGTTCAACATATGTTAGTGACAGAGCACTAAAAACGCATGCACACATACATGCAAAGTTTGGTGTAAAAACAATAGTTCTTCAAAACTCATTTGTGAGTCAAATGACTACATGTAAAAGGTCTTACCGCGAACTGTCACGCATATCATAGCCTACCATTGACACACTTTCACAGACTCCATGATTTTAATACCTTCATCGGCTTCATCCAAATTATTTTCAGGGAGAAAAATTAAAGTAACCCTGAGGCTGTGCTTACATTCCCCCCTACTTGCCAAAAAAATGTAACATAATAGGGGGCCACGGCCAACAGCCAATAGCTCAAAAGTTTGGGAACCACTGATATAGAGCCAGGGTTCAATCACAGAGCTATCTACGGTGGGAGGCAGAGTGCACCTAGACATACACCAACTTCAACAACAATCACACTATGGAACACCTTATCGGCCGCATTGGGTTGGAAGGATAAGAGCACTATGACCACCCCACTCTGGGATTCAGTGCGCCTCGGACTGGTGGCAAACAGCTGTGTTTTGACAAATGGGACCTCATATGTCTCTCTAAAGTTGGAGACTTATGGGTGGGAGGGAAGATTCTACGCTTTTCAACCCTCAAAGAGACTATGAACTCGACCCAGCTGAGACATTTTGCTATCTTCAGATACAGAGCGCACTGCAAAGATCCATTCCTGGCAGTGCGAAGCTCTCAGCCTCCTCCTCTTTAGAGGATAGGCTTTTAGGTGACTATTTGAAGGAAAGGGCAATATCACTGACGTACAGGAAAATACTAAACAATTCACCTGACACCCTGGGGAAAATACGTGCTAAATGGATGGCCAACCTAGGAGACATAAGTGATGAGGAATGGCTGGAAGCACTTGCATCCCCTCAGGATGTGGCCATGCATTCCCGATTTAGACTAGTACATTTTAAAGACCTTGCATAGGACATACTATACAAGCACAACACTAGCTAAGATGGGCATAATTGACTCGCCACAGTGCCCCAGGAAGTGTGGTAAAATGGGTAAGTTTTTGCATTTGTGGTGCGACTGCCCAACTATGTGGGAATATTGGAACATGGGGGCATATTACCAACAACTAGCGATAATTTTTGTCTCTAACTTGTTTAGAGACAAAAATTATCGCCGCACATCGGCGATTTTTATCGCAGATAAACCTTGCTATTAACAATGTTTATCGCAAATGCGATAAAAAACGGCCGAAATGCATGAATATCGCTGAAAAGTCAGCGATATTCATGCATTATCGAGCAAATGCTCTTAGCCATGTTATCCACCTCCCATTGGATAACATGGCTAAGAACTGCTCAGGGCAGGTGTTAGCTTTTGGAGATATTCCCGCTTAGCGCGAATATCTCCAAAAGTTGGTAATAGGAGATAGCGATGTTAGCGACTGTTTTCAGTCTCTAACATCTTGGCACGCCCACTTTGCATCTCATTAGTGATAAATATCACTGACATGCAAAGTGGGGCCCAAGATGGTCGCTATCTCCTACTAGCTGTCGCTAACTGGTGTTAGCGACAGCTTGGTAATAGGGAGATAATTTTATCTCCGCTTTCTTGGCTTTTAAAGCCAAAAAAGCGGAGATAAACCCCCTTGATAATATGCCCCTAAATTATTTCACGAATGCTGATACTGTGTGGGAGGAAAGTTGTGGCCTCTCTCCTATGGTGCTTTTAAATATCTGGGAGAAATCTGACCTACCGGCAGGAGAAAGAATCTGGGTCTCACTAGGCTTTATGGTATCAAAACGTAATATCGCAAGGAAATGGAGGGCAGAAGCGGGACCTATGTATCAGGACTGGGAGGCAGATATGGACTAGTGTATGCAAGCTGAAAGGTTGGTCTACGAAGGAAGAGGTTGCCCACATAAATGGTCAAAGATCTGGGGGAGATGGAATAAAAGCAGAGGGATAATCTGCTTACCTGTTGATGGAGTTTCCCCAACCAGGGGGCAATAGGGACATATGAATATAAGATATGCATTGGATAAATGAGGCAATCAGCAAACAGCAATGGGGGGCAAAACGCACAATATGATAATGATAATGGACGCCAGTCTTGATATATGTAAGAAATGTAAAGTGTGAACTTGTGCCAGTTTAAGTTTCGATTATGGTACTTGGTTTGCTGTCAATTTTCAATAAAAAGATATAGTTCTCAGTTGTCACTCCTGCTTACTAAAGGCCAAAATCATCCTTGCTTCACCCTCACTCTCTCGTTTCCTGTCACATTTATTTTGATTACTGCCACTGTTACCAAATAGTAGACTTGCTCTACTTGAGTCTTCTGTTGTAGTTATGGCTAAATATATGCTTCACGCAGAATATCCTCGGCGAAAAATATTGATTTAGACTCACTTCGGGCCTTTTTCAAATCTGAATCACTACTATAAATTATTTTGAGCCGTAGCATTTCTCCATATGGGATACTGCGGATGAATTGCCGAGGGTGGAAGCTACTGGCATGCAGCAACGAATTTCCAGCTGTCTATTTCCTGTGCAAAATGTTTTCAATCCTGTCATTTCTAATGAATACATGCACAACTCAAAAAATCAATGTTATGTTATGTTATGTTAATTTAATTTATTCAGCGCACAGCTGCTCCAGCGAAGGAGCATCCCGGCGCTTGACAAGGTAGCCAACACAACACAACTAAGGAGAGAATGCACTAAAAGGGAACGGACTCAGGGAAATAAAAAAGTCTTGATGGCCCAACGAAATAGAAAGAGGTTATCAGATGCACGTATCTTTAAAGGGAGGGAGTTCCACAGGGCAGCAGCCCGTACTCGAAATGAGCGGCCTCCAGCTCGGCTAAGTTTAAACCGAGGGACCACTGCTAGGTCCTGACCAAGAGATCTCAACGAACGGGCAGGAACATAAGGCGTCAGAAGATTCGTGAGAATCGGGGCAGAGAGGCCCTTAAGAATTTTGTAGGACAAGCAAAGAACTTTAAATTGAATTCTCTGCTTGACTGGAAGCCAATGAAGGGAGCGTAGAGTATTGGCAGCGGAGCAGAACCTGGGCAGACCGACCACCGCTCTGGCTGCCGCATTCTGGACACGCTGCAGACGTGCAATTTCAGCTTGATTCACCCCTACCAAGAGAGAGCTGGCATAATCAAGCCGAGAGAGCACCGTCGCCTGCAGGACCAGCTGCCTGGTAAAAGCATCAAAAAATGTCAATGCTGGTCTTAGTCCTTGCAGGATGCCAAAACAACTGGCGGCAGTTCTCTTGGTATGGGAGACAAAGTTAAGGGCGGGATCTAGCCACACTCCGAGATTTTTTGTCTCAGTTACCGGAGTCGGGGTAAGCCCCAGTTCCGGTGGCCACCAAATGTCACCCCACAGTTCCGATTTCTTGCCGATGATCAGTATCTCCGTTTTTTTTGCGTTCAGCTGCAGAGTCCCCGCTGAGCGTGACCGCCAGCTGAGTGTCGTCAGCATATGAGACCATGGTCAGGCCCCACTGCTTGAGGACCTCAGCCAGCGGTCTCACGTACAGATTGAAGAACGTGGGGCTCAGCGAGGATCCCATCAGGACGGCATCAGGACCTATTGTTGATGTGAATTTAAGATTGATTTCATTGCAGTTAATCTTAGTCAAGCATTTTTTGTGCACTTTCTCTTATCCCCTCCATATAACAGATAAATCATCAATGTAACACAACCAGAAAATCACGTTTATCCAACAGCTCACTGTAGTTCCCCATGAGGACCCTCTCCTCCCACCATCCCATGTGAAGGCATGCATAGCTGGGGGAGAAGCTGCCCCCATGGCAACTCCATGGATCTGTTGGAAGATTTCACTGTTGAACATAAATAGATTGTTCTCCAAGCAAAATTGCGTCATACTTAATAACAGTTTACTGTTTTCATATAGCCAAATTGGTCTACTGTTAAATAAATATTGCATTACTCTAAGTCCATATCTATGATTTATACTTGTATAAAGGGTGGAAACATCCAGAGTCATATAAAGATAATAATCCTGATGCCAAGGAGTATCGTAGATTTGTCTAAGAAAATCTCCTGTGTCCGGGATAAAAGATGGCAAACAACGAAAGTACTCCTGCTAAAATAAATCAATATAGCAAGATGTATTCTCCAAGAGTTTATTTGTAGTGGAGATGATAGGCCTGCCAGGTGGCTTTGTAGGATTTTTATGAATTTTTGGAACAAAATAAGTAACTGGCATTACTGGATGTTCGTTCCGTTAGAATTTATTTTCAGCAGTATTGAGCAAACCACCATTTTTCCATGATAAAAGCTTTGAATAGACTATATATACGATTATTGTGATGGATTTTTGTATGATTGGATTTCTGAAAGCTCAATAAAAAGATGTTTTAAAAAAAAGAAAAGAGGGGCCACAATATTTACCTGATTCGCTAGTATCTAAGTGTAGATCATAAACTGGCTCGGACTATCTACAAAACAAAGTTAAGCTTTATACTCCTCAGAGAACTCTTCACTTTGAAAATCTTTCTTTAGCCAAAGTTCCTCATATTAGAAAGGCAAGGACATGGGGAAGATCTTTCTCCTACCTGGGCCCCTCTCTTTGGAAAAAGCTTCCGCTGTCTCTCAGGTGCATTAAGCCGACACGTGACGTGGTTATGGTAACAATAACATGAGGTATTGCGATGCTTGCTAATGTCTTTGTATGGCTACCATGAGACAACCTACTAATTGGTAGTCAATGGCTGACACACTAATAGAATTCAGTCTTAATCTCCAAGCTATTTAAACCATTGCATGTCTAAGGATCAATTTAAATTGAAGCACATTAATCAAATTACAACAAATCTCATGATGGCTTCCAAAGCATATCAAACAGACTCATATATTTATGAAAGGCCCTGAAGACAGCATGGCACCATCTAATACCTTAGTCTCTGTAGGAGCTTTTCCTAAATAATTGGTAACTGTAAAGATTGAGTAAATTCAATGGTTTTAGCAGGCATTGCTTACAGACATCAGAAGACTGAGATACTACCCCATAGCTTCTCTCTGTTTCTGAGGACACCTGGTTCGATCTATCTTCTATCTATCTATCTATCTATCTATCTATCTATCTATCTATCTATCTATCTATCTATCTATCTATCTATCTATCTATCTATCTATCTATCTATCTATCTATCTATCTATCTCTTTCTCTCTCTCTCTATCTGTCTATTTTACATGGTTAAGCCTTCCTACTGAATGAGTGATTTCAAAACTCAGAGGTATTTTAAAGAAAAGTGTTTAACTATGAATTATTTCCCATAGTGTACAGCCCTGAATTCATTTGTAGGATATTTATCTTCCTAAACAAATAACAAAGTTAAACATAACATTTATTTTTTCTGTCAGTGCTGGTTAAATAAACATGTTTTCACAATGACAGTGCTGCTCTTTATCTTTAATCTTAATCTGCACGCCTGACAAAATCACCTTTGCAGGCCCGTCCCTAATGCAAGCATTTACCAGTGAATCCTCCCTGTGTGTGAAAACATATGTTATAAAACCAGAAGCCTGTCAGCACAAAGCTACACTGTCGAGCATTGCACTGAACTTTATTTTATTTTCTGCCTTTATGCATATCTTGTTGGATCTACTACAAAAGAAAACCACATTTTAGAATTTATGTTTTTAATCTCCTTACAATGTGTTTCAGATTTAAAATTTTATTTTGAAACTGCGCATGGTTGCATAAAACACTTTTAAATATTAACACAAAATCCACCCACAAAACAACCCACACATTTTTCTTAACACTGACAGACATAGTTGCTGTCTACAGCAAACAATGAATACTAAACAAATGATTCTCAAATCTTCTAAAGGGGAGTAAAATCATTAACAAAACATGAAACATTAAAAAGACATAACTAACAATATGACAATATGCCATCTTGAGTTTCAAGTACAAATTATATATATATATGTTCACTGAAAAAAGCAATGGTTACAGGGATGTTATAGTTAGGTTCTGAATTTGCTCGCACAAAACCATTGAAATTTAGCAGTTATAGTTGTGCTTAACTTTAGTAACTATAGCTCGTGCCCTAAGTTACCTATAACTCTTGCCCCCGCCATGCACAGTTTTTTCATCAATAATTATTGCAAATGTTGCAGTGATAATATCAATGATGCTATAGAAGGTGACATCAATGATGTAATGTGTGGAGTAATTGCACGAGTTATAGTTACCATAGGGTGCACGTTATAGTTACTTGAGACAGCATGCCTGCAGGCATGGACACAGATGAAATGATGGCTCTTGTATGTAGGGAGCTTCATATTTAGCAGCTCCCCGCATGCAGGAGCAATGTCAGCTTCCTTAGAAGGCAGGGAGCGGGCTGGGTCAGCGGGGGCCTTAAGGCTCCCCCTGCGGTCCCCATCATATCACACTGGGTGCCCTGGGTGGGTTCCAGGGCACCCAGGGAGATGTGGCTGGGTTCTGAGGTATGGGATTCCCAGGGCCAAATTTGGCCCAGGCAGGGGGGACGTGGGCCCCCGCCCTATTGAATTTTGGCCTGCCCTGGGGAAAGGGGTCCACAGGCTGAAATCTACCCGAGGGGGTTACATGGCCCCTTCCCCCATTGCAAAAGAGGGCAAAAAGTTGGCAGGGAAACTAACAGAAAAGGCAAAATGGAGGGCTTTAAAACAAACAGGAAAGGCTAAACATAGGGCTGAAAAATGAGCAGAAAATGAAAAATAGAGGGCAAACAGAGGATAGAGAAACAAGCAACAACGGCTAATCAGAGGGCAAAACAATGAGCAGAAAAGGCAAAACATAGCAGAAGAGGGCAAAACAGAGGGCTCTCAGACACTCACACATCCTTTCACAGATCCACTCAAACTCATGCACCCACTCACAGACCCACTGAGACAACCATGCTCCCATTCACAGACCCAATTGGAGATTCAAGCTCCTACTCACAGACCCACTCAGGCATTCACACACCCATTCACACACCCACTCACAGACCCGCTCAGATTCTCATGCACCCACTAAAAGAGCCAATCAAAGACTCATGCACTCACTCAAAGACCGACTGAGAGACTCATGTACTCACTCACAGACCAACTCAGACTTACATATCCACTGCCAAATCCACTCATACACTCACACACCCACTTACAGACCCACTGAGAGACTAACACACCCACTCACAGTCCCACACAGATACTCATGCACCCACTATCACCCCATTCAGAAGCTGAAGCACTCACTCACAAACCCACTCAGAGACTTTCACACACACTCACAGACCCACTCAGAGACCTATACACTCACACACAGACCCACTCAGAGACTAGCAAAGCCACTCAGAGACTGACACACCGATTCACAGACTCACTCAGACACTCATAGAGGCACTCGCAATCCTACTCTGACACTCTGATACCCAGACATGGGCCCACTCAGAAACTCATGCACCCACTTAGACACTCATGTACTCACTCACACACCCATTCAGATCTCACGCACCCACTCACACACCCAGAGAGACACTTATACAGCCACTCCCAAATCCACTCAGACACTCACACACCCATTGAGACATTCATGCACTCACTCAGTCACCCATTGAGATACTTATGCATTCACTCAGACACTTATTCTCAAAGGTCAAAGGTTACAATCAGGAATAACATTAAAAATAACCTTAGAAATTCACTTAGAAAAACGAAAGATTATAGCGATATTATAGTTAGAAAATTACATTTAAAAAACTTAGAAATTCACTGAGAAGACTGAAGGTTACAGGGACGTTATATTTAGGCTCAGATTTCACTCGTGTACAACCATAGAAATTCAGCAGTTATAGTTACCTGACCTAACTATAACTTATGCCCCCGCAATGCACTGCTTATGACTTCACACATTACATCACTCATGACATGGTCAGTGACATCACTCATGACATCTCAAATGACATCACTGCAACATTATCCAGTGAGTGTAAGTATTTCATAAACGCTTCTGAGACTTACTGCATAAGTTAAATTACTATTCTTTTTGTACTACTAATAAGTGATACTATTTCTAACTAACCATGCCAAGGGGACAAGGGTCTCCATGAGGCTACCGATATCTTTTTTGAATATGTCCCCAGTAAGGTGGTGGTTGCCAGGGCCCAGGATGGTCCGATATGCCCCTCCTTTACCAATGTATAAGCCTCAGGGAGCTGGAGGACCCTGGGGCATTTATAATCCCCAATAGGGGACCCCTCTTTTAATTTCTGCATGTCCCCGGGCCTATTAGAATAGAAGAAGAGCCGGAGCCCACGCTTCTTTTTAAAAAATGTTCAGCAGGAGCTGAGGATCTAACGTGGCTCCTTGCAAAAATTAAACTAAACAGAAGCATATTTGGAGTAGCAGGCTCCCTGTGGGCCCCCAAATCCCTACCCTGCCCCTTCTCTTTTCCTGGTTGAAATATTTTTATCAGATCTCAGCAAAAGATTGGGAGGGTTTGTGGTGCCTTTGCACCCCTATATATACAAATCAGGATTTTCCTTAATATTTCAAAAACTACTGAACTGATTTACGCCACTTTACATAAAGTTCGCTTTCTGGACCAACGGTACCTTTCTGCAAAATTCTGTGTAATTCCGTTCCACAGTTCGGGCTCTAGTAATGTCTAAAGTCTCTATGTGAAATAACATGGGGAAAATGCGTTTTGGGACCCCCCATATTCTCGCCCGCTTGACGGATCACCATGAACTTTTCAAGATAGCAGCTGGCGTGAGCTTTATAACAGTTTTGAAAAGTTTGCGAAGATTCGTCATACGATGCCAAAGTTATTTCCAAATAAAAAACGCTCTTTCTATAGAAACTACATCCTAACTATGCCTACTGGCAACTTATAGTAGGTAATATATATATCGGAAGTGGGGACATGGGCAAGGTGATGCCACAATTTCAAAGAAGAAAATAACATGTCTAATGAATTGGATTTTAAAAAATTTGACCAACGAGTGACATTAAGAGCGCGGAACCGAGAGTCTCAAAAGCCGACGGGAAGAGGTGCAGAAGGAGGAAGCAACGACAAAGAGACAGGAAGACAAAACAGAAATACCAAAAAGACATGGAACAATAAGTATCCAATGAGGGAACGAGTAAGGGTGGGTCCATTAGAAATGTATGAGTTAACCCTAACAACATCTGAGGAGTAGATCCTAACGCTCTGACTTTCATTTTGCCCAAAAAACACTTTCAACTACCCACAAGCCAGGATTGATACTTTTAAATTCATTAGGAAATTAAAGCTCCTGAAAATCCACACCACCATGGAGAAACCCCCAAATACAAGGACTGAACAGAGCCAACCAATGACAGTGATAGGAGGTACTACTATTGTGGATCTCTCCACTCTAAGAACCCTCAGACAGCTAAAATTGGGGATCAATGATCCGGATACAGAACTCACAATTCAGGATGTCATTAGGGAAGAAAATATCAACATTGGGGAAGCAGCAGTAACACCTTTTAGATCACACTTAAGGACGACCCCAACCACAGTGAGGGATAATATAGACATATTCCACAAATTAGTAGTTGAAGGCCTAAAACAAATGCATAGAAGGGCCAATGAAATTGAAGAAATAAAAATGCCAGTGAGTGGAAATATTATGATTTGGTGTCCAAATCAAGAAGGACCAAACAGGTGGTAGTACGAAATTCACTAATTTCTTTCATTGTTTTTCCACTCTTGCAATTCTTGGGCCCCAAGTAAGGCCGCCACTGAATGCCAATATCTGACATTTTGGGCCTCTGCTGAACGTTGTTGCCCCAGTGCTGTGTGACTTATCTTGGCTTTTCTTGTTTCCCCTCCTGAGCAGTAACAGACTTTCTTAACTGAATCTACTGCCAAAATCACCTGCCGCCGCACTGACCGCGTCCTCACCAGACCTGACTATCCAAAGAGTCCTCACTTGAATATATATTCTTTCCTGTCTTTAATATTTATCCCTTCGTAACCTCCTTGCAATCACCGTAACGTTTTGAAGTTTTAGATGGTAACCTCTATCTCATACTTTGAATGTGCTTCCTCTAGAATCAGATATAAAATTGTGTAACTGACAAAGGTTCGCACTGATGTTCTACTGCCACCTATACTCAAGTGTTCTAACACATTGCTCAATGTGAACTGATTTGGGTCTTTCAATTCGGCAACTTGTGCAATGGCCTCTCCTGTTAACCTATTCTCTTGTGTCTGCTCTAATTGGTAATCTTTCCTCTGTTGTTTTACGGACCTCCCTCTCTCACCTTCTTCCCTCAATGTGCTTCCCTCCCCTTCACTTCAACTCGCTTTACTCCTACGCTAACCTTTTATTCATTCCCAAATTGCCCTATTTTACTTTCATACCTCAACTGCATTGGAATGTCCCTATTTCTTTAATCTTATTTTCCTCTCTACCTTCTACTTCATTATGATCATCTTTTTTTCCTGGATCCCCTAAGTCCCTCAACTGCTCATCACTCCGCAACTACCAGCGTTTAAGCTTGTCTTAGTTTTATGGTTTTTATAATTTTCTCTCAGGATAACCTATCCTCCTGTGTATGTTCTAATTTGGCACTTCTTCTTCCATGTTCTACTAGCCTTCCCCTCTCACTTTTCTCCCCAATTGCTGCTCGCCCCTTTGCTTTAGCTCACTATATCACCCCAACCATCACCGACCTCACTCTCTCCCCTTCTTTCCCCGATTCTCCATTTGCTTTACTACTCTCTTTTCATTCTTCCCCCTCTCCCTCTTCCCCACCTCAACTCAGTGACCTATCATGTACTCCCTCAACCACACCCTTACCCCTCACGACTCAACCCTCATCAGACATGGCATCAACTCATGGACCATTACTTACCCTCCTAATCTCTCAAAAAACACTAAGAATTTTTTTAAACATAAATTACTGATGTGGCATCCTGAAACATTAATTGTCGATAACTACCATAGCCTCTCCTCCCCTATAAAAAACAAATTACATCTTCTACTCCAAACGCCCTTCCAAATGAAAAAGCATCTTCCTTCGCCACCTCCCAGTATCCAAATCAAGCAAAATTCCTTTTGGATTTAAACTGTCTACTACCCTTTCTCCAGCCTTTTTCGGCAAAATTGACATATCCATATTTAAAACTGGTAATATTCTCAAACAATCCCCTGAACACCACCTCTTCATCTTTGAGTACCATTTCCAGAATCTGTCCTTCCTTCTATCCAAACCTTCGCCTATCCCCCATCTACCCAACCTCATGACGCCCTTTTGCTCTCTCCCTCTCCCTCAACTCTAATCCTCCCTCCCCTTGACGTCTCAACTGCTAATGCTGTCCCCAAAATCTCGACATCCAATTACTCAGTCTCTCCTGATACCCTTCCTCCCCCGGCCTCCCAACTACACCCTCGGCATCCAAAAACCTGTGCAGTCCTCTTATCCCTCTTCCCGTTCTGTCTCCATCTCCTCACACCAGATTTTCTTCCCCGATCAACAATGAACACATCCTGCACTCCACCTTTTTCTTAACCGCTTTCTCCCCTATTCCTTTAAGCCAGACTGTCCAACATAGAATGCAATCTCTCATCCTTGAAAACTGAACTCACACGACTGAGAGAAGATTTCAACTCCCTCTATTTCAAGTCCCTCTTCAATGGCTCTAACTTATTTGGCTCTGGCTCACAATGCATCTCTAATCCTAAACCGTGGAACACTACACCCCTCAGCTGCCGTACCCATAAGCCCCACCATACATCAAGCCATCGCACCTCGTCCGACCTTCTTGACCTCTGCAACTCCCATCTTCCAAATTCCTCGATTAATGTTCCTCCCCCCTCACTCCAGCATTCCTTTTATTGTGGGGACCAGCAGAATCTCCTCCTCTCCCCTCTCTTGTCTCCCCCAGACCCCCACCCCAACATTCCATCATCCATTCATGCTCTCCCCCAAAGACTTCCCTAAACCCCTCACCTGAATTCTCCCTCACTCCAACATTCCCGTTACTGTGGTGACCAGCAGAATCCCCTCCTCTCCCTTCTCCCCCAGACCCCCACCCCAAAGTTCCACCATCCATTCATGCTCTCCCCCCAAAAGACTTCCCTAAACCCCTCGCCTGCATGCTCGTGTCCTTCTGTTCGGCCGTCCGACATGCGATCGAAATATCAGAAACTATCCATAGCAAAGCTATTGACATCATCTTCCTCAAGGAAACCTGGCTCAATGACTACTCTACGTCCAGCCTTGACTTACTTTACCCTCCGGGTTACTCTAGCATCAGAAAAGACAGAACTGAGAGAATAGGGGGTGGATTAGTGATTATCTTTAAAAACTAACTTCTACTTTCCCTTGTCAAGAACTCTGACTGCAATACCTTTGAATACCTTTAAGCTAAACTTAAGTTTCAAGGTTCTTCCTCGACTCAACTGCATAATATCTACCACCCTCCTGGTGACCCTCTTCCCTTCATTGAGAAACTATCTGACCTTCTTCTCAATCCTCACTCTCTAACTCAAAAAATCTCTTCCTTGGAGATTATAATCTCCACTGGAATGTGACAGATGACCCCCTGAGTCAACATCCTCACTAATCTTCTAGAGATCAGTGACCTCAAACAACTCTGCCATTTTCCTACCCACTCCAAAGGGGCCACTCTTGGCGCCATCATTGCAAACAATGACGTTGCTTCCCTCTCCAACATCATCCCCATCGACTGGTCTGACAATCACCTCATTCTGTTCTCAATCGCCACCATGGCTCCACCCCCCACCAATAACATTGAAGCCACAAAATGGACCAGAAATCTTAAACGCATCCCCCCTGGTGAACCGGAGTCTAAAGTCCAAGCACAACTTCTTCTCACCCTTCTCCCCCTAAATGCTAACAAACTCACAGAGCCTTTTAACAAAACTGTCATCGATATCCTAGACCAAATTACCCCGTCAAAACTAAAAACCCTAAGAGCCATTCCATCTAAATTGTGGTTCAATTCTAATTTCAATGACGAAAGACGTGCCCAGGAGTGGACACTTCACATGGAAAAGCCAGGAAGGGTTCCTCAGCGGTATTCATACAAGCGCTGAGATGCCTCCGGGTAGTCGTGCGCTATACAAGTACCTCTACATTTACATTTACTTAGACTTACAGAAAGAACTTGGAGACAACACCTTTCCCCGCCCATCTTGCACTCCTCAGATCCGCCATAGCTATGTACAAGAAACACATTTCACTGAAAAGGCTTCCTTCTTCAGCACACAACTCAATTGTGCGAAAAATATACCCAGAGAGCCGTTCAAGATAGTTCGAAATGAAACTTTCTCTGTTCCTCCAAAATTGACAGCCGCAACTGATAGATGCAAAGAAATTGGTAACTTCTTCTCTGAAAAAATAGCCAACATAAACCAATCCTTCCTTGCATCTCAGATCCCTCCTTATCCCCTAGCTATCGCTAACTCTACTTCTCAACCTCCCTCCCTATTACCTCTCCCCCCTGGTTCCTCATACCTCTTTCCTGCCACTACCCCGAACAACCTTTCTAACTCAAGCCTGGCACAATTTCCACCCCGTAACTGAGCTTGAAGTCTCTAACATCATCTCTAAACTTAAACCGTCCTCACACACCAAAGACCCTCTCTCTGCTAACCTTGTCCATTAGCTTAAGCACATAATTGCACCTTATTAGACCTCTATCATCAACTCCTTCCTTACCTCTGGATGTGTCCCTGCCTCCCTCCAACTCGGAAAACTCACTTCCATTCTTAAAAATTCCAATGCCGATCCCAACAACCTTAATAATCTCTGTCCCATCTTCAACCTCCCCCTCCTTTCCAAAGCCCTTGAAAAATGTGCCCTACTTCAACTGGACAAACACATTGACACCTTTAACGTACTCGACTCCTTACAATCCGGGTTCCGAAAAGGCATCAGTACAGAAACTGCCATACTAAATATTGTTGATGACATCCACCACTCCCTAGATAATGATGAGACCTGTCTACTCATTCTCCTCGACCTCTCTGCAGCATTAGATACTGTTAACCACCCTGCCTTACTTAATGCGCTCAAGGTTTGATTTGGCCTTACTGTCCCTGTACTCAAATGGTTCTCCTCCTACCTCCAACATAGAACACAATAAATCAAAATCTACAACTGCCTCTCTAACCCCACACCCGTCTCCATTGGTGTCCCCCAGGCTTCGATTCTCTCTCCTTGTCTCTTTAACCTCTGTATGGAACGCCTTACACTCATTCTAAAACAAGCTGAAATCAACTACCACCTCTATGCTGACGACACCCAACTTTACTATAAGATTAGATCGCACTCCGATGTACAACACCTTAACAACACCCTAGCAAAAATCCAATCCTGGATCCACTCCAGTTATCTCAAACTCAACCCTAATAAAACTAAAATCATTCACTTCTCTCCTACAAATAACCCTATTCCTATCCAAGTATGACCTTAATGCCCTCAACTGTCCACTCTCCTTTTCCAACTCAGTAAAATCTCTTGGCATCATCATTGACAGCAGCCTAACTCTCCAGGACCACATAAAAACTTGGCTAAAGGAGCACTCTTCTCTCTCTGTCATCTCAACAAAATTAAACCCTTCATTCCAGAGGACAACTTTAAATCAGCTGTACAATCTCTAGTCCTCTCGAGAATTGACTATGGTAATGCTATTCTCTCTGGAACCCCCAAAGTTCAGTTTGCCTCACTTAAATTTGTTCTCAACCTGGCGGCCAGTCTAATCACTGACAGCAAACGCTTTGACCACATCTCCCCAACCCTCAAAGCCCTTAAATGGTTACCCTTAAAAAGCGGATCCTCCTACAAGATTGCATGCATTATGCACAAAGCCCTTCATCAAAAAACCCTGCTGTATCTCTTTGACAAACTAAACAAAGCAGGCTGCTCCCAACCGTTAAGAAGCACCAATGCTCTCCTCCTTGTTCCACCTATGTTAAAAAAGAAAGACAACATTCTTGCTCTTTCTCTGGAAACGCCCCTAACATCTGGAATGCCCTCCCTAAGGACCTGCGTTGTAACCCCTCTTACATCAGCTTCAAAAAAGACCTAAAACTGCACCTGCTCTACAAATATTGGGGTCCCTAATCCCTTTCATTTCTCTACTCTTCTACTCTCTCCCTTCCCCCTCTTTTCCCCTCCCTGCCTTCCCCTTTTCTTTTCCACCTCCCTCAACACACCCTCCGTTTAGTTTCTTCCTCCCCTTCATCATTCTTTTCTTATTCGCCCTTACTCTTACCTATCCACCGACTACCTTATAGCCTTCCTTCATCTCCTGTTATTGTTTAATAATTTGATTACCTGGACCCACCTTATTTATGTTGATTGCTCCTTCTTGCCCCTCTGAAATATGTAAATTGTATTATGTTATTTGTTCTTGGTATTCCTTACTATCTAAACCCTACATTTGGAACAATCGTTTACTCCTGTACTATATCCATACCCTTGTAAAGCGCTCTGATACCCCCGGGTCGAGCCAGCGCTACATAAAACGTTTAATTAAAAAATAAAATAAAGGGGATAACATTGTTTTGTGGCCAATCAATATGTACTTACAAGACGCATGTTCCCAATTGGGGCAAATGGACTGTTATAAACGGTCCAAGCTAGAAGCAATGACAAAGGCACAGGCAGAATTTGTACAAGACTCAATGGTGGTGATTGGAGGGATTACTCATGGATGATGAATTTAAATTCCTCAAACATGACAAGCAAAGGACACCAGTCTTTTATCTAATTCCAAAAGTACATAAAAATGCCAATTTCCCTTCTGGACGCCCAATCATATAAGCTATATGATGGAGAATACCTCCTAATACATTGACTTCTTTCTAAAACCGTATGTATTGAATTTACCATCATTTGTAAGGGACAGATGTGACTTCCTCAAAATTATTTACGATACACCATTGGAACATGATTACACGCTAATAGCACTTGATTTAACGTCGTTGTATACCAGCATTGCCAATACTGATAGGTTGAGAGCTAACAAACACTTCCTATAGGAGGGACCTGCTGGCTTACTGAAAGCCACCCAGATGCTAATGTCTATAGAAAAGAGATGTCTGGAGGACAATATCTTCATGTTTGGGGTGAGCTATATCATCAGCAGCGGGGAATTGCAATGGGCACCTGTTTGGACCCCAGTTATACATGCTTGCATGTGAGATGGTGGGAGGAACAGGTGCTCCGCAAAAAACATGCACAAGTGTGGGATAGACATGTAGTCATGTGGACAAGATTCATTGACAATCTGTTTGTAATCTGGAGGGGCACCAGGGATTCTGCAGAACAATTTGTGGATCTTTTGAATGGCAATGACCTGAATTTAATATTCAATCATATCATAAGTAAGAGTTATATAACATTTAAGGACACTGAAGTTTTTGTACAAGGGGGAAGTTAGAAACAAGACTCCACAGAAAGGAAAAGGCAGGAAACACAACACTGCACGCCACTAGTTTTCACCCAATCCACACCAAAGTGAGCATACCATACGGAGAAATGCTGCGAGCGAACAAGAACTGTAGTACTGAAATAGAACTAATAAAATGTCAGAAGGATATGAGTCAAAGATTTTTCCAGAGGGGCTATAGTAGAAGAGTGGCAGAGGAGGCATGCAGGGCAGCTAACAGGAAGAAGTGGAAACAATCCTATTCTCTAAGAGAGAAGTAAGGGAGGGCAAAGTCAAACCCCAGGCAGGGTTTTTAACCACCTAAAACACTCAACATAGGGAATTGAGGGATCTGGCACCTGTTAAAAGCTGACTCTGTAGTAGGTAAGATACTTCCTAGACACCCTCCCATCACTTACCGAAGAGCACCACCTTTAAGGGACTCAATTGTAAAAACGAGTCCAGAAATTGAACTGAGAGAACGCTGGTTAAAACCACTTCCGCGTTTTAGAAAGTGCAGAGCATGTAGTATAGGCTAGGAAATCATCACCTTCTCAACTCCATTTGGAGGAAAGAGTAAAAACATTATGGGATCTTATTATTACAAAAATAAGTTTGCAATATACGTGCTGATTTGCGCGTGTGGACAACAATACACCGGTCGTACCACAATAAAAGTCTACAAAAGAATCCTGCAACACAAGAGAGCTATAGTGAATGGTGATCAATCATACCCAGTGACCAGGCATTGTGAGGTGGTGCATGGGAAGATCCAACACAAGTCAGGTATTTTGTCATTGATGCAGTACCAGCAGATAGAAGAGGGGGTGACCGCACTAGAAAATTGTGTGAACTTGAAACAAGATATATTCTGACACTAGACAGCAAGGCCTGAATGGCCTGAACTTTGATGAGGAATTTCATTCATGTCTGTAGTTGGGGAGAGGGAACACTAAGATAAGTGCAATGCAGCATTTAGGAGCACTAACTGCATACAAAACGAATATAAAATAAACCCTGTTAAGTCAAAAATCACATACATTATTTGACAACATCAAATGAGGATACTAAATGTTGGGTTGGAGATGAATTGGTCTGATTAGGGCACTACCCCAGTTATGTAAATAAATGTAACTGTAAAGTCATGTTGCAAATATGAGTAAAGCGAGAAAGGATGGCAAAGAAAATTAGCAAAGAAACTGTAGTAGTGGGTGCAATGGGCACTTGCCCTTAATTTTGGTTGACATTGCCATTTTTGATAATTTAACTTGAGTATACTGAGTATATTTTTGTTAAAGACTTTGTTGAAATGGAAAAGGCATTTTATGCATTCAAAATAGATTTGAACTATTTCCATGTACTCGCTTAGTAGCAACAAAGGGTTTCGTGTGAGAGAGACAATTCACCCCGAAACTTGATTCAAAGTAACCAAAATGTAATGTATTGTGTGATGGTACAATGTATCATAGCACATGTGCGATGTTGTCACAAGTCTGTCTTCAGTGCAAGTCAGACTCGAGAAAATAAAATGTCAGTCCAGGATACATTCCTTTGAAACACATGTGATCAAGGTCGCAGATACGACCAAAACATGTCATGAAAGGCTGACCAAGGAATATGAATGAATGAATGAATAAAATGAGATTTGTATTGTGCTACTTAGCGCCAAGGCATCAAGGCGCATCAGATAGTACAGCTGAACGAGAGGTAAAACCAGATGTCGACTATAGTTAGGCTTCTGTGTAGAGCCAGGTCTTTAGGGCTTTGCGGAAAAGAACGAGGGACGCATGGCCCATGGCCCTTGAGTTCAACTGAAAGCATGTTCCAGAGATTCGGGGCAAGGGGAAAAAGGCCTTCCCTCCCCATCTGGCCTTAACAGTTCGGGGAACCGACAGAAGGTTCTTGTTGGCAGAGCGCAGAGCCCTGCCCGGGGTATCGGAGGACACAAGAGACCTAATGTCTTCTGCACCAGATCCTTGGAGAGCACGGTGGGTAAGACACAGAACCTTAAAGTTTATCCTGGCCTGCATAGGAAGCCAATGAAGGCTTTTTCTGATGGAGGAGCCTGATGACCGCCTGGGGGCATCAACAGCGAACCTAGCTGCCGCATTCTGCACAACTTGTAAGTGTTGGACCAGCCTCCTATTTATGCCTAAATAGAGTGCGTTACAGTAATCTAACCGTGAGGAGATGAGAGCTACCGAGAGTTGTTTCTGAGCTTCCAGGGAGAGGTAGTGTGAAAGTTTTCTCAAAATCCTTAAGACACCACAACAGGTGGAAACAGTCCTATTGACTTGCCTGTCAAAGGAAAGTGTGGTGTCAAGAATTACACCCAAATTGCGGGCGGCAAGGGAGGGTGTGGGCAGGTTCCAAGGGCAGACGGCCACCAGTCAGCCGAAGAAGAAACATACCGCATTCAAAGTCCGCTCTGGTTTTGTTTTGTGAAAGAACAGAATTTGTCGATATATATATATATACTTTCCCTGATAGAAGAATAGTAAAAGGAATGTTATAGTTCGGTGAAAATGTCAGTTAAAAAATTACATAGTTGTTATGTTATGTTATGTTAAATAAATTTATTAAGCGCGACTAACACCATTAGGTTTCTTGGCGCTTGTGCTGAGGGAGCAAAGAAAGAAAACGTGAGATTAACAGCTAATTATAAGACTCAGTGAAAAGGAAGGTTTTAAGAAGAGATCTGAACCTAGAGTAAGGAGAAGGCAGCCTGAGAGGAAGAGGAAGGGAGTTCCAAAAGGATGGGGCTAAAAATGAGAACCTGAGGCCGCCATGTTTCTTCCTCTTGAATCTGGGAACTGATAGCAAGGCCATCTGAGATGACCGAAGATTACGAGGAGGAACATACGGGTGGAGAAGGGAAGAGATAAAAAGGGGACTGTGGCCTGCAAGAGATTTAGAGATAATGCAGCCAAGCTTGAATTTACAACGGGCAGATACCGGGAGCCAATAGAGACTTTTTAAAAGGGGACGAACATGTTGATCTCTAGGTTGGTGATAAATCAAACGAGCAGCCTGATTTTGGATCAACTGAAGTCTCTTAAGTTGGTAATCAGGAATGCCTACATACAATGCGTTTGCGTAGTCAAGCCTAGACATGACTAACGCAAGCAAGGCCAAAGTAAGGGCTTCGGTAGTAAGTAGGCGGGAGATTTTACGAATTTTCCTGAGTTGGAAATGGCTGGAGGATACTACTGCGCTTATCTGAGGCGTCATAGAGAGGTCGTTGCTAATGACGGCTCCTAGGCTTTTGGCTGAATTAACAGCACAGGGAGGACTGCCCAGGCTTGCAGGCCAGAAGGAGGGGTGCCAGGGAATGGAGGGTCCCCCGACAAGAACCAACTCGGTCTTGTCGGGGTTGAGCTTCAGATGGTTTGAGCTCATCCAGTTACTGATGAAGCAGAGCGTATAGTTATCTCAAGTAACTGTAACTTGTGCCCTAAAGTAACCATAACTGGCATTTTCACTTAACTATAATGTATCTTTAACCTTTGTCTTTTTTCTGTGAATTTCTATTTTTTTTAAACGTAAAGTAAGATGTTTATTTCCGTGTGCAGCATTAGTAAGGGTGCATGGTGTGCCCAACCTACCACTGGCCTCTAACCGCCTGATGTGAACAGCCTTTAGTCATGCACAGCTTGATGTTGGGCACTGCACCCATCCCACAAAGGTATGCATGGCTGGCTATGTGATGTAACAATTGAAAGTGTGTCATTTAAGTAAGGCAGACCTACTGACTTTGACAAGGGGTCAGAACACTGAAATATACAAAAAGTGGGTCCACTGGCTTTATCAAGCAGGTAAAATTCTTAAGGTATTGTCACCTCACCTAGAATATATCTATGGATGAATGCAATGAAAAAAGCCATTCAAGAGTGTGCGCATCGTGGGAGCATGGTAAATACCAAGGGGCATTTGAGGGTTGTAAAGTGGTACTGTAGAAGTTCGCATGCTAGGAGATTGGAATGTTGTGAGATTCATTGAAGACAATGAAGTGCCTCAGGGACAATAATGCCTGGCGCAGACCTACAGCTTCAACATTCCAATGCTTGTCTTTTTTTCTTCCTGTTAACCTTATTTTACTCTCAATGGACAGAATGTTCTAATAGCATAGCCCTTCTGCTGTTGGCTATATTATCATATCATAACAATTCTTACAACCCTCAGCAGTGGACTATAATGTTCAATTATTACAATGTTTTGGCTCTTATGTCTTTATTATATGTTTGTCTGAATCTTAACCTGTAGCGTCAGATCAATCTACGAAATGCTTAATGGAAATATATAATTCTGCAATTGGGGAGTGAGAATATAGAAATATCATAACCCAAAGACGCACGCACAATTACAGTTTATTAAATAATCCCATGCAATCACATTTATTATATGGATCTATTCAGAAAACTCAATTCCAGCCAGTTTAACGTTTTCTTGGCTTTTAGCACGGTAGCAATCTTTTTTCATCAGTGAATTCCGGCTAGAGCATGTATGTCACAGGATAGTCTTGTCTTCTATGCTATCATCCTCCATTTAGGAAAACCTGTTCGATCTGGTCTTACGACGAGTAGCATAATATTAACCAATTTCATGTACAGTATATTGGCAAAGATTTTACAATCAATATGTGCCAATAATATGGGCTTACAGTTTTTTGGAGTGTATGTTCTTTATTCCGTTTAGAGAGCACACCTTGTTTGCAGACAAGCTCTTTTGTCTCTGAGAATTTCAGAAAATGTCAAATTAATCTAAAAGTTTGAGGGAAATCTCGGTGGAAATGTGCCTATACAATTTAACGTTAAAGCTGCCATGGCCTATGACCTTTAAGGTTTCAACCATAACAAGACATTTTTCATTGAATAAAAATTAGGTTCCAAAGTGGAGAGGTTAAGTAGATGCCTTTTACAGTGTGTCAGATGTTCTTACTATAGCCATATATGTTATGTATTCAGTGATTTGTTTATGAGGCGCACAGTTTTTATAGAAAGATGTAAGTGGTCAGAATGTATTTTTTACTGACTTTCGAAAAATTTACTGCCATATTTTCAGCAAGATTGTTTCTCCGTCATTAATGCTTTGAGTCATGTTACAAAGTTGAAGGTCTCAGTTTTGCAAGGGTAACCATGATTTCAATAATGGTAATTTCTCAAAGAATTTATCAAGTTATGTTCTGCTTTTTGTGCATGTCTGAAGCTTGATTAATCTTAATTTCTTGCATATCTCTTTAAGATAGACAGTTAGGGGTACATTTATCAGTTCTGATACAACGCTGCATTGAGGCAGCGTTGCAGCAGAAAAATCGGCGCTGTGTTGTGGCATATCCTGGTGCCATGGACTCGCCGTATTTATGGTATGGGGCACCATGGCAGAAGGACTGTCACAAAATCCAACATAATGGTGTCAGGAATGGCACAAGGTGCGACAACGCAAGTACTCCATATCTAACGCAACGCAGATTTTCATGTCATAAGGCACCACTACTGTAAATCAGAATTGTTTCATGCAGGAGTGCTTTGGGTCAGGGGAGCGCTTGAAAAACTCATGAAATCAACCCAACAATACTCGACAATAGTAAGAACCTTGGAAGGAGCCTCAGGGAGTCAGGAGGGTAACAGCAACAACCCAGAAGATTTCCCATCATCCCAGGGGAAGAGGAAGAGGAAGTTGCACTTTAGTGAGGAGGAGGAGAACCAGATTTTAATAAGTGACAAATAATGAACATCTCCTATTTGTCACCTCAAAATTGCCATTAGGAAGGAAGGAGGCAATGTGGCAATACATAGTGGACAAAATCAACTGCGTAGGACAATTAAAGAGGAGCATTCTGGAGTGTGAGAAGAGGTGGCATGATTACAATCACAGCACCAAAGAAAAGGTGTCCAGGAAACTTAAGGCAGCCGTGAGGACCAGAGGAGAACCTGCTGTCCAGGAGGAGTTAGTTCATTTGGAGGAGCAGGTGGCATCCCTCATTCCAACAGAGTTGGTAGCTAGAGTGGAAGGGCAGGACAGTGCTGAAGTGGAGGACAAGCACAAACTACAGGGTGAGTCAAAGCAAGGGACCAAATAGTAGCAAACTGTCATGCAGGCCAATGCAGCAACACACTTTGCTGTGCTGTGCTATGCTGCACTGCATGGAAGGGAAAGGGCAGGAATGCCCCACATGTCAACTCATCCTTCACATAACTGGCCTTTCCTTGGGTTGTACCAATTTTACCCGTCCAGTCCAGCCTTGACAAGTTTCCCAGGTCCATGAGTGATGTGCTGCCCCAGTAAAGGTATTACCTCTAACTACTTGTACTTGTACTATCATTTATCCCTTCATCAAAAAGGACTATAAGTCACAGAATACAAAGTTGACAACCTGTTCTGAAACAACCCATCATGTATGAACCTTGGAAACTTTGTAGATATGCTAGTGACAATGCAGGCCACCTTGCACCATGATGCAATTGTGCTTGCGCTTGGGCTAGGTAGGCAAAAGTGTACTGTAATGTAAAATCTGTTAATGTGTCTTTGAAGAGTGTCAATGTGTCACCAGAGAGGGTGACACATTGACCCTCTCTGAGGAGGTGCCTGCAGTGTAAGTAGTATCACTCAAGGAGCCAGGCATACAGTTTCAAGTACAAACCAATATTTGACTCAGCTGACCTGATGTGCTGGGGGAGGTTGTCCCATGTATGAGAACAGCCTACCTCCTGGCATGACCATATGGATATTAGTGGTGTGGTTGAGTGCAAGTTATGCAGAGTGGAGGTTCATGATTGGTTGATGGAAGTGTGGATGTTGTGTGGGTCCCTGGAAGTGTAGTGCCTTGTAGGTGTGGCTGAGCAACCTGACCTACCAGTGCGTTTGAATGGTGGGGCAATGCAATTTTCTGAGGTGATGTGTGATGTGCGTGCCGCAAGGTAGGCAGAGTAATGATCTTGCAGTGGTGTGTTGGATAGTTTACCTCTTATGAAGCTGGTGTGCAGAGATGCTGTTGTAGAGGTCGTTGGTCTATTACAGTCAAAATGTGATTAATCTTAGGCCTGGACAGAGTTCGCGGAGCTCCGCTATGCTCCTCCGCGCTACGCAGGGTTCCGCAAGTGGTGGAGTGTGTTTGGTCATGCCATTAGCGTTGATTTTCAGTGTTGGGTGTTTGTCCTGCACAGTATATAAGCGCAAACTGCACCATGTGCAGCGCAAGAGGACGCTGCTTCTTTTATTTCCGATTTCTACCCGAGCACCAGCTTTCTCCAGGCGAACAGAAGCATTCTGAACGAGAGGGGTTGCGACACTCCGCGACGACCCACCCTGAGAAATCTGACTGCCTGCGTTGAAAATCTCACACGGTGGTAGATTTTCTGCACTTGCCAACTTGATGTGGCAAGGTAGGTGGAGTTCATAGGCCAGGCCTAGTGTTGATGGCTTGGGTGTAGGTTGTATAGGTGTCAGGAGGGAGCCATATGAAGAAATGTCTGACCATGCAAATAAAGTTAAAGCAGGTGGAGGTGATTGTGGCAATTGACGTCTCATGGTAAGGTAAGTGACCAGGATGTTGGAAAAGAGTCCCTGGTGGTTGGCGGAAAAGGGCTTTGGACCTAGTCATGTGAACAACCATGGTGAGTACATGTTGCAGAATCTCTTCATTTTTATCTTGTCAGGTTGAGTATGAGCAACTATTCTCACAAACAGGTAGCCATGTTGCTCAATGGCATAATGAAACTACTGTTGGTGGTGTTGGCATCTCCTGAGAGTTAATGTATGATCTGGGTGGCATCAGTGTAAGAGGTGATGTACAATTCTTGGGTCTGAATGATGATTGCCTGAAGAGGCATGTACATGTTCAAGAGAGTGGGTCAGAGAGAAGAGATTTGCCAGACTCTGCAGATGATCTCCTTGATTTTTGAGGGAATGGAGTGAGCATAAGATGTTGCATACTACCAATTATGAAGGATTCTATCCAATTCAGAGATCCTTCTTAGTTCTTAGTGTTGATGAGTCTGGAGTTAACTATGTGTGTGGCAAAAAACTACAGGATTCCCCTGAAAAAATTGGATTATCGCAAGTACAAGCCCTTCGCCTTACATGCAGTGCAGCAAGGTGTCTTGCCATGTATTTTTGTGTGGATGTTTGTGAAAGATGAACTCCTCAAGGGCCCAATAATGCACAAATTGCATGCAAGACAGTACATCAGGGCAGCTTGGCATGTAGTGCTGTGTGTGAAAGGCAGAGTGCAGGATGTCTTAGTGAGTGCTGGTCCTCAAACAGATGGCAAGAGCAAATGCAGACACCCTTGCTAAATGCTGCAATGGTCATTGCAGTGGTGCTAAGAAGCCACATTTGCAACAGTGCAGGCAGACAGCAGAAACATGCAAAATGTGGCCCATTCATTCAATTACTCTTCCAGGCAGGGGGAGCAGCAAGCTGCCGAGCTGTGTTGCGCTGTTTGAAATTTACACAAATAGGCCCCCTAGTGAATACTGAGGCTGTGTGAACAACATACATGTATTTCCATGTGAAAAGTAACAAGATTACAACATGGCCATATACACTTGTAGTAAAATATGTTCCACATATCCCAGTCTGTCAGTGATACCCAACCCGTTGGGACACCATCCTGCCCCCCATGGATGAAGAAACCTTCCAACAGCTCCTTGACAATTTTGTCAACTTGTGCCTCTAGATCCTATTCAACACAACCGTAATGGCACTGTTTTCAACCTCATTGGTCTCACTACACACATGTAAATGTGGTATATCATGTGTAAACTAATGTATTTTTACGCACAGTACCTATTTGACATATGTGTTTGAAAATCATTCCAAGAATAAACCTACTCACATATGGTAATGTGAGGATATGGACCTCTGGAAGAAAATAAATATGAGTCAAAGTCAAAAGTTTTTATTTTTGTTACGGTACTCTTTTGAGGACCACAAAATAAAATATATACTTTATACATTCCATTTAATACATTTTCAATGAAATTTTCAAAAACTTAAAAATTCTGTAACAGACATATTCGTTAGGGGGGTTTTTACATATTGATAAAAAATCCTTTGAGTTAGCAATCCTACAGGACCGATAAATGGGCTTAAGACATGTTAACCTTGCGTTTACTATTTCTGTGTTTGGACATATAAAAAGAAGGTGTTTCAAATTCTGATTGCCCCCTTGACAAAGTGTACAAAGAGCAGAACTGTCTGATCTCCAGGAAGAAGTAAAGGTTAGTACAGGAAGTATTCCCAGGCGCAACATCATAATTGCACGCCTTGCACCGTGTATAAGAGTATAATCTAAATAGGACTGATTTTGTTTATATTCCTGGGAGTCTGCATAGATCTTATACGAGGATAGTCTATCACAATGTAAGTGGTCAATCTCGTAGCTCAGTTTGGGGGTGAAGTTTTTTAGAAAAAGTTTGAGTTGTGCTGGTGACCACATAGACAAAATTTCCACACTGACTTTTGCGAGCTGAAAGGCCTCTCGCATATTTTTGGAAAAGGTAAGATGGGTAGAATCGATATTGAATGTCTCGACTTTTAGTAAACTTCGTAGAGTGCCTTCTTTTGAATGTAGAAGGTTATAGGCCCACCTTATGATACTAGCTACGGCTGTGGCATATGCACTCGTAATGGTACATTCCAGTCTCAACGCCTGTACTGGGGTAGATGTAGAGATTTTCAGTAGATTTTTTAATATTTTACCTTCAATTGAGTCCATATAGGTCCATTGTTTAAAAGGAATATATTCCGAAGCATAAGACAGGACCGGTGGGATCTTGGCTCAATAGACTTGTATTAGTGCAGAGAAATGCCTGTGTCCAGTGGCAGAGTATAGGCGAGACAAGGCCCCAGCATGTAAGTCACTTTTCCTTTTTAAGTGATTGATTTGATTGATGTTACTCATATTTTGTGAGAAGATTCTACCCAGATATGTATATTCCTTTACCTGCTCTAACTTCTCACCTCCCAACTTCCATTCGTACCTCACCCTTTTCTTCTGTTTCGAAAAAGCAACCACTTTAGTTTTGTTTATATTTGGATTTAGAATTTTTTTTCTAGAATACTGGTGTAAAATATCTAGTAGATTTTGAAGTCCGAAGGGTGTTAGGTCAAACATGACTATGTCGTCCGCGTACAGCAGGGAGTGGATA
Source organism: Lissotriton vulgaris (assembly GCF_964263255.1). Taxonomy (NCBI): domain Eukaryota; kingdom Metazoa; phylum Chordata; class Amphibia; order Caudata; family Salamandridae; genus Lissotriton; species Lissotriton vulgaris. The sequence goes on along the minus strand of NC_141691.1, from coordinate 1,547,436,730 downwards.
CACTCAGTGGCTATCTTTGGAGGAGTGCTTAGCCCTTGTTGTAGTTGGGATGGTAAGTCACTTAAGTACAAAGAAAATAAAATTGGAGCCAAGAGGCACCCTTGTTTTAGGCCATTTGATGTTCGTATTATCTTCGATAGACCCTTGTCACTCCCCATTTGGACACGGCACCAGGTGTCACTATGTAGATTCAGTATTAAATGTAATAGCTGTTCCGGAATGCCCATTCTTCTTAACTTTGACCACAGGGTCGGTCTATCCACTCGATCAAAGGCTGTCGAGTAGTCGATGAACGCTGCATAAATGGATTGTTTTTTCCCTGATACATACTTATCTAAGATGGTTTGGAAGATTGCTACATTGTCGGTAACTGCGTGATTTGGACGAAATCCAGATTGAAACTTGGGAATTAGACCCAATGAGAATGCCCAAGTTTTCAGCCTATCCAAGATTTCTGCTGCAAAAATCTTCCCGGCAGCGTCCATGAGGGCAATTTGCCTATAGTTTCCCGGTATGCTTCTTTTTCCTTTTTTGTAAATTGGGATTATTATACTTCCCTTCCAGGAGTTTGGCATTTTGCCGCTGTCGAATATATAATTAAATAGTGGCGAGAGCAACCGTCCCCACTCTTTGTGATCGGTTTGATAAACCTTGATAGGTATCTGATCGGGGCCCGATGCACCCGTGCTTCTTGCCTTTCTGATATTCATAGAGACAGACACTGCCGACGTTTTGTTGATTTTAGTATCATTCGTTTCCATGATTTGTTCTTCAGCCTCTCCATTATTAATAGACTTTTTCAGTTTATATAGCTCACGAAGGTAAATATCCCAGTCTTCTTCCGAAACGGGAGTTGCTTCCAGCTTTTTTTTGGATCCTGTCATTATTGCAATCAGGGCCAAGTATTTGCGCTGGTTGTTTTGTTTAGCTGCTTGTTGGATTTCAGTCCAGTTAGAGTCCTGCTTCAATTTTTTCTGTTTGGTTTTTTCTCGTCGTATTTGGTTCTTTAATCTATTGATTTCCTTTTTGTTTATAGACGAGAAATTCAGATACTGGGCTCGAATCAACCTATTGAGTTGTTTTACGACTGGTTGGTTCCAGTTTTTATTCTTACTTCTCCATCTACTTTTTATTGATCTGGTGTGTTCTAACTTACGTTGTAAAGCATATTTGAGCTTATTTGTTAAGTGTTCAAAGTTCTTTATAGGATCGACTGAATATATGGTAGTCAACAGATGGGTATGGGAGATTAATAGCCTCAGATGGTCCAGATTTTCTGTCCCCCAATAAATACGACGCCTCATTGTGTTTACTTCCGTTTTGGTCTTATGAAATATTGGCTGGTTCTGGAAAGAAGACTGTGCAATCCAGTGAGTTGATAGATATAAAAGAGCATGATCACTTTCCTCTTTGAATATATTCGAAAGTTGAATCATTTGTTCTTTTTCTTCGATCCCACATATAAAATAATCAAGGATAGAGGGAGATCCATTTCCCTGCCTTGTGTACGATGCTGGTTTATCACCGTTGATGTTACCATTTAATATTGTCCCATTAATACTGGGGAGAAATGATAGTAGTGCGCGACCTCTCTTATCTGATTTAGTTCCTTTTGGAATTCAGGGAGTGATGTTTCCAGAGATTCCTCTTTAAAGAGAAGAGCCCATTTCTTTATTTCGCAGTTTGAAATTTTAGCGTTCAAGTCTCCCATTATAATATATGGCAAATAAAGTTGATCTTCGATGATGTGAGTGATGATCTCCATTAGGCGGTCAAACAGCAAATCACAATTGTTACTGGGAGGTGCATAGATGTTGAAAAGCAATATTTTTTCAAATGTGTCTGACATTTGAGTTTTAAGTGATACCTTTAAACATTGTAGATTATCTATGTTTGTATTGATTATTTCCTGTGACCAAGAGTGATCTTCTTTTAATAAAATTGCTAGACCACCCTTGGCGTGCCCCCTTCTAGATCTTTTTGCCAGAGTTTCATATACGTAGTATCCTTTTTGTGTAAAGGGATTAGTTAACCATGTTTCCTGGAAGGCAATGATATCTGGGAAGTCTTTTGTTGCATGTTTCATTTTTATGTCAGTTTTCCCAGCCAAATTCCAAGACAGTAGCGTCAAACCTTTGCTAAACTTGATATTGTTGGGGATTAACCGTTTTTTTGCTGTTTAAAGTTTCTGATAACCATGCCCAAGATTTTATTGAGTTCTCAGTATTACTAGAGCTTGAGTCACGAGACCATACTGACCTCTCACCTTGCATTACTTGTATTTTAAGTGAGTCTTTTCTCATAATATTTGGTACTGGTTCTCCCCAATTTGAACTGATATTTTCATTTATTCTGCTAATTTGTCCTAATATACCTTTGTTCTGATTGTTGGTTTTAAGATCTACTACAGAGATTACGTCATAGCCGTTCTTGTGTAGAATTTCCTTCTCTCTAATTATTATTCCAGGCAAAACTGGAGAAAAAAAGGATACCTGTACTAATTTATCGTTTTCTTTATTTGGAAAGAGTACTAGGTCGATTTCTTTGCTTGTCAGAGAGTTCAAGGATGGTATTTCTTGTAAAAGATTGATTATTCTACCACGATTAAATGGCATCTTATCTGTGGGAAATAGTTCTTCAATAATTATGTGCTTAGATGGAATTCCTTCCCATGGTTGAGATTTCTTGTCATGTAGTTCTTTTGTATCCATGGTATTTCGTGCTGTTGTTCTGTTTTCTGTCGGTGGACAAAATTCTTCTGCTTTTGGATTCAAAGGTTTTGCCAGCGGTGTTTTTTGAATTTCTGGAGAGTTCACCAAGTTTAAGGGAGTGAATTTTTGAAATTTAAGTTTATTCCCTTTTTTTCTCTGTATTCTTCTCAATGGTTTTCTCTTCTTCTTCCCCCTTGCATTTTCCCTGTCATTACTTTTTTCAGACCTTTCTCGTTGGCTGCGTTCCTGTTTGGCAGTAACTCCCGATGACTCTGCTTTATTGTCCCCGATAATCTGATCTGGGTTGTTGTTGGATACTTATTCGAAAAGATAGGATAGAGCTTAGTATTATTTTCGGTGATGTTTTCCGATTCTTCTTTGAACAATTTTTTAAGAGAATATGTGATAAGAGGTTTTTTCTTATTTCTTAGTTCCTTGGTTTTAGTCTCGATTATTACTACGTTGTTCGTTTGCGAGCTTGCTTCCTGTTGTTTTGGAGTCGTAATTCGATTTTTTTGAAAAACTTCAATTTGTATTGATTCAACTGCTTCAAGTTTTTTTGGTGTAACTTTAGTTTGTTCTTTTTTCTTTTTTTCTTCAACCAGGAATTTGAGTATTCCTATTTGTACGTCTAAAGTATCGTCAGAGTTAGCTAGAATTTGACCGAGGTGAGTGAGTACTGATTCCAAGATTTCTTGCAACGAAAAAAGTGCTTTTGACAGGGGAGAGGCCGTATTTCCAGAATTTAAATTTGTAAAATTGGGGTCAGTGAGATTGGCCTGATTAGAGTAAAGGTTAGGTGATTTTTCTGGTGAACTAGTTAGTGGGTGTTTTTGACTTAATAATATTTCTGATTTTTCTTGTTCTGTCTTCGTATTGTTACTTACAGACACATCGAAAGGTAGTTCGTTATCCTGGTTTTTTATAGGTGTTATAGATATTATTTGAGACGTATCTAGGAATGATTTTTGACGTTCTTCAAAAAAAGAGATATTTGCCAGATTACTTTCAATTGTTGTCTGTCCTTGTTTACAGAATTTCTGATCAGAGAAGAGTAACGAGTCATGTTCAACCTTATTTATTGAAGGATCCAGTTTATTTTGATCTTCAGTTGTGTATGAAGATAGGGACTTTTTCTTGGAGAGGGTAGAGAAATATTTGCTTATGGCTGGAGTACTTGATATTTGACCGGGTTTCAATGATTTGTCTACAGACTTTCTGACAGCTGCGTCTGTCCCCATGCGCCTCATGTAGATTGTTCGTGAGCGAAGTTTTTTTAAAGCCCTCATATTTGGGGCCGGAGATCTGCTTTTTTGTTATAGTAGTCGCAGTTGATTTTGTGTGATTGTAATGACTTTATTTCAAGGTCTGCGATAAGGATTGATCAGTAAAGATTGAGATATATTTTCAAATCAGTTTCAGAGTATGGCTTAGTAAGTTCCTCTTAGGCTAGACGTAAGTGGGGTGGCCCGTCCCGTCCTCAGTCGTCCCCGGACAGCCACAGACGGCCCGCCATTTGCCCGGGCTTCGCTCCGCGCTTGGTCCCGCGCGCGTCCCGCTGCGCGTTGACCCGGATGTTATTTGTAACTGTATCGCCGATGGGCGTGTCGCCTGGGGGAAGAGGAACCAGCTGGTCCCAGCAAGGGTTGCTGGTCCTCGCAGTCCCCCGGGCTGAATGCGCTGCTCCGCCCGGCCTCGACCCTGTGGACTCTAGCTGGGAGCGGGTGACAGAGCGTGCCGAATGCAGCTCAGGCTCACGCCAGCGAGTCCCCGGGGAGGCAGCAACACGGAGTGCAGAACGATGTTGATTTGCGCAATTGCAGCAGCTCTGAAGACACTGAAGCAGGGATTTAATCTTTCTCACAGTTGAGGGAAACAACAGCAAGTCCAGGTGAGTGGCGCCCGCGAAGCGGGGGTCACGAAGTTTTATGCAAATTAGGCCCGCTTCCTCATTCGCCGGTGGGCGTGTCCGTGGGCGTGTCGCCTGGGGGAAGAGGAACCAGCTGGTCCCAGCAAGGGTTGCTGGTCCTCGCAGTCCCCCGGGCTGAATGCGCTGCTCCGCCCGGCCTCGACCCTGTGGACTCTAGCTGGGAGCGGGTGACAGAGCGTGCCGAATGCAGCTCACGCTCACACCAGCGAGTCCCCGGGGAGGCAGCAACACGGAGTGCAGAACGATGTTGATTTGTGCAATTGCAGCAGCTCTGAAGACACTGAAGCAGGGATTTAATCTTTCTCACAGTTGAGGGAAACAACAGCAAGTCCAGGTGAGTGGCGCCCGCGAAGCGGGGGTCACGAAGTTTTATGCAAATTAGGCCCGCTTCCTCATTCGCCGGTGGGCATGTCCGTGGGCGTGTCGCCTGGGGGAAGAGGAACCAGCTGGTCCCAGCAAGGGTTGCTGGTCCTCGCAGTCCCCCGGGCTGAATGCGCTGCTCCGCCCGGCCTCGACCCTGTGGACTCTAGCTGGGAGCGGGTGACAGAGCGTGCCGAATGCAGCTCACGCTCACACCAGCGAGTCCCCGGGGAGGCAGCAACACGGAGTGCAGAACGATGTTGATTTGCGCAATTGCAGCAGCTCTGAAGACACTGAAGCAGGGATTTAATCTTTCTCACAGTTGAGGGAAACAACAGCAAGTCCAGGTGAGTGGCGCCCGCGAAGCGGGGGTCACGAAGTTTTATGCAAATTAGGCCCACTTCCTCATTCGCCGGTGGGCGTGTCCGTGGGCGTGTCGCCTGGGGGAAGAGGAACCAGCTGGTCCCAGCAAGGGTTGCTGGTCCTCGCAGTCCCCCGGGCTGAATGCGCTGCTCCGCCCGGCCTCGACCCTGTGGACTCTAGCTGGGAGCGGGTGACAGAGCGTGCCGAATGCAGCTCACGCTCACACCAGCGAGTCCCCGGGGAGGCAGCAACACGGAGTGCAGAACGATGTTGATTTGCGCAATTGCAGCAGCTCTAAAGACACTGAAGCAGGGATTTATTCTTTCTCACAGTTGAGGGAAACAACAGCAAGTCCAGGTGAGTGGCGCCCGCGAAGCGGGGGTCACGAAGTTTTATGCAAATTAGGCCCGCTTCCTCATTCGCCGGTGGGCGTGTCCGTGGGCGTGTCGCCTGGGGGAAGAGGAACCAGCTGGTCCCAGCAAGGGTTGCTGGTCCTCGCAGTCCCCCGGGCTGAATGCGCTGCTCCGCCCGGCCTCGACCCTGTGGACTCTAGCTGGGAGCGGGTGACAGAGCGTGCCGAATGCAGCTCACGCTCACACCAGCGAGTCCCCGGGGAGGCAGCAACACGGAGTGCAGAACGATGTTGATTTGCGCAATTGCAGCAGCTCTGAAGACACTGAAGCAGGGATTTAATCTTTCTCACAGTTGAGGGAAACAACAGCAAGTCCAGGTGAGTGGCGCCCGCGAAGCGGGGGTCACGAAGTTTTATGCAAATTAGGCCCGCTTCCTCATTCACCGGTGGGCGTGTCCGTGGGCGTATCGCCTGGGGGAAGAGGAACCAGCTGGTCCCAGCAAGGGTTGCTGGTCCTCGCAGTCCCCCGGGCTGAATGCGCTGCTCCGCCCGGCCTCGACCCTGTGGACTCTAGCTGGGAGCGGGTGACAGAGCGTGCCGAATGCAGCTCACGCTCACACCAGCGAGTCCCCGGGGAGGCAGCAACACGGAGTGCAGAACGATATTGATTTGCGCAATTGCAGCAGCTCTGAAGACACTGAAGCAGGGATTTAATCTTTCTCACAGTTGAGGGAAACAACAGCAAGTCCAGGTGAGTGGATATGAATTTGTGAAAGCATATTGAGTTTTGTATGGTTATTCCTCAAAGGTCTACAAACATATTGTAACTATAGCCCACAATGTGACTTTTGGTAAGCTGAAGAAGAGAGAGCGCAACTTAATTACACTTGATGACTTTGTATGTGCACATACACCATTTACACCCTTTGCAATGTTATGATGAGCAATGTGTAACTTATCAATTGTCATGTAAGGGTTTTTGATGAATGTAAAAAGAACAATAGATGGACATAATGCAGAACAATGCCATACGTTCACCCCAGTACACAGATCTGGACCTAGATCCATCGTTTTTTTGCTACCATTTCAGTTTGAACCCAGCCATATTCAAATCAGTCTTGACCCTGTGCCCAATGGGAAAAGCCCAGCCGAACTGCCAGGCCAGGTCCTCCCTGGACTGGAAACAGGCATCCTAGGACCAGTTTTGGAGTTTCACCCCTCATCAGCCAGGATAACTTGACTCCAGTGTCATGGAGAGCATGGCAATGAAAGGGATTTTGATAGACCCACAATGAGAACGTTCTGACAAAGTACACACCAAATTACCACCTATGAATGGGATGTGTGAGGTATGTGAAGTAAAAGCACTTTGACAAATGTCAACACCAGTTTTGCAATGTGAAGATTACACCATCATTTCCAGGGCCCGGTCTGAGCTGCTGCACCCAGCCAAGCAGGTGAAGCCTCCCCGGGCCTGATGGACCCCGGTTCCAGGACCTTGGGAGTGCTGCAGGTCAAAGGACAGAGGCCAGGGCAGGAGGTCCCGCCCCAGCACCCAGAAGGGCTCCAGGTTCTGTTCAGAGCTACTGGACCTGAGTGCTTAGGGGACGCCTCTCTGGGCACCCGGGACCCTATCCCAGGTGCTTGGACTCAAAGTGGGCTGCATGACAGGGCCCAGGATGGGGGGCCCCCACCTCAGGGCCTGCCAAGGCCAGTTGGACCTTTTAAATCCCACCAAACAGGAGAATCCTCCCCAGGCCTCCCAGGCCCAATGGACCCTCCCTCCCTAGGCCTCTGGCCTGTTGCACTGCCAAGGTCCCGGGACGGGACTCCTACACCAGTGGACGCAGGGGAGGCCTGCTTGGCCCCCGGGATCCCATCCTTGCTGCTTGGAAATGCAGCAGGCTGCAGGAAGGGTCAGTAGCCTGTTTTTGTCACTAGTTATTATTTTTATTTCTGTTCTTATACCCTGCTTTTAAAATAGGCTCACCTTAGACTAGCTCTCACTTGCACAATAAATTGTGACCCTCGCCGCGCCTTTCGCGGGTCTTCAGGCAGTTTGATACGACCGCCGCCATCTTGGGGGTAGTTTCGGGACGTTCTGCAGGCGCCATTCTCGGGAGCGCTTTAGTGTTTATTCACACGAGGCGCGGTCCCTACTTAAAGCTACGATGGAGACGCGCAGCGGAAGCGCCGTCTCAGCGCTGGAGTCACGCCAGAGTCCTGCCCGTCTGTGCCCGTCCGGGCCCAGACGGGCCTAGGGCCTGGCGCTCTGTTCAAAAAATCCACTCCTAGGCGGATATACGACCGAGATAACCTTATAGCATTACGTCACATGAATATCGTCGGTTGTGAACCGGCCTATAAAGGCCCGACTCCCCCAAAAGTCGCCAGGCCGAGCGAGACCATTCTCCCCGACAAATGTAAGAACACCTTGTTGGTAGGTCTACTGAACTGCAGATCTCTCCCACGGCACTCAGCAGAAGTCAACCTACTTATACAAGATTTGGACTTAGATATCTTGTTCTTGACGGAAACTTGGATAACTTCCAGTTCCGATGCTGACATCGTGCAAGCCCTCCCGCCGGGCTTTCTTGCCTATCATCTTGATAGACCTGAGGGGCGAGGGGGTGGCCTCGCTATTCTATATAGGGACTCATTTGTATGTAGAGCTCAGAATGGATCAATCTTGGACTGTGAGAGTTGCTATTTCTCTTTGCGGATATCTCCTACAGTATCGCTATCAGGCTTACTGATCTACCGGCCCCCGGGCGGTGTGGGTAACTTTGCGAGCTCCCTAATGGAATCAGTGACGACCTTGGCCTAATCCACGGCTAATTTCATAGTGTTGGGAGATCTTAATCTCCATTTCGATGACCCTGCTGATCTAGCAGCCCAAGATCTTCAGGGCGATTTGAAAGCATGTGAGCTGGTCTTAATCAATGCTGGGGCCACGCACGAAAAGGGACACTTACTTGACCCAATGTTCTCCAACATCCCCCGCTTTATGGTTAGGCCAGCTTATCCCCTCCCGTGGTCCGACCCTTTCTTGGTATCAGCACTCTGGCAAGTCGACTCACGGCCCACAAGTGCCAAGCAGGCTTTCTTGGTGGACAGAGCCTGGTCCAGGTTATCGATCAATGACTGGACCTCCAAGTTGGAAGACATGCCTCTTCCCTGTGATTCGGACCCAATTAAGAGAGATGCTAACATTAACCATTGGCTGTCCGCCTCTCTAGACGCCCTCATTCCGAAAAAGAGAGTGCAAAAGAGGGAGAAAATAATAGGATCTGCTCCTTGGTACTCTGTCGAGCTTCGCTCCCTTAGGAAGGGATGTAAAAAGCTGGAGAGGTTGTGGAGAAAAAAATGGGAGATAACCAGGAGAGACGAATATCGTGTCACGATGAGGGGCTATAAATCTGCTCTTCGACAGGCAAAAGCCCAATTCTTTGAAGTGCGCATGAAATCTGCCTCTAGTTCATCTAGAGAGAGTTTTAAAGTGGTTAAAGAACTTCTCAAAATCCCCGAGCCTGTGGTCACTTATGACAAACAGAAATGTACGGAGCTAGCAGATTTCTTCCATACAAAAATTGAGAAGATTTGAAATACCTTGCCTCAGCCCTTGTTGCCTCAGGACAATGGTAAATTGAACATAGGAACACAGGCTAGTTAGATAGCCACCCATCTAGATACTTTTGACCCAGTATCAGTGGCTGAAGTTTTGAAGGCCTTGGTATCCCTGAAAAGTGGCTCTCCCATGGACCCGGTCCCTATGAAGTTCCTCCATCGTGGCTCCCGTTAGAGACTTAATGAATGCCTCCTTTGCCCAGGGCCTGGTAACACCAAGCTGGAAAACAGCAGTTGTAAAGGCACCTTTAAAGAAGCCTAATTTAGATCCTTCGGACCTGGCAAACTTCAGGCCCATTTCTCTTTTGCCGGGACTCGGCAAAATCGCTGAAAGGTTGGTCAATCAACAACTGTCAGGCTTTTTGGAGTCTAACAGATTGCTTCGAGTTTCGCAAACCGGATTCCGTCTAGGTCAGGGTACCGACACTGCCCTCTTGGCGGTCGTCGACGAAACCAGGCACATTCTGGATTCAGGAGGGTCAGTGGCAGTGATCCTCCTGGACCTCAGTGCAGCGTTCGACACCGTGAACCATCAGGTGTTGATTCAGCGGCTGGCAGAGGTAGGGGTGTCTGGGGTTGCCCTGCAGTGGCTGAGGTCATTTCTTACCGGACGAACATACCAGGTACGGGAAGGCAGCGATCGGTCTAAATCGAACCCCCTCCAGTGTGGAGTGCCACAGGGCTCCTCTCTCAGCCCGACATTATTTAATGTATATATGGCCACCCTGGAGGACATAGTTGCCCCGTATGACATCAAGATCGCCAGTTATGCGGATGACACGCAGTTGGTGGTCTCCTTATCCCAACTGGCTGAGAATCCTGACCTACTGCACTCCTGTCTGTCGGACGTCCACACTTGGATGCAAGAATCAGCTCTCAAGCTGAATGGCTCGAAGACGGAAATAATGCTGTTAGGGAGCAAAACTCCTCTACTCCCTTTGACCAGCTGGCCAAGAGCTTGGGAGTCTGGGGATGCTCAGACGTGGGTCCCAGGCACTCCACACCACTGGAGTCAAGCTAGCCGGGCTGATGAGAGGTGTGACCTCGAAACCGGTCCGGTCCTCAGATGCTTGATTCCGATCTGGGAAGGACATGGCTTTTGTAGTTCGGACTGGACTGTTCCCATGGGGCACAGGGTCAGAGCTGATTTGCATATCACCATTGTCTAACCCAGGGTGGTGTGGAGTGCAAAAAAACGATGGATTTGGGCCCAGATCTTTGGACTGGGGTGAATGTGTGACATTGATCCACATTCTGTCCATCACCTGTTTTGTTTGCAATTGCCGCCATAAGTGCGCTGGGGATGCTCAGACGTGGGTCCCAGGCACTCCACACCACTGGAGTCAAGCTAGCCGGGCTGATGAGAGGTGTGACCTCGAAACCGGTCCGGTCCTCGGATGCTTGATTCCGTTCTGGGAAGGACATGGCTTTTGTAGTTCGGACTGGACTGTTCCCATGGGGCACAGGGTCAGAGCTGATTTGCATATCCCCATTGTCTAACCCAAAGCTGATTTGCATATCGCCATTGTCTAACCCAGGGTGGTGTGGAGTGCAAAAAAACAATGGATTTGGGCCCAGATCTTTGGACTGGGGTGAATGTGTGACATTGATCCACATTCTGTCCATCACCTGTTTTGTTTGCAATTACCGCCATAAGTGCGCTGGGGATGCTCAGACGTGGGTCCCAGGCACTCCACACCACTTGAGTCAAGCTAGCCGGGCTGATGAGAGGTGTTACCTCGAAACCGGTCCGGTCCTCGGATGCTTGATTCCGTTCTGGGAAGGACATGGCTTTTGTAGTTCGGACTGGACTGTTCCCATGGGGCACAGGGTCAGAGCTGATTTGCATATCGCCATTGTCTAACCCAGGGTGGTGTGGAGTGCAAAAAAACGATGGATTTGGGCCCAGATCTTTGGACTGGGGTGAATGTGTGACATTGATCCACATTCTGTCCATCACCTGTTTTGTTTGCAATTGCCGCCATAAGTGCGCTGGGGATGCTCAGACGTGGGTCCCAGGCACTCCACACCACTGGAGTCAAGCTAGCCGGGCTGATGAGAGGTGTTACCTCGAAACCGGTCCGATCCTCGGATGCTTGATTCCATTCTGGGAAGGACATGGCTTTTGTAGTTCGGACTGGACTGTTCCCATGGGGCACAGGGTCAGAGCTGATTTGAATATCGCCATTGTCTAACCCAGGGTGGTGTGGAGTGCAAAAAAACGATGGATTTGGGCCCAGATCTTTGGACTGGGGTGAATGTGTGACATTGATCCACATTCTGTCCATCACCTGTTTTGTTTGCAATTGCCGCCATGAGTGCGCTGGGGATGCTCAGACGTGGGTCCCAGGCACTCCACACCACTGGAGTCAAGCTAGCCGGGCTGATGAGAGGTGTTACCTCAAAACCGGTCCGGTCCTCGGATGCTTGATTCCGTTCTGGGAAGGACATGGCTTTTGTAGTTCGGACTGGACTGTTCCCATGGGGCACAGGGTCAGAGCTGATTTGCATATCGCCATTGTCTAACCCAGGGTGGTGTGGAGTGCAACAAAACAATGGATTTGGGCCCAGATCTTTGGACTGGGGTGAATGTGTGACATTGATCCACATTCTGTCCATCACCTGTTTTGTTTGCAATTGCCGCCATAAGTGCGCTGGGGATGCTCAGACGTGGGTCCCAGGCACTCCACACCACTGGAGTCAAGCTAGCCGGGCTGATGAGAGGTGTTACCTCGAAACCGGTCCGGTCCTCGGATGCTTGATTCCGTTCTGGGAAGGACATGGCTTTTGTAGTTCGGACTGGACTGTTCCCATGGGGCACAGGGTCAGAGCTGATTTGCATATCGCCATTGTCTAACCCAGGGTGGTGTGGAGTGCAAAAAAACGATGGATTTGGGCCCAGATCTTTGGACTGGGGTGAATGTGTGACATTGATCCACATTCTGTCCATCACCTGTTTTGTTTGCAATTGCCGCCATAAGTGCGCTGGGGATGCTCAGACGTGGGTCCCAGGCACTCCACACCACTGGAGTCAAGCTAGCCGGGATAATGAGAGGTGTTACCTCGAAACCGGTCCAGTCCTCGGATGCTTGATTCCGTTCTGGGAAGGACATGGCTTTTGTAGTTCGGACTGGACTGTTCCCATGAGGCACAGGGTCAGAGCTGATTTGCATATCGCCATTGTCTAACCCAGGGTGGTGTGGAGTGCAAAAAAACGATGGATTTTGGCCCAGATCTTTGGACTGGGGTGAATGTGTGACATTGATCCACATTCTGTCCATCACCTGTTTTGTTTGCAATTGTCGCCATAAGTGCGCTGGGGATGCTCAGACGTGGGTCCCAGGCACTCCACACCACTGGAGTCAAGCTAGCCGGGCTGATGAGAGGTGTTACCTCGAAACCGGTCCGGTCCTCGGATGCTTGATTCCGTTCTGGGAAGGATATGGCTTTTGTAGTTCGGACTGGACTGTTCCCATGGGGCACAGGGGCAGAGCTGATTTGCATATCGCCATTGTCTAACCCAGGGTGGTGTGGAGTGCAAAAAAACGATGGATTTGGGCCAAGATCTTTGGACTGGGGTGAATGTGTGACATTGATCCACATTCTGCCCATCACCTGTTTTGTTTGCAATTGCCGCCATAAATGCGCTGGGGATGCTCAGACGTGGGTCCCAGGCACTCCACACCACTGGAGTCAAGCTAGCCGGGCTGATGAGAGGTGTTACCTTGAAACCGGTCCGGTCCTCGGATGCTTGATTCCGTTCTGGGAATGACATGGCTTTTGTAGTTCGGACTGGACTGTTCCCATGGGGCACAGGGTCAGAGCTGATTTGCATATCGCCATTGTCTAACCCAGGGGGGTGTGGAGTGCAAAAAAACGAGGATTTGGGCCCAGATCTTTGGACTGGGGTGAATGTGTGACATTGATCCACATTCTGTCCATCACCTGTTTTGTTTGCAATTGCCGCCATAAGTGCGCTGGGATGCTCAGACGTGGATCCCAGGCACTCCACACCACTGGAGTCAAGCTAGCCGGGATGATGAGAGGTGTTACCTCGAAACCGGTCCGGTCCTCGGATGCTTGATTCCGTTCTGGGAAGGACATGGCTTTTGTAGTTCGGACTGGACTGTTCCATTGGGGCACAGGGTCAGAGCTGATTTGCATATCGCCATTGTCTAACCCAGGGTGGTGTGGAGTGCAAAAAAACGATGGATTTGGGCCCAGATCTTTGGACTGGGGTGAATGTGTGACATTGATCCACATTCTGTCCATCACCTGTTTTGTTTGCAATTGCCGCCATAAGTGCGCTGGGGATGCTCAGACGTGGGTCCCAGGCACTCCACACCACTAGAGTCAAGCTAGCCGGGTTGATGAGAGGTGTTACCTCGAAACCGGTCCGGTCCTCGGATGCTTGATTCCGTTCTGGGAAGGACATGGCTTTAGTAGTTCGGACTGGACTGTTCCCATGGGGCACAGGGTCAGAGCTGATTTGCATATCGCCATTGTCTAACCCAGGGTGGTGTGGAGTGCAAAAAAACGATGGATTTGGGCCCAGATCTTTGGACTGGGGTGAATGTGTGACATTGATCCACATTCTGTCCATCACCTGTTTTGTTTGCAATTGCCGCCATAAGTGCGCTGGGGATGCTCAGACGTGGGTCCCAGGCACTCCACACCACTGGAGTCAAGCTAGCCGGGCTGATGAGAGGTGTTACCTCGAAACCGGTCCGGTCCTCGGATGCTTGATTCCGTTCTGGGAAGGACATGGCTTTTGTAGTTCGGACTGGACTGTTCCCATGGGGAGGGTCAGAGCTGATTTGCATATCGCCATTGTCTAACCCAGGGTGGTGTGGAGTGCAAAAAAACGATGGATTTGGGCCCAGATCTTTGGACTGCGGTGAATGTGTGACATTGATCCACATTCTGTCCATCACCTGTTTTGTTTGCAATTGCCGCCATAAGTGCGCTGGGGATGCTCAGACGTGGGTCCCAGGCACTCCACACCACTGGAGTCAAGCTAGCCGGGCTGATGAGAGGTGTTACCTCGAAACCGGTCCGGTCCTCGGATGCTTGATTCCGTTCTGGGAAGGACATGGCTTTTGTAGTTCGGACTGGACTGTTCCCATCGGGCACAGGGTCAGAGCTGATTTGCATATCGCCATTGTCTAACCCAGGGTGGTGTGGAGTGCAAAAAAACGATGGATTTGGGCCCAGATCTTTGGACTGGGGTGAATGTGTGACATTGATCCACATTCTGTCCATCACCTGTTTTGTTTGCAATTGCCGCCATAAGTGCGCTGGGGATGCTCAGACGTGGGTCCCAGGCACTCCACACCACTGGAGTCAAGCTAGCCGGGCTGATGAGAGGTATTACCTCGAAACCAGTCCGGTCCTCGGATGCTTGATTCCGTTCTGGGAAGGACATGGCTTTTGTAGTTCGGACTGGACTGTTCCCATGGGGCACAGGGTCAGAGCTGATTTGCATATCGCCATTGTCTAACCCAGGGTGGTGTGGAGTGCAAAAAAACTATGGATTTGGGCCCAGATCTTTGGACTGGGGTGAATGTGTGTCATTGATCCACATTCTGTCCATCACCTGTTTTGTTTGCAATTGCCGCAATAAGTGCGCTGGGGATGCTCAGACGTGGGTCCCAGGCACTCCACACCACTGGAGTCAAGCTAGCCGGGATGATGAGAGGTGTTACCTCGAAACCGGTCCGGTCCTCGGATGCTTGATTCCATTCTGGGAAGGACATGGCTTTTGTAGTTCGGACTGGACTGTTCCCATGGGGCACAGGGTCAGAGCTGATTTGCATATCGCCATTGTCTAACCCAGGGTGGTGTGGAGTGCAAAAAAACGATGGATTTGGGCCCAGATCTTTGGACTGGGGTGAATGTGTGACATTGATCCACATTCTGTCCATCACCTGTTTTGTTTGCAATTGCCGCCATAAGTGCGCTGGGGATGCTCAGACGTGGGTCCCAGGCACTCCACACCACTGGAGTCAAGCTAGCCGGGCTGATGAGAGGTGTTACCTCGAAACCGGTCCGGTCCTCGGATGCTTGATTCCGCTCTGGGAATGACATGGCTTTTGTAGTTCGGACTGGACTGTTCCCATGCGGCACAGGGTCAGAGCTGATTTGCATATCGCCATTGTCTAACCCAGGGTGGTGTGGAGTGCAAAAAAACGAGGATTTGGGCCCAGATCTTTGGACTGGGGTGAATGTGTGACATTGATCCACATTCTGTCCATCACCTGTTTTGTTTGCAATTGCCGCCATAAGTGCGCTTGGGATGCTCAGACGTGGGTCCCAGGCACTCCACACCACTGGAGTCAAGCTAGCCGGGCTGATGAGAGGTGTTACCTCAAAACCGGTCCGGTCCTCGGATGTTTGATTCCGTTCTGGGAAGGACATGGCTTTTGTAGTTCGGACTGGACTGTTCCCATGGGGCACAGGGTCAGAGCTGATTTGCATATCGCCATTGTCTAACCCAGGGTGGTGTGGAGTGCAAAAAAACGAGGATTTGGGCCCAGATCTTTGGACTGGGGTGAATGTGTGACATTGATCCACATTCTGTACATCACCTGTTTTGTTTGCAATTGCCGCCATAAGTGCGCTTGGGATGCTCAGACGTGGGTCCCAGGCACTCCACACCACTGGAGTCAAGCTAGCCGGGCTGATGAGAGGTGTTACCTCAAAACCGGTCCGGTCCTCGGATGTTTGATTCCGTTCTGGGAAGGACATGGCTTTTGTAGTTCGGACTGGACTGTTCCCATGGGGCACAGGGTCAGAGCTGATTTGCATATCGCCATTGTCTAACCCAGGGTGGTGTGGAGTGCAACAAAACAATGGATTTGGGCCCAGATCTTTGGACTGGGGTGAATGTGTGACATTGATCCACATTCTGTCCATCACCTGTTTTGTTTGCAATTGCCGCCATAAGTGCGCTGGCGATGCTCAGACGTGGGTCCCAGGCACTCAACACCACTGGAGTCAAGCTAGCCGGGCTGATGAGAGGTGTTACCTCGAAACCGGTCCGGCCCTCGGATGCTTGATTCCGTTCTGGGAAGGACATGGCTTTTGTACTTCGGACTGGACTGTTCCCATGGGGTACAGGGTCAGAGCTGATTTGCATATCGCCATTGTCTAACCCAGGGTGGTGTGGAGTGCAAAAAAACGATGGATTTGGGCCCAGATCTTTGGACTGGGGTGAATGTGTGACATTGATCCACATTCTGTCCATCACCTGTTTTGTTTGCAATTGCCGCCATAAGTGCGCTGGGGATGCTCAGACGTGGGTCCCAGGCACTCCACACCACTGGAGTCAAGCTAGCCGGGCTGATGAGAGGTGTTACCTCGAAACCGGTCCGGTCCTCGGATGCTTGATTCCGTTCTGGGAAGGACATGGCTTTTGTAGTTCGGACTGGACTGTTCCCATCGGGCACAGGGTCAGAGCTGATTTGCATATCGCCATTGTCTAACCCAGGGTGGTGTGGAGTGCAAAAAAACGATGGATTTGGGCCCAGATCTTTGGACTGGGGTGAATGTGTGACATTGATCCACATTCTGTCCATCACCTGTTTTGTTTGCAATTGCCGCCATAAGTGCGCTGGGGATGCTCAGACATGGGTCCCAGGCACTCCACACCACTGGAGTCAAGCTAGCCGGGCTGATGAGAGGTGTTACCTCGAAACCGGTCCGGTCCTCGGATGCTTGATTCCGTTCTGGGAAGGACATGGCTTTTGTAGTTCGGACTGGACTGTTCCCATGGGGCACAGGGTCAGAGCTGATTTGCATATCGCCATTGTCTAACCCAGGGTGGTGTGGAGTGCAAAAAAACGATGGATTTGGGCCCAGATCTTTGGACTGGGGTGAATGTGTGACATTGATCCACATTCTGTCCATCACCTGTTTTTTTTGCAATTGCCGCCATAAGTGCGCTGGGGATGCTCAGACGTGGGTCCCAGGCACTCCACACCACTGGAGTCAAGCTAGCCGGGCTGATGAGAGGTGTTACCTCGAAACCGGTCCGGTCCTCGGATGCTTGATTCCGTTCTGGGAAGTACATGGCTTTTGTAGTTCGGACTGGACTGTTCCCATGGGGCACAGGGTCAGAGCTGATTTGCATATCGCCATTGTCTAACCCAGGGTGGTGTGGAGTGCAAAAAAACAATGGATTTGGGCCCAGATCTTTGGACTGGGGTGAATGTGTGACATTGATCCACATTCTGTCCATCACCTGTTTTGTTTGCAATTGCCGCCATAAGTGCGCTGGGGATGATCAGACGTGGGTCCCAGGCACTCCACACCACTGGAGTCAAGCTAGCCGGGCTGATGAGAGGTGTTACCTTGAAACCGGTCCAGTCCTCGGATGCTTGATTCCGTTCTGGGAAGGACATGGCTTTTGTAGTTCGGACTGGACGGTTCCCATGGGGCACAGGGTCAGAACTGATTTGCATATCGCCATTGTCTAACCCAGGGTGGTGTGGAGTGCAAAAAACGATGGATTTGGGCCCAGATCTTTGGACTGGGGTGAATGTGTGACATTGATCCACATTCTGTCCATCACCTGTTTTGTTTGCAATTGCCGCCATAAGTGCGCTGGGGATGCTCAGAAGTGGGTCCCAGGCACTCCACACCACTGGAGTCAAGCTAGCCGGGCTGATGAGAGGTGTTACCTCGAAACCGGTCCGATTCTCGGATGCTTGATTCCATTCTGGGAAGGACATGGCTTTTGTAGTTCGGACTGGACTGTTCCCATGGGGCACAGGGTCAGAGCTGATTTGAATATCGCCATTGTCTAACCCAGGGTGGTGTGGAGTGCAAAAAAAAGATGGATTTGGGCCCAGATCTTTGGACTGGGGTGAATGTGTGACATTGATCCACATTCTGTCCATCACCTGTTTTGTTTTCAATTGCCGCCATAAGTGCGCTGGGGATGCTCAGACGTGGGTCCCAGGCACTCCACACCACTGGGGTCAAGCTAGCCGGGCTGATGAGAGGTGTTACCTCGAAACCAGTCCGGCCCTCGGATGCTTGATTCCGTTCTGGGAAGGACATGGTTTTTGTAGTTTGGACTGGACTGTTCCCATGGGGCACAGGGTCAGAGCTGATTTGCATATCACCATTGTCTAACCCAGGGTGGTGTGGAGTGCAAAAAAACGAGGATTTGGGCCCAGATCTTTGGACTGGGGTGAATGTGTGACATTGATCCACATTCTGTCCATCACCTGTTTTCTTTGCAATTGCCGCCATAAGTGCGCTGGGATGCTCAGACGTGGATCCCAGGCACTCCACACCACTGGAGTCAAGCTAGCCGGGCTGATGAGAGGTGTTACCTCGAAACTGGTCCGGTCCTCGGATGCTTGATTCCGTTCTGGGAAGGACATGGCTTTTGTAGTTCGGACTGGACTGTTCCATTGGGGCACAGGGTCAGAGCTGATTTGCATATCGCCATTGTCTAACCCAGGGTGGTGTGGAGTGCGAAAAAACGATGGATTTGGGCCCAGATCTTTGGACTGGGGTGAATGTGTGACATTGGTCCACATTCTGTCCATCACCTGTTTTGTTTGCAATTTCCGCCATAAGTGCGCTGGGGATGCTCAGACGTGGGTCCCAGGCACTCCACACCACTGGAGTCAAGCTAGCCGGGCTGATGAGAGGTGCTACCTCGAAACCGGTCCGGTCCTCGGATGCTTGATTCCGTTCTGGGAAGGACATGGCTTTTGTAGTTCGGACTGGACTGTTCCCATGGGGCACAGGGTCAGAGCTGATTTGCATATCGCCATTGTCTAACCCAGGGTGGTGTGGAGTGCAAAAAAACGATGGATTTGGGCCCAGATCTTTGGACTGGGGTGAATGTGTGACATTGATCCACATTCTGTCCATCACCTGTTTTGTTTGCAATTGCCGCCATAAGTGCGCTGGGGATGCTCAGACGTGGGACCCAGGCACTCAACACCACTGGAGTCAAGCTAGCCGGGCTGATGAGAGGTGTTACCTCGAAACCGGTCCGGCCCTCGGATGCTTGATTCCGTTCTGGGAAGGACATGGCTTTTGTAGTTCGGACTGGACTGTTCCCATGGGGCACAGGGTCAGAGCTGATTTACATATCGCCATTGTCTAACCCAGGGTGGTGTGGAGTGCAAAAAAATGATGGATTTGGGCCCAGATCTTTGGACTGGGGTGAATGTGTGACATTGATCCACATTCTGTCCATCACCTGTTTTGTTTGCAATTGCCGCCATAAGTGCGCTGGGGATGCTCAGACGTGGGTCCCAGGCACTCCACACCACTGGAGTCAAGCTAGCCGGGCTGATGAGAGGTGTTACCTCGAAACCGGTCCGGTCCTCGGATGCTTGATTCCGTTCTGGGAAGGACATGGCTTTTGTAGTTCGGACTGGACTGTTCCCATGGGGAGGGTCAGAGCTGATTTGCATATCACCATTGTCTAACCCAGGGTGGTGTGGAGTGCAAAAAAACGATGGATTTGGGCCCAGATCTTTGGACTGCGGTGAATGTGTGACATTGATCCACATTCTGTCCATCACCTGTTTTGTTTGCAATTGCCGCCATAAGTGCGCTGGGGATGCTCAGACGTGGGTCCCAGGCACTCCACACCACTGGAGTCAAGCTAGCCGGGCTGATGAGAGGTGTTACCTCGAAACCGGTCCGGTCCTCGGATGCTTGATTCCGTTCTGGGAAGGACATGGCTTTTGTAGTTCGGACTGGACTGTTCCCATGGGGCACAGGGTCAGAGCTGATTTGCATATCGCCATTGTCTAACCCAGGGTGGTGTGGAGTGCAAAAAAACGATGGATTTGGGACCAGATCTTTGGACTGGGGTGAATGTGTGACATTGATCCAAATTCTGTCCATCACCTGTTTTGTTTGCTATTGCCGCCATAAGTGCGCTGGGGATGCTCAGACGTGGGTCCCAGGCACTCCACACCACTGGAGTCAAGCTAGCCGGGCTGATGAGAGGTGTTACCTCGAAACCGGTCCGGTCCTCGGATGCTTGATTCCGTTCTGGGAAGGACATGGCTTTTGTAGTTCGGACTGGACTGTTCCCATGGGGCACAGGGTCAGAGCTGATTTGCATATCGCCATTGTCTAACCCAGGGTGGTGTGGAGTGCAAAAAAACGATGGATTTGGGCCCAGATCTTTGGACTGCAGTGAATGTGTGACATTGATCCACATTCTGTCCATCACCTGTTTTGTTTGCAATTGCCGCCATAAGTGCGCTGGGGATGCTCAGACGTGGGTCCCAGGCACTCCACACCACTGGAGTCAAGCTAGCCGGGCTGATGAGAGGTCTTACCTCGAAACCGGTCCGGTCCTCGGATGCTTGATTCCGTTCTGGGAAGGACATGGCTTTTGTAGTTCGGACTGGACTGTTCCCATGGGGCACAGGGTCAGAGCTGATTTGCATATCGCCATTGTCTAACCCAGGGTGGTGTGGAGTGCAAAAAAACGATGGATTTGGGCCCAGATCTTTGGACTGGGGTGAATGTGTGACATTGATCCACATTCTGTCCATCACCTGTTTTGTTTGCAATTGCCGCCATAAGTGCGCTGGGGATGCTCAGACGTGGGTCCCAGGCACTCCACACCACTGGAGTCAAGCTAGCCGGGCTGATGAGAGGTGTTACCTCGAAACCGGTCCGGTCCTCGGATGCTTGATTCCGTTCTGGGAAGGACATGGCTTTTGTAGGTCGGACTGGACTGTTCCCATGGGGCACAGGGTCAGAGCTGATTTGCATATCGCCATTGTCTAACCCAGGGTGGTGTGGAGTGCAAAAAAACTATGGATTCGGGCCCAGATCTTTGGACTGGGGTGAATGTGTGACATTGATCCACATTCTGTGCATCACCTGTTTTGTTTGCAAATGCCGCCATAAGTGCGCTGGGGATGCTCAGACGTGGGTCCCAGGCACTCCACACCACTGGAGTCAAGCTAGCCGGGCTGATGAGAGGTGTTACCTCGAAACCGGTCCGGTCCTCGGATGCTTGATTCCGTTCTGGGAAGGACATGGCTTTTGTAGTTCGGACTGGACTGTTCCCATGGGGCACAGGGTCAGAGCTGATTTGCATATCGCCATTGTCTAACCCAGGGTGGTGTGGAGTGCAAAAAAACGATGGATTTGGGCCCAGATCTTTGGACTGGGGTGAATGTGTGAGATTGATCCACATTCTGTCCATCACCTGTTTTGTTTGCAATTGCCGCCATAAGTGCGCTGGGGATGCTCAGACGTGGGTCCCAGGCACTCCACACCACTGGAGTCAAGCTAGCCGGGCTGATGAGAGGTGTTACCTCGAAACCGGTCCGGTCCTCGGATGCTTGATTCCGTTCTGGGAAGGACATGGCTTTTGTAGTTCGGACTGGACTGTTCCCATGGGGCACAGGGTCAGAGCTGATTTGCATATCGCCATTGTCTAACCCAGGGTGGTGTGGAGTGCAAAAAAACAATGGATTTGGGCCCAGATCTTTGGACTGGGGTGAATGTGTGACATTGATCCACATTCTGTCCATCACCTGTTTTGTTTGCAATTGCCGCCATAAGTGCGCTGGGGATGCTCAGACGTGGGGCCCAGGCACTCCACACCACTGGAGTCAAGCTAGCCGGGATAATGAGAGGTGTTACCTCGAAACTGGTCCAGTCCTCGGATGCTTGATTCCGTTCTGGGAAGGACATGGCTTTTGTAGTTCGGACTGGACTGTTCCCATGAGGCACAGGGTCAGAGCTGATTTGCATATAGCCATTGTCTAACCCAGGGTGGTGTGGAGTGCAAAAAAACGATGGATTTGGGCCCAGATCTTTGGACTGGGGTGAATGTGTGACATTGATCAACATTCTGTCCATCACCTGTTTTGTTTGCAATTGCCGCCATAAGTGCGCTGGGGATGCTCAGACGTGGGTCCCAGGCACTCCACACCACTGGAGTCAAGCTAGCCGGGCTGATGAGAGGTGTTACCTCGAAACCGGTCCGGTCCTCGGATGCTTGATTCCGTTCTGGGAAGGATATGGCTTTTGTAGTTCGAACTGGACTGTTCCCATGGGGCACAGGGTCAGAGCTGATTTGCATATCGCCATTGTCTAACCCAGGGTAGTGTGGAGTGCAAACAAACGATGGATTTGGGCCCAGATCTTTGGACTGGGGTGAATGTGTGACATTGATCCACATTCTGTCCTTTACCTGTTTTGTTTGCAATTGCCGCCATAAGTGCGCTGGGGATGCTCAGACGTGGATCCCAGGCACTCCACACCACTGGAGTCAAGCTAGCCGGGCTGATGAGAGATGTTACCTCGAAACCGGTCCGGTCCTCGGATGCTTGATTCCGTTCTGGGAAGGACATGGCTTTTGTAGTTCGGACTGGACTGTTCCCATGGGGCACAGGGTCAGAGCTGATTTGCATATCGCCATTGTCTAACCCAGGGTGGTGTGGAGTGCAAAAAAACGATGGATTTGGGCCCAGATCTTTGGACTGCAGTGAATGTGTGACATTGATCCACATTCTGTCCATCACCTGTTTTGTTTGCAATTGCCGCCATAAGTGCGCTGGGGATGCTCAGACGTGGGTCCCAGGCACTCCACACCACTGGAGTCAAGCTAGCCGGGCTGATGAGAGGTCTTACCTCGAAACCGGTCCGGTCCTCGGATGCTTGATTCCGTTCTGGGAAGGACATGGCTTTTGTAGTTCGGACTGGACTGTTCCCATGGGGCACAGGGTCAGAGCTGATTTGCATATCGCCATTGTCTAACCCAGGGTGGTGTGGAGTGCAAAAAAACGATGGATTTGGGCCCAGATCTTTGGACTGGGGTGAATGTGTGACATTGATCCACATTCTGTCCATCACCTGTTTTGTTTGCAATTGCCGCCATAAGTGCGCTGGGGATGCTCAGACGTGGGTCCCAGGCACTCCACACCACTGGAGTCAAGCTAGCCGGGCTGATGAGAGGTGTTACCTCGAAACCGGTCCGGTCCTCGGATGCTTGATTCCGTTCTGGGAAGGACATGGCTTTTGTAGGTCGGACTGGACTGTTCCCATGGGGCACAGGGTCAGAGCTGATTTGCATATCGCCATTGTCTAACCCAGGGTGGTGTGGAGTGCAAAAAAACTATGGATTCGGGCCCAGATCTTTGGACTGGGGTGAATGTGTGACATTGATCCACATTCTGTGCATCACCTGTTTTGTTTGCAAATGCCGCCATAAGTGCGCTGGGGATGCTCAGACGTGGGTCCCAGGCACTCCACACCACTGGAGTCAAGCTAGCCGGGCTGATGAGAGGTGTTACCTCGAAACCGGTCCGGTCCTCGGATGCTTGATTCCGTTCTGGGAAGGACATGGCTTTTGTAGTTCGGACTGGACTGTTCCCATGGGGCACAGGGTCAGAGCTGATTTGCATATCGCCATTGTCTAACCCAGGGTGGTGTGGAGTGCAAAAAAACGATGGATTTGGGCCCAGATCTTTGGACTGGGGTGAATGTGTGAGATTGATCCACATTCTGTCCATCACCTGTTTTGTTTGCAATTGCCGCCATAAGTGCGCTGGGGATGCTCAGACGTGGGTCCCAGGCACTCCACACCACTGGAGTCAAGCTAGCCGGGCTGATGAGAGGTGTTACCTCGAAACCGGTCCGGTCCTCGGATGCTTGATTCCGTTCTGGGAAGGACATGGCTTTTGTAGTTCGGACTGGACTGTTCCCATGGGGCACAGGGTCAGAGCTGATTTGCATATCGCCATTGTCTAACCCAGGGTGGTGTGGAGTGCAAAAAAACAATGGATTTGGGCCCAGATCTTTGGACTGGGGTGAATGTGTGACATTGATCCACATTCTGTCCATCACCTGTTTTGTTTGCAATTGCCGCCATAAGTGCGCTGGGGATGCTCAGACGTGGGGCCCAGGCACTCCACACCACTGGAGTCAAGCTAGCCGGGATAATGAGAGGTGTTACCTCGAAACTGGTCCAGTCCTCGGATGCTTGATTCCGTTCTGGGAAGGACATGGCTTTTGTAGTTCGGACTGGACTGTTCCCATGAGGCACAGGGTCAGAGCTGATTTGCATATAGCCATTGTCTAACCCAGGGTGGTGTGGAGTGCAAAAAAACGATGGATTTGGGCCCAGATCTTTGGACTGGGGTGAATGTGTGACATTGATCAACATTCTGTCCATCACCTGTTTTGTTTGCAATTGCCGCCATAAGTGCGCTGGGGATGCTCAGACGTGGGTCCCAGGCACTCCACACCACTGGAGTCAAGCTAGCCGGGCTGATGAGAGGTGTTACCTCGAAACCGGTCCGGTCCTCGGATGCTTGATTCCGTTCTGGGAAGGATATGGCTTTTGTAGTTCGAACTGGACTGTTCCCATGGGGCACAGGGTCAGAGCTGATTTGCATATCGCCATTGTCTAACCCAGGGTAGTGTGGAGTGCAAACAAACGATGGATTTGGGCCCAGATCTTTGGACTGGGGTGAATGTGTGACATTGATCCACATTCTGTCCTTTACCTGTTTTGTTTGCAATTGCCGCCATAAGTGCGCTGGGGATGCTCAGACGTGGATCCCAGGCACTCCACACCACTGGAGTCAAGCTAGCCGGGCTGATGAGAGATGTTACCTCGAAACCGGTCCGGTCCTCGGATGCTTGATTCCGTTCTGGGAAGGACATGGCTTTTGTAGTTCGGACTGGACTGTTCCCATGGGGCACAGGGTCAGAGCTGATTTGCATATCGCCTATGTCTAACCCAGGGTGGTGTGGAGTGCAAAAAAACGATGGATTTGGGCCCAGATCTTTGGACTGGGGTGAATGTGTGACATTGATCAACATTCTTTCCATCACCTGTTTTGTTTGCAATTGCCGCCATAAGTGCGCTGGGGATGCTCAGACGTGGGTCCCAGGCACTCCACACCACTGGAGTCAAGCTAGCCGGGCTGATGAGAGGTGTTACCTCGAAACCGGTCCGGTCCTCGGATGCTTGATTCCGTTCTGGGAAGGATATGGCTTTTGTAGTTCGAACTGGACTGTTACCATGGGGCACAGGGTCAGAGCTGATTTGCATATCGCCATTGTCTAACCCAGGGTAGTGTGGAGTGCAAACAAACGATGGATTTGGGCCCAGATCTTTGGACTGGGGTGAATGTGTGACATTGATCCACATTCTGTCCTTTACCTGTTTTGTTTGCAATTGCCGCCATAAGTGCGCTGGGGATGCTCAGACGTGGATCCCAGGCACTCCACACCACTGGAGTCAAGCTAGCCGGGCTGATGAGAGATGTTACCTCGAAACCGGTCCGGTCCTCGGATGCTTGATTCCGTTCTGGGAAGGACATGGCTTTTGTAGTTCGGACTGGACTGTTCCCATGGGGCACAGGGTCAGAGCTGATTTGCATATCGCCTATGTCTAACCCAGGGTGGTGTGGAGTGCAAAAAAACGATGGATTTGGGCCCAGATCTTTGGACTGGGGTGAATGTGTGACATTGATCCACATTCTGTCCATCACCTGTTTTGTTTGCAATTGCCGCCATAAGTGCGCTGGGGATGCTCAGACGTGGGTCCCAGGCACTCCACACCACTGAAGTCAAGCTAGCCGGGCTGATGAGAGGTGTTACTTCGAAACCGGTCCGGTCCTCGGATGCTTGATTCCGTTCTGGGAAGGACATGGCTTTTGTAGTTCGGACTGGACTGTTCCCATGGGGCACAGGGTCAGAGCTGATTTGCATATCGCCATTGTCTAACCCAGGGTGGTGTGGAGTGCAAAAAAACTATGGATTTGGGCCCAGATCTTTGGACTGGGGTGAATGTGTGACATTGATCCACATTCTGTGCATCACCTGTTTTGTTTGCAATTGCTGCCATAAGTGCGCTGGGGATGCTCAGACGTGGGTCCCAGGCACTCCACACCACTGGAGTCAAGCTAGCCGGGCTGATGAGAGGTGTTACCTCGAAACCGGTCCGGTCCTCGGATGCTTGATTCCGTTCTGGGAAGGACATGGCTTTTGTAGTTCGGACTGGACTGTTCCCATGGGGCACAGGGTCAGAGCTGATTTGCATATCGCCATTGTCTAACCCAGGGTGGTGTGGAGTGCAAAAAAAACGATGGATTTGGGCCCAGATCTTTGGACTGGGGTGAATGTGTGACATTGATCCACATTCTGTCCATCACCTGTTTTGTTTGCAATTGCCGCCATAAGTGCGCTGGGGATGCTCAGACGTGGGGCCCAGGCACTCCACACCACTGGAGTCAAGCTAGCCGGGATAATGAGAGGTGTTACCTCGAAACCGGTCCAGTCCTCGGATGCTTGATTCCGTTCTGGGAAGGACATGGCTTTTGTAGTTCGGACTGGACTGTTCCCATGAGGCACAGGGTCAGAGCTGATTTGCATATAGCCATTGTCTAACCCAGGGTGGTGTGGAGTGCAAAAAAACGATGGATTTGGGCCCAGATCTTTGGACTGGGGTGAATGTGTGACATTGATCCACATTCTGTCCATCACCTGTTTTGTTTGCAATTGCCGCCATAAGTGCGCTGGGGATGCTCAGACGTGGGTCCCAGGCACTCCACACCACTGGAGTCAAGCTAGCCGGGCTGATGAGAGGTGTTACCTCGAAACCGGTCCGGTCCTCGGATGCTTGATTCCGTTCTGGGAAGGATATGGCTTTTGTAGTTCGAACTGGACTGTTCCAATGGGGCACAGGGTCAGAGCTGATTTGCATATCGCCATTGTCTAACCCAGGGTGGTGTGGAGTGCAAAAAAACGATGGATTTGGGCCCAGATCTTTGGACTGGGGTGAATGTGTGACATTGATCCACATTCTGTCCATCACCTGTTTTGTTTGCAATTGCCGCCATAAGTGCGCTGGGGATGCTCAGACGTAGTTACCAGGCACTCCACACCACTGGAGTCATGCTAGCCGGGCTGATGAGAGGTGTTACCTCGAAACCGGTACGGTCCTCGGATGCTTGATTCCGTTCTGGGAATGACATGGCTTTTGTAGTTCGGACTGGACTGTTCCCATTGGGCACAGGGTCAGAGCTGATTTGCATATCGCCATTGTCTAACCCAGGGTGGTGTGGAGTGCAAAAAAACGAGGATTTGGGCCCAGATCTTTGGACTGGGGTGAATGTGTGACATTGATCCACATTCTGTCCATCACCTGTTTAGTTTGCAATTGCCGCCATAAGTGCGCTGGGGATGCTCAGACGTGGATCCCAGGCACTCCACACCACTGGAGTCAAGCTAGCCGGGCTGATGAGAGGTGTTACCTCGAAACCGGTCCGGTCCTCGGATGCTTGATTCCGTTCTGGGAAAAACATGGCTTTTGTAGTTCGGACTGGACTGTTCCATTGGGGCACAGGGTCAGAGCTGATTTGCATATCGCCAATGTCTAACCCAGGGTGGTGTGGAGTGCAAAAAAATGATGGATTTGGGCCCAGATCTTTGGACTGGGGTGAATGTGTGACATTGATCCACATTCTGTCCATCACCTGTTTTGTTTGCAATTGCCGCCATAAGTGCGCTGGGGATGCTCAGACGTGGGTCCCAGGCACTCCACACCACTGAAGTCAAGCTAGCCGGGCTGATGAGAGGTGTTACCTCGAAACCGGTCCAGTCCTCGGATGTTTGATTCCGTTCTGGGAAGGACATGGCTTTTGTAGTTCGGACTGGACTGTTCCCATGGGGCACAGGGTCAGAGCTGATTTGCATATCGCCATTGTCTAACCCAGGGTGGTGTGGAGTGCAAAAAAACAATGGATTTGGGCCCAGATCTTTGGACTGAGGTGAATGTGTGACATTGATCCACATTCTGTCCATCACCTGTTTTGTTTGCAATTGCCGCAATAAGTGCGCTGGGGATGCTCATACGTGGGTCCCAGGCACTCAACACCACTGGAGTCAAGCTAGCCGGGCTGATGAGAGGTGTTACCTCGAAACCGGTCCGGCCCTCGGATGCTTTTTTCCGTTCTGGGAAGGACATGGGTTTTGTACTTCGGACTGGACTGTTCCCATGGGGCACAGGGTCAGAGCTGATTTGCATATCGCCATTGTCTAACCCAGGGTGGTGTGGAGTGCAAAAAAACGATGGATTTGGGCCCAGATCTTTGGACTGGGGTGAATGTGTGACATTGATCCACATTCTGTCCATCACCTGTTTTGTTTGCAATTGCCGCCATAAGTGCGCTGGGGATGCTCAGACGTGGGTCCCAGGCACTCCACACCACTGGAGTCAAGCTAGCCGGGCTGATGAGAGGTCTTACCTCGAAACCGGTCCTCGGATGCTTGATTCCGTTCTGGGAAGGACATGGCTTTTGTAGTTCGGACTGGACTGTTCCCATGGGGAGGGTCAGAGCTGATTTGCATATCGCCATTGTCTAACCCAGGGTGGTGTCGAGTGCAAAAAAACGATGGATTTGGGCCCAGATCTTTGGACTGCGGTGAATGTGTGACATTGATCCACATTCTGTCCATCACCTGTTTTGTTTGCAATTGCCGCCATAAGTGCGCTGGGGATGCTCAGACATGGGTCCCAGGCACTCCACACCACTGGAGTCAAGCTAGCCGGGCTGATGAGAGGTATTACCTTGAAACCGGTCCGGTCCTCGGATGCTTGATTCCGTTCTGGGAAGGACATTGCTTTTGTAGTTAGGACTGGACTGTTCCCATGGGGCACAGGGTCAGAGCTGATTTGCATATCGCCATTGTCTAACCCAGGGTGGTGTGGAGTGCAAAAAAATGATGGATTTGGGCCCAGATCTTTGGACTGGGGTGAATGTGTGACATTGATCCACATTGTGTCCATCACCTGTTTTGTTTACAATTGCCGCCATAAGTGCGCTGGGGATGCTCAGACGCGGGTCCCAGGCACTCCACACCACTGGAGTCAAGCTAGACGGGCTGATAAGAGGTGTTACCTCGAAACCGGTCCGGTCCTCGGATGCTTGATTCCGTTCTGGGAAGGACATGGCTTTTGTAGTTCAGACTGGACTGTTCCCATGGGGCACAGGGTCTGAGCTGATTTGCATATCGCCATTGTCTAACCCAGGGTGGTGTGGAGTGCAAAAAAACGATGGATTTGGGCCCAGATCTTTGGACTGGGGTGAATGTGTGACATTGATCCACATTCTGTCCATCACCTGTTTTGTTTGCAATTGCCGCCATAAGTGCGCTGAGGATGCTCAGACGAGGGTCCCAGGCTCTCCTCACCACTGGAGTCAAGCTAGCCGGGCTGATGAGAGGTGTTACCTCGAAACCGGTCCGGTCCTCGGATGCTTGATTCCGTTCTGGGAATGACATGACTTTTGTAGTTCGGACTGGACTGTTCCCATTGGGCACAGGGTCAGAGCTGATTTGCATATCGCCATTGTCTAACCCAGGGTGGTGTGGAGTGCAAAAAAACGAGGATTTGGGCCCAGATCTTTGGACTGGGGTGAATGTGTGACATTGATCCACATTCTGTCCATCACCTGTTTTGTTTGCAATTGCCGCCATAAGTGCGCTGGGGATGCTCAGACGTGGATCCCAGGCACTCCACACCACTGGAGTCAAGCTAGCCGGGCTGATGAGAGGTGTTACCTCGAATTCGGTCCGGTCCTCGGATGCTTGATTCCGTTCTGGGAAGGACATGGCTTTTGTAGTTCGGACTGGACTGTTCCATTGGGGCACAGGGTCAGAGCTGATTTGCATATCGCCAATGTCTAACCCAGGGTGGTGTGGAGTGCAAAAAAACGATGGATTTGGGCCCAGATCTTTGGACTGGAGTGAATGTGTGACATTGATCCACATTCTGTCCATCACCTGTTTTGTTTGCAATTGCCGCCATAAGTGCGCTGGGGATGCTCAGACGTGGGTCCCAGGCACTCCACACCACTGAAGTCAAGCTAGCCGGGCTGATGAGAGGTGTTACCTCGAAACCGGTCCAGTCCTCGGATGTTTGATTCCGTTCTGGGAAGGACATGGCTTTTGTAGTTCGGACTGGACTGTTCCCATGGGGCACAGGGTCAGAGCTGATTTGCATATCGCCATTGTCTAACCCAGGGTGGTGTGGAGTGCAAAAAAACGATGGATTTGGGCCCAGATCTTTGGACTGGGATGAAGGTGTGACATTGATCCACATTCTGTCCATCACCTGTTTTGTTTGCAATTGCCGCCATAAGTGCGCTGGGGATGCTCATACGTGGGTCCCAGGCACTCAACACCACTGGAGTCAAGCTAGCCGGGCTGATGAGAGGTGTTACCTCGAAACCGGTCCGGCCCTCGGATGCTTTTTTCCGTTCTGGGAAGGACATGGCTTTTGTACTTCGGACTGGACTGTTCCCATGGGGCACAGGGTCAGAGCTGATTTGCATATCGCCATTGTCTAACCCAGGGTGGTGTGGAGTGCAAAAAAACGATGGATTTGGGCCCAGATCTTTGGACTGGGGTGAATGTGTGACATTGATCCACATTCTGTCCATCACCTGTTTTGTTTGCAATTGCCGCCATAAGTGCGCTGGGGATGCTCAGACGTGGGTCCCAGGCACTCCACACCACTGGAGTCAAGCTAGCCGGGCTGATGAGAGGTCTTACCTCGAAACCGGTCCTCGGATGCTTGATTCCGTTCTGGGAAGGACATGGCTTTTGTAGTTCGGACTGGACTGTTCCCATGGGGAGGGTCAGAGCTGATTTGCATATCGCCATTGTCTAACCCAGGGTGGTGTGGAGTGCAAAAAAACGATGGATTTGGGCCCAGATCTTTGGACTGGGGTGAATGTGTGACATTGATCCACATTCTGTCCATCACCTGTTTTGTTTGCAATTGCCGCCATAAGTGCGCTGGGGATGCTCAGACGTGGGTCCCAGGCACTCCACACCACTGGAGTCAAGCTAGCCGGGCTGATGAGAGGTGTTACCTCGAAACCGGTCCGGTCCTCGGATGCTTGATTCCGTTCTGGGAAGGACATGGCTTTTGTAGGTCGGACTGGACTGTTCCCATGGGGCACAGGGTCAGAGCTGATTTGCATATCGCCATTGTCTAACCCAGGGTGGTGTGGAGTGCAAAAAAACTATGGATTCGGGCCCAGATCTTTGGACTGGGGTGAATGTGTGACATTGATCCACATTCTGTGCATCACCTGTTTTGTTTGCAAATGCCGCCATAAGTGCGCTGGGGATGCTCAGACGTGGGTCCCAGGCACTCCACACCACTGGAGTCAAGCTAGCCGGGCTGATGAGAGGTGTTACCTCGAAACCGGTCCGGTCCTCGGATGCTTGATTCCGTTCTGGGAAGGACATGGCTTTTGTAGTTCGGACTGGACTGTTCCCATGGGGCACAGGGTCAGAGCTGATTTGCATATCGCCATTGTCTAACCCAGGGTGGTGTGGAGTGCAAAAAAACGATGGATTTGGGCCCAGATCTTTGGACTGGGGTGAATGTGTGAGATTGATCCACATTCTGTCCATCACCTGTTTTGTTTGCAATTGCCGCCATAAGTGCGCTGGGGATGCTCAGACGTGGGTCCCAGGCACTCCACACCACTGGAGTCAAGCTAGCCGGGCTGATGAGAGGTGTTACCTCGAAACCGGTCCGGTCCTCGGATGCTTGATTCCGTTCTGGGAAGGACATGGCTTTTGTAGTTCGGACTGGACTGTTCCCATGGGGCACAGGGTCAGAGCTGATTTGCATATCGCCATTGTCTAACCCAGGGTGGTGTGGAGTGCAAAAAAACAATGGATTTGGGCCCAGATCTTTGGACTGGGGTGAATGTGTGACATTGATCCACATTCTGTCCATCACCTGTTTTGTTTGCAATTGCCGCCATAAGTGCGCTGGGGATGCTCAGACGTGGGGCCCAGGCACTCCACACCACTGGAGTCAAGCTAGCCGGGATAATGAGAGGTGTTACCTCGAAACTGGTCCAGTCCTCGGATGCTTGATTCCGTTCTGGGAAGGACATGGCTTTTGTAGTTCGGACTGGACTGTTCCCATGAGGCACAGGGTCAGAGCTGATTTGCATATAGCCATTGTCTAACCCAGGGTGGTGTGGAGTGCAAAAAAACGATGGATTTGGGCCCAGATCTTTGGACTGGGGTGAATGTGTGACATTGATCAACATTCTGTCCATCACCTGTTTTGTTTGCAATTGCCGCCATAAGTGCGCTGGGGATGCTCAGACGTGGGTCCCAGGCACTCCACACCACTGGAGTCAAGCTAGCCGGGCTGATGAGAGGTGTTACCTCGAAACCGGTCCGGTCCTCGGATGCTTGATTCCGTTCTGGGAAGGATATGGCTTTTGTAGTTCGAACTGGACTGTTCCCATGGGGCACAGGGTCAGAGCTGATTTGCATATCGCCATTGTCTAACCCAGGGTAGTGTGGAGTGCAAACAAACGATGGATTTGGGCCCAGATCTTTGGACTGGGGTGAATGTGTGACATTGATCCACATTCTGTCCTTTACCTGTTTTGTTTGCAATTGCCGCCATAAGTGCGCTGGGGATGCTCAGACGTGGATCCCAGGCACTCCACACCACTGGAGTCAAGCTAGCCGGGCTGATGAGAGATGTTACCTCGAAACCGGTCCGGTCCTCGGATGCTTGATTCCGTTCTGGGAAGGACATGGCTTTTGTAGTTCGGACTGGACTGTTCCCATGGGGCACAGGGTCAGAGCTGATTTGCATATCGCCATTGTCTAACCCAGGGTGGTGTGGAGTGCAAAAAAACGATGGATTTGGGCCCAGATCTTTGGACTGCAGTGAATGTGTGACATTGATCCACATTCTGTCCATCACCTGTTTTGTTTGCAATTGCCGCCATAAGTGCGCTGGGGATGCTCAGACGTGGGTCCCAGGCACTCCACACCACTGGAGTCAAGCTAGCCGGGCTGATGAGAGGTCTTACCTCGAAACCGGTCCGGTCCTCGGATGCTTGATTCCGTTCTGGGAAGGACATGGCTTTTGTAGTTCGGACTGGACTGTTCCCATGGGGCACAGGGTCAGAGCTGATTTGCATATCGCCATTGTCTAACCCAGGGTGGTGTGGAGTGCAAAAAAACGATGGATTTGGGCCCAGATCTTTGGACTGGGGTGAATGTGTGACATTGATCCACATTCTGTCCATCACCTGTTTTGTTTGCAATTGCCGCCATAAGTGCGCTGGGGATGCTCAGACGTGGGTCCCAGGCACTCCACACCACTGGAGTCAAGCTAGCCGGGCTGATGAGAGGTGTTACCTCGAAACCGGTCCGGTCCTCGGATGCTTGATTCCGTTCTGGGAAGGACATGGCTTTTGTAGGTCGGACTGGACTGTTCCCATGGGGCACAGGGTCAGAGCTGATTTGCATATCGCCATTGTCTAACCCAGGGTGGTGTGGAGTGCAAAAAAACTATGGATTCGGGCCCAGATCTTTGGACTGGGGTGAATGTGTGACATTGATCCACATTCTGTGCATCACCTGTTTTGTTTGCAAATGCCGCCATAAGTGCGCTGGGGATGCTCAGACGTGGGTCCCAGGCACTCCACACCACTGGAGTCAAGCTAGCCGGGCTGATGAGAGGTGTTACCTCGAAACCGGTCCGGTCCTCGGATGCTTGATTCCGTTCTGGGAAGGACATGGCTTTTGTAGTTCGGACTGGACTGTTCCCATGGGGCACAGGGTCAGAGCTGATTTGCATATCGCCATTGTCTAACCCAGGGTGGTGTGGAGTGCAAAAAAACGATGGATTTGGGCCCAGATCTTTGGACTGGGGTGAATGTGTGAGATTGATCCACATTCTGTCCATCACCTGTTTTGTTTGCAATTGCCGCCATAAGTGCGCTGGGGATGCTCAGACGTGGGTCCCAGGCACTCCACACCACTGGAGTCAAGCTAGCCGGGCTGATGAGAGGTGTTACCTCGAAACCGGTCCGGTCCTCGGATGCTTGATTCCGTTCTGGGAAGGACATGGCTTTTGTAGTTCGGACTGGACTGTTCCCATGGGGCACAGGGTCAGAGCTGATTTGCATATCGCCATTGTCTAACCCAGGGTGGTGTGGAGTGCAAAAAAACAATGGATTTGGGCCCAGATCTTTGGACTGGGGTGAATGTGTGACATTGATCCACATTCTGTCCATCACCTGTTTTGTTTGCAATTGCCGCCATAAGTGCGCTGGGGATGCTCAGACGTGGGGCCCAGGCACTCCACACCACTGGAGTCAAGCTAGCCGGGATAATGAGAGGTGTTACCTCGAAACTGGTCCAGTCCTCGGATGCTTGATTCCGTTCTGGGAAGGACATGGCTTTTGTAGTTCGGACTGGACTGTTCCCATGAGGCACAGGGTCAGAGCTGATTTGCATATAGCCATTGTCTAACCCAGGGTGGTGTGGAGTGCAAAAAAACGATGGATTTGGGCCCAGATCTTTGGACTGGGGTGAATGTGTGACATTGATCAACATTCTGTCCATCACCTGTTTTGTTTGCAATTGCCGCCATAAGTGCGCTGGGGATGCTCAGACGTGGGTCCCAGGCACTCCACACCACTGGAGTCAAGCTAGCCGGGCTGATGAGAGGTGTTACCTCGAAACCGGTCCGGTCCTCGGATGCTTGATTCCGTTCTGGGAAGGATATGGCTTTTGTAGTTCGAACTGGACTGTTCCCATGGGGCACAGGGTCAGAGCTGATTTGCATATCGCCATTGTCTAACCCAGGGTAGTGTGGAGTGCAAACAAACGATGGATTTGGGCCCAGATCTTTGGACTGGGGTGAATGTGTGACATTGATCCACATTCTGTCCTTTACCTGTTTTGTTTGCAATTGCCGCCATAAGTGCGCTGGGGATGCTCAGACGTGGATCCCAGGCACTCCACACCACTGGAGTCAAGCTAGCCGGGCTGATGAGAGATGTTACCTCGAAACCGGTCCGGTCCTCGGATGCTTGATTCCGTTCTGGGAAGGACATGGCTTTTGTAGTTCGGACTGGACTGTTCCCATGGGGCACAGGGTCAGAGCTGATTTGCATATCGCCTATGTCTAACCCAGGGTGGTGTGGAGTGCAAAAAAACGATGGATTTGGGCCCAGATCTTTGGACTGGGGTGAATGTGTGACATTGATCAACATTCTTTCCATCACCTGTTTTGTTTGCAATTGCCGCCATAAGTGCGCTGGGGATGCTCAGACGTGGGTCCCAGGCACTCCACACCACTGGAGTCAAGCTAGCCGGGCTGATGAGAGGTGTTACCTCGAAACCGGTCCGGTCCTCGGATGCTTGATTCCGTTCTGGGAAGGATATGGCTTTTGTAGTTCGAACTGGACTGTTCCCATGGGGCACAGGGTCAGAGCTGATTTGCATATCGCCATTGTCTAACCCAGGGTAGTGTGGAGTGCAAACAAACGATGGATTTGGGCCCAGATCTTTGGACTGGGGTGAATGTGTGACATTGATCCACATTCTGTCCTTTACCTGTTTTGTTTGCAATTGCCGCCATAAGTGCGCTGGGGATGCTCAGACGTGGATCCCAGGCACTCCACACCACTGGAGTCAAGCTAGCCGGGCTGATGAGAGATGTTACCTCGAAACCGGTCCGGTCCTCGGATGCTTGATTCCGTTCTGGGAAGGACATGGCTTTTGTAGTTCGGACTGGACTGTTCCCATGGGGCACAGGGTCAGAGCTGATTTGCATATCGCCTATGTCTAACCCAGGGTGGTGTGGAGTGCAAAAAAACGATGGATTTGGGCCCAGATCTTTGGACTGGGGTGAATGTGTGACATTGATCCACATTCTGTCCATCACCTGTTTTGTTTGCAATTGCCGCCATAAGTGCGCTGGGGATGCTCAGACGTGGGTCCCAGGCACTCCACACCACTGAAGTCAAGCTAGCCGGGCTGATGAGAGGTGTTACCTCGAAACCGGTCCGGTCCTCGGATGCTTGATTCCGTTCTGGGAAGGACATGGCTTTTGTAGTTCGGACTGGACTGTTCCCATGGGGCACAGGGTCAGAGCTGATTTGCATATCGCCATTGTCTAACCCAGGGTGGTGTGGAGTGCAAAAAAACTATGGATTTGGGCCCAGATCTTTGGACTGGGGTGAATGTGTGACATTGATCCACATTCTGTGCATCACCTGTTTTGTTTGCAATTGCTGCCATAAGTGCGCTGGGGATGCTCAGACGTGGGTCCCAGGCACTCCACACCACTGGAGTCAAGCTAGCCGGGCTGATGAGAGGTGTTACCTCGAAACCGGTCCGGTCCTCGGATGCTTGATTCCGTTCTGGGAAGGACATGGCTTTTGTAGTTCGGACTGGACTGTTCCCATGGGGCACAGGGTCAGAGCTGATTTGCATATCGCCATTGTCTAACCCAGGGTGGTGTGGAGTGCAAAAAAAACGATGGATTTGGGCCCAGATCTTTGGACTGGGGTGAATGTGTGACATTGATCCACATTCTGTCCATCACCTGTTTTGTTTGCAATTGCCGCCATAAGTGCGCTGGGGATGCTCAGACGTGGGGCCCAGGCACTCCACACCACTGGAGTCAAGCTAGCCGGGATAATGAGAGGTGTTACCTCGAAACCGGTCCAGTCCTCGGATGCTTGATTCCGTTCTGGGAAGGACATGGCTTTTGTAGTTCGGACTGGACTGTTCCCATGAGGCACAGGGTCAGAGCTGATTTGCATATAGCCATTGTCTAACCCAGGGTGGTGTGGAGTGCAAAAAAACGATGGATTTGGGCCCAGATCTTTGGACTGGGGTGAATGTGTGACATTGATCCACATTCTGTCCATCACCTGTTTTGTTTGCAATTGCCGCCATAAGTGCGCTGGGGATGCTCAGACGTGGGTCCCAGGCACTCCACACCACTGGAGTCAAGCTAGCCGGGCTGATGAGAGGTGTTACCTCGAAACCGGTCCGGTCCTCGGATGCTTGATTCCGTTCTGGGAAGGATATGGCTTTTGTAGTTCGAACTGGACTGTTCCAATGGGGCACAGGGTCAGAGCTGATTTGCATATCGCCATTGTCTAACCCAGGGTGGTGTGGAGTGCAAAAAAACGATGGATTTGGGCCCAGATCTTTGGACTGGGGTGAATGTGTGACATTGATCCACATTCTGTCCATCACCTGTTTTGTTTGCAATTGCCGCCATAAGTGCGCTGGGGATGCTCAGACGTAGTTACCAGGCACTCCACACCACTGGAGTCATGCTAGCCGGGCTGATGAGAGGTGTTACCTCGAAACCGGTACGGTCCTCGGATGCTTGATTCCGTTCTGGGAATGACATGGCTTTTGTAGTTCGGACTGGACTGTTCCCATTGGGCACAGGGTCAGAGCTGATTTGCATATCGCCATTGTCTAACCCAGGGTGGTGTGGAGTGCAAAAAAACGAGGATTTGGGCCCAGATCTTTGGACTGGGGTGAATGTGTGACATTGATCCACATTCTGTCCATCACCTGTTTAGTTTGCAATTGCCGCCATAAGTGCGCTGGGGATGCTCAGACGTGGATCCCAGGCACTCCACACCACTGGAGTCAAGCTAGCCGGGCTGATGAGAGGTGTTACCTCGAAACCGGTCCGGTCCTCGGATGCTTGATTCCGTTCTGGGAAAAACATGGCTTTTGTAGTTCGGACTGGACTGTTCCATTGGGGCACAGGGTCAGAGCTGATTTGCATATCGCCAATGTCTAACCCAGGGTGGTGTGGAGTGCAAAAAAATGATGGATTTGGGCCCAGATCTTTGGACTGGGGTGAATGTGTGACATTGATCCACATTCTGTCCATCACCTGTTTTGTTTGCAATTGCCGCCATAAGTGCGCTGGGGATGCTCAGACGTGGGTCCCAGGCACTCCACACCACTGAAGTCAAGCTAGCCGGGCTGATGAGAGGTGTTACCTCGAAACCGGTCCAGTCCTCGGATGTTTGATTCCGTTCTGGGAAGGACATGGCTTTTGTAGTTCGGACTGGACTGTTCCCATGGGGCACAGGGTCAGAGCTGATTTGCATATCGCCATTGTCTAACCCAGGGTGGTGTGGAGTGCAAAAAAACAATGAATTTGGGCCCAGATCTTTGGACTGAGGTGAATGTGTGACATTGATCCACATTCTGTCCATCACCTGTTTTGTTTGCAATTGCCGCAATAAGTGCGCTGGGGATGCTCATACGTGGGTCCCAGGCACTCAACACCACTGGAGTCAAGCTAGCCGGGCTGATGAGAGGTGTTACCTCGAAACCGGTCCGGCCCTCGGATGCTTTTTTCCGTTCTGGGAAGGACATGGGTTTTGTACTTCGGACTGGACTGTTCCCATGGGGCACAGGGTCAGAGCTGATTTGCATATCGCCATTGTCTAACCCAGGGTGGTGTGGAGTGCAAAAAAACGATGGATTTGGGCCCAGATCTTTGGACTGGGGTGAATGTGTGACATTGATCCACATTCTGTCCATCACCTGTTTTGTTTGCAATTGCCGCCATAAGTGCGCTGGGGATGCTCAGACGTGGGTCCCAGGCACTCCACACCACTGGAGTCAAGCTAGCCGGGCTGATGAGAGGTCTTACCTCGAAACCGGTCCTCGGATGCTTGATTCCGTTCTGGGAAGGACATGGCTTTTGTAGTTCGGACTGGACTGTTCCCATGGGGAGGGTCAGAGCTGATTTGCATATCGCCATTGTCTAACCCAGGGTGGTGTCGAGTGCAAAAAAACGATGGATTTGGGCCCAGATCTTTGGACTGCGGTGAATGTGTGACATTGATCCACATTCTGTCCATCACCTGTTTTGTTTGCAATTGCCGCCATAAGTGCGCTGGGGATGCTCAGACATGGGTCCCAGGCACTCCACACCACTGGAGTCAAGCTAGCCGGGCTGATGAGAGGTATTACCTTGAAACCGGTCCGGTCCTCGGATGCTTGATTCCGTTCTGGGAAGGACATTGCTTTTGTAGTTAGGACTGGACTGTTCCCATGGGGCACAGGGTCAGAGCTGATTTGCATATCGCCATTGTCTAACCCAGGGTGGTGTGGAGTGCAAAAAAATGATGGATTTGGGCCCAGATCTTTGGACTGGGGTGAATGTGTGACATTGATCCACATTGTGTCCATCACCTGTTTTGTTTACAATTGCCGCCATAAGTGCGCTGGGGATGCTCAGACGCGGGTCCCAGGCACTCCACACCACTGGAGTCAAGCTAGACGGGCTGATAAGAGGTGTTACCTCGAAACCGGTCCGGTCCTCGGATGCTTGATTCCGTTCTGGGAAGGACATGGCTTTTGTAGTTCAGACTGGACTGTTCCCATGGGGCACAGGGTCTGAGCTGATTTGCATATCGCCATTGTCTAACCCAGGGTGGTGTGGAGTGCAAAAAAACGATGGATTTGGGCCCAGATCTTTGGACTGGGGTGAATGTGTGACATTGATCCACATTCTGTCCATCACCTGTTTTGTTTGCAATTGCCGCCATAAGTGCGCTGAGGATGCTCAGACGAGGGTCCCAGGCTCTCCTCACCACTGGAGTCAAGCTAGCCGGGCTGATGAGAGGTGTTACCTCGAAACCGGTCCGGTCCTCGGATGCTTGATTCCGTTCTGGGAATGACATGACTTTTGTAGTTCGGACTGGACTGTTCCCATTGGGCACAGGGTCAGAGCTGATTTGCATATCGCCATTGTCTAACCCAGGGTGGTGTGGAGTGCAAAAAAACGAGGATTTGGGCCCAGATCTTTGGACTGGGGTGAATGTGTGACATTGATCCACATTCTGTCCATCACCTGTTTTGTTTGCAATTGCCGCCATAAGTGCGCTGGGGATGCTCAGACGTGGATCCCAGGCACTCCACACCACTGGAGTCAAGCTAGCCGGGCTGATGAGAGGTGTTACCTCGAATTCGGTCCGGTCCTCGGATGCTTGATTCCGTTCTGGGAAGGACATGGCTTTTGTAGTTCGGACTGGACTGTTCCATTGGGGCACAGGGTCAGAGCTGATTTGCATATCGCCAATGTCTAACCCAGGGTGGTGTGGAGTGCAAAAAAACGATGGATTTGGGCCCAGATCTTTGGACTGGAGTGAATGTGTGACATTGATCCACATTCTGTCCATCACCTGTTTTGTTTGCAATTGCCGCCATAAGTGCGCTGGGGATGCTCAGACGTGGGTCCCAGGCACTCCACACCACTGAAGTCAAGCTAGCCGGGCTGATGAGAGGTGTTACCTCGAAACCGGTCCAGTCCTCGGATGTTTGATTCCGTTCTGGGAAGGACATGGCTTTTGTAGTTCGGACTGGACTGTTCCCATGGGGCACAGGGTCAGAGCTGATTTGCATATCGCCATTGTCTAACCCAGGGTGGTGTGGAGTGCAAAAAAACGATGGATTTGGGCCCAGATCTTTGGACTGGGATGAAGGTGTGACATTGATCCACATTCTGTCCATCACCTGTTTTGTTTGCAATTGCCGCCATAAGTGCGCTGGGGATGCTCATACGTGGGTCCCAGGCACTCAACACCACTGGAGTCAAGCTAGCCGGGCTGATGAGAGGTGTTACCTCGAAACCGGTCCGGCCCTCGGATGCTTTTTTCCGTTCTGGGAAGGACATGGCTTTTGTACTTCGGACTGGACTGTTCCCATGGGGCACAGGGTCAGAGCTGATTTGCATATCGCCATTGTCTAACCCAGGGTGGTGTGGAGTGCAAAAAAACGATGGATTTGGGCCCAGATCTTTGGACTGGGGTGAATGTGTGACATTGATCCACATTCTGTCCATCACCTGTTTTGTTTGCAATTGCCGCCATAAGTGCGCTGGGGATGCTCAGACGTGGGTCCCAGGCACTCCACACCACTGGAGTCAAGCTAGCCGGGCTGATGAGAGGTCTTACCTCGAAACCGGTCCTCGGATGCTTGATTCCG
This sequence comes from Lissotriton vulgaris, assembly GCF_964263255.1. Classification (NCBI taxonomy): domain Eukaryota; kingdom Metazoa; phylum Chordata; class Amphibia; order Caudata; family Salamandridae; genus Lissotriton; species Lissotriton vulgaris. The sequence continues at coordinate 1,547,395,536 of NC_141691.1, read as the reverse complement.
TTCTGGGAAGGACATGGCTTTTGTAGTTCGGACTGGACTGTTCCCATGGGGAGGGTCAGAGCTGATTTGCATATCGCCATTGTCTAACCCAGGGTGGTGTAGAGTGCAAAAAAACGATGGATTTGGGCCCAGATCTTTGGACTGCGGTGAATGTGTGACATTGATCCACATTCTGTCCATCACCTGTTTTGTTTGCAATTGCCGCCATAAGTGCGCTGGGGATGCTCAGACATGGGTCCCAGGCACTCCACACCACTGGAGTCAAGCTAGCCGGGCTGATGAGAGGTGTTACCTCGAAACCGGTCCGGTCCTCGGATGCTTGATTCCGTTCTGGGAAGGACATTGCTTTTGTAGTTAGGACTGGACTGTTCCCATGGGGCACAGGGTCAGAGCTGATTTGCATATCGCCATTGTCTAACCCAGGGTGGTGTGGAGTGCAAAAAAACGATGGATTTGGGCCCAGATCTTTGGACTGGGGTGAATGTGTGACATTGATCCACATTCTGTCCATCACCTGTTTTGTTTACAATTGCCGCCATAAGTGCGCTGGGGATGCTCAGACGCGGGTCCCAGGCACTCCACACCACTGGAGTCAAGCTAGCCGGGCTAATAAGAGGTGTTACCTCGAAACCGGTCCGGTCCTCGGATGCTTGATTCCGTTCTGGGAAGGACATGGCTTTTGTAGTTCAGACTGGACTGTTCCCATGGGGCACAGGGTCTGAGCTGATTTGCATATCGCCATTGTCTAACCCAGGGTGGTGTGGAGTGCAAAAAAACGATGGATTTGGGCCCAGATCTTTGGACTGGGGTGAATGTGTGACATTGATCCACATTCTGTCCATCACCTGTTTTGTTTGCAATTGCCGCCATAAGTGCGCTGAGGATGCTCAGACGTGGGTCCCAGGCTCTCCACACCACTGGAGTCAAGCTAGCCGGGCTGATGAGAGGTGTTACCTCGAAACCGGTCCGGTCCTCGGATGCTTGATTCCGTTCTGGGAAGGACACGGCTTTTGTAGTTCGGACTGGACTGTTCCCATGGGGCACAGGGTCAGAGCTGATTTGCATATCGCCATTGTCTAACCCAGGGTGGTGTGGAGTGCAAAAAAACGATGGATTTGGGCCCAGATCTTTGGACTGGGGTGAATGTGTGACATTGATCCACATTCTGTCCATCACCTGTTTTGTTTGCAATTGCCGCCATAAGTGCGCTGGGGATGCTCAGACGTGGGTCCCAGGCACTCCACACCACTGGAGTCAAGCTAGCCGGGCTGATGAGAGGTCTTACCTCGAAACCGGTCCTCGGATGCTTGATTCCGTTCTGGGAAGGACATGGCTTTTGTAGTTCGGACTGGACTGTTCCCATGGGGAGGGTCAGAGCTGATTTGCATATCGCCATTGTCTAACCCAGGGTGGTGTCGAGTGCAAAAAAACGATGGATTTGGGCCCAGATCTTTGGACTGCGGTGAATGTGTGACATTGATCCACATTCTGTCCATCACCTGTTTTGTTTGCAATTGCCGCCATAAGTGCGCTGGGGATGCTCAGACATGGGTCCCAGGCACTCCACACCACTGGAGTCAAGCTAGCCGGGCTGATGAGAGGTGTTACCTCGAAACCGGTCCGGTCCTCGGATGCTTGATTCCGTTCTGGGAAGGACATTGCTTTTGTAGTTAGGACTGGACTGTTCCCATGGGGCACAGGGTCAGAGCTGATTTGCATATCGCCATTGTCTAACCCAGGGTGGTGTGGAGTGCAAAAAAACGATGGATTTGGGCCCAGATCTTTGGACTGGGGTGAATGTGTGACATTGATCCACATTCTGTCCATCACCTGTTTTGTTTACATTTGCCGCCATAAGTGCGCTGGGGATGCTCAGACGTGGGTCCCAGGCACTCCACACCACTGGAGTCAAGCTAGCCGGGCTGATAAGAGGTGTTACCTCGAAACCGGTCCGGTCCTCGGATGCTTGATTCCGTTCTGGGAAGGAAATGGCTTTTGTAGTTCAGACTGGACTGTTCCCATGGGGCACAGGGTCTGAGCTGATTTGCATATCGCCATTGTCTAACCCAGGGTGGTGTGGAGTGCAAAAAAACGATGGATTTGGGCCCAGATCTTTGGACTGGGGTGAATGTGTGACATTGATCCACATTCTGTCCATCACCTGTTTTGTTTGCAATTGCCGCCATAAGTGCGCTGAGGATGCTCAGACGTGGGTCCCAGGCTCTCCACAGCACTGGAGTCAAGCTAGCCGGGCTGATGAGAGGTGTTACCTCGAAACCGGTCCGGTCCTCGGATGCTTGATTCCGTTCTGGGAAGGACACAGCTTTTGTAGTTCGGACTGGACTGTTCCCATGGGGCACAGGGTCAGAGCTGATTTGCATATCGCTATTGTCTAACCCAGGGTGGTGTGGAGTGCAAAAAAACGATGGATTTGGGCCCAGATCTTTGGACTGGGGTGAATGTGTGACATTGATCCACATTCTGTCCATCACCTGTTTTGTTTGCAATTGCCGCCATAAGTGCGCTGGGGATGCTCAGACGTGGGTCCCAGGCACTCCACACCACTGGAGTCAAGCTAGCCGGGCTGATGAGAGGTGTTACCTCGAAACCGGTCCGGTCCTCGGATGCTTGATTCCGTTCTGGGAAGGACATGGCTTTTGTAGTTCGGACTTGACTGTTCCCATGGGGCACAGGGTCAGAGCTGATTTGCATATCGCCATTGTCTAACCCAGGGTGGTGTGGAGTGCAAAAAAACGATGGATTATGGCCCAGATCTTTGGACTGGGGTGAATGTGTGACATTGATCCACATTCTGTCCATCACCTGTTTTGTTTGCAATTGCCGCCATAAGTGCGCTGGGGATGCTCAGACGTGGGTCCCAGGCACTCCACACCACTGGAGTCAAGCTAGCCGGGCTGATGAGAGGTGTTACCTCGAAACCGGTCCGGTCCTCGGATGCTTGATTCCGTTCTGGGAAGGACATGGCTTTTGCAGTTCGGACTGGACTGTTCCCATGGGGCACAGGGTCAGAGCTGATTTGCATATCGCCATTGTCTAACCCAGGGTGGTGTGGAGTGCAAAAAAACGATGGATTTGGGCCCAGATCTTTGGACTGGGGTGAATGTGTGACATTGATCCACATTCTGTCCATCACCTGCTTTGTTTGCAATTGCCGCCATAAGTGCGCTGGGGATGCTCAGACGTGGGTCCCATGCACTCCACACCACTGGAGTCAAGCTAGCCGGGCTGATGAGAGGTGTTACCTCGAAACCGGTCCGGTCCTCGGATGCTTGATTCCGTTCTGGGAAGGGCATGGCTTTTGTAGTTCGGACTGGACTGTTCCCATGGGGCACAGGGTCAGAGCTGATTTGCATATCGCCATTGTCTAACCCAGGGTGGTGTGGAGTGCAAAAAAACGATGGATTTGGGCCCAGATCTTTGGACTGGGGTGAATGTGTGACATTTATTCACATTCTGTCCATCACCTGTTTTGTTTGGGAGTCTGGGTAGAGCAAGACTTGTCATTTAGGACCCAAGCTAAGAAAACTGCAGGAGTGTGCTTCGCCCTGTTACGGTCTGCCCGTAAAATTTTCCCTCTTCTCCCTGTAACATCAAGGAAGCTGCTGATTCAGGGGCTGATCACATCTAGATAGGATTACAGTAATGCCATCTTTTTGGGCGCTCCTGAATCCACTCTTAATAAACTCCAGCAGGTACAAAATGCGGCGGCAAGGCTGCTCATGGGCATTCCTAGGACGCAGTCAGCCAGACCTGCCCTAAAGGCGCTGCACTGGCTCCCAGTGCGGGAGAGAGTCAAATTTAAAGCACTCTGTACAGCCCATAAAATCCTTCAGGGGAAAGGCCCCCCAATACTGAAGAATTTAGCGGTCCCCTATAAAGCGAGCAGAACGTTGCGCTCTGACCAAAAACACCTTCTTTTAGTCCCCAGAGTTAAAAGGGCCCGCACTGGCGGGAGAAGATTCTCAGTTAACACGGCGAAGCTGTGGAATTCGCTCCCTTTAAAATTGCGCGCCGAGCCTTGCACACTGCGTTTTCGCAAATGTCTTAAAACCTATCTGTTTCCTAATTGAGTGCACTAATCTGGCCGTTTTTATTAGCTGATGGTGTCTGGATAAGCGCTGGGATGCCCAAGGGTAACTGCGCGCTATATACAATTTTAAATAATAATGATAATAATAATAATAATGATGGGGAGCTCCAAACATAGGTCCCACCGGAGCCCCATGCAGAGCTCCTGGACCCAGGCATGAGGAACTCCGTCTTGGGCATTTTGCCACCTGATGTGTGGGAAGACAGAGCCCAGAATGAAGGGACCCCCCTCACCCCAGGACCCATAGGTGCCCCAGATGTGGCCATCTGTCTGAGAACCGCCAGACCACAAGGTGGTACAGTGTACCCTGTCCCTAGTAATCTGGAGGAAAGCTACCCCCTCATTTGTGCACTGAGTAACGGAGGGAACCAAAGGCGTGAACGACCCAGAACTCCTGGAGCCTGGGTTGGGCTCAATAAAGCAACTGAGCCCTCATCTGGACTTCCAGGGCAGGCAGGCAAACTGGTCGCCCCATTGGAAAACATGGCATGTGACCAGTTGGCCAGGTTTGGGGACCCTGTCATCTGGGTGCTTGGAGCCCCACCTGAGCCTCAGGCACAGGGCTGCAAGAGGGGCCCGGATAGAGCTCCGCGCCGGGGCCTACAGGCACCTTAACACACAGGTGAAACAGGGGACCGGATAGCCCAGGACAAAAGCCCAAGCCCTGGTACCTATCCCCAAGACAGAGACCCAAGCATCAGGACACAGGTCCTAGGACCAGGACCCGGGACCAAGGACTAGGGAGCCTTGGCCCAGGAGCCATGACCCAGGCCCCAGTCCCCAGGACTCAGGACCCAGAACTCAGTTCCAGGGACCTGGGACCTGGTCCCCAGGACCCAGGACCCAGGAACCAGCTCACAGCCCTTTGTCCAGGTAGCAGGCCCCATACCCATGACCGATGCACCAGATCCCCAGCCCCATCGCCCAAGACCTAGGCACCTAGACCCAGGTCCAAGGCCGAGGTCCTGGGACCCAGGTACCGTGACCCAAGCACTGTGACCCAGGCACTGCAACCCAGGCCCCTAGACCCAGGATCCAGGCCCCGGGACCTAGGCACCAGGAATCATGACCCAGGCCCCAGTACACAGTTCCCAGGCCCCAGGACTCAGGACCCAGGACCCAGTCCCCAGGACCCTCGTCCCAAGCTCTTGGTAGTACAGTAAGATCAGTCAGAACTCCTGGACTTGGTCATGCAGGGAAAGCCTCCCTGGCTTCAGACAGTTGGTAATAGGACTTGTTCTACCATTTTTGTTCCCTTAGATTTTGGACCCTAGTTCAGCTAGTACGTAGGGAAACCTAGCCAACATAGGGCTATCCAGGATGGGCTGACTGGTGTGGCTCCCACCACATTGTATTACCCAGAATCCTTTGCGAGCATCAAACTATAACTATAAAACCACATTTTCCTCACATTTCTGTGATGGAAACTTCTAGAAACTGCAGGGAGCCACAAACTTCCTTTCACCCGGCATTTGCCCAAGTCTCCCGATACAAATGGTACCTCATTTGTGTGGGTAGACCTAGTGCCCGTGACAGGAACAGCCCAAAACCCAACATAGACGCAGTACATTTTTCCACTGAAAGCAGCCATTTCATTTCCAATGAGCCAATCAGCTTGTTTCACTTTCAATGTAATGACGTCAGCGCACCTTGGACGCCGATCATAATTACACAAAAAAAAGCCTTGGGTGGCAGGGGAATCTCTTTCCCTGCTCACGGGGCTGAAAAATAAAAAATAAAAATCCCTCTGCTGTAAACAGCAGAGCGATTTCCTGGATGTGTGCAGAGAATGGAACGGTTACATTGTCCGCACATGGCCACTGTGTCGGAGGACATAACTGTTATGTCCTTGGCACAGAATGGGTTAAGGGAGTAAGTGATTCAACATATTACCAAACAATTATCTCTTACCCTTAGAGGTTGTTCCCAATTGTCTCTATAATTTGGAAGGCTAGGGTTTATTCCTTTAAAACGTAATGAGAACTATGAGTTTCTGTGTATTAATGCGCATAAATCTTTGTTGTTCTTCACCATTTCTTCTCATACAACTAAGATTGCACTCATCCTAGTCTCGGTAAACAAGTTTTTAATTTTGTTCATAAACATTAATGCAGTTGTGCAATTGAGCAAGATGGTGAACGTATAGCAACTCCGTTGGGCCGGTCCTCCCTGGGCTCTGTGCGGTATGTGGTAGGAGGAACGGAAAGGCGGGCCCTCACACAAGACACATTGTGATATGCTTGGGAAACCAGGCATATTCCCCGACATCTGCTGAAACCATTCACCTAAAAAGTACAGGAGCCTGAATGAGTATGGTCCCCAGCGCTGAAATGAACGCCGGGCAACTCATTGCAGGAATTTTCGGCGTGGCCGAGAACATGGTTATGAAGAGCACTGGAGCCAGCCAGGATAAAGAGGAGAAAGCTAGACAAGGAAATTGAGCTGCACCAGCACTCAGATGATTAAAAGAGGACCGAGTAAGTGGTAGCACTGCAGGTAGGCGAGCAGACTCCGGCCCCAGCAAATGTGTAATTGATTTTCTGGGAAAAGCATGGTGTAGTGTTTCTGCACCAAACATGGCTGAGCCAGAGTGAAGAGCCAATAATCACCAAATTCTTTGACGCTACTACACAGCCTATTAGATTAGGCCACCCTATGGAGGCAGAGATCTCTGGTGCACCAACTCATGATAAAGACCTGCTCTCAGGAGTAAACAAGCCGTGACAGCACACCTACATACCCAAAAACTGGAGCCTGCTGATACTTGGCCAGAGGGAGTGGGTAGCCCCTGGGAGTAGTCTTAGAAGTTGCCTCTGCTTGTGGAAGGTAGGTAGCTGGGCAGCTAGGAGGCGGAAATGTAGAAAGGGTTGTGTTGGAGTCTGGCACGACTAGGCCAGATCCCTTGTGCCCTAAAAAAAGGTGGACCCTAATACAAGCAGCAGTATATGTCTTTGGATCCTGAGTACCCAGGGTAGTCAGGCAAGTAGAGGTCCGGTGACAACACTGGATGGTGGATTGGCTCTCCCTGTCTTGAGGAGATCAGACAGAAGGGACCTTACAGCCGGAATTTTCAGAACATGAGGGGGGAGATGAGTTGTACTCTCTCATGGATGGGTCTCAATCTACCTGTCTCAGTTTGAGTTCTAGCTTGAGGGCTGATGAAGTCTGTGCTTCCCTATTGGACGCCAGTGAAAGCCATTTTTCCACGGAGCAAGGGCCCACAGTCAATTGGTGGAAGCAACAGAAGCAAGCCATGATGCTCCCTTCGGAGCGACCGCTGTGCTTTAGAAATACCCCCTCAAATATCAAATATCAAATATCAAAAATGAAAATTTACCACTTCTGCAGGAAAGAGAGATAAGGAGCCCCAGGCAATAGCAGTTTTAAAAGGGGACTATTCAGCTACAATGCTTTTTTACTGAGAGGCTGGCAAAGAGAGTCTTTTGTTACTCAAGCATACTAGTCATACAAATCCTGCTGATGAGCCTGGAAAACCAACTCTGAAACGTATTTATGGGACGATTAAAGAACACCAAATAGAGACTTCGTCTGAGAACCGGTGGGCCCGGCTTGAGTCTAAACAACTTCAAGGTGCTCTAAAGAAAGTATACAAATCTTACATTGAGATTAGGGAAAAGCTGAATGGTATTGAGGAAAAGACATCACTAGTTGAATCTGTTGTATGGTCCTCAAGGGACATGCTGAAAATCAAGAGGAGCAACTCTCTGTTATAATGTGGAAAATTGAAAATTTTGAGAACCGTCAAAGATGTAACAAGCTGCGATGTTTGGGGATCAAGGAAGTGGCTGAAGGCAATGACATCAGAGCATTCATTTTAGATCTCCTTAATAGTGCTTACCATGAACTAGTATTTTTTTAAGTGAGATAGAGAGGTAAAAGATTCTCGCTAATGCTCAAAATGTAGAGCCACTCCACTGGAGCAGGAGAGAGGTGCCCTAGGGCAGTTCTCTTTTATTTTGGGAACTTCCTACTAGACAAGCCATTTTTGAGAAAGCATGGCCAGAAGCCCATAGATTCTATTATTGTCTATTATTCTTTGTCTGCGTGGACTTTTGCCACATTACTGTGGAACAAAGGTGGCAATTAAGGAAGCTGAATAAGCCATTCCAAGAGGTGCGGGCGGAAGCTTTTTTATTAGCCCAGCTCATCTGAAAACTGTTGTCGAAGGTAAATCCAGAACTTTGCCTGTGAGATTCAGGCTAAGGAGTATCTGAATGGACTTGGCCAACGGTGTAAAGACTAGCCAATTTTTTTCTCTGCCTTAAATGTCTAGAAAAAGACTAGCTGTGATGAGTGATTAAAAATGTCATGCTAAGCCCTAGATGCTCCTGAGATGTTCAAATTTGTGGGCACCTTTGTATATTTGGGGGGGTAAACTTAATTGGGTTCAAATCTGCTTTTGTCTGTTTTTTCATGTTTTTGTGCTGGAGGGCCACCTAATTTCTCGCTATCCCAGCTCTTATGAGGGCTAGTTGACTAGTTGGGGCATAAGCACCAGAGAAATGGGGGGAGCCCCCAGAGATGCACACAGGAACTATCATTTAGGTCATGGGTGGTCTGATTGTTCTTTTTGGTCAGTGGGGGGAGGGGTGGTCAGTCAGGGTATGGTCAGGGGTGGGGTTTGGAGAGGGAAGGGCTCAGGGGGTGAGGGCCCAGGTTTTGCCGAGGTCTGGTGGTGGAGTTGCAGTGGGAGGTCCTGTGCTCACTACGCCACTGGAGTCAAGCTATCCTGGCTGATGAAGGCTGATAGCCAGAAACCGGTCCTAGGATGCTTGATTCCGGTCCAGGGAAGGCATGGCTTGGCAGTTTGGTCTGGACTGTTCCCATGAGGCAGAGGGTCAAGACTGATTTGCATAAGGCCATGTCTGAACTGGGGTGGCTTGGTGAGCAAAATAACGATGGATTAAACCCAGATCTGTGACTGGGGGTGAATGTTTTGCCATTGTGCAACATTCCGTCCACCCTATGTGGGAAGGGTATGCCCAGACGTGGGTCCCGTTGCCATTGTGCAGAAGACGTTACAAACATAGTCGATATTGTGGATTGAGCCGTTTGCTTAGCAATCTGATCGGCAAAAGCATTCCCCTCGCCCACTTCATCCACCACTGCCTTATGGCCTCTACATTTTATTATGGCTAGCTTTTTGGGCAAGGTTAGGGCATCCAGTAATCCTAACACCAGGGAACCATTCTGTATTTTCTGACCATGAGAGGTGAGGAAACCCCGCTCCCTTCACAGCCGCCCAAAGCTATGAGTACGCCGAAGGCGTATTGGCTGTCTGTGTAGATATTAACCTCGAGTCCCTCACTTAATTCACAGGCTTGTAATAATGTCACCAGTTCAGCAGCCTGGGCTGATCGATGGGGAACTCGAGATGTTTCAACTACCGTTTTCAAGGTGGTGATTGCATATGCATCTGTTGTTGTACCGTCTGCTAACTTCAAGCAAGACCCATCCACATATAACTCCCCCTGAGGGTCAGATAGAGGAATGTCTGTGAGGTCAATCCTACCCTTCGTTTCTTCCTCAGTTCGGAATATGCATTCGTGTACATCATTTGCAATTTCACTCGAAGGGAGTGGTAGCAATGTGGCAGGGTTTAATGTGGCACATCGCGTAATGGTAATATGTGGAGCAAATAGTGTCAATTCATAACCAGTGAGGCGTGCACTCGTAAGATGCTGTGTCTTAGTTTTATTTAGCAATGCATCCACAGCATGCAGCACCATCACTGTTAGACTGGAATTTAGAACGAGTCCTTCCGACTGCCGGATGGCCACCGCGACAGCTACTGTGGCCCTCAGATAGCTAGGAAGTGCTCTGGCAACATTATCCAATGTGGCCGACAAATAAGAGCAAGGTCTTTGCTTACCACCAAATTCTTGCGTTAACACTGAAAGCGAGCAACCGTCGACCTTATGCACGTATAGTACAAAGGGTTTACGGTAATCAGGAGTACCCAAGGTGGGTGCAGAGCAGAGGGAAGTTTTTAAAGAGTCAAAAGAATGCTGACATTCATCCGTCCAAGGGATGGGTTCATGCACATCTTTAGTGGTTAAATGCAGCAAAGGTTTAGCAAGAAGAGAAAAATTAGGTATCCATTGGCGTCAGTAAGAGGTGATGCCAAGAAAAGCACGGACTTCAGGTTGGGCGCAAGGGACAGACATGTTAGAGATGGTAGTAATACGCTCAGGAGTCAAACGCCTACCCTCCTTAGACAGCAGATGACCTAAGTAGGTCACCTCCTGTCGATAGTATTGAAACTTAGACAGGGACACCTTATTACCTTTCGCCGCCAGATGGTGCAGTAATTTAACAGTAGAAACCTTACAGCCTTCCTCAGTGTCGGACGCTATCAACAAGTCGTCCACGTACTGCAAGAGTACGTTGCCTTTGGGCAAGACTAGATCATCCAACAGAGCCTTAAGAGCCTGACTATAGATGCTCGGACTCTCAGTATAGCCTTGAGGTGCACAACAGAATCTGAAGCTTCGGCCAGATAACGAGAAGCTGAAGATCTGCCTGCTATCAGGATCGATAGGGATACTGAAGAAGGCATTCTTCAGATCAATGACCGAAAAATATTGAGCAGTAGGTGGGATCATCATAAGTATAGTGGTGATGTCGGTCACTACAGGGTACTGTGGTACTACAATCTTATTAACTTCCCTCAGGTCTATCACAAAACGATAGACATCAATATTCCCCTGTGGTCCAGAATCAGGGGATTTCTTCAAAAATGGGAGAATCGGACTGTTACAAACATTGGCAGCTGTCTCCTCAACCACCCCTTTATCAATTAAGTCCAGCCGGCGAAATTTTGTACTTTTAGTATGCGTGGTAATTTTACCAACAATTGCATCCCCTGTTGCCCATAACGCAGTAGGGATGCTATCAAACTCGGGGGGAAGAGGCTCATTTTTAGCAAAACATTTCTTCATCTTGTCGGTGTGGGGTTGTATCGTTAAATAAACCCTGTCTGGTTTTTAGTTGGTTGAGTCAATATGGATGTATCGATTTTTGAGTGAGTCAGTGATTGGTAGAATGAGTGAGTGATGTAGGTTCCTTCTTTTATTGTTCTTCCTGTCTCTAGGCTGATGTTACATGAATTATATGTAGTCCTTATGCAATGAAGTATGGATTTTGCTCTATGTACATTTAATATATATTTTTCTATGAATACAAATGACAATAAAATAATTTAAATATACTTAGCTGTTCAGTGGGCAATTGCTACTATTGGAATTGTGATTTTAAAGCAAGAACCTCACTTCGTTTCCACTGAGTATACACCCATTGTTCCTGAAACCGGGCCTCTACTCTAACTCTTGTAACCTGTTCAGTACCATCACGTGTTTCAGGAACTTCGGGATGAAAAATAGGGTGCACTTCCCCTCATGGGATGCTGAGAATCCCAATTGGGACTTTTCACAAACATTCTGCCTTGATATTTTACTAAGGTTTCTACGTTTTAGTACACCTCCACCGGATTCATGTCAAACTTATGAGTTCGGTCTCGGATGTCATACAGTTTTTGGGGTGCCATTCCATCCTGGAAGCATTGTTCCCAGGCTTCGATAAGATAGCAGGAAATTTGATGCAAAGCATGTTGCTGCATAACCGGTTCGAGATCCTTTATGGTACTCCACTAGTCAGCTACTGTATATACATCTTTCCGCATACATTTAGCTGCCTGGTCTCTTATAGCCTCCTTCTCACTATAGCCCAAAGAGGCTCTTGTGAATAATCGTCTAGCGTTCAGTCCTCCAAGATCCCCTAATGGAGTACGCTCTCTGTCCTCGGGAGTTGCACTAGCTGATTGAGACGTCCATATGGGACTTGGGGTTCCCAAAACTACATGGGAAGCTCCTGGGGGTTGCCGAGTGTCTGGGATAAGGGTAGCTGTGTCTCTCGTTGAGGTAGGTGTGGTAGAGAGAAATGAGAGACACGTCTGCCTCGGGGCGGAGGCTAGGGAAGCAGTAGCTGACTGAAGAGGCACGGCGGGATATATGCGTTGAGGCGCATACGGTGGGGGAGGCCGTACATTCAATAAATCCTCTATCTCATTTTCCGCTTCATTTCGAGTCACATAACTTTTATCTACTTGTAACCTAAACTGCCTATCTGCATACTCGATGTTTTGCTCAGTCCGATTTTTATCATGAGCAATGGCTTTCTGGGTTACAGTCTGCCCTTGCTGGATCTTCATTAATTTCTCGGACCATATGCGTCTCCGCTTTGCCTCTTTCTGCCACTTATTAAGAGTATCAAACATAGATTGTCTGCTGCGTTTAGCGAACAGACGATCTTGTAGATACTGGATCTTTTTATTGTCAAAAGATCCTGTCTTTGGCCACTGTAGTTCTACATTATCTTTAGTGTACTTATTCCAAAATGTATTAAATAGGAGGGGTCCAATACCATGCTTACAGTACATATTATGGTTGGGAGTTCCCTCTGGAGGGGCTGGTTGGCTTTCATCCAGTCTTGTACCTCCCTGGTCAATACAGCCAAAGCATAACTTACTTAAACACGGCATTGCCCCCTTTCTAGAATTGCGCTGAAAAGGAAAAGATTATTCACAACACTCTCATACACATGGCCATGTTTGCACTCAAATTCAATCTCACACAAATAAAGTGACTACAGTCTTACATCAACATAGAAAAACGAAACAAACTTATTTCAAACAAGAGGTGGAGCCCGTCGACTCCCACCTATGGAGAACTCTTTCCAAACCCAAAAAGACCCAAAAGCAAAAGTCAAACAGTCTTGTCCTTAGACTGCCTGGAGATAGCCACACAGGTTTCTCTAAACCACAGACCGACCTAGGGACCATCCGGCAGCATTCATGGTTCACCTCCTGAACTATTCTGGCTAAGCCCCTTTTTCAAACACCGCTCCAGATTTGTCCGAGTGCTCACCCACCGGCATTTCCGAGAGCAGCCGGGCCGGGTGTAAACTTCTTCCACAAGTTACACCAAGGCGTCTGGTCTTAATCTCTAGTTATTTCCAAAATCCAAAACAGGGGCGTCCACCCGTACAGTCTCAATACTGCCCCGTCAGACCGCCTTCTCGAGTTCTCCGTGACCTGAGGTCACCAAATTTCAAGCTCCAAATTCAAATCCGAAGGATATCCAACACAAAACTGATATATGGATAGATGTAATCAGTTTACTGTGTTAAGTTAGCATAAGCTTTTTGTGAGTTTAAACGCCATTTTTCCTTTCTGATGCTTTTTGCACACAACACACATCTGCTGCTTTAGCTTTGAGCCTAGTAAAATGTTTTCGGTTCATACGAGAATAATATGTTGTTACACTGATATCAGCCTTGCTTGGCAAGTTGTGTCTGTACAGTGAGTGCTGAAACCTTCAAGGATATCTCAACACAGTAGTTGTTATGAGCACTGATCTTCGCACGTCCCTAGATATAACATACATGCAGCTGTAGCCAAGTTCTGGCTTTAGGCGCGTTTTATATTGCTTTGCACAAGAGCATACCAACACACTTGATGGTGCTTCGCATGCAGAGAGCTGGTTGCTGATGATGTGATCCCTCACCACTAGGATCTTGAGGTATGGGGCCGCTCTGCTAAAACCCAAAAGAGACCTTCTTAGATATAATATAATATACTAGCTAGGGAGGGTGAGAATTAGGCTTTGTTAAACCCTATTCATTTTAGCATAATACTATGCTTGCACCGTTTGTGTTCTATGGACTAGTGACTATACAGATAACTTTGTTTCTTATAATATGTTTGCTTGTATTAGCTAAGATACTGCACTTGAGAGCACTGCATTAGGGAATAAACATTTCAAATATGCACGTGTCCTCTTTTACTCCTTGTTCTGGATTGAAATGATTGTATAATGAAAGAGTATTCATGTGTTCCACGTTACCTGAGGTGTACTAAGTTCATGTTCTGGTTTGTCTAAGCATTGGGAGTTTGTGATAACCAATGAGACGCTGTAGCTAGTCTGGTAGGTGATTTTTGGGTACTAAGGTGAGTTTTGGTACACCCTAATTCACTGAGGTTCCAAGCCTCTATGCACAGTTCTGTCTGAGCACGGAATCCCTGCGACATGGCGCCCGATCGTTGGTGGTCTTATAGCGTGATACTTGAGTAGTACATCATTCAGTCCTTAACACCTTCACTATTGTTTCCCGTTAACGGTGGTGTCGGATAAACCTACCTATATTAGTATAGGTCTTTTCAAGCTTGAATCTTTCTAAACGGTTTCCTTGAATTACTACCCAGTTGTGCTACAGGGTTGACTTTGTACCTTTACCTTTCTGTGTCACTATGGCTGCGGTGGACATTCTGCAGCATAGTCGCATTGCGGTACGCAATCATTTGCAAAATTATAATGTTTCCGTGGATGGTATGGCGGTCATAATGGTGGTGAGTGCGGAAGCAGCTTACCCATACGAATTTTTTTATTTGTGGGTGACCTTCCCAGCTGTGGACGGTACTTCTGGTGTGTTCCATACGTACACTCCCACTGTTGTGCCGAATGAATATACTTAGTATAGGGCACAGGAGGTTCCTATTGATACTTGACAGCATCGAGTTTGGTTTAATGGCGCCCTACCCCATCCGTTAGCAGCTCCGAGGTTGGGTCCTTTGTCCATTCCAGGCGCTACTTGGCCTGTTTTGGCTGGGTTTACCCCTCATCCTCAACATGGAGCATGTTCAGTAGCTGAGTTAAGACGACTACATGTAGTCGCAATTAGTGTGATTAGGTCGTTAGTACAATACATCACCCGCAATCTCCCGGGCGGGGCCCTGGGTGGTGCGGCACTTCCTGCCGGACAGGGTGGTATGAAGCTCAGTCCCATTATGGTCAATGCTGTGATGGGCAGGCGTCCCCAGGAACAGGATGATTTTCCTTTCTGGCTTGCCGAGAAGTTTGACCAGCTGGAAGCTGTATTTCCTAACACGTCTCCTGGTGAAAAACACAGGATTCTGATAATTAGCTTGCCAAAGGATTTGACCCCCGAAATCGGTGACTGTGAGTCCTGGGGTAAAACATTTGCGGCGGTCTACGCAAGGTGTTACGGCACTCCGTCTATGACTGTCCTGCCTACTGTCCTTAAACGTGTTCAGGATGACCTCGCACCGGAGGCTGCAGTTTAATTGGGTATGCGCCTCTGTGGCTCCTTTGATGTGGTTTCCAATCTCATACTTTCTAATGTCAAGGGGGATGCAGTGAACTTTCAGGTTGCCAATGCTTTGCAGGCGGTTCCCGATGCCGATAAACCCCGACAGTTGGCAAAAATTATTGTGGCGGCTTATAAAATCGTGGGCCGCAATAGTAGGGGCCTCAAGCCTTTTTCTACTAAAGAGAAAAAACAACCCCAAGGGCAGAAGTCGAAAAGTGACGACCAGCCCAAGTCCAAAAAACAAAATTGGCCTACAAAACAGAAACAGGGGAAAACAACAGCAACAGCAGAAACAAGAGTCTCGTCCTGTGTCTCCTTTGCCTGCGCCCACAGAACGTGTTTATGACTTGCGCGATCGCGCGATGATAAAGTCACCTGATCGTTTTCAGGTTCCTGACCAACGCTCTCCTCGTTCTTTTCAGGAAACATCGGCCCTTTCGACCGGTGGTGGAGGAGGCGGCAGAGGTCAGGTGGCCAAATAGGACGTGACCAGCCCCGCCCGAAAGACGGCAAAGGCAAACAGGATGATTCTACACCGAAAAGACCCCAGTTTCAGAAGAAGAAAGTCGCTGCTTTGACAGCACACAGATATGCCACAGATAGTGAGAACCCAGCTTCGGAATCAAACATGGGCTCTGACTTTGCTGGACAGCGCAGCGGAGATTACCATAGTGCGAGAGGCCCTGCATCCACTACTGAAGGTGACAGCGACTGACTGTTATGTTGTTGTTGAGACAGCTGACACTAGAGCAGCTCCCCCTGAGAGGATCTATGAAATTGTCTTATTCATTGAGGGGGACATTCAACACACTATAGAAGGGGTATTTTGGGAGAATCTTACGACTACCTATGACATTTTGCTAGCGGAGGCTGACTGGCCCCCACATTTTGTGCTTGCAGCTCCGAGAGGGGAGGAGGTAATCCTCCCTAGTTTCACGCACACAGTCTCAAAGGAGCATGTGCTGAATTTTGCAGAAGAGTGGGCTAAGGCCCTTGCGCCGGCTCTGTACCGTACTCACTGTGGATAGGATACATTTTCCCCTCACCAAGAGATTCCTTTGCGGTCTATACCTCAGCCTCAACCCCAATATCCCTTGAAGCGCGAAGCGAAGGCTTCCGTTGTGGAAATCCTTGAACAATTGGAATATCAGGGTGTTATTGAAACTTGTGTGTCACCAATGAATAACCCTCTTTTTACTGTAACCAAGCCTGATGGTTCATATCGTTTGGTATTGGATTACCGGCATTTAAACTCGCATTGCCGTACTTGTGCAGTACAAAATACTCCTGGCTCTGCTTTAGTGGATAGTCTCGTGGGTAAGTGGTTTAAAACCACGCTTGACATTTCCAACGGTTTTTATGCCCACCATTTGGATGGTCTTAGTTCCCAATGGACCTCCTTTACTTGCGGCAGTGTCCAAAAACATTTCAAACGTTTACCGATGCGCTACAAGAATAGCCCTGGAGTGTTTGCTGCCTGCATAGTCTCTCTCTTAGAGAGAGTTGACCCAGATGCTTGTTCATATGTGGATGACATTTATCTCACGGATGACGAACTGTGGGAGCATCTGTGTCGAGTTGACCGCTTAATTTGTAGCTTTGCGGACTTTGGTTACAAATTCAACTTTGCCAAATCGCACATTGCAGAGTACACAGTGTTGTTCCTGGGCTACGAGATCAACAATGAAGGTCGAGGATTGGCTCCTCACTTCTTGGAGAAATGCGCACAATTACGCACTCCGACAACACTGAAAAAGTTACAATCTTTACTGGGCTTTTTGAATTTTGGAAGGACATACATTCTGGAATATGCTCAGCGTATTAAGCCCTTGTATGCTTTGATACAACCAAATTTTACGAAATCGAACTGGCTGCCTGAGCACTCAGCTGTACTGCAGTCTTTGCAGGCTGATCTGCTTGCTTCTAAATACTTATTGACTCGTGATAATCACACCAACCTGGTGATAAGAATCATCCCTGGGACGGTGGGTTTCACATACCTTACTTTTAACGAAGGAGATACAGTACCTATTGCTTACAAGTCACACTTGTACACTTCGGCTGAAATGCGATTTTCCACTGTGGAGAAAGTTTTGACGCCTGTGCAGATGGCGATTCTAAAGGAATGCGCTCTGTCACAGGGAAAACGCATGTTGGTAGTTACCCCGTGTCCTGCTTTGGAGGCAGTTACGAAAGCCAGTGTACCGAGTTCTAAAGCTTTGTACCCTCAGTGGATACAATGGGCTGCGTCATTGACGTCTCTGGATGCCACGTTCATTTTTGACGCCTCCTTACGGTCGCAGGAGTTTTTGCAATATGAGTTTGTTCATCCTGCGCCTTTGGAGGATTTCCATTGCATCATATACACTGATGGTTCTAAACACGCCTACGTTTCCTCATGCGCCATTGTGGTAGGTGCCATGGTGAACGATGAGTTCAAGTCCAGAGTTGTGCACACACAGACTCTAGGGGACTGCACCGCACAATTAGAAGAGCTCCGTGCTCTGATGCTTGCATTGGAGTACATTGATCCTAGTGTGCCAACAGTAATCGTAAGTGATTCTTACTACTGTGTCCAGTCTTACAATGAAAACTTGTTCTTTTGGATTCAGAATGATTTTTGTGATTCCAAGGGTAGCACAATAAAACATAAAACGATCTGGGTCCGAGTGGCTGAGCTTAAAGAGCATTTGCCACTCGTGTTTGTAATTCATACTCTCGATCACCAGCGCGTTGGAGTCCACGCTGTTGGCAACTCGCTTGCTGATGAAGCAGCGAAATCAGCGGTATCAACATATTTAGTTACGGCAGTCACACGGTCCAAGAGTACGTTTTATAATGATATCTTGGCGGCTGTTGCTGCATCTGAGTAGGGAGATAAATATCCTACGGGGTTCCCTTCGAAGTACACATACCACTTAAGTCCCGATAAGGGTTCTTATGTGAAAATTCCGGAAGTTGGGGAGAGGTTGATTCCCAACTCTGATCGCAGACATTCACTGATCACAGCGGTCCATGAAGGGGTTGTGTCTGCGCATGCGGGCGTTTCTGCTACTGTGTCTCAGTTACAACAACATTTTTGGTGGCGGGGACTGTACAAACAGACACGTGACTATGTCCTTCAATGTGACATTTGCCAGCAGATTAAGCCTTCAACTGCTACGCGTCCACCCCAAACACAGTTGTTCATTTCTAATAAACTGTTTGGTTGTGTTTATTTAGATCAGTGCAGTCCTTTTTCTTCTGATACTGCGTACAAGTACATCTTGGTAGCAGTTGATTCATGCACACACTTTGTTTGGGTCTGGCCTCATCGCAGCACTGATTCACGGACTGTCATCAGGGATTTGCGTGTCTTTGTAGGGATTTTTGCCTGTGGTACCTTCCATTCGGATCAGGGTCCTGCGTTCGCCTCTAAGGTGTATAGGGATGCCATGGCTTCGATGGGGGTCCAAGTCAAGTTTTCGTCTCCAAACCGGCCTAAGGGTAATAGTGTTGTGGAACAAATGAACCGTGACTTAAAGCAATCACTGACAGCTCGAGTTATAGCCACTGGCAGAAACTGGTTGGCCCATCTTAATAGCGTGCAGCGTGCCCTTAATAATCTCCCTAGAAGGTCTCTGGGTGGGCGGACCCCATACGAAATGCTCTTTGGTATCAAGATGTATGTCCCGGACCTTGACCGTCTAGACACGGTCGGTTCGGCTGTCTCCTTTGACGTAGATGAACATTGCAATGTTTTACAGACTCTACAAGAGACCAGAGACTATCTCACAAATTAACACTTGCCCTTCACCCCGGATGATGCCTTGCAGACCCCGGTAGTTGGCTGGCTACCCCAAGTTGGAGAACAAGTTCGGGAGAAGATCGATAACAAAACGGAATTTGGTCCCTCATACCGTGCTTCGGTTCCCGTGCTTGGAGTGAAGGGCACAAGAACAGTCATTTTACCACCACTTCCAGGTCGTAAAGAGAACAGACATATCTCCAATGTCAAAACACACAGAGTGGCCGATTCTTCTTAGCATGACACCGGCAGTCTCAAGTCCTTCGATGGTGAGAAATTCTGTTTTGACCACTGCTTCGGATTGTGCACCGGAGGTGGTCCTCGAGATGCCTGCAGTTTCCAGTCCTTCTTTGAGTTCTTTTCCTGGTGCTCACCTTGATGATACAGATTACACCTACCTTACTGACTTATCGATGCCTGATTTGCAAACTCGTTTAGCCACAGAATCCAGATTTTCATTTGACACTGTTTCACATACATCAGAGAAGCCCACAAGGCTGAGAGCCTATGCGACTTTGTTTAAAAAAAATTTTTGATACCCCCTTGGACTTACATTTGGCTGGGGCTTTTTGCTCTCTATATTTTTATGTCAATTGGTTTTGTGATTTATTTTTTCCTGATTTGTATAGGTAGAGACGTGATGATTAGACAGTTCAGACAGAGTTGGTTCAATGTGAGATTCAGGAATGTAGCAGAGAGTCTTTGCCAGAGGTGTATAACTTGTCAAAGAATGAATCCTGGAAAGAGAACTGTAGTGTTGCCAGGAAAGATTGGAAGGGCAGAAGGTCCCTTCATACGACTCCAGACTGATTTCATCCAACTACCCCCTTGCCGAGGACTGAAGTACGTCCTTGTCATTGCCTGCCTATTTTCAAAATGGGTGAAGCCTACCCTACTCGCAGGAATGATAGAATCACTGTACCTAAGCTATTACTGAGGGAACTCATACTACGTTTCAGTTTTCCAGTAACAATTGAATCAGACCAAGGGTCTTATTTTAATAATGAAATAATTCGTCTGATCTGTGAAGCATCCCAAATTGAGAAGAAACTGCACTGTGCATACCGCCCAGAGGCTTCTGGAGTGGTAGAACAACTGAATGGCACAATCAAGTCACAATTGGGAAAGATGTATGAATCTACCCGATTGGAGTGGCCTGATGCTTTACCTCTTGTTCTGATGGGACTCAAAAGCATTCCAGACAGAAACACAGGCTTGAGTTCCCATGAAATACTCATGGGTACAGCAATGAGGCAGGCATGGGTACCAGGACACAAGCTGATAAATATGTCTGATGTTTAGTGCTCGAGTACTGCAAAGAACTGGCTGACCAAGTGTGTTCTATCTCTCACCAGGTGGGGAAGACACTGTCGCCAGACAATCAACTCCAGCACATGACCTGAATCCAGGTGACAGGGTAGTGATAAAAGAACATACTCGAGAATCTTGCCTAGCACCAAGGTGGGGAGAGCCACATCAAGTGATATTGGTTACTACCACAGCTGTAAAGTGCAGTGGAATTCCCAACTGGATCCATGCGAGTCACACTAAAAGGGTGACTGAACCTTATGACGTAGGAGCTGAAGGTTGTGCAGCTGAGGGGTCTCAAGAAGTTGCTCTCGAAGTAGTTGATGATGAACAACCGAGCACCAGTCAGGATGAATGGATTCCAGTAGTCGACATACCTGCAGAATTTGTGAGAACCAGAAGTCAAACCTATCTAGATAGACAGCATGTGAGTGAGGTGAGTCAGGAATAGAAGAAGGTACTCAGATCATAGAAATCCAAGTTAAAAGTGATTCTGAGGAGGATCAGATTGGGAAAGGTTGGTGTACTCAGACATTTGAAATTCCAGCCAGTACTTCAGAGTCTGAGGACGGAAAGATAGGTATTAGGGTGAAAGCTTAGGCAGACGACAATCACAAAATCCAAAGACCTGAGCAGGACGAGACAGGAGTAGAAAAACATGTTCAGAAAGAAGAAGGCGAAAAAAGTCAAAGTAAAGTACAGCAAACTCCTGTACAAGACCAGATTAGTATCCAGGCAGAAGAAACAATAATAAGACCTGGACCAAGTCAGATAGAGAGGAATTCAGAAGTTGACAGAGAACAAATAGTAAAACACACAAGATGATGGACGGAATGTTGCACAATGGCAAAAGATTCACCCCCAGTCACAGCTCTGGGTTTAATCCATTGTTATTTTGCTCACCAAGCCACCCCAGTTCAGACATGGCCATATACAAATCATTCTTGACCCAGTGCCTCATGGGAACAGTCCAGACCAAACTGCCAAGCCATGTCTTCCCTGGACCGGAATCAAGCATCCTAGGACCGGTTTCTGGCTATCAGCCTTCATCAGCCAGGATAGCTTGACTCCAGTGGCGTAGTGAGCACAGGACCCCGTGTCTGGGCATACCCTTCCCAGATAGGGTGAAAAGCAAAACACACAAGATGATGGACGGAATGTTGCACAATGGCAAAACATTCACCCCCAGTCACAAATCTGGGTTTAATCCATCGTTATTTTGCTCACCAAGCCACCCCAGTTCAGACATGGCCTTATGCAAATCAGTCTTGACCCTCTGCCTCATGGAAACAGTCCAGACCAAACTGCCAAGCCATGCCTTCCCTGGACCGGAATCAAGCATCCTAGGACCGGTTTCTGGCTATGAGCCTTCATCAGCCAGGATAGCTTGACTCCAGTGGCGTAGTGAGCACAGGACCCCGTGTCTGGGCATACCCTTCCCAGATAGGGTGAACAGCAAAACACACAAGATGATGGACGGAATGTTGCACAATGGCAAAACATTCACCCCCAGTCACAGATCTAGGTTTAATCCATTGTTATTTTGCTCACCAAGCCACCCCAGTTCAGACATGGCCATATGGAAATCAGTCTTGACCGTGTGCCCCATGGAAACAGTCCAGACCAAACTGCCAAGCCATTTCTTTCCTGGACGGAACTTAAGCATCCTAGGACCGGTATCTGGCTATCAGCCAGAATAGCTTGACTCCAGTGGCGTAGTGAGCACGGGACACACGTCTGGGCATACCCTTCCCACATAGGGTGAACAGCAAAACACACAAGATGATTAACGGAATGTTGCACAATGGCAAAGCATTCACTCCAGTCTCAGATCTGGGTTTAATCCATCGTTATTTTGCTCACCAAGCCACCCCAGTTCAGACATGGCCATATGCAAATCAGTCTTGACCCAGTGCCTCATGGGAACAGTCCAGACAGAACTGCCAAGCCATGTCTTCCCTGGACCGGAATCAAGCATCCTAGGACCAGTTTCTGGCTATCAGCCTTCGTCAACCAGGATAGCTTGACTCCAGTGGCGGAGTGAGCACAGGACCCACGTCTGGGCATAGTCTTACCACATAGGGTGAACAGCAAAATGCAAAAATACTACCAAAAGTATCATATTCCTGCATCACCCTATACGGCAAAGAGGGGAATCTGCACAATAAGGTGGTAGCGACCACATACAAAAAAGCTTTTCAACTTCCACACTCCGCTTCACCGATGCAAGTCGACTTGAACTTGGGTTGATGAATGAAATGATAGGGAGAATATACTCCACAATAAAAGTCTGGTACCTACTTAAACACAATCTTGTGTTCTCTGACCTCAAAAAAGCACTGTGGACCAAACTCGAAAAAGATCCAAAATCAGTGTCCAATCAATATGTACATGAAGCATTAACAGCGACATGCATTGAGGAGCTGTGGAATAGGAACCTGCCCTTCATAATGTTCAAACAAGCCATAAATAAAGCTGCTAAACTTCACTCCCTGTTACTAGACAAAAGCAATTTTTCTCACAGATCTCACGCTTGGATGGTGATCAACAATTACAAAGCCCGTACACCAGCAGCTTACCTAAACCTCACATTCTTGGCACACCTAAAAAATTAGTTGATGGCACTCCACTTTGAAAAGTTTTCATCAATATCAGACCAACATAGCTGGATATGTAAAGGCCCTACTGCATGTCATCTCTGTGGCAGCAAAAACGAAGATCTCATACACTTAAAATGCATCTGCCCAAAACTGCAGTCAGCATGAGCCATGGTAATAAAAAAAGCTTTCATTGATAGAGGAATAAGGTCCTGTAGAGCTGCCATACTGAAAGGACTAGGACCAACAGATCCCCAAATAAACTGTAAGCTGTTCAAATTTCCCAGATTCCACGACTAAGCCTTGAAACCTGCAGTCTAGCTGAAGTTTGCAGGCACTCGACACTAAGTATGGGCAAAATTTGCGAATTCGCGTTCGCAAATTCGCGCGAAATCGAATTCGCAATCCGCAAAATCAGCGAATTTGCCGATTTTTGTTTTTTCGCGTGTTCGCGGGGTTTCTGCGTGTTCGCAGGGCTTTTTGCGTGTTTGCGGGCCGCTTGCATGGGGAAGTTATCCATGCGGTCGTGTGTGGGCAGAGCACCCTCTGGTTCACCACTGCCACCCTCTGGTTCATCACTGCCACCCTCTGGTTCATCACTGCCACCCTCTGGTTCACCACTGCCACTCTCTGGTTCACCCCTGCCACCCTCTTGTTCACCCCTGGCACCCTCTGGTTCACCACTGCCACCCTCTAGTTCAGCACTGCCACTCTCAGGTTCACCCCTGCCACCCTCTGGTTCAGCACTGTCACCCTCTGGTTCACCACTGCCACCCTCTGGTTCACAACGGCCACTCTCTGGTTCATCACAGCACCTCTGGTTCACCACTGCCACCCTCTGGTTCACCCCTGCCACCCTCTTGTTCACCCCTGGCACCCTCTGGTTCACCACTGCCACCCTCTAGTTCAGCACTGCCACTCTGTGGTTCACCCCTGCCACCCTCTGGTTCAACACTGTCACCCTCTGGTTCACCACTGCCACCCTCTGGTTCCCCCTGCCACCCTCTGGTTCATCACAGCACCCTCTGGTTAACCCCTGCCACTCTCTGTTTCAGCACTGTCACACTCTGGTTCACCACGGCCGCCCTCTGGTTCATGACTGCCACCCTCTGGTTCATCACAGCACCTCTGGTTCACCACTGCCACCCTCTGGTTAACCACTGTCACCCTCTGGTTCAGCACTGCCACCCTCTGGTTCACCACTGCCACTCTCTGGTTCACCCCTGTCACCCTCTGGTCCACCCATGCCACCCTCTGGTTCACCACTGCCACCCTCTGGTTCACCCCTGCCACCATCTGGTTCATAACTGTCACCCTCTGGTTCACCCCTGCCACCCTCTGGTTCACCCCTGCCACCCTCTGGTTCAGCACTGCCACCCTGTGGTTCAGCACTGTCACCATCTGGTTCACCCTTACCACTCTCTGGTTCATCACTGTCACCCTCTAGTTCATCACTGCCACCCTCTGGTTCACCACTGCCACCATCTACCGAGACTTTTTGTGACGCAGCGGCAGCACAAAAGATGCGCCATGGTGCTGGGTATTAACAACGTGACGATTCTGAGAGATGCGTCACGTTGTAAAGCCCTGCGCCATCAGGAGGCGTTCCGGTGCAGGGGCCTCCTAAAAGTGTAGATTTCACTCAGTCACTTTTAGGTCAATCCTGCATCAAAACCCTGTGCCTGCTTGAAGCAGGCGCAAGGCTTGATGCATCATTGGGGAGATAGGGCGCCCCCAGAGCATTGGTGGAGCTGCGTCGCAAGCGCGACACAGCTCCAGCAATGCACTGCTTTTACGGCACAGATGCGTGACACATCTGTGCAGTTTTTGCCACATGGTGCGCCACATTGTAAATGGGGCGCACCATGGGTGGCAGAGCTGCGGCACACAATAACTGGTGCATCCCTGGGGATGCACCAGTTATTGTAAATCTGCCCCTATACATTTAGCCAACGAGGGAGCACTTACTGATTAGACAGAAGAAAGTACTCCAGTTGAGTAGAGGTATTGCACAAAAAGGTGGCATCTTCGTGGACAAACACGCAGGGTGGGATTCATTCTGCCCCCTGTTAGACTCGTTTTTTGTGCCCTTCTGCCCTCTGTTAGACTCATTTTTCCCTTGTTTTTCTGCCCTTCTGCCCCCTGTTAGACTCGTTTTTTGTGCCCTTCTGCCCTCCGTTAGACTATCGTTTTTGTGCCTTTCTGCCCATTAGACTTGTTTTATGTGCCCTTCTGCCCTCTGTTAGACTCGTTTTCCCTTGTTTTTCTGCCCTTCTGTCCTCTGTTAGACTGTTTTATTGTGCCCTTCTGCCCTCTGTTAGACTCGTTTTCCCCTTGTTTTTCTGCCCTTCTGTCCTCTGTTAGACTGCTTTTTGTGCCTTTCTGCCCTCTGCATCACCACATCATCACTCAGCGCTACCCCAGCATCACTCAGCACCACCACATTATCACTCAGCACCACCACATTATCACTCAGCACCACCACAGCACCACTCAGCACCACCACAGCATCACTCAGCACCACCACAGCATCACTCAGCACCACCACAGCACCACTCAGCACAACCACAGCACCACTCAGCGCCACCACAGCATCACTCAGTGCCACTACATTATCACTCAGCACCACCACAGCATCACTCAGCACCACCACAGCATCACTCAGCACTGTCACATTATCACTCAGCACCACCACAGCACCACTCAGCACCACCACAGCACCACTCAGCACCACCACAGCATTACTCAGCACCACCACAGCACCACTCAGCACCACCACAGCATCACTCAGCACCACCACAGCACCACTCAGCGCCACCACAGCATCACTCAGCGCCACCACAGCATCACTCAGTGCCACTACATTATCACTCAGCACCACCACAGCATCACTCAGCACCACCACAGCATCACTCAGCACCACCACATTATCACTCAGCACCACCACAGCACCACTCATCACAATCACAGCATCACTCAGCACCACCACAGCATCACTCAGCACCACCACAGCACCACTCAGCACCACCCCAGCATCACTCAGCATCATCCCAGTATCACTCAGCACCACCACAGCACCACTCAGCATCACCAGAGCACCACTCAGCACCACCACTGCAGCACTCAGCGCCACCTCAGTATCAATCTGCACAACCATTCAACAACAACTGGTTCAAATATGTTCTCTCAATGTTTCAAACTTTATTACAAATGTCACAAAAAGATGTTAATATTTCACTTCTGTTCTTGGATTTTTCGTCACAAGAAAATACACTGAACATAATCTTCACAAAAGTTATTTACAAAAGTTTAAGCTATTGCCATTATAAATTAAAATCACTATTATTTCAAGTATTAATTATTTAAAAAAATTAAAAGCCATTGTAATTTATAATATCAATACAGCTAAGTCACGTAAATACAAAACATGTTGCATTACAAATGCTATAGGTGTCACATTTGCGAAAGTTATAACTATTGGCATTGTAAATGACAAAGCTATTAATTTAGCTATTTTCAAAACCAACACATAAATAAAAACAATTGTCATTTACAAGACCAATAGCTCAAACTTCCCTAATGCGAGACCTATTCCATTGCAAATGCTTGTTTTTATATCTGTCAGTGCTTCCTGTTGAGGTTTAATTTTCGTTACAGGCGCCTCATTGCCTACTTGTAACTATTCTCTGACCCTGCTTCAAGGGTCAGAGCAGGGTCAGAGAATAGTTGCAAGTAGACAACGAGGCGCTAGGAAGCACTTACAGGCTTACAGCAGCAGGTGCCCAAGTTGAAGTTAATTTCTTTGTAACCATTTTGTAAAAGGTTACAAAAAATTAGCTTCAACATTTGCACCTGCTGCTGTAACCCTGTAAGTGCTTGGCTGTAAATTCGTCCCTGCTGATTGACGGATTTTACCCCGAATTCGCGAGATTCGCGGATCGCGAAATTGCGGAAAATCCACAAATTCCGCGAGCGGAACAAGGAACTTTGACTATGACATGCGTAAACTAATACCATTTATCAAGCAATCAAAAAGTGCTAGCTTTAAAAAAATAAAAGAACATTTGGAAGCTTTCTTTTATTGTCATTTTACCCGATGTTTTACTTGAAATTTTGTTATGGTTTTAATTAACTAAGCAATAAAATTCACTTACTTACATACTGTTAATTGTACGACAAATCTTAACCTTTACATTTACACGGATGTAAAAAGCCACTCTCTTCTTGATGTAAGGGGGGCCAAAGTCATGTAAGGCTCGATGTGTTAGGACAAGGGTCTTGAACTGTACCCTCTGGGTCACCGGCAGCCAGTGGAGCGAGCACATTTGTGATCTTATGCTGGTTCGTTTAGATATGCCGAGAAGAAGTCTTGCTGCAGCATTCTGGATAAGTTGTAGCTTGTTAGTCAGATGTGCCGGAATGCCGAGGAAGAGCGCATCTGCATAATCCAATCGAGACAGGATGAGTCCCCGGGTTACCATCTCCTTGGCTGGTTGGGGGAGCAAAGGAAAGAATCTGCCTAGGGACTTGAGGGTCCCGAAGAAGACGCCCGTAAGTCTTTTTATATGCTCAGTGAACATATAAAGTAACATATAGACAGATACATTTTATACACATAAGATGTCCAGCAAATTGTGATCTGATTTCATCGTCCGTCATCATGACGGAAGTGCATACAAACTATCAAATGTAGATTACAAGGTTTAAATTCTAGCAAATTAATACTTTAAAGCAAAGTAGCTCCAACATCTGCAAGACACACGTTTACATGTATGTCATATGCACCTAAAATTTTCATAATATACTATCTAATCAGAAAATGTAATAACAAATGTCCACACAAATGTAATGGCTTACTACAGTATTATTTATATTGCTTTATTTTATTTTTGGTACTCTGTCCTCTCTGAAGGGTGAGCACAGTTAATTTTCCACCTTGCCTATCCAGTTATTTCAGCATACCTGCTGTGTTTTAGTGATGTGGGCTCTATCTACGCTATCCAATTACAAAATAATTTGCAAAGCTTTTTTGCCTTTTGCCTCTTTTGCCGTCTAGCGGTCGTCTGGCCTTGCGCTTCATTTTTCTCCCTGGCTGCGGACGAGGCATCATGAAAGCATCGGGGAACAAGCTGGGAGCACTTATCCACAAGGACAGTCAAACCCTAAGATGTTGGGACTCCTCCGCAGTTTTGAGGCCAGCCCTAATAGATGTTGGATAAAAAACAGTCTGTATTCCAGTGCTGTAGCTTCTGCAAAGATCTAAAGGCATACCCCAGAGAGCCAAGGTGCACCCCCAAGTGATCTCAGTCACGACCTCAGTCCAGGAGATTGGGTGCTTGTACGAAAGCAAGTGAGGAAGAGAAGCTTGGACTTTCGCTGGAGGGGCCCTTATCAAGTGATACTGGTGAAGAACACTGCAGTGAGGTTTGGAGCATTGCCGAACTGGGTGCATGTTTCCCACACCCGTAGAGTTTCAGCACCCTTGGAAGAAACAGCTAATCTCCCGGATGAAAATCCAGCTCCGGTGGCAGAGTCAATGGAGGGGATAAGCCAAGCTGTGAGGGTCGCTAACGAAGCTGGTTGCTCACCAGGCCAAGCTGAGGAGGGTCGCACACCAGCAGTAGCACCAATACTGCATCGGAAGGAGGAAGTTGCTGTGAGGGTGACGACAATCAGACTCCGCAGAAGGAAGTGATGCACAGGGTGAGCGAAAGGAAGGCAGAAGAACTCAGAACACGGAAGAAGTGTGGCCCGAAAGGCAGAGGCAACTGCAGAGGTTTCTTGTTTTTTTCCCGCCGCTTCCTGCCCCGCTCCTGCCTCCCAGCTGCTCGTCCTGCCCCTCACCCCTCCCCTACAAATGCCGACTGCTGCGGTGGAGCACGCGTAAGTCCTCAGACCTTGGTCCCAGGATGTCATTCTCCCGGCAGCTCCGCGACAATCAGCGCTGCCTTGCAGCCGGCCAGCCTTCCATGGTAGGGTTCGAGCACACCCTCAGCCTGTTTTTTCTTGCCTGTGTAAGTTTTGAGTATTGTACCTGGTACTGTTTTTCCTGGGCATGTATCATTTTATCTGTGCCCTTTCCGTTTACTCTCAGGTCTTCCTCTTGGTTTGCCCCTTGTTGTGTTTCCCGCCACTTCCCACCCCGCTCCTGCCTCCCAGCTACTTTTCCAGCCCCACTCCCCCCTCCCCTATAAATGCCGACTGCTGCACAGTCGCGCCGCTGGTGCGCCAAAGGCATGCCTAAGGCAAGCCCATCTGAGCCTGTCCACGTCTGGACTGCACCCAGCGCCAGATCCCCTGGCCCCCGCGAGCCCCACAGAACCCAACGCAGCTATGACACAAACACCCTCCACGCACTCAATGACAGCCAAAGCACCACCTGCTTCAAGGACTCCCCGAAGATCACTCATAGACCCTTCACCTGCCGTAGCTGCAGCTTCTCCAGCCAGCGCACACCAGCACGCCTTGCCCATCCCAACACTGCAGGCCACAACCATCTCAGCTGCATACTGCTCAACACCCGCTCAATCCACAAGCACGCCGTTGAACTTTGGGACCTGCTCGACTCCTACGCCCCGGACGTCCCCTTCCTGATGGAAACCTGGATGAACACCTCCTCAGCACCGGACATAGCCATAGCCATCCCCAACGGCTACAAGGTCACACGCAGAGACTGGAACAACAACAAACCTGGAGGAGGAATCGCCATCATCCACAGGGACACCATCAGAGTCTCAACCAGCACCGAAGATGCCCTCAACATGGCCGAACACCTACACTTCCACATCCATGTCAACAACAAAACCACCCTCAGAGGAACACTTGTCTACAGACCCCCGGGCTCACGACCACAGTTCAGCGAATCCATCGCTGACCTCGTCAGCACGCACCCATCTGAGCAATGCAGCTGAGCAGCAACTTAATCCAAATTTCTAAATACACAGAAGGAGGCAATCGATCCTGCTTAATGATGGGTCAGGGCAGCAAAAATTGGTCTTGGCTGGCCCAGGCTTTAAATTCCACTCCCTAATATCAATATTGCCAATTTGTCAAATAATCCTCTGCTAACAACAAATAATACCCTGGGCAATAGCAGGTGTAAAGAGCCTGTTTCATGCATCACTAGCACCAATCAAGATTTGGGCAACCACTTACCTCAAGCAACTCCCAACATTGGCCGTGTTCCCCATATCAATCACACGAATAATCTAGTTATCAACATAGTGTCTTGGAATGTGGCAGGAATATAAAGCCTTGCAAAGCTCTAGCGCAGTAGCACTTACGGTCGGAGCAGACATAATTTGTGTACAGGAAACATGGGCCACTTCCTCCACACCATTATGGAACTATGCTGAATATTTCAAACCTGCAAAAAAGGTTAACATCTTTGGGAGACCGTCAGGTGGCATCTCAACTTATATTAAGCATGCATTAAAAGTAAACTTCGCAATAATACAGAACACTTCAGGCATGTTTCTAGCTGGAATTTTGAAAGGCCTCATAACGATTAAGGGCCCGACTTCAATTCTCTTCATCAACATCTATTATAATCATCATGGGCGGAACTCAAAAGACAAACTG
Source organism: Lissotriton vulgaris (assembly GCF_964263255.1). Classification (NCBI taxonomy): domain Eukaryota; kingdom Metazoa; phylum Chordata; class Amphibia; order Caudata; family Salamandridae; genus Lissotriton; species Lissotriton vulgaris. Next base: position 1,547,364,965 of record NC_141691.1, on the reverse strand, counting down.
ATCGACTTATTAAAAGAGATCGAAGCCCTACTGGTACGATATGCTGGTATGGACTCAATTATATTGGGCGACTTCAATTTGCACGATATAGGGCACATAACTGATGAAAGCCACCACAATTGGAGCACTAAAAGATTCAATGCTCTATTGCGAGCCTACAAATTGGCAACAACACACTATATTACCATAAAAAACAACCCAACAGTATTGATACCTCCTACCTTTAATAATCAGACAACAGTAGACTATATTGTACTAAGTGAATGCCTACAAAATCACATGTTAAGTTACACCGTTCAACCTCGGTTTGATAGCGACCATGTCGCTCTCATACTAGAACTGTCCTTGAGTGCGAAATCAAGACACACCCTTCATTATATTGGAACCACAAATGGAGATGAACAACATAGACTCCTCAAAAGAATCAAATGGGGACCGCTTCCGACCCATAAGTTTGCTGTATGAAAATCATCCTGGAAAGGTAGGCAGATCAGCCGTAAGGATCATAGAAGAATTGGGAAATGGGGCGTTCTCGCACATGATTTGGCCTACCAACTCCGTGGGAATAATAATCAAAGAGTTTATGACAACTCCACACACAAACTGGGATTCCAGTCAGCAATAAAAAAATCTTCAAAAGTTCTTAATTCCAAACGCGGAGCTTATCGGGCAATCAGATCGATAACCGCAAAAAACGAGTTAAAGGAGGTGGCCAAGGCCCAAGCAAAAGTTGTTTGGCAGATGAAACGTGAAGCAACCGAGCAAAAATGGCTGAAAATCTTTCAACTGCTTGCCCCTAGCAAGACCCAAGAATTTTGGCAATATATAAACAAGCTCAGCCATGGGTCCTGCAATAGAGAGAATCCACTTGATGCAAGGACCTGGGTAGCCCACGTAAACATTCTCTATACTAACGACTTAGAGCAAAACCCAAGCATAAGAACATCTCTCGACGAACATCTAGCTGACAAATCAACCGATTCAACGGCCCTCCTTCTCAACATCACACCCGCTGAAAGAAAAGCTTTAAGAGCAATCTTGAAAAAAATACGCCCCAACGGGGCACCGGGATCGAACGGCCTACTGGGCTCTCTCTTCAGAGAGGATATCAACTTTTGGACCGAGAACCTGGGTCAGCTGTATGCAGAGTGCAGACTCCTTATGGATGTCCCAGACTCCTGGAGGAGATCCCTGTTACACCCCATCTACAAAAAAGGAGCAAGCACAGATCCTAAGAACTATCGAATGATTGCCTTATGTGGAGGGCAAGGCATATGCGAGTAGTTCTCTCCTCATGGAATTAGCACATTGGGTCACCAAGGAGAACTTGCTTCCCTTCTACCAAACAGGGTTCCGCCCGAGAAGCTCAACCATAGACAACATCATAGCCCTTTCATATATTATACAACAAACAATGGCTCAGGGCGTTCAGCCTCTTTTTGCCTGCTTCATCGATTATACAGCTGCATTTGATGGCGTTGACTGGAACATCCTATGGAGCAAATTGGCGGGTTGGAACATCTTCCCGAAACTTTTACAAGCCATCAGATCACTGTACACTCAGACGTGGGTAAGAGTCAAACTTTCATGTGATTCAGCCACGGAAAAAATCGGCACAGACCATGGCTTAAAGCTGGGCTGCGCCCTTGCCCTGCTTCTTTTCAATCTATACACAGCAGACTTGGGCAAGGCACTGCAGGGAGCTAACCTGGTGATGCCTAGGATCGGGGGAACCAGACTGCAATTGATCCAGTACGCAGATGACCTGGTCCTTTTGGACCACACTAAAGTTGGTCTTCAGAAAGGTTTAACACCACTAGCAGTTTACAACGCCAAAAACAAATTGGTTGCAAACCCAGCAAAATCTAAAATACTGATTTTTGGCTGCTACCTGAAAAAGAAGCTAATAAAATGGAGACTGGGTCCACTTACGTTATCTAGTACACAAGCATACAACTACCTTGGAGTATGGCTCAGCGAAACTGGTCGGCCACAGGTCCATCGAACCAAGCTCCTGCAGAAAGCCAAAATGGTAACTTACGCCATCTGCAAACTTAACGCCACCTTGGAAAGCCCAACCACCATGGCCATCCAACGGGTTCTGAAAGCAAAACTATTACCCTCTCTCAATTATGCCATACAGGCATTCCCTGGCAAATTGGGACAACATCTGGAAAAGATCAACTGCGCAGCCTATAAAAAGCTATTTTGCCTTCCATCATGCACAAGGAACACTTTAATCCGCTTAGAATTCAATCTCAGCCGGCAAGCCTTGGAAGAACTGGCAAGCATGGCAAAATATTATTATTTAATGACTACAGTACCAGAGAACTCGATGAAGCAAGTAATAAACAAAATAGTCACAAAGTCAAGTAACCCGTGGTCAGCCAGTCTAACTCTAGCCAAAGAGCACTTGAATCTAGCAATAGAAAACTGGGACCCTAACATAATAAAATATACAACTATCAAATCAGTTACGAAAAAGCAAGTAAGAACTTGCTCACGAAAACTGGATATTGAAGCATTGACGGTCAGAGGCTTCCATGAGTGAGTCTCAAAGCTCTCCTCACATTTTAAATGGCTATAAACCACATCTTGTACAGTTGTTGGGTAGGCAAGCCCTGCAAAGAATTCTGGCTCCAAGACTGCATGTGCTCCCCTTAAAACAGCTGTATCCTTCTGTCAAAGTTGGCCCAGCGATCACGGAATGTAGCCTCTGTCATTACAAGCGTGAAACTCTATCTCACATTCTATTATACTGTCCTGCCCTGCTTTCAGTCCGTAGAATCCATCTAAGGCCTATTTTTTTTCAACTAGGTGTACGGGCGGTAAAAGAGGCAGTTTTCCAATTATACTTGTTGGACACGGTGAAGCACATGGCCAACTTTGCCAAATTCATTTACCATGCGCGAACAGCATTAAAGAATAAGACAACTATGGTATAAAGTGACTTTTTCCTGAGGGAAGCTTTCATGTAGTATATGCTCCCAAAATATACATTGTTTTACTAAATTTTAAACATCCTTTTATAATGATTGCTTTTTTTTACACTAATTGCTCTTTTTGTATTGATTTTTATTAATCATTCAATTAAAGAACTGTACACACACACCCATTGCCTCCACAGACTACATACTCCTCGGATACCTGAACTTCCACCTAGAGAACACCAACGACAACAACTTCATAACTCTGATCACCAACCTCGGACTCAAACAACTCATCATGATACCCACCCTCTCCGCTGGACACACGCTCGACCGAATCTTCTCCGCCAGCGACCACGTCACCTTCAGCCACACCACCGAATTCCACTGGACCGCCCACCACTGCATCCATTTCTCCTTCGAGAAACACACCACACACAACAAACCGCAACGCATCCCGCACGGCAGCCGGAAAAAAGTCACTGAAGACCAGCTCATCACCGCACTCGCCTGAGACCCTCCTCCCGAGCCCTCCGAGACCAACGCATCAGCCCACAACTTCAGACTATGGATCAACGACTGCGCCAACACCCTCGCTCCAATCAGTAAACCCTCCAACAGACACACCAACACTAGAGCCATCTGGTTCAACAATGAATTCAAGAACTCCAAGCCTACCTGCAGAAAACTCGAGAAGCAATGGCGCAAGGACCAGACACCAGACCACGCAGCCCTAATGAACGCGAGACGCAGACACCACCAGCTCGTCAGATCCGCCAAAAGAACCTCCTTCAAAGATCGCATAGACAACAATGCACACAACAGCAAAGAGCTCTTCAACATCGTGAAAGAACTCACCACCCCCAGCTCCAGCTCTAACAAAATCCCACCGTCACAAGAACTCTGCGACTCCCTGGCTACCTTCTTCCACTGCAAGATCACAGACATCTACAACAGCTTTGATACCCAGACACAAATGGCAGATGCTGACACGCCAGAATCAACATCCACCGAACACACCGACCTTCTGCTGTCCTGGAACGAGTCTACGACGAAGAAACCGCCAGAATTATGAACACCGTCCACTCCGCTTCAACTTCCGACCCCTGCTCCACCACATCTTCAACAAGGCAAGCACCATCATCGCACCCCAACTTCTAAATATCATCAACAGCTCCTTCGAGACCTCCACCTTCCCAGAGGGCTGGAAACATGCCGAAATCAACACCCTTCTCAAAAAACCCGAAGCGGACCCAAAGGACCTCAAGACCTTCTGACCCATCTCCCTGCTCCCGTTCCTTGCAAAAGTCATTGAGAAGACCGCCAACAGGCAACTGACCCTCTTCCTGGTGGAGAGCAACGTCCTGGATTCATCCCAATCCAGCTTCTGCAGCAACCACCGGACCAGGACCCCCCTCATCGCCGCCACTGATGACATCAGGACCATACTAGACAAGTGGGGGGAGACCGCGGCCCTCATCCTCCTGGACCTCTCGCCGCTTTCGACACCGTCTGCCACAAACACCCTTCGAACACGCCTCCTCGACAAAGGGATCCGAGGTGAAACCCTGGACTGGACCACCTCCTTCCTGACCGGCAGAACCTAAAGTGTCCGCCTCCCCGTCCTCATCCGAATCCACCACGATGACCTGCGGCGTACCCCAAGGATCATCCCTCAGCCAACATCGTCCGCAACACCACCTCAATATTGTCTCATACACGACTATACGCAGCTTATCAGCTTATCCTCTCCCTCACCAAAGACCAGGCCATCGCCAAATCCAACCTCCATGTGGATATGAAGGCCATCGCAGTATGGATGAAGACCAGCCGCCTTAAACTGAACTCTGACAAGACGGAGATCCTCATTCTCGGCTCCACCTCCACCGCATGGGACGACTCCTGGTGGCTGGCTGCGCTGGGAGCTGCCCTGACACCCACTAACCATGCACTCAATCTGGGGTTCATCCTGGACTCAATTCTCGCCATGTCCTAGCAAGTCAATGTCGTCTCCTCCTCCTGCTTCAACACCTTCCAAATGCTCCGTAAAATCTACAGATGGAACCCCACAGAAGCCAGGAGAACGGTCACCTAGGCGCTCCTCAGCAGCAGGCTGGACTACAGCAACGCACTCTACAGCAACGTACTCTACGGCAACCCACTCTACGCAGCAACCTCAGCTACACTCCAGAGGAGGTTCTAGCGCATACAGAACACCTCCGCACGCCTCATCCTCATCCTCAGACTCCTCCACCACAGCCACATCACAACCCACCTACGAGACCTGCATTGGCTCCCGGTCAACAAGAGGATCACCTTCAAATTCCTAACCCACGCACACAAAGCACTCCACAATGCCGGACCAGCATACCTCAACAAACGTCTGTCCTCGCCCTTGCATGTGCCGAACGACCACCGGTGGTAGATCCTTCTCCCACCTCGCCGCAAAGACATGAAGCACCCTCCCCGGCCATCTACGTAAGACCCAGGACCTGCTGACCTTCAGAGATGCCTCAAGTCATGACTGTTCCACCTGTAGCTGCCTACCCTCACCCTTAGAGCCTTGAGACCCTCACGGTATAGCGCACTGTACAAATGTTTTGATTGATTGATTGATACAACTGTTTGCAAGATGGCATTGATATTTAAAAGTGCAGGAAACTGTAAATAAATTCAGGCAGGGCCTGTGCATCAGATGTTTCTTGTGTCCTTACAACACTTGTTGTGGGAACCACTGAAGTAGTGGTAAATAAACGGTCTTTTGCATGCCATCACAGGCTTTGTACAATCAAGTTTAGAAATATGTAATGTACATATTTCCTATTATGGTAACAATAAGCGAGTAATATACTAATGTCAATTTGTAGCCTGACAAGCACATTGCTTGTTGTTGCAGTGCTTTAACAATGCTTTCAACTGCTAAACAAGCTATAAATAAACAGATTTGATCCCAAATAATGTTGTATAGCCACATAAGAATCTATTAGAAAGAGCAGACGGCCAAAGGTCAACTTAGACTTCCAAACATATTACGTGTGTACTCAACATTTAATGGTCTAAAAACAAATGCATCCTGAACAATGTGTCTGTGTACACCAAAAAAGTAAACATGTTTGCAAGGAAAAATACATTTTATTACATCATGAGATACTTCTTTCCAGAAATAAAATCATAATCATCATAAAACAAAATGATTAATAAAACAATAAGATATAAAGGGCCAGATGTACAACCGTTTTTTGTGGTCACAAAAGGGAAATCGGCTGTTTGCGGCCGCAAAATCGGTCTACCCTATGTATAACTCCTATTTTGCGACTCTGTAACTTATTACTGACTCGCAAAAAAGGGTTTGTGACTCGCTATTAGGAAGAGGCGTGCCAAGGGCGTCCCTTCCTAAAAGCGAGTCCAACTGTATTTACCATTGTTTTGCAGCCGCTATAGCGGTTGCAAAAAACTCACAGTTTACCACCTATTGAAGCTGCACAAATATTTTAAAGAACAAGCAGTGGCCCTACAGACCAATGCCTACTCCTAAAAAATGAAACAGAAATGTTTCATTTTTCTTTTTTAAATGCATCCCGTTTTCCTTTAAAGAAAACCGGCTGCATTAAAAAGAAAAACCTGATTTATTTAAAAAGCAGTCACAAACATTGTGGTCTGCTGACTTCAGCAGGCCACTATCCCTGGGAGTGCTAGGCATTCGCAATGGGGTCACAAAGTGCACCTGCCTCATGAATATTACTGAGGCAGGCAATTTGCGACCCCATTATGAATCGCAAACAGTGTTTGAGACACTGTTATGAATTACATTTCACGAGTCGCAAATTGCGAGTCGCAAAATGATGCCATTTGCGACTCACGAATTGTAAGGGTTGTACATCTGGCACCAAATATATTGTGTGCTTGAAAATGCATATTGGAATCTTGCCTTCAAAGGCAATGGCATCCAAACAACCTCCTCACAAAGAGGCACATGCGCATCTATGAACAGACAGATGGAAGCCAGGCATCCCAATTTACCATTCGGGAGGAGTGGTGGAGCTTTTCTTCAGGGGTTCCAGAGGAGTACAGGTGGTTTTGGAGGGAGGAGGAAAGGTGAATAGAGTTGCAGTGGTGGTGGTTTATGTGTGTGTTGTTGTGTGGTTGAGTTTTGTGGATGTAGTGGCTGTGATATGATTGGTTTGGTTGATGGTGTGTGTTTGTCTAAGGGTGTGTGTTTCTGTGATGTGGTTTATTTTGTTGATGTTGTGTGTTTGTCTGAAGGTATGGGTTTCTGTGGTGTGGTTTGGACGGGTGATGGTGTGTGCTTGTCTGAGGGTTCGTGTTTCTATGGTGTGGATTATTTTTGTGACGGTGTGAGTAGATGAGGTTGTGTGATGTTAGAGGCTCTGGTGGTGGTTGTGGATGTGGGGGTGGTTGTGGGTGTGATGTTGGTTGAGGGTCTGTTTGTAGTTGCCTTTGTGGTTGAGGGTGTAGTGGTGGTTGAAGGTGTAGTGGTGTTTGAGGTTATGGTAGTGGCTGTGGGAATGGTGGTGGTTGAGGTTGAGGAGGTAGTTGAAAGTATGGTAGTTGTGGTAGTTGAGGTGGAGGTTGTGGTTGAGGGTGTGTTGGTGATTGTGGGAGGGAGTCAGATTATAGAAATGATTCCTGGATGGATGATTGTATCAGAGCCTTTGTGTATTTTGGATGTATCTGCAGTTTTGGAGTTTGTGGCGCTCATTTCTGAGTCTGTATGTGTATGTTTCTTATTAATATTACGATTGGTGTGCCTGTGTGTTTGTGTTCTCCTTAGTGTGTGGTTGTGGGTGTGAACTCATGGCTAATGATGAGACAGAGGTGTTCAGTGGGGTTATGGTGGTAGGAGGATGTGGTTGAGAAGAGGAAGGATCTTGAGAGGAAGGGTCAGGCATTGGTTGGTGGGAGGCAGTGATATCTGAGGGGGGTCTTAGTGTGCCATGCGTCTTTTTATAGCACACACTGCACTATGTATGCCATCCTGGAATGGCAGTGACTGTGTTGACTGTTGTTTGAACCCCCTGGGTGGCACACAACAGAACAGTCTCGCCAACACATCCTCAGATCTCACTGCTGGATGGACAGGAGTAGGAGCAGAGGTACATGGTGAGTAAGATACCTAAGCCCTTTTATGGGTAGTGTGTTGGCCATCAGTAGGGAGGATGATCTTTTTGCTGGTGGTGGACGATGTTGTAAGTCCATGAAATGGTGTTGGATCCACCACCTTTTGTGGATGGCTTGCTGGGAAAGCCTCTGAGTCAAATGAGGTTGAGCCCTCCTCTCCAGCTCCTTAACCCTTTGTGCCGCTGGCTCTTTAAATTGAGGTGGTACCACCTTCAGACTCCCAGTGGACATCTGTTCTCCACCTTCATAGCCAATATCGCTTGTTCTGGAAGATGCTGGTAAATGATATATATATCTTATGAACTTCCATGTACCTGGTGTTCATAACGTTAAACATTTGTGAAACCATTTCATAAGTTGCAACCTTTGAGTTGCTGTGCAAAGCAGAAGTGTATTAGGACAGCATATGCTAGTCTTGAGCAAACATTAGATTTACACATTAATATGATTCACATATTGGAAGGAGGCTTAGCTACTGTATGTAGTAGAAACAGTATAAGTGACTTAACACCTTTCATATGATAGAGAGGTTATGAATTAAGGTAGAAGTAATATGTGAAATCACCCAGAGAGTATAATTTGATCCTGCATCATCAGCATCAACACATACATTATGTGCAAAGGTTACATTCACCAACATTAAGTATATAATGCCATTAAAGATATTTCCAAACACAATTTGTTTGAATTTGTTAATGTGTTGTATCTATACACAACACATATATAACTTCATACATCATAAGGTACTACCAGTTATGTACTTGAAATTGTTACATAATGTTGCCACCATCATATTGTCCTGTAATAACTGAAGACCTGTTTAAATGATACTAAAAAATCAATATCCAATTCACCATAAGAACATGTCCTACAACTCAGTGTCTACATTTCACAATCTAAATGATTGTTTCATGTGTAGACAGCAGCTGGTAAGCCTAAAACATTAATAGATGCAATTCCATTAAAATATATGAGTTACTGATTAATAGGAGTCTGACATGTTGTAATATTTACAATAAGTTGCCTAGCAATTAAGTAACTTCAAGTGTTAAAACCTAAGAATGCACACCCCTACCAACTATACATTGGCCCGCCTTTTATGCATATTTGATAACACAGTACCTCATCTAATGCCACTCTGCTGGATAATGACGTATCCACTTGGCATCACACCGTAAGTGGTCATATACCATAGATATCATGTGTCTTGATTCTGTGGAGAGCATGACCACTAACTAGTGCTACAGTGTTATAGTAATGTATGCAAAAATAGCTCAAGATGCTCCTTTAAATAGTCATTTCGCTTTCTCAATCAAGGTGAAGTCTGTGCACATGAACATGTACAATCTCTGACTACATTTTAATATTAATCCTTCACAACTTCATATGAAACACACCTCAGTTTAATGTGAGCCATTATTTGAGGCCTACATGGCCCTGGATCTTTGGTTATTTTTAATATGTAAACATATAAGAACCTGTACCCTTCGCCCAATCCTACATTTTGTACAATAATTACTGCAAATCACCCCTGAATACTGTTATATGCAGGCCATAATCCAGGCTGATGCATGTGAAAATTATAATAATAATGCCTTCAAGGTACAGGTAGATGTCACATTAAATATATGGCCATGTGTATAACTACTATAGACATATAGACATAGCATATGCATGCTCATTTGGTATCTGCATGGTTTGTTTTCTATCAGCTGAGTCAAGCAGGTGGATACCTGAGAATGATTTATAACTTCCATACAGGTTGTGATTATGAGCTATTGGTATGCCAAAAGTGAATATCCTGGTTGTGTGCATGTGATAGTTTGCCAGGGCACAGTACATTTCCTATAATTCTTATTACACACTAAGGGGGTCATTATGATGGAGGATTTTCCGCATCCTCCGGGCCATGCGGAAAATCCTCTGCGGACCCACCAGGACCCACCGCCACATTAGGATGGCCGGTGGGTCATGGTTTAGGTCCGCAGCTTTTCCGCCGCGGCTGGCTTACAACCGCGGCGGAAAAGCACTAAAATGGTGAAGGTGTCTCTTAGACACCGTCAGCCAGATTAGGATGCGCTTGGGAACATGCTTTTCCGCGGCGGCTTTTCCGCCGTGGAAAAGCATGTGTAACTGCACTGCAGGGGCCCGTTGCGGGCCCCTAGGTGTAGTGGGGGGTGGGGGGTGCACATGGGGGGTACCTATGGTACCCCCCTGCATTTGCGTGCACAATGCAGCAGGCACCGCGCGGTGCCTGCCGCTTTGTGCACGCAAATGCTGTGCATGCATTTTTAACATTGCTGCGGGTGCAGCTTGAAGCTCCACCCGCAGCAATGTTAAAAATAGAGGATGTGACCGCCACCCTGGCGGTCACATCCTAATCTGTACAGAGGGAACGCCGCAGCCCATGCGGACGTTCCCTCATGCTCTGGGGTCGCGGACGGACTCAAGTCCGTCCGCGATCCTAATGACCCCCTTAGAAAGGATCCATGGCCATATTGTGTTGTAACCATTATAATTAAATATGTTGGCAGGAATATTGACTACATTTATACCAAAAATATGCGTTTCTTGTAGATGTTGGATACATTTCCTAATCTGAAAACATCCATTTTAGTAAGAAATGTATATATTGTAAAATGTAATTGAGAACCCTCATTAAAACACACACATTGTAACACACTTTGTAAATATTGCACAGATATGTGTCTCAATTTTGCATCACAAATATTCCTTAATGAACACTCTTTTCAATTGATGCAATTAAATGTTGCAATATAAACAACAGTATATATATATCTGGATCTACTAAATATGTTTTGTTGTAGACACCTTCGTCAAGTGCATATCTGTCACATGTCACAAAACATCATCAAACTATGGAAAGCACTTTGGCATGAATGAGCATCAACAATAGGTATACACATTCCACATACTTGCATATGATATACCTACAACACCACGGTAACCGCAGAAGAGGATGAGACCTGGTTAATCCCTGAATGCTCCATGTATCCTGAAAAACGCCTATCGCTTTTGGCTCTTGCGATCAATAAATTGGTTGTAACTAACTCCCTCAGGGCATGTAACGGAAGACTTCTTCCCGATATCCCGGGTGCCCATACTTTTAATAGACCAGGGAAAAGTACAACAATCGACTACATCTTGGTCAATGTGGAACTTTGGGCAAAAACTAAAATGTTTTCTGTAATTCCTAGGGTTGATAGTGACCACAATTTACTAACATTGGAATTGGTCAATTATTTAGGGCACCAAAAACTCAGGGAGTAGTGGCGACCTCAAGCAACAAGAATTTGCTCCAAATGGCGAGAGGTAGACGTGTTAGGTGGGCGAATGTGGCACTAGCACCGGATACGTTAGCGGCGATTTACAATCATGTAGTAGGTGCCTTACTAGTGGCCAGTGATTGGTCAAATAGCAATTCAGAGCCCTTTTATTTTGTAGCTCTACAGCGTACCCATAACGAGCTCCTGAACGTATTGGCTGATTACTTTTATTTCACCAAGATCGGCAGGACTGGGGCTCGTAAGAACAATTAACACTGGTTCAATAAAAATTGTAGGGCAGCTAAAATTGCCCTGGTAAAGGATGTAAAACTGGGGTCACCTTTACAGATTAGGAATGCTAGACAAACCTATAAAAAATGAATTACAGAGGCCAGGTCTGAGTGGGAGGCTGACAGATGGGAAAAGGTGAGCAAGGAGCTCGCCGCCCGTGACTATAGGTCCTTTTGGAACTTGGTCCGTGGGGGACCGGTGGCAGGGACAAGTGCCATATTGCCCAACCTTAGCGAAGATATTTGGCTTGCCCATTTTAAGCCACTATACTCGCTTGGTCCCCTAGATTCCCCTGCTGTCGCGCCCGAATTGCCAAGAATATCGGCAACAGTACTTTTGAAGGGTGTGGCACAAGTCATTCATCCCTGCACGCTGTTAGAAGTCAATGCAGCACTTAATAGTCTGGCTGCAGGGAAAGCACCGGGACTAGATAGAATTCCTGGCGATCTCTGCCGGAGCGAGCAAAGGGTGTGGGCGCCCTACATTTGTGTCTTCTTTAATGCTATCATGCAGGGTTTGAATATCCCCGTGACATGGCTGGGAGCAGAAATCATCCCCATCTATAAGAAGGCCTCTCCCCTCGACCCGGCGAACTACTGCCCCATCAGTTTGATTGACATACTTCAGAAACTCTTCGCACGTGTCCTCCTAACTAGGTTGCAGTGTTGGATGGATGACCATCACATCCTAACCTCCCTACAGGCAGGATTTCGCGCTGGGGTATCTACGATGGATGAACTGTTTAGGCTCCTGCTTATATACTGGAGGACTGTCACCCTAGGGGCGGGTAGCTTGTGCCTGATCTTTGTGGACCTCCAGTCCGCATTTGACCTGGTCCAGAGGGACAAGCTTTGGGCTATAATTTTATAGATGGGTGCCCCGGCCTATTTGTGTGAGCTTTTTAGACATATGCACCAGGGCAACTATGCTAGGGTAAGGTTTGGGAGGGGTGGGGAGCTGTTGGCCTCGTTCCCTGTGGAGAAGGGCATGAGGCAGGGGTGTGTTTTAGCCCCCACGCTTTTTTCACTTTTCTTGAATGGGTTGATCGCACATTTACTTGGTGCTAGGGTCTTGGACTCTCCTTGTCTAGCCAGGCGGAAAATACCTGCCCTAATGTTCACAGATGATACCCTCTTATTGTCTAAATCATTTGGGGGTATCCAGCGTACATTGGAAGCTTTCTACTGTTTCTGCAGAATGAGGGACTTGGAGATTAACGTCTCCAAAACCAAGTACATAGTTCATAACTTGAAAAAATCAAATTGTCCCCACCCTTACTTAGACAGAATGGCCCTGGACCGAGTCACCACATTCGATGATCTGGTGGTTACCCTAAATGATAGAATGGACTGGACCTCTCACATCGACAAGGCCAACCTGAAACTGGCTCAATCTTCAGGTGGTATTTTAAAAGTTTTTAATGAAACCTCCCAGAAATTGGTGGGACCATCCTGTTGAAATTTACAAAGTTCAGGCGAGAGGGGGTGCGATCTATGGTGCGGATCTATGGGGGCATGCTAGCGCTCTTTCGCTATCCCTCACTGAGAACAGCTTTATTAGACACATTTTGAGACTCCCTCGGAGCACTCCCCTAACCCCCCTAAGGTTCGATCTAGGTTTAGTGCCTATACAGGAAATCGTCTCGAATCGTCCATTATTATATTGGAGACGACTTTCGTCCACTCCGGAGCTAGAGAGCTACAGAGAGGACCTGGGGGATCTCCTGTCCAGAGGGAGTGTGGGGAAGATTCCCTGGTTGAAATATATCAAGCACCTCCACCTAATACTTGGCATGGGGGACATGTGGTCGTCCCCTGAGGTGGCTTGTCCCTGGATATCTAAAAAATCTTTAAGTTTGGCCCTAAACCAACACCACCTTGCTAGTGTTTTCTTCTATGGGTAGGCTGACCAATAACTTTCTTGATTTTAAGGCACTTCCAAAATTTGAGAAATTCCTGGATGATATTCAGCCTCCCCTGGCAAAGAAACTTTATATCCAGTTTAGGCATGGGTCACTGCCCCTTAGGGGTCTTATGCACAAGTGATCAAAGGATACACTGCCAGCGAGTGTTTGCCCTGGGTGCACTGGAGCCAAAAAGACTGATCAGCACGTTCTGCTCTTTTGCCCCTCATACTATAGGGCGAGAGCTAAGTGGATAATCCAATTCTGTAAGTCCAGGGGTTTTAGGGATTATAGGGAGGTGTATAGAACTTTAAAAGTCGATACCACGGCTTTGGAACATCAAGATTCCTCTTGTCCATGTGGTATTCTAGGTGCGCAATTCTAAAAAATATTAAACCGCTGCCCATTACCCATGGGTCTGTTTCCTGATTGCGGTGGGGATATTTTATACTATGATATTGTGTGGGGTTATCAGACCTATTTTACTGTATACTGTGACATCGATGTCTGCCCTACTTGCGCCCTTCTTCTCCCAATAATTTATGGCCTAGTACTAATTGAGATTTTTTTTTAACACTGTAAATATTTTTATCTTGTCTGTAAATGTGTAACATGTCTTTTTATGATTTTTAATCGATAATAAAAGCTTTTTGACTGACTGACTGACAACACCTTTTGAAAATGTGACCTCAATGTTGTGCTGTGACAGCATATATTCCTAATCTGTAGTTGGTCTAAAAAATACAAAAGTTAGTTTATACAACAGGCCACACAGAGGACATTATACTTACCCCTTGTTGCTGCTGCTTGGCCTTCAGATCCCCATCGAGCAGGCGATTGGCTACCAGTAATAAGAGGGTGGTTAGGGGAGTCAGGGTGCATCACACCCACTTCTGCTGCCGGGAGCACTTCCCCAGCTTGACCTCTGACACCATCTTGGCCCAGAGACACAGGTTCGCCCATTACTTGCAGCAATGCAAGCTATGGTGCATCTGGACACCCAAGGTCCACAATCTTTTCACGATGGCCCTGCGGGTATTTTTTTGTAATGGGGGCTGGCCACAGATAGGAGAAAACATATAAATTGTAGAGCAAGTGTTATAGGTCTCATCAGATTTGAATGTATAACTTTTAAACAACTAACGTTTGTTGAGGAAAATTTAAACAACACCACTTTTAAGTGTTTTGATAACACATGACTAGGGTATACTCAGCTACTTAAGTTTCATGAACATGATTTTTGTGTACACATATTTATATATATTTATGTGCACCTGGGACCAGAAATGAAGCAGTTACATGAACATCAACAATCATGGTCTAAAACTTTTAGCAATCATAATGGAAAGTTAATTGAGCATGCTCAAGGAGAAAATAGCCTGCAGCAAATTAAATTATATAACCCAGATCAAAAAGAAGGAGTGGAGCAGGTAATCTTTACGCCGGAATATAAATCTAGGGGTAATAATGATATCTTGAATCGTGGAAACATATTAAAATTGTGTAATGCAGTTCCCTCATTGAAGAAAATTAAATGTACCAACATAGATTCAATTGAATTCCTCACAATCGAGAACAATAATCGAGAATCGACATTAGTAACTTGGACATCATCTACTGCTGCCAGCCTTATTATGAAAGAACATAATCTCTTTCAGGACTTGGGAATAAAAATAACAACTCCCCTTCAACCTTCCTATCCTAGCCCTTTTGTTTCTTCAAAATTACAAAATCATAACCAAATGAGAACCAAGAATAATAAGAAATACTCAATAATAAAAAACCCCATAGGTATGACCAACGGGCATCTATTAAGATCATTAAAGAAAAAAAAGACAACCTACTATTTGACACCGTCAAATTAGGTTGGCTAACAGCAGCTCTCCATAATGTCAGGCAGGAATGACATCTACTAACTGAAGTTCCTTTAAGGGGGTCAACAGTCATGAGTGAAAGGGTCTGACTATGTTCCTGGAATATAAATGGGGTTCAAGCAAAGATTCAGAACAACCAGCTAGCTACCTTGCACTGTTTTCAAATCATTTGCTTACAAGAGACTTGGGCTTTAGTTCCTTTTAGATTAGAAGCCTATAAGGGTTATTACTCATTAGCTAAGAAAACAAGTAACTATGGCAGACCATGTGGGGGTTTGGCTATTTTTATATCAACTGATCAAAAAATGGAAAGTGAAATGGACGGCCAAAGTCAAAAGGATTATCTAATTGTCAAAATATGATAAAAGAAACAAAATATAATTAAATCTCTTGTAGTAATCAACGTATATATTCATCCCCAATATTAAATCACGAAGAACTATGGTGACTAATTTGATAATTATGATATTGCAACAACTGGACAATGACACCCAACCTGAGAATATTATGACCAGAGATTATAACATGAATATGCCATGGTCATACGTCAGAGATGTTGAAATACAACGGCAAAATTACTTATGGTCAATCCCAAGTTTTTCATCAACAATGGGTATGAGGGAACAAAAGAATGAAAAAATCGGCAAGACTCTTATAAAAGAATTAGAAACCATAGGTCTAAGAGTGCTAAATGGGCGATTTCCTAAAGATTTGCTACATGCATGGATTTTTCAAGCAGTGGATCATTGGTCAAGAATAGATTATACCATAGCATTGTTGAATCTATTTCATAAAATGTTGTCTCATCAGATAGAGGGAACAGATATAAGCGACCACGATCAACAAATAATTCATTTAAATCTAAATGGTCTAAGATTTGAAAACTGTACAACACTTCCATGAGAAATAGTGACAGTAAATTATAAGAAAATGTATTGGTCAAATAGCATAAAAGATTCTATTACAAACACTGCGCAGGCAACCGTTGATTTTCACTTCGAAGGAGATTATTGGAATGCTGTCGAAAAATGGTCTCTCTTCACAAAGGAATTAATTACCAGTCAATCTAAAAAATATGCTAATAAAGGTAAGTGGAGGAAAAAACCAGCATGTATATTGGTAAAAATATCGTTTGAAAGCCATCAGTTAAAAAAAGAACGTAAGAGAATCCTGAGATTGGTACAAAAGTTCCCAGTTAATTTAATTTATAGAGTAAAACTTAAAAGGATAAATACAGAAGTAAGGAAAATGGTTTGGAAGGACAAAATGGAAGAAAAGCTATTGTTGTGGGCGAAAGCTCTATATACTTGCAAAAGGAGTAATTCAAGAGACTTCTGGATTCTAGTAAACAGACTGATTAGATCTAGTAGGAAATCTACTTCATCAACAGTAACTGAATCTGAATGGGTATTGTTTATAGATATGCATCTGAATCCTACTCCAAACATAGCTACAAATTCTACTGATTGGGCTACAAATGGAATAAGAGGAGAAAAGAAAAATAATTCTATAGAGATAACAGAAAACCAAGTATGTAAATTAATAAAGAATCAGAGATCCAATGGCGCCCCAGGCCCTAATAGGATTCCCTCTGTGTTAGATAAAGAGAAAGCATCATATTGGGCGAGCTATCTAACACCAGTATTTAATCACGCTCTCCAATCAAGAACAGTTCCTGAGTCATGGAAGGGATCTATCATTTCTCCTGTATATAAAAGTGGGGACTGGTCCCTCCCATCCAATTATAGATTAACTACGCTCCAAGATATTGAAGCTAAATTATTTGCATTGGTTCTACTTAAAGAGTTAATTGACTGGGCTAATGAAAACCATTTAATTCCACCAAACCAATCAGGTTTTGTACAAGGTCAAGGTACAACAACAAATGTATTAACACTGGGAATTGTAATGGAAAAATATAGAACAAAAAAAACAGCCATTATATTTATGTTTTGTTGATTTTGAAGCTGCCTTTGACTGGGTGAATAGGCAGATTTTATGGTGGAAACTGGATCGCTATGGCATTACCTCCAGCCTTTTAAATGCAATACAATTGTTATATACTGATACTTGGACAAGAGTCCGGCTAGGGAATGGCTCAAAGCTTTCAATGAAAATTAAAATAACTCAAGGCCTAAAGCAAGGTGTGTTTTAGCTCCATACTTATTTAATCTATTTTTATCAGACTTTACCCCTGCAATGAACAATGAGTTAGCAGACTCACCAAAGCTGGCTGAGAAGAAATATCAAATATATTATTCGCTGATGACGTTGTCCTACTAAGTCAAACATGGATAGGGCTGCAGCGATTAATAAACAAAGCATCAATGTATTCAATTGAGAACAAAATGACTATAAACGAAACAAAAACAAAAGTAATGGAAGTCAGTACCAAGAAACGGAAGAGCTAAGTTCAATGTTATAACTATCTTGGGATACTGTTTGATGAGAAAGGATCTTTTTCATACCATAAAATGGAGATGAAGAAAAGAGCCAAAAGTCCACAAGGGGCTTTTCGCCTACTCTATAGCTCCTTGGGAGGCCCAACTTACACCCCATTAATAAAAGTAATAAAAGCAAAATTGCTCCCGAGCCTTACATATGGAAGTAAAATACTCTGTGGTTTAGAATCTGCATTATTAAATAACACTATTACAAATACATTTAAACTGTTTCGGCTTCCACTTAATGTATCACCTGCTCAGTTAAGGCTGGAATTTGGCTTTTGTAATTAACAATATGCAAGAATATTTCAGTACGTTAAGACCTGGAGACAAGTCAAAACTAATATCAATAACCCAATGTGCACATTTTTGTGGAAAGAAATGCAGCAAAATAAAAAATTGTCCTCCTAAAAATATCTGCAAAAAGCTCTTGAAGAATTATCAATTGCTGAGATCTGGGAATTGTCTTTAACAGAACAACGTTTTAAGAACATAATTAACAAATCATTTAAACTTTTGACCCTTCTAAAAGACAAAAAAATATTTATTAAGAGATCCCAAGCATGGATGTTGGTCCAGGAATATACATCTTAAGGTCCAACCTTATTTAGAAATACCATGGTCTCTTCAAACCAAAAACACTTTTATGAAAGCGCGATTCACCAACTTTCCTGGCTTAAAACATGTAGTGCCCTGGTTGAGACTATCTAAGCTGACAAGGTACAGACTATGCAACCTATGGGATAAAAGTATTTTGCTTATTGTTTGTATATGTGCAGTAATGATGGTGGAAAGAAAACGATATTTGAAAAACTGCTTCATTGACAGAGGTGTTCTTACTTGCAGACATGCCATGGTAGTTTGTTTTAGGTCAATGGATATTAAAATGAACGCCAATTTTACAAAATTTTTAATATTTGTTAAAAAGAAGTTGGATACTTGTGAGTTGCCCACAGGAAATCTGAAAGTCTAAAATAATTAAGGAAAAAATGTAGGACTATTTTTATGATATCACACATAAATTATAAAAATATTAATTGACACTATTTATATTAGTTCCTGGAAAGATTACGGTTCTGATGTAATGTCTATAAATTGTGTTTATGTTTTCTTTAAGAAAACTATTTTAGACTTTTAGAAATTTTAAAATTATCGGTCTGTATTTTACATTAGTGTGTTGTCTTTAAGAATGTAGTAATTGTAGGATTTTTGTTAATCATGCAAATAAAAATGTACCTTACCGTACCTATTTATGTGCAACAAAAATATGTACAAATATATTTAAGTAACAAAGTTATTCCTCATGAACCATACCTTTATGTATATATAGATATATATATATATTCACTGAAAAAACCATAGGTTTCCCAACAGTTATAGTTAGGAATTAGCATTTAAAAAACCTATAACTTGCGCGCCTGCAATGCACTGCTGATGACGTCACATATTACATCACTCATGACATGGTCAGTGACATCACTCATGACATCACTGATGACACCATCCAGTGAATGTGTGTCTTTCTGAAAAATAAATATGTTTTATATATGTATTTGTACAGGTTGATGGAAGAATACATTTTTAAATAAGTGTCTAAATGGATGTTTTTTAAAAAAAATGATTGGTTAACTGGCTTATTAAGTGTATCTTAGTGAATACATATATTAGCGAGTAATGTTTAAATATTTAAATATATGTATCAGTGTTTCACTTTGTGTATAAGTGGCTGCATGGGTTGGTGAGTAGCTACATGTGTGTGTGTATGGGTTATTAGATTTTTTTTATTATCAGTATGAGTGTCTGTATGGTTTGGTGGGGGTATTACTTAGCACATAGATGCATCAATGACTGACTCACTATTTTTATGTGTTTTGAAGACAGCATATGTGCAGGACTGTATGGGTGGATGAGTGTGTATATGTGTGTGTTAGTGAGTGAATGACTAGTGTCTTTATGAGTAACTACATATGTTTTAATCTAGTATATGTGAGTATTGATGTATATAAGTGAGTATATGTGAGAGTGAGAGATTGAAAGAGTTCCTGTTTAAATAAGTATTTGTTTCTATAAGTGATTGTTTAAGAGAGTAAGTATGTGTAAGTTTCCTTAGAAGTAATGTGCTAGTGTGTGTATAGTTGTATATGCAAATAAATGGATGTTCAATGGTTTATTTGCATGTGTGAGTAACTTTTGGATGACTGTCAGTGTGTAACAGGATGTATATGTTTATCACTAAATATGATAAGTGAGTATATGTATGAGTGACTATATAGAACTGTTGCTGAATGAGTGGATGTGTATATAGATGTGGAATTACTGAATTGGTTGTTGTAACTGGTATGGTTATCTCCATTTTTTTGAAAATGTTAGTTTCTATTTTTGAATATGTGTTTCAAGGGCTACATTACACTGAAAGGAGGTCTGTCACTCTGTCACAAGGATGGTGTCATCAGTGATGTCATGAGTGATGTCACTGACCATGTCATGAGTGATGTAATATGTGACGTCATCAGCAGTGCATTGTAGGCGCGCAAGTTATAGTGAGTCCAACTATCTATAAAGTGGGAATTTCAATGGTTTTATGTCAGTAAAATTCCAGCTAACTATAACTGGTGTGAAACCTATGGTTTTTTCAGTGAATTTAATAGGTTTTTTAAATGCTAATTCCTAACTGTAACTGGTGTGAAACCTATGGTTTTTTCAGTGAATTTCATAGGTTTTGAAAATGCTAATTCCTAAATATATATAGGGCCTCAAACCTATGTTTTTTCAGTGAATTTCAAAGTTTTTTTAATAGCAAATTTCTAACGCTATCAAATATAATATTTTTTATAATGAATCCTATATTGTATATTTATGGAATACTATATTTTATATGTATATGTTTTTTTGCCCTGGAGCGCTCCCGGTGCGCGTACCGGTGAGCGCACCGGTAAGAGCAGTCTTGCGGCGCGTCCCGGTGCGCGTACCGGTGAGCGTCCCTTTAGCGCTATTGCCGCGAACTAAAACATCATCGTGACGTATCGCGTAGCCGTGTCCGCGTGATACGCATGGCGTAAGCGCACCCGGAACCACCCGAGCGCATACGATCGCGCTACGTAAGCGCCCCGGGCGCATAGCGTAAGCGCGTCGGGTCATGTGATCTAAAATTAACACTTTTTATTGGTTCAGGACAGTTTTGGTTTCCGAATGATGAAAGCCCTGGTCATGTGCCCTGAAAATAACACTTTCCATTGGTTCAGGACAGTTTTGTTTTCCTAATGTTGAAAGCCCCCACCTTTTTTCCTCATTCTCACTTTGTACTTTGAGTGAGGAAGACCTGTTTCCAGACCTATTTGTACCTATTTGTACTGAGAAATGGCTACAGTAGCAGCAGCAGCAGGAGCGTCTCAGCCACCACCACCACCACCACCACAACACCACAGTGGTGGAGATGAAGATGAGGAGGAGGAGGAGGAGAGGCGCTACCTGCCAGAAGATACTACCCCCTACAAGCCAAAGGAGCACATTGTCTGGGAGTTTTTTAAAATCCCAAGGGGCCTCAAGAAAGTTAATGCGCCAAAGGTTACTTGTCTGATCTGTGGCACTGTACTTTCCAGGGGGAACCCTGCCAAAAAATATTCTTTTGGCAACAACACCATGATTCGCCATATGCAACGCCGGCACCCTAACAACTACAGTGCGGCAGAGGTCAGAGAACTGACCAGAAACCCTACCCAATCTTCTGCCAGCACCTCCCAAAGTACCCAACCCACTCCATCGGGACCAGAGACAAGGGAGATGGTCCCAAACATCCAAACCCAGTTTGGAAATTTCAAAATAGTTTGCATATTTTGTGGGCGTACAATTTGCTATGGTGAGCAAAGTGTTAAACTCATCAACCGTGCTGGTGACAACCACAAGGGCCCAAAGAAACCTTAATTTTTTCCTGATTTTTTTTGCTCCAGTTGAGCCGTTTACAATTCCGTTTTTTGTTTGTCCCCATAAAAATTCCCCAAAATATATAAAATTGTTCATAAAACCAAAAAAAAGTACAAAATGTTCCAAAAAACAATAAAAAAATATAAAACAACAAAAAGAATAAAAAAAACTGTTCTTTTTAGAACTACCTCCAATTTATAAAAAATGCTAAATTTTTTTTAAAATCTGTCATTCTTTTTTGCCCACGGTACGCTCCCCCTGGTACGCTCCCCGGTGCGCGTACCGGGCGCTCCCCCCGCGCAAATCGAAAAAAAAAAATTTGGCCCCCACATCAAACCTAGGAGGCCGGGGGGGTCTACCCTGCCCACTTTTGGTCATTTCCCCCTTTGTTTTGCCACCTCTTGTGTCTCGATCCTACCGAGAAACAAGATGGTGGCCGCTCCGGACTGTTTAGAATGTTAACAGACACCCGAGAGCCAATCAGCTTTCCGCTCGCAAACTCGCGTAGCGCGCTGGAGCGCGTCCCGGTGCACGTACCGGGGCGCGCCTATAGATATATATATTCTTTTTAACCTAAATCACTCAAAATCCACTGGAGCACATATCTTGAGACATAGCAAAGGCAAATCGGGCTACCAGTCCCTACAATTCTGCCAAGTTTGGTGGAAATCCATTCAGCCGTTCAGGCTAAAAGTGAGTCCAACCGCCCTATGGAAATTAACATGGGGAAAACATGTTTTGGGATGCCCCTTTTATCTCGGCCCCCCCTTGACGAATCCCCCCCAAACTTTCAGGGAAGGAGCAGAGCGCAGCGAGGCAAATTTCAGGAAAATTACAGGCAGATCCCTCAATCGACGCCAAAGTTATTCCCAATAGAATGTTGCAGTTTCCCTATTGGAAATAATCCTAACTATAACTACCTACTGGCGACCGCCAGTAGGTAATATATATCTATATATATATATATGTATTGCATGTACCTATTAATTACTAGCTGTAACCTATCATTATTTATGTTTTCTCATTTATTACACTATAAATAGGAAATAAAAAAGATTTAGGCATGTGACCATAACCTATGTATTTGTATTTCTAGGAAACATGGCCTGTGTCATTTACTCTCTGCCAATGTGTATCTTTTTATAATAGTGAGTTGAGAGCATCATTATATATGTATTCCGAATGTAGAAAGTCAAGGATTATATCAACAACAGTTTTTAATATGTACATACAGTGAACATACAGTGTAGGTATATCTGTATTGTAATGTGAGCACTTTTAAAGTATATGCAAAGTAACGTTATATAAGCATGTCATATCACCCTCTAAGCACAGTGTACATGCAACAGTGACTGATATATTTGTGTATGTAATTAATGTTTTTTAAATGTCAACAATTACAACCTCATGGAAGCACGTAGCTTTGTAAATGATAACAAAATGTAATTAGCTACATTTCTATACCTCTAATCATGTAATGATCCTCTGAAGTTAATTCAATATGTGCATGTTGGACTTGGCCCTTTTTGCTGGGTTATCTCCAAACGTTTTGCTTCTTCCTCCTATTTTTTGTCCTGAACTGTTGTTGTTGGCTTTGGGACTCTGGGCACTTTACCAGTGCTAATCAGTGCTAGAGTGCATATAATCTCTCTGTGTAAATTGTGAACATAATTGGTTATCCCTGATTGGCATCTTTCATTTACTGGTAAGTCCCTAGTAAAATTCACTGAGTGTGCCAATGCCTGTAAATCAATTGCTACTAGTGGGCCTGCAGCACTGATTATGCCACGCACATGAGTAGCCTTGAAAAGGTATCTCAGACCTACCACTGCAGTGTCTGCGTGCAGCCTTAAACTACCATGTCAACCTGGCAACTGCACCTATTTGCCAGGCCCTAACCTTCTCTTTTCTTACATATAAGACACCCGTATGGTAGGCCCCAGGTGCCTTCATGGGCAGGGTGCAGTGTATGTGAAAGGTATGACATGTCCTGGTGTGTATGACATGTCCTGATAGTGAAATAATGCTAATTTCGTTTTTCACCATTGAATGGCTAAATGCCCCATCGGGTAGAATAGGAGATAATTTGTAACATCTTACAAGTATAACTTCCCACTGGGACAAGATAGAGAAATAAAGAGTGGCTTTACATGTCTTGTAAATATAGGGCAGCATAATGTGCCGTCAGCGCGTCACAAAAAGTGACG
Source organism: Lissotriton vulgaris (assembly GCF_964263255.1). Taxonomy (NCBI): domain Eukaryota; kingdom Metazoa; phylum Chordata; class Amphibia; order Caudata; family Salamandridae; genus Lissotriton; species Lissotriton vulgaris. The sequence continues at coordinate 1,547,340,972 of NC_141691.1, read as the reverse complement.
TACCAGAGGCACAAGGGGTTTGTAAATAACCCTCTAAGTATTTATTTTCCGTAGGTACAGATTTCATTCTTTTGTTTTAGTGTTAGTAGCATTGAGATGCATCTTGAGCTGGTTGTTCACTTTACAAATGCAAAGTTCATTCATTCATTCACTTGTGGTATACTGATTTACTATCTTGTGAATCTTTGTCTTGTTGTGGTACTCTGTCATGTTCTAACATTTAAATATGTTGTCACTGCTGGCATCATTGAAGTGTGTGTTTCTGGGAATTGCTAATACTTCTGTGTGAGTAAATACATATATATTGTGATGGGAATGGTATATATCTAAAATGTGAAACATGCATATACTGTAATACATGAAAAACAGAACTAAATGATTTTAATAAATGTAATGAAACCTTTTTTTTCTTAAGAACAAAAAAATGTGAGTGTCATTTAGTCTGATATGTTTATAAATTTGACTAACCATTATTATTGTAAAATGATGTACGTGAAATATCTTTGAAATGTTGACAATATATAAACCTTTTAAAAAGAAACCACATTTTACAAAACCAGCAAAGAGTAATATAACAAAAATTGTAATATAGTGAACAAGAAAAACATTACTCAATATTACACATATGATGATTAAGGTAGGATAAGACAACAAAGGAGAATTTATATTATCACAAAATTTAAAAAATTTAATTATCAAACACAGAATTGAATATCATGATAGGTGATATCTTTATGGTTACAGGCACAATATTTGGTGAATATGTCCAAAATACAAATTGTCCTCAGAAGGCAAATGTGTTGAAAAAATTGTCCTAAAAGTCACTGTTGCAGTTTTACAGGAGGAAATGGTGTGCACCTCTTGGTTGTGGGTTTGGTGGAATCCTCTCTCACTGGTCCTTATGATAAAACTCTCAGCATAACTGTTGGCTCAACTGTTGTAGGGTTAGAGGTGATCGCAGGTAACTCTTAGGGTTGCAGGGCCTCCTTTTTAAAGGAAGAGGCTGGTGTATGGTCCTCTGCTGGTGTGGCTGAACAGAAAGGGGTCGATGACTCAGGGATAGCCCTGCATATGTCCCTAAACCCATCCTACACAACCCCAGACAGGGAGCACAAAATAGATATTTGCCTTTGTTAGAAATGGGGGTCTCTAGTTGGCAGAGGTTGGTACCTTTGACCATACAGGGACTCTTGCTTCTAGTCATGGTAAGGGTGATACACACTTTAGATAACCCCTGCTCACCCCCTTGGTGGATTGGCCCGGGCAGACAGGCTTATCCCAAAGGCAATGTGTAAAGTATTTGTACCAACACTCACAGTAAGACAATGAAAACACCACAAATGGACACCACACCAGTGTAGAAAATTCAAATATTTTTATCCATACTAAACAAGACCAAAACAACAAAAATCCAACATACAAAAACTCAGTAGAATGCCTTTAGAAAGGTTGTTGCAAAAATAAACCTGTAGATGATGAAATGAGACACTTTACTCACAAAGTACCTGGGATGCGTAACGCAAAACAAACAAGAAGGTCGCAGAGAAGGCGATGCGTCAGTTCTTCCTGCGCTCCGGTTCTGATTCTGATGCATCAAGATGGCACCTCGATATGTTGCGACGATCCTGTGCGATGCGAGAATATGGTGTCTTTACTGCGAAGTGACAACGTAGATGCAATGCGTGCACGCCCGACTGCCATGCGGCAAACGGAGTGGTTTTGTGAGCCATGACAGGCCTTGCGACACGCTTCTCCAGTGATAAACCAATCACAATAACAGTTTACACAGGGACCACTTGCACTTTGGCACTGCTCAGCAGTGGCAAAGTGCCCAAAGCATATAAAGCAGCAAAAATGAAACCCAGCACAGTGTAAAAAATACAGGAGGTAGAGGCAAAATTCAGGGGAAACCACACCAAGGAAGCCAGGTCTCATAGCCTCTCAATGAGGTCATTTTGCTCCATCTGTAACTGATTGATGTCATCCATGTGTTCTTTGTTGTTTCTAAGAAGCTCTGTCACCTAGCCCATCCGTGGCCTTGCTTGTCTGTCCAAATGCTGGCCTACCATTACCCACACCACCCTGTGGCCATGGCACAGTTGGCCCCATCACACTGGGTCCTGGCTCACCTGCAGATGTTGGTTTTGGCATTGTAGTGGCAGGGACATGAGAACCATGGCTGCGTTGCATACTGCAGACGATGATTGTGATGTTGGGCCATAGTGAGTAGTGACAATTACTGGCTGTGGCAGGGAGGCGACACAACAAAGGTGGTATGAGTGGTGGTAGGCACAGTGAGACTCACCCTAGCAGCCAGACCAGACACACCTGACCAATTAGGCTGCTGCTCATCCGGACGGAACAGGACAGGCAGGAGTTGTGTCCTCACTGAAGGATTCTGCAGGGGTTTCTACAATGGTCATAATTTTAGGTGCTGTTTCAGTATCATCTGCTGTGGGAGCTTGTTAGAAATGGGGGTATCTAGTTGGCAGAGGTAAATAGCTTTGTCCAAATAGGGATCCTTGCTTCTAGTCAGAGTAAGGGCAATACACTTCTAAAATAACCCCTGTTCATCCCCTTGGTAGCTTGGCATGAGCAGACAGGCTTATCTTAGAGGCAATGTGTAAAGCATCTGTGAACACATACAGTAATACAGTGAAAACACTACAAATGGACACCACACCAGCTTAGAAAAATAAGTAATCTTTTTTTCACCAAAACAAGACCAAAAACGACATAAATTCACAATACAGTCAAAAGATATGACTTTCAGATGGTAGAAATAGTTCAGTTCGAAGCAAATTGCAGATGCAACACTTTTCACACAAAGGACTTTGTATGCGTCACGCAAACAACCAAAATGGCCGCAGGTACGGTTATGCGTTGGTTCCTTACACTCAAGGAAGGTGATGTGTTTGTTCCTTGCTCCGGGGGAGGTGATGCGTCGGTTCCTTTCTGCAGCGCAGGGGAGGTGATGCATTGTTTCCTTCCCGGAGAGGAGGTGATGCATCGGTTTCTTACTGCGCTCCCCAACGATGAGACAGACTTGGCGCCTCAATGTGATCTGACGATCCAGGATGATGCATGGATTCTTGCAGCCTCACAGCTGGGCTTGCGTCAGGATCGATGCTGTGATCTCGGACTTCGGAGATCATTGCACTCAATGCGGCATGCAGCGATTTAATAATGCACCTTTTGCTTTAAACATGCAAAAAGTGCTCAGAACACCGCGATGATTCTATCATCACTAAAAATCCCAAACTATTTACAATGCAACGGTTTCTTCGTCAATGCGTCAGAAAAAGGTACAGATGCATCACGCTTCTTCGATAGTGCGTCGATTTTCCAGCTCTCTGCAGAAAACAGTTCTCTAGAGGTCCAAAACAAAAGCAGGCTCCTCTTACAGGTCAGAACTACCAGCAGGGAAGTTCAGGGGAGCTGGTGGTAAAGTAGTTGTGTCCCTGAGACTTCAGACAAGAGGCAATCTCAGTTTAAATCCCTTTGATATCTTCCTCAAGATGGGGACACAGCAAACAGCAAAGTCCTTTTCTCCTTCCCTTGGCAGCAAGTAGCCACTGCCGGCCAACCCCAGACAGCAAACAGCACAGGGGCAATATTTCTCATCAGCTTCTCCTTGGCAAAAGTTTATCTTGATTCCCGGAAGTGATATAAAAGTCTGAGGTCTGGGTCCCTCTTTCTATACACAAAAATCCTTTTTTCTCTGAAGGCAGAGAGTGTCTTTACCCAGCCCAAACCAGTTTTGTCCTCACTGGTGCAGATTCCTGACAGGAGGTGGAGACAGCATTGTTGAAGGCAGATCAGGCCCATTCAGGTGAAAGGAAATCTTCTTCCCCTACTCTAAATGCAGCCCAGGTCTATTCAGCCCAGCCCTGTCTCATCAGGCTCTCTGGATCCACTGCATCTCCTCAGCCCCTGACACTCCAAATCCAGGCTTGCAATACACAAACCTAGCAGAGGCATACTGGATGGCTAAGCAAGAAAAGATCTACTTTCTAAAAGTGTTATTTTTAAACAAAGAATGTAAAAATCACCCTCACTAAAAGATACATTTTAGGATTCTGAGTTCAGGCATATCAAACTTTATTTTCCCACCTTGTTCCCAGGTGTAGTTATGTTTATAAGATGTTATAAAGAAACTTCCCAGTCTATCCCATGGGAGCAGGTAGCCTTGCAATAGTGAAAAACGAAATTGGCAGTTTTTCACTATCAGGATATGCCACACACATCAGAGCATGTCCTACCTTTCACATGCAATGTACCCTGCGCACAGGGGTACCTTGGGCCTACCTTAGGGGTGACTAACGTAGGGAAAGGGAAGGTTAGGCACTAGCAATTGTCTGCACTTGCCAAGTCGACATGGCAGTCTCAGACTGCAAACCGAACAGGCTCTGCAATGGCAGGGCAGAGTTACATTTTGCAGGCTGCTTTGTGGGTCGCACAATCAGTGCTGCAGCCCACTAGCAGCATTTGATTTACAGGCCCTGGGCACACACAGTACACTGTACTAAGGTCTGACTAGTAAATCAAATATGCCAATCATGGAGTCACTAATCCATGAGAACAATTTATGTAGCGAGTACTTGCACTTTGGCACTGAACAGAAGTGACAAAGTGCCCAGAGCATCTAGACCAGCAAAACAGAGTCCAACATACAGCAAAAACACAGGAGGCAAAAGCAAAAAATGCAGGGGAGACCGACACCAATGGTACCAGGTCTAAAATAGCTGGTCCTACAATATGAATTGGCATGATTATTGTTAGATCATTTGTGTCTAATAGTATAAGTGTAATCGTGAATCTCTGCCTTTTTACACTCATAATGCACATTTACAAATTATGAAAGTTAAACTTAACAGTGATGGACATGCACATTTCTTGGATGTTGAGGGCGAGGAGAATAAAATACACATTTGGCTGTAGCATCAATTTACACTTCTCCAGTCAGACTTAGAATCATAAAATATTCCTTAGTATGATGTAGTATGGTCAGTATTTCTATCTGACCACACTAGTAAGTTATCGGCCTAGAGTGATATCCAGTTCTTTATCATGTTGCACTCCCTTAATCAACCAGATATTGTCATTGTTATTTTATATTTGATAACTATATCATATTCATTTAACATTTACATGCCATGAGACATAACTTGTAAAGGGAAGAGACCACATAAAATTGCTTCACATTGCTAAATACGCAATATGCCCTATGGTACTCATACAACTACAATGGTTACACACAGACTCAAATAAACCTCCTTAAACTATGTATGTTTTGAAGAGTGTGAATATGGAATGTTTGAAGAATGAGACACTTGAGTAGATGTCTTATGAGTCCAAGATATGGTATAATAAGAGTAACACATCACATAAAGCAATAATATCCATTTGAAAGCATCATAGCAGCTGTAGTCATTTACCACTAACGGGATAGCAACTTCTGTGTACTGTAATAAAGAATTACTCTATCTAGGTTATGTAATAACTTTCTTACACATACATAGTAAATATGACTCTTTTGATCACTAATGATGTGGAGAAGGGCCAAACAAGTAAAATAAACATGCATTCTCTTACTTTATATATATGTACAGGTAAAAAAAAAAACTTAAACACAATAGTTACTTATTAATTCAGCATAACAAATGGATTCATGAGATACATATACATGGCTATTTGATGACATTTTTAAAAGGAAATTAGGTTAATAGACGTATAGTTTAGTAAGAAAGGTGGTCTCCACAAGCACTTATCAGGACATTTGCTATACAAAACATATTGTGCTTACCTGCCTCCACTCCACCTGGGATTCCTGCAAAGCATTCAGTGTGTAGGATCCCAGACATCCTTTCCTGAGAGGGCAAGAGCATCATAGGTCTAGGAGAACCTCTATTATTTCTTGGACAATAGGTGGGTTTTGGAGCCAAGGATCTTACCCTCCCCACATATTATTCCAGTGCTTCCTGATTTCCTCTTGTGAATGACTGTTGTTAGATACAGAATTCTTTCTTGAGACAATATCTGCCCACATTTGCTCAGACTCAGAAATAGTTGTATTTTGAACAAGTGTTCCAGACGGATGTATGACGTTACAACGCATGCTTTTACCACGCATGCCTTTACAACGCGGTTTTTACAACGCATGCCTTTACAACGCATAGTGCTTTGGGGAGCTGGATAGTGAATAGTTTAATTTACTATTACAACTCCAGTCCCCGTGGATAGAAGGGAAGGTGTTGGATAGTACATTAAACCTATTCCCTATCCTAGAGCGCCCCCCAGCGCAATGCGTTGTAATGCTTTGCGTTGTAAAAGTTGCGTCGTAAAGGCACTGCGTGGTAAAAGTTGCTTTGTAAAGGATGTTCCTCGTTCCAGACAAGTGTGGCTCTACTCTAATGATCTCATCCACCACACCTGTCAACTCTGTGTCTGTGAATCTGGGGTTTTTCTGAGAGCCATGGTTTAAAAGTAACACATAAGTAAAAGTAGGGTAATAAACAAACTGTTGGGTAAATGGAAAAAACCATAGGGAACGAAAATTAAAGTGCTAAAAAGCACCTAGCTGCTGCAAGTTTCAGATGAGAAAGGCAAAGGATCATAGTATGGCATGGAGTGTTTTTTCCAGTGTGCTCAGTAGGTTTGATCACTTAGGACATTCCTATCAGGTTTGTGACTTACTCTTCCGTCTTAAGATGCAAGGCTTAACCACGCAAAAACAGGTCTGAGATGTTTTTCCTCTGACAGAACACCACTGCTAGCCTGCCCCGATGACAGACATATATGTATCTATCTATCTATATATATATATAAGGACTACAATCTCCAGCATGCCTCTGCATGTGCCACGCCCACGTGGTGTTCTCTGCAGTAATAAAAGCAGTCAGGGGAAATGCAGCAAATGTTTTGGTCCCTCTGTGCTACCTCCATGATTAAGGGGTGTTAATCGTCTTGAAACGCGTCGGAATCAATTTTAACACCAAGAAGCTCAAGAATACGAGCAGAACAGGCGTCTAAATCGGAAGGTCGGCTGTGTGCAGTGTTCCCTTTCGGAGCTCAAGGGCTCATTGTTCATTCACGTTAGTATACACGGCTTCCCTTGGCCGTTGAAAGGTGTTCCACTTCTGCCCAGGACGAGAAGCAGCCAGGGAGAGAAGGGCTCTGAAGCGGAAACCATTTCCAGTTTCTTGACTGCGCACTGCTACAAGGAAATAAAGCACACAAACTTGAACTCTTACCTACTTAAGGACATTAATACATAGCAAACTAACAGAGAGACTGAGCCCACTCAAGGCATCACACTGGGTTCGCTGCATTTAAGGACTACAATCTCCAGCATGCCTCGGCATGTGGCATGCCCACGTGGTGTTCTCTGCAATAACAAAAGGCCGACAGGGGAAATGCGGCGAATGCTTTGGTCCCTCTGTGCTACCTCCATGATTAAGGGGCGTTAATCGCCTTGAAATGCGTCGGAATCAATTTTAACACAAAGAAGCTCAAGCAGAACAGGCGTCTAAACCGGAAGGTCGGCTGTGTGTATATGTATATGTATGTATGTAGGTATATATAGTTAGGATTTTTTCTCTATGGGACTTTTGAAAATTCTATGTCTAATAACTTTGGCGTTTGTGGACGGAATCGGCTGAAATTTTCAGGAAAATGGCACATTTTGTTTCTGAGCAGCCCCTGAAAATTTGGGGGGGTTTCATCAAGGGGGGGCCGAGAAAAAGGGGGGTCCCAAAACGCATTTTTCCCATTCATTTTTCCATAGGTCGTTTGGCCTCACTTTTAGCTCGAACGGCTGAATGGATTTGCACGAAACTTGGCAAAATTGTAGGGACTGTTAGCCCGATGTGCCTTTGCTGGGTCTCAATATATGTGCTCCAGTGGATTTTGAGAAATTAACGTTTTAAAAAACAGATATATCTGTGACAGCGTCCCGGGTAGCGCTCCGGTTCGCGTACTTTTCGCGTAACGGAACTTTGCAAAGCGAAGCTGATTGGCTCTCCGGTGTCTGTCAACACTCTAAACAGTCCGGAGCGGCCGCCATCTTGTCTCTAGGTAGGATCGAGAGACAAGAGGAGGCCAAAACGAAGGGGCAAATGACCATAAGGGGGCATAGTAGATCCTCCCTGACCCCCAAGGTTTGATGTGGAGGCTTTAAAAGGGCCCCGCGGGGCAAAAAAAAAAAAAGTTTTTTTTGCGTGGGGTGCGCCCGGTACGCGCACCGGAAAGCGGTCCGGGGAGCGTACTATAAGGAAACAAGAATGATAGACTTTTAAAATATTGTATGTTTATTGATTGTTCGTTTTGTTGTTTTTTTTTGTTTTTTTTTATTTACGTAGCAACATGTAGGTACCAATGCAGAGTCTAAAAATAAATAAACGCCGTCTCCTTTGTAGATATCTTGCAAGTTGTTTCTGAAGTTATTGTGGTATATGGAATTCATACCATAGTCTGTCTGGAAAGCCGAAACAATATGGAGGCAGGAGATGATAAAGAGATGTTAAATACACATTGGAGATAATATAGTGGAAGAAAGGAAGTAACTATGAGCAAACTTACTATGTAACACAAAAAAGTTGCACAGTATATTTAAAGTCTGACTTTACATTAAAATCAATTTGCTACTAGTTTACAAAATACATATAAAAATGAATAATGTCTCAAACTATTTTTGAATTATTAAATAAAAATTTATTTTTCTGAGTCTTTTTCAAAATTAAAAAGAAATTCTAATAATTCATTGTCAGTTTTTTTTTCATTTTCAAGTAGGAAATCTACTGCTTCCACACATTGCAGAAGTTCAAAGTCCTGTGAATCATCATAGAATTCAGAGTCAATTTCTGTATCTGTTTTGCTTCCTGCAACAATTTCCAAGTTAGTTTTGTTCTCTCCTTCCATTTTTGTGCTGTAAAATGAATTTTAAAAAAATATATCAGTACAGATAGGGCACTGTTGGGTTTAAGTACAGACAGGTCATTTGATTTTTAAACAGTGATTTTATCTTTGGGCAGTGTATGGTATCAGACTGGAAGTAGAAATATAAAAAAGTGTATGTTATAAAGCCTAAGTAAATTCATAATTATACAAGACAAGCCTAACTCCATCCATAACTATAACAGAGAAGTCTATCTTATTCTATAACTATTACAGAGGGATAGTATATAACTATCAGAAAATGTTTTCCTAATTAACTTAAAGTGCACAACATACTTCAGTTTTTAAAATAACATCTTACCTTTCAAAAAGAAGTTTAAGTTCTCAGTTGAAATGCACTTCAGGAAGTAGTAGTCAAAATGGCTATGTTTCTCTCTCTTTCTTTATATATATTTAGGTACATAACCAATCAAATGTTATGTTATAATAGTAGAAATTGAAGGGCAGAAAGGGCAGAGGGGGGAAGGGTGTTGATTTGAAAATAGTGAGGGAAGAGTTTTGATTGGCTGACATGAGAGATATGTGTGATGAATATCAGCATTTCAGTGCCTTTGTTGGTTCCAGCCTCTGGAGTGCATACCTTTTATTCTGCTAAAGAAAAATTGGTGTGTTTCTGAGACTGTTTTGAAATTCAAAAAGCATTTATTAAGGTGAGTTATCGTTTCTTTATTTTAGATAAAGACTAGTATGCTTTTTTGGGAAAATAAGAAAGCCAGCTGTGCATTTAAAATGATGTTTTGAGTCAAGTGTTTGCATTATGTTTTCAAAGAAGATTTTGCATTCTTTTACCAATTGTAATTGCAGATAATGTAAAGTATTAGTACTGACAAGGTGTGGTTGTACATAGGAGCTGTGCTGTGTTTTCAAATTATGATCAGAAAATCGTTTTTAAGGAAAAGGAACGCTTTAAAAAATTATGAGAATTTATTTACTTGCGATGTGACTCCTGCAATGCGTCGTTTTTGCGGAACAGGTGCATGATGCATCTGTGTTGTTATTGCCCCATGCTGCTCTACAGTGTATATGTTAAAAGTGATGCATAAGTGGTGCACGGACCTTGTAAATACACCCCTATGTGTGCTTAGCCATTTCAAATCACTTCCTCCTGGTTCAAGGGCCTTGTAAGTATGTCCCCATGTGTGTTTGGTCATTTGTAGTCACTTTCCCCATGGTGCAAGGTCCTTGTAAATACGCCCCCATGTGTGCTTGTTAAATTTTGATTTTGATTGTTTGAGTTACATAGCCATGTTAAAAGTGATTGAAAAAAGGTGCAAGGACCTTAAAAAAACGTTTTCATGTGTATTAGGGCATTTTAAGTCAGTTCCCCATGAATGTAGGTATATAATTGTTTTACATAAAAGGTTTAAAAACTTTTTTGAAATCAATTAGGTTTCTTGATATGTACTGCTAGTGTTTCATAGGTTGTTTGGGGCATATTTACAAGGCCTTTGAGTCCCTTTGATGTAATTTTTCCAATTTTAATTTAAGACATTTCCCCTGGAGCAAGCTCCTTGTAAATACGCTCCCATGTGTGCTTGGGTAATTTAAGTATTGATAGGGTGTGCTTCTACATAGGACGTAGAGTACATCTGCACAATGAGATGAGTAAGCTGAAGAAATACAGGTGATGTGATTGTTAAATGTGCAAAAATATTTGCACGTTTTTCAATTATATCACTTGTGTTTCCTAACATTACGAATCACATTGTGCAGATGATGTTTAGTCGTGTTCAGGGAGATAGAGGAGGTCTGGCCTTTGTTCAAGAGTGCAGTGGACATGATTCACTTCATTGGTAGGCCTGTACATGTATTATCACCTCTGTACTCTTCAACAAGTCTAAATTTCATCTGCAACCCTGAATAGGCCTCACCTCAAACAAACTTCTAGATAGTCCACACCTTATCGTCATCCTGAATCAATCATTTAAAGTGTTAGGGGCAGATTTATGATGGTTGTGCGCCTATTTTGTGCTGCTGTTGTGTCACTTTTATAATGCAGTAGTGATTTACAAGATGCACCATGTTGCAAGATAGCAGCCGCGGGTTGTGGAGGGAGTTACGGTGGGGCAGGGAGGCGGGGAGGGGGAGGGGCAGGGTGGAGGGACCTAAACACTGGCATATGTATTATGTTTTATTGCAGGTAAGTACACAATTTAATGTGCGTCAAGTTTCATGTGGGCTTTTTGTTGCAGGGTGGGCAGTCATTTGCATGAAAGCCCTATAATACTATCACTATCACAGTAAAATTAAGAAGATTTCACTGAATCATCTTTATAGCATTGCTGAATCAAATCATTACTGTTATTGATTTACTGTTTGGTAATAGTGGTTGATAACATTTTTTATTATATTTTACCACAGATTCAACTGCAGATTATTTAGAAATTAGACAATGCCGTCTAGGGATAGAATCCGAAAAGCTACGAAACGTCAAACACAGCAGATTATTAAATGCTTGCAGCAGTCCTCTACATTAAAATCACCTCAACGCACGAAGAAAGCTCCGGGTAAGAGAACAAAATCATTCCTTAGAAACATTTGTAGAAACAAAAGTATAACTACAGAACAAGTTTTAGTCCAGAAAAAGAGAGCCAATTTAAATGGAAAGGAAAGGCCCGTCAAAAAAGTTTCTGCTAGAGCAGGAGATAACTCTGTGCATGGCAGTAGAAGGGAAAATACATTCAGGGACATTCTTAGGCGAATGTTCCGCAACAGGGTAATTGTCAATTTGCTAAAATAATTTTAGAAAGGCCAACAGAAAGTGGCATTTTATAAGAAAAAGAAAAATGTGGAGAAAATTATTGATCAGGCTTTCGAAATTAAGCGAAAGTTATTTATTTTGGTAATTAATAGAATTAGGAAACTAAACAAGGTAATCTACGTATTCAAATCAAATAGTAGATGGAAGAGAGTAGTTAATCGAAGTAATTTTTGTGAAGTTTTCTCAGGAGAATGGATGCATAGTTCAAATAGTGAGGCATTTTTTAATGAGGAGAGTTATTTTCAGGACAATGATTTGGTGCATGCAGTTGACAGCAGTGGTCGAGCATATGAGGTAAAAGATGGTCGTCCGGTTGAAAAAGAAAAACTTGTGTCTGCAGATGCAGAAGAGGTGTTAAGTGATGAGGTTTTAGGGAGACATCCTAAGGGACCAGTGCACACCTGGAAGTGTAGTTCTATTTGCAGTGTGCGACAGGATTCCATCATCCAGCTTTGTGATTTTATACAGACATTTAATAAGAAAAGTTTAAAACAAAAAATAAAGTTGTTGCAAGAATTAGATCCTTGCAGAGTGAGACAAGTGACAGGTTTGCATGGTCATTCACTGGCTTGTCTTTCTAGGAGAGTATGCCAGAGTGTTTTTCATCATTTCCGGATGCTAGCAGTGCATCATAATAAAGTGAGGAAATTAGTTAGAATGTTGTATTATGCTAAGAGTCCAGCAATTATGCTTAAACAATTAAGCAGAGCTCTTTTGCATGGTTCTGAAGTAGATGTGAAGAATATTTGTCAAGAAATTGAGTTCTGTTACTTTGCTGGTAAAGAGAACAATGTTGAAATTGAACCACTAGAAGAAGGTAATGTGGAAGACAGTGTACAGATTTTCAGTACACATAAGTTTCACAAGGAAATTTCCACGTTTATGGTGAAATCAAGTGAGAGGCCTAATTTCACTTGTGTGTGTTGTCGACGGACTTATTATAAGAATCAGACTAAGTTAGTGGATTTATATGCAAAAAGTGATATGGAAAACAATAGTGAATGGAAGGATTTTGCCACATACTTGATGGTAGAAAATTGTTTTGATTTGGGAGCGGACCAACGTATGTGTACTTATTGTTATAACAAATTAAACCAAAACCAGATGCCTGCTAGAGCGGTTTATAATAATCTGGAATTAGTTGACATTCCTTCTGAATTGAAGGATTTAAATACTTATGAATCTATTTTGATTCAAAGTGTCCATCCCTTCCAGGCTATTGTACGAATGGAGCCAAAGACAGGGAAATTGCCTCCATCAGATTTACAGAGAGGATTAAAGGGAAGAGTTGTTTATTTGCCTTTAGATTTGAAGAAAAACATTAATACAATTGGAGTAGAGAAAGTGGAAGAGGAACCTCTGGTTATCATAGTTAATGGTGTTCCGACAAAGAGTAAGAAAATCTGGCAAGATTTAGTGGATGTTAGGAAAGTCAAAAAGGCAACATTGTATTTGATAAAAAATAATGAGTACTACAAGAATGTATGTGTTGCAGATGAGGAAGTAAGTGAAGAAGAGGACAGCGATTTGTGTGCTGGACAAATTGAGAAAGTAGAAGCCGCTAAAAATGAAGAAATATATGAACATTACAGTGTTCATCCTTTGCATTCCAAGGAAGTCATGGGGAATGCTATTGAGTTGTTTCAAATGAAACAAGCCAAAGGGAGTCCCATTAGTGTTTGGGAGGAAAGTTTGGAAGCTCGATGTTTCCCACAGTTATTTCCCACAGGTCGAGGAGGACGATATGATGAGCGACCTGTTCAAATTCCTGCTTCAGAATACCGGCCTTTACGATTGTATGCAGAAGATCCTAGGTTTCGTCAATGCATTCCCTATTTATTTCATCTACTGTTTGAAAGTGATCTCTCTGGATTGTCTTATGCAGTGAACCACATCTTGAAAAGTGGTGTACAACTGCGAAATATCTTGGCAAGGGACTTTATGGATAAAGTCAATGTGCAAGACAGTATTTTGGATTCTCACCTGATTAATCTCATGGCTTGTCAGCGTGGCACTAATGAGTATTGGTACCGCCCTCATGGTGACTTAAAATGTATGCTGAGGAGCTTAGGAACTCCCACATGGTTCCTCACTCTCAGCTGTGCTGAGTATGGCTGGGAAGACTTACTTGAATTTCTACGAGAGGCAAATGGAAACATTGAAAATATCGAATTCAAGACACCCGGAGAATTGTGCTCTTTGGATCCAGTGAATGTATGCAGGTACTTCAATCATAGATTTGAAGCTATGATGTCTTTCATCATGAATAAGAAAAATCTACCTCTTGGAGAGGTGTTGGATTTCTTCTGGAGAAAGGAGTATCAAGCAAGAGGAGCTCCTCATATACATATGCTGCTATGGATCAAAGATGCACCCAAATTTGGAACAGATCCGGATGACTTAGTGATGAGTTTCATAGAACAGTATGCTACATGTGCTGTTCCAAAGACAAACGAAGATAAAAGTCTAAGAGAACACGTTTTACGGTTTCAAAGCCATCGTTGTGGAAAGTACTGTTGTCGTAAATTCAGAAACAAGGACAAGTACTACACCAAATGTCGTTTTGCATTTCCACGGTCGGTGATATCAAAAGGAAGAGTTAACAATTTGATGTCTTCGCTGCGACATAATGTGATGAGGAAATCACCCAAAAACACATACAATTTGAAAAGAAACGAAGAGTCCAAGCACATTAACGACTACAACCCAGTGATTTTGTCCATGTGGAATGCTAACACAGATATACAGTTTGTGGCTGACAACTGTATGGCTGTGGCTCGGTATGTGACGTCTTACATCACCAAAAAAGAAAAGACAGAACTGAAGGATATGTGGGAGGATATTTCCCATGAAAAGAGCCTCAGTAAGAAGTTGTACAGTTTCAGTCTGAAGATGTTGTCGCATCGAGAAATCGGAGCTTACGAATGTTCCCACCGGTTATCTTCAGCATGTCTCTATGCCAAATCTAGGAGGATCATTTGGGCGAGTCTTGGTCTTGCTGCAACGCGTAATCGAGTTCTGAAACCTGTACGGGAAATTGAGTATTTGGCGGAGAAGGAGCCAAGCAGTACAGATATTTTGAAGACCAACACGTTGGATACATATTATCCAAATAGAAGCAGTGACCTTGAGAATGTTTGTCTGTATGATGTTCTACAAAATTACGTTTTCAAGAGGAACATCAAAGAAGATATTGATAAATGAGTGTATGCTGTAATTGGAAGTGAGGGATGTCTGGTCAAGCAAAGAAAATGTCAATTGGTAAATCATCGAAAATTGAATTGCGAATCTCCAGAAAGAAAAGAGTTTTTCTATTTAGCTCTTTTGCAACTTTTCAAGCCTTGGCGTGCAGAAGAGGAACTGCTTGGAGATTTCCTCTGTTACGAAGACTCTTTCAATGCAGCCAAAGAGTCCATAGAATGTCCTGTTTTTCCAAAATATCTAGAAATGTTGAATGCAGAAATCGAGCAGGAAGCAACAATTGCAGCTGAGATTGCTAGAGACAGTTCTCAGGACAGTCAGAGTTCTGTTTCATTGAGTCAGGATCCACTAGGAGAACCAGTTATTGAAAATGAAGCTGCCACTGCCATGATTGAAGTGGAAAGAGCCATGGCACATGCTCAGGAGGATGCGGTTAACTTAGAAG
The DNA here is from genome assembly GCF_964263255.1 of Lissotriton vulgaris. Classification (NCBI taxonomy): domain Eukaryota; kingdom Metazoa; phylum Chordata; class Amphibia; order Caudata; family Salamandridae; genus Lissotriton; species Lissotriton vulgaris. The sequence goes on along the minus strand of NC_141691.1, from coordinate 1,547,325,610 downwards.
ATTTGGAAAGACAACTCAACGTTGAGCAGAGGAAAATATATGACGAAGTTACCAACCAAATTGAGCATGGATTAAGTCATGAGAAGAAAGAGTGCTCATGTACGTCGTTGAAGCCTGTACGACTGTATGTGAGTGGAGAAGCAGGAACTGGAAAAAGTTTCCTCATTAAAGCAATTTCATGTTATCTGCAGAAAAGGACTGAGTCATCGCTGTCTTGTGTTGTGACCGCTCCAACTGGACTGGCAGCACATAACATTAAAGGGATTACTTTGCATCGGCTACTGATGCTGCCAGTGGAGCATGATAACAAATTACAATACCACAAGTTATCTGGGGATGCTTGTTGTGAAGTATCTAGAGTCTTGAAGAAGATGAAACTTCTTATCATTGACGAAGTAAGCATGGTTTCCAATGTCATGCTTGCCTTTGTGCATTTGAGAATGCAGGAAGTTCTTAAAACAGAGTATGATGTGTTATTCGGTGGCAAACACATCATTGTTTTCGGTGATCTTTCGCAGCTGACACCAGTGAAAGGACAACCAGTGTTTAAACTGCTTACACATGAAGATACCAAGAAGTGCCTAGGAAGCATTGGCAACGTTAACATATGGTTAAACTTCAATTAGGCTGAGCTGCGTGAAAATATGCGTCAGGCGAAGGACGAAGATTACAAGAATATTCTACAAGATGTTAGAATCGGGAAAATGACTGAGCGTGGGAAAGAAGCTTTACATGCACGATTACTGTCAAATTTGTATCCAGAAGAAGACGTTCTGCCAGAGGATATTTTTCAGAAAATTACTGAGAAGAAATCTGGAATATGTTTGATGCCAACTCTTGCAGAATGTTCAATCTTCAACAACAAAATGTTGAATTTAGAAAACCGAGAGATTGTGAAACTGGAAGCTATTGACAGAATAGAGCATATGGGTACAACAATTGTTTTGTCTGAGAATTTGAAAACTAAATTGGATTCATTAGAGAAGACTATATCTAAAACTGCAGGTTTTGAAAAGACTCTGAATGTGTGCTTAAATTGCCGTATCATTTTGAGAAGGAATTTACATGTTGAAAGAGGTCTGGTAAATGGATCAATGGGTAATGTTGTTGATTTTGAGAAATACAGAAGTAGAGATGGAATTGAATTTTTTAAAATTAAATTTGATGGCATTGAGGAAGTACAGCTAATTGGTCGTTGCACAGCTAGGTTTTTGCTTGTAAAAGACCTATATGTTCGCCGTAAGCAGTTTCCTGTTTGCTTGGCATATGCAGTGACAATTCATAAATCGCAAGGTTTAAGTGTAGACACTGCTTTAGTGAATATTGGCAGTTCTGTGTTCAAAGAGGGTATGGTTTATGTAGCATTGTCACGAGTCAGAACTTTATCGGGATTGTACTTGATTGACTGTGATGTCACAAACATTTGTGCGGATCTAGATTGTGTTAAGGAATACAATAGGTTAAGAAGAGAGTACGTGCCACATTTGCCTCAATATCCTTTGTTTGAGAAACGTGTGGTAGGCCGGAAACGAAGAAATATCAGTAATAGTAGGGAGGTTGAAGCAAAAAGACCAAAAGTCGATGAACCAAAAATTGTAAGCAGGAATAAAATGAATTCTGTTGAAAATGTTGTTGGTTTTGAATTTGAAAATAGTTCTGGTGTCAACTGCTATGCTAATGTAGTTGTTAATGTTCTCTTTTCACTAGAAACTTTAAAAGAACAGATTGTGATCAATTCGGAACAAAGTGTATGCTGTTTGTTGAATTCTGTGTTAGAGAAATGTAGCGCTGATAGAACAAGAGTAGAAAGTGTGTCTGAAATTCGTTATCTGTTAGACGAATGTTCAGGTCAAACGCAATTCTCTGAAAATATTCAGCAGGATTGTCAGGAGTTTTTAATGTATATGCTTGATGTATTGCAAGATGAAGGTGTAGATGTAGATTATCTGTTTGGCCTTTCTTATCAATGGCAGCATGATTGCGAGAACTGTAGGCTATCAAGTACTACTAGTGTAGACTCAGAAAGATTTATATATTTAACTTTGCCTGGCAGTAAATCAGTATCCTTCAATAAGCTAGTAAAGGCAGCCGATCAAAACATGGAGTGTAGCCAATGTAAGTCTGCAATGCTGTCCACGTTAATTTTACGAAGTTATGGCCAGTATGTCATTTTAATGTTCCAACGATGTAGGCCTGATGGAACTAAATTGACAACTTTAATTAATAATTTTGTGGCTTCGCAGTTGTCAATATCAGGAAGGACTTTTGTAACTACAGCAATTATATATCATGACGGTCCTTCAACTACTTCAGGACATTACACAGCTTATTTAAAATCTGGAAACGGCTGGTCATTCTGCAATGATTCTGTTTTAACTTTCAAAAAAAGATTGCCTATCCACCTTCAAAATTCTTACCTGGTGTTCTTACAACCAAAATTTTAGGAAAGGATTCTTGGGATTTGTTCAGAGGAATTTCAAGAGGTTCTAATGGCTCCTACTCTATATGGCCTTGTGGATAATTGTAGTACAGAGCGAAAACTGTTTGTGTTTATAAGCTAATTCAAGCAGCAGATCAAAATAAGGAGTAGAGGAAATGCAAGTCTGCAATGCTGCCCATATTATTTATGGAAACTTATGGGTGAAATGTCATTTTACAATTTCAACTACATAAACTGGATGAAAAAAAGTTGTTAAGTCTAATTAAAAATGTTTTGGCTACACAGTCATCGATTTCAGGAAGAACATTTGCAACTGCAGCTATTATATATTATGATGGTCCTTTGACAACATCAGGATATTACACAGCTTATTTGAAATATAAAAAAGGATAGTCTTTCGGCAATGGTTACCATTTTAGTATGAAGCAATGTTGCCTTTTGACTTGTTTTCAGAAGTGAGAATTTAGGGTAGGTAACTGGATTATAATGATTCTAGGTGTTGCTGTAATTTAGTGTGCTGTTTTAAATTGCTTTGTATCTCTCATTTTTCTTAAAACGATGGAGTTTATCTTTCAGAAAGTGGCGGGCAGAAAATAGTAACAGCACAACAGAGTATAAGCTGTTCATAGGACATCCTTTGACGTCATAGAAAGTAAGTTACTTTTAAGGAGTTCTTATTTCTGATTGATTATATTTTAAGGGTTTTTTAAACACAATCATTTTGATTGTGTTTTTTTTTCCCCGCTGTTATATGATGAATACCTTCAACTCACTATTTTTAGTGAAATTTGATATATTCTGAGAACAGCAAAAATAAACCATTTAATATGTATCATTAATTCTGTACTTTGAATTGTGATTTTTAATATGTACTCATCTTGTCTCATGCTCACTTATCTTTTACTACCTTCTATCAATTTTAAAATTTTTGTTCTTTCTTTCACAGATTGAAACTATAAAAATAACAAGTGCCTTAGTAAACGTCAATTATAAGGTAAGTGTTTAGTACTCTTTCCGTTACATCTCTATCACATTTAACTTTTATTAGTTCCACTGCTTCATTTCTTTAACCCTCAATTTCCTGCCTTTGCTACTTCCCTCATTCCTTTTCTCTCTGTTTCCTTCCCTTATACTCAGTGGTTTAAATGGGCCTGTACTCACCGGTACTGAGTACCGGCACTTCTCAGATTTATCACTCTGAGTACCGGCACTTTTCTTCTGCTGAGGAGAGTACCGGTACTCACAAAAAATAATGCTCATTGCCTGTGCTGGTGAGCCGGAGTGGAAGGTGTCTCTGGCAGCCGAGGCGCCGCTTCTGCAGCCCCGATCTGAGCCCCAGCTGAGCTATTCAGCCGGCCCATTAGAATGATTGCCGGGTTCTCAACATCACGCTGTGTTTGACAGAGCAGGGTCCGTTCAGGCCCTCTGCTGTGAGGCACAGCCACTCTATCCTGCGCATTTGTGCCAACAAGTGTCAGATGACGGAGATTTCCGAGCGAGTGGTCAAAAAGAGACTGATACGAGTCACAACTTTCATGGAGATCCTGATGAGGCAATAAACGTTGTATCAATAGTGTAAATGTTAAACAAGAGCCAGAGGTGCCTCACAGAGAAACGGTTCTTATGCAGAACAATTTTGATTGCATTAAATATTGAGACAATTCCTGAACGTTTGCGAAGATTCTAAACATGACATAGACATTTGTGTAAGCTGCAAAAAGGCTTTACACACACATAGAAATAATGAGACATTAGCCCAATGTTATGAATGACTCATAAGTGAAAGTCACTGATCAATGCACGGGTTATGTAGTTGAAAGGTTTTCAATTCTTAACGCCTTCACTTCTGCAGCAAGCACTTTCGAAAACTCCCAAGAATGGCAAGACAGCAGAACGGAAATGAAATGTTAGAAAATACAACAGGATTGGTATTTTTGACTCTGAGTGGAGAACCTGTGCCTGTAGAAGCCAGTTTACTGCACTCTATGTCATTTGAGATGCCATCAGTGATGTCATCAGTGATGTCACTGACCATGTCATGAATGATGTAATATGTGACATCATCAGCAGTGGATTGCGGGTGCGCGATATATAGTTAGTGCAACTAACTATATATGCGAATTTCAATGGTTTTGTGCAAGTAAAATAAGGTTTTGTAAATGCTAATCCCTAACTATATATGGTCTATAACCTATGTTTTTTTCAGTGAATTTTTAAGGTTTTGTAAATGCTAATTCCTAACTATATATGGTCTATAACCTATGTTTTTTTCAGTGAATATATATATATATATATATTCACTGAAAAAAACATAGGTTTTACACACGTTATAGTTAGGAAATAGCATTTGAAAAACCTATGAAATTCACTGAAAAAACCCTAGGTTTTACACACGTTATAGTTAGGAAGTAGCATTTAAAAAACCTGTGAAATTCACTGAAAAAACCATAGGTTTGACACCAGTTATAGTTAGCTGGAAATTTTACTGACATAAAACCAATGAAATTCCACGTTATAGTTAGTTGGACTCACTATAACTTGCGCGTGTAATGCACTGCTGATGACATTACATATTACATCACTCATGACATGGTCAGTGACATCACTCATGACATCACTGATGACAGACCTCCTTTAAGTGTAATGTAACCCTTAAAACACATATTGGAAAATAGAAATTAACATTTTCAAAAAAATGGAGATACCCATACCAGTTACAACAACCAATTCAGTAATTCCACCATCTATATACACATTCTCTCATTCACCAACAGTTCTATATAGTCACTCATACATATACTCACTCATCATATGTAGTGATACACCTATACATCCTGTTACACACCGACAATCATCCAAAAGTTACTCACACACATACTCACACATGCAAATAAACTATTGAACATCCATTTATTTGCATATAAAACTATACACACACTACCACGTTACTTCTAAAGAAACTTATACATACTTACTCTCTTAAACAATCACTTATAGAAACACATACTTATTTAAACAGGAACTCTTTCTATCTCTTAGTCTCACATATACTGACTTATATATATCAATACTCACATATACTAAATTAAAACATATCTCGTTACTGATAAAGACACTAGTGAGGCAGGCATTCACTCACTAGCACACACATATACACACTCATCCACCCATACAGTCCTGCACATATGCTGTCTTCAAAAAACATAGAAACAGTGAGTCAGTCATTGATGGATCTATATGATAAGTAACACCCCCACCAAACCATAGAGACACTCATACTGATACTAAAAAAACATCTAATAACCCATATACACACACATGTAGGTACTCATCAACCCATGCAGCCACTTATTCACAAAGTGAAACACTGATACATATATTTAAATATTTAAACATTACTCGCTAATATATGTATTCACTAAGATACACTTAATAAGCCAGTTATCCAATCATTTCTTTTTGAAAAAAACATTCATTAAGACAATAATTTAAACATTTATTCTTCCCTTGACCTTTACATATACATATATAAAACATATTTATTTTTTAGAAAGACACACATTCACTGGATGGTGTCATAAGTGATGTCACTGACCATGTCATGAGTGATGTAATATGTAATGTCATCAGCAGTGCATTACACGCTCAAGTTATAGTGAGTCCAACTAACTATAACGTGGAATTTCATTGGTTTTATGTCAGTAAAATTTCCAGCTAACTATAACTGATGTCAAACCTATGGTTTTTTCAGTGAATTTCATAGGTTTTTTAAATGCTACTTCCTAACTATAACGTGTGTAAAACCTAGGGTTTTTTCAGTGAATTTCATAGGTTTTTCAAATGCTATTTCCTAACTATAACGTGTGTAAAACCTATGGTTTTTTCAGTGAATTTCATAGGTTTTTTGAATGCTAGTTCCTAAGTATGAAATCACGTTCGTAACTACATAGTGTCACCGCCTACACGTCCTAAGAAGCGCATGTAAAGTCATGTGACTTGAAAACAACACTTGCAATTGGTTCTTAGTAGTTTCTGTTCTGGAATTTACACGAAGCACTCCACCCACTTTCCTCACAATCTTTTCTACTCTCAAGAGACAACAACGTCGAGCATCTTCCAGAAAACTTTGCTGAAATGGCTGCCCTTTCGCATTCATCTTCCGAATCTGAAGGAAATGAGCGACCACCGTTAAGAAGAAAAAAGGAATCTTTCATTTGGCAATTTTTTACTTATCCTGAAGATCAAAAGAAAGTGAATGCGCCAAAAGTAACCTGCACGATATGCAATTCGGAGCTCTCAAGGGGAAATCCAAATAGAAAATATTCCTTTTCTATACACACCATGCTGCGGCATGTTAAACAAAGGCGCCCTGAGCATTATGCAAAAGCATCGACAAGAGCCCTGGCCACGCTATTACCATCAGAGGTGGCCAGCACATCTTCTGGTGGACGACCTGTATCTCCATCGAGTGCTGAGATGGACTTGAGACCATATCTTGCGAAGGTGCACATGAAATGCAACGAGTGTGGAGAAATTCTTTTGTATGGAGAGCAGAGCCTCGTTCTTATTAAACTCAAAATTGAAAGTCATAAATGCCCCAAGAAAAGATACATTTCTTCACTTCATTTTAATAGTATTACATACTGAAAAATGTAGTAGCAACTTTAAGAAATCGAAAGCATCATAACACTTGTTTCCAAAAAAAAAAAAAGAAAAAAAAGTTCTTTTCAGAACTAACTCTTTGTACCAAAACAAGCTTCAAGAGCATATTACCTGATATTTTCTCGCCGCTTTCTTTTAGTGCGCGACCGGGTGCGCACACCCACCTATCGCGTACAGGCGTCGAGACACGCATGTGCAGTCATGTGACTTTAAAACAACACTTCCAATTGGTTCTTACTAGTTTCTATTCTGCAATTTACACGGAACACTCCACCCACTTCCCTGGAAAACCAGTTTATCGAAAAACTTTTAAAGCCTCCCCTTATGAAACATTCGACATCGTTCACATAGCAGTGTAGTAAATAGCACTAGATACACTCCGTCCCTTAATTATAAGAGACTTATTGCTATGTGAGAACAACTTTTGTTTTCACGCGATAATGTGAAATGCTGAGCCTGTTACAGAATTTTCTTTCACATATATGTTACTATTCTCCTTCGAGCACTAACACCGTAGAAAATACCACCAATAGCGGTGATATTTTTTACACCGAGAACGGGCGATTTGTATCGCTTAGAGCCCTTACAATTATAAAGTTTTATTTCCTAAGTCTCTGATCTCCAACTGTCCAACGTGGCTCCCCTGTGTGTCGTAATAAGGTCCATAAACAAAAACTACAGGGCCAGCATTATAAACATGCACAGAACCACAAAACGACAAGAGCCACCATGTTGATATATATCCTTAATATAATAAACCTCTGAGAATAAATACATATTTCCGTGGCACCCCATAACAGAAATGTGGCATCCTCTGACTCTGCTCCATTACCAAACACCCTAACCCCCCGCCCCCCTCACTCTTCACTAAACTCCGCACTCCACCCCACCCGGACCCCCTATTACAAACCCCCAACCTACCCTCCCTGCCCAAACCCACCATGAACCTCACACCGCCCCTGGAAAACTTATAAGACACAGGATTACTAAAACTCAAAGAATAGGCAACAGGCAGATAATGTAAATAGTACATAAAGGCACATATTTTTTCCATAATACTATTGAAAAACATGTTCTATTTTTTATAAATCTATCATGCATCTGACCCTCTAGAACTGCTTTCAAAACGTGAACTATAAACCTCTACTTTTCATTTTCAAACCATACACTTTCAATTTCATTATTTTTATTTCACAATTCATGTAATGTTACACACCTTTTCTAAAATACACCAGTCCCTGTTATTTATAAGGATTTATTTTCAGTCTTCATCAGTGACACTTTCTTAACATATAATGGAAATCACTGTAACTTTTTAAACGACAATGCTAACGCGGTAAAAATAACCCTTCATTTGCTTTCCTTTAAGAATGCAGACTATCTACCCCAAGCATGCGTTTCTTGATCTTTGTATTTGGCAGTGAATACCGACCTTGAATCGGAAGACATGAACAAGAGCGCCATTGTCACATTTAAAACTGAACGTTGCATCTGCTCACACACATATCTTTCACTTAGCTAACATTCACAGAAAACAGCATTGATGTAAAAAAAAAATTGACCTTGCTTTACAACTTCCTCAAATTACTCCCTTATTTTTTAACGCATCCTCCAGTTCAAGAAAAGCTACTTTTTTGATAACTACTAAGCAATATATAAGTGACTAGACTCCTAGAAAATTTATCAAGTCATTCTGCTCCTCTCCACTGCATAGCCGGCGACCTAATTCTGTGGAGTTGCTATACAACCGGCAGTGCTGCGCCGTTTCCTTTACCATCTTGGGAAATTCAAAATGGATGTCCCTCCTGCCTTCGCAAACGAGCCGGACCACTTAGAACTATTTCGACAGAGAATGCTTCTGTACTACGGCACCTTACCACTCTCAACTTTGAATACTTCATATCGATTATCATTTCGATATTCGTATTTCACCTGTGTGCAGCCTGTATTTCATTGCCTGAGCTGTGATTTCACGTGGGCCCTGGATTTATGTCTCTGCAATTTGGTACCTCCTGAACCGAATTACAATCACCTCATGAATCCGTTACTTGATCATGAACAGCTTTGTTACAACGGAGGGTTTATGGCCTTTGCAGTGATACAAGGAGTTCTGGGTCATTGGAATATATTCGCAGCGGCGCAAGATTTCCTAACAGAGAGCTACATCGAAAACCCACCGAGCTGCCCTATGATGGTAAAAGACGCTCCAATAATGACAGATCATGAATGCTGCTTTCCTCTTCTCAATTGGATGGCTGACATGTTTTCAGATGATAACAGTGATTTCCTATTAGAAGCACTTGCTGCATACTTTGCCTACACAATGGACGGTTAACTCTTTCCTAACAGAGAACTACATCAAAAACCCACCGACCTGCCCTCTGATAATAAAAGAGGCTCCGATTTTAACAGATCATGAGTACTGCTTTACTCTTTTCCATTGGATGGCTGACATACTTTCAAATGATAAAAGTAATTTCCTGTTACAAGCAGAAGCTACCTATTTTGCCTAAACAATGCTTCAATAACTCTTATACAAACCATTGACGTCCTCATTTCCTTTTGCTTCCCTATATTCTTCACGTTCTTTTCCATATTTTCTTTTGAAGAACAGACCTATTGGCTTTACTAACAGTGGACATTATGATTTCGTGTTGTTTAAATTTTGATCTTTTATGTGGACTACATTTGTTTCTTCAGCTACTCGATTTTCAACTTTATTTTTTTACAGTCTAATCTCAACAATTCTATTGCATATCTTATGTAAGGTTATTTCAAACGTACTCGATGCAAAACTCGCTAATATATGCTACATGTACCCTAATTAATGTGTAAATTTTAAACGAGTTTTTTATAACTGTAAACGCCATTTCGCATCTCAACTGCTTATTTCCGCCTCACACGCCTCTGCTCCTTTAATTTTCTATAAAATTATTAATTTAAAATACTTTACAGAAAAATATGTTCTTTCAACAATATTTCCATTGTTACTTGTGCTGCATTTCAAATGCAATACTGCAACCTTCAAAAGATATATCAATACAGTAGTTCTCCTCAATACTGATTTGCGCACCATCCAACAGATTACATACATGCACCTCTCGCCATTTTGTCGCTTTTGGCGCCTTTTTTTCCCCGTACACAGTAACATAACACAAACTTGATAGTGCTTCGCATGTAGACAGCTGATTGATAAAGTAATGATGTATAACCACTTGCATTTTCATATATCGTTCCCTAACTGAAAGGCCAGAGACCTTCTTCCATTTATTAAAATATGATATACTTCCTTATAAGAGTGTACAATGTTTTTTTCCAACTATATTCATTTTTCTTCAACTATAGCGTTTGTATTCCGTGTACTACTGACAATACCAATTACTGTGTTTTTTGCAATTTCTGTACTCATATTGCATAATGATTTGCCTTTAAAACAGTACATTTCTAAATAAACATTTCAAATATTCACAGTTTCTCTTTTAATCCATAATCTCAACTGAAATGATTTCATATTGAAAAACTATTCATGGGTTCCACATAACCTTAACTGTAGACACTGAGGACCTTATTTATGAAGACCTTCCGCCCCCGGTGCCTCATTTTTTAAAATGAGAAAAAGTGACGCACCGGTGGCGCAAGGCCTTCATAAATAAAGTCCTGAATGTTTTCTTTTCTCGACCTCACTTACTGATACTAGAACCTGCAAGCCAATTACGGCCCGTGAACTCTTTCTTAGTAGGTCGCGCACCGTACAGACAGTTATACCACTGTTAAAAAAAATTTTTCACTGTTACCAAGCACCGCCACAGTTCCGCTTCACTCAGACTTAATCACTGCTCCCACGCTTCTACAGGCCAAACGCTATGTCGTATTTCTCTCCTTATCACACTTTCATCTCCACAATAACAAACAGTTCTCCGCCTGCCACCACAGAACAGAGTGCAGATGCAGAGGCACCAAAGAGTGAACCCATCACCAACTGCCATCTCTGGCTGTTTCCATGGTTACACCTCATTCTGCACCTTGCTGAAGGCACAGGTCAAAAGTTCATGTCTCAACGTTCTACAACAAACTAAGAAGACTATTTTCCCTCCAGAAACACCTGCCAATCCACAGCTCTGTTACATGTCTTGTTTTTTCACACCCAATAGTACTTTTCGTTTAACATAAACATTAACATGCAACGTACTGTTCAATCTCCACTTATTACAATCAACCAATCATTTTTATTTTTTTAACCACACCCAGCCTCTTCCTTTTTCTTTATTTAGAATTTCAACTTCTAACTCCCATTCCACTTCCAGAACCGATCGGAGGACGACTACAAATCCCTTGAAAATGAAGGACTGGCTAATAGGACACAGTTATATTCACTGGAGTGAAAAATATGCAGTAGGCAGACGAATTTGCAACCTCGGCTTACCAAATGTACACATAACATGGATTGGCAAAAGAGGATTGAAATGTCACCAATTGATTCCATTGGTGAAAACTTTTATGCATCTCCCAGAACCAGACCTTATAATTGTGCACTGTGGTGGGAACGATCTAGGCACAATCACTGGGGTAGGTCTGGAAATGCTTCTAAAAGACACCTTTCGACAATTGATGACACTTTTTCCTCGATCTGCCTTGGTATATTCCAATATATGCCAAAGACAGAAATGGAATTGGTCCAATCAACATTGTGCACAATTTGAGAAAGCAAGGAGACATGTAAATAAATCTGTTTCTGCGTTCCTCAGAGATTATAGCATGGGTTCTATTTACCACAACAACTTGCGATACCACATGCAAGACGTCTATAGGAGAGACGGTGTTCATTTCACGAATGAGGGAAACAGAATCTTCCTCTGCAACATCAGGCTCTGCATCGGTACTTACTTATAAATGCAGAAAACACTCAATTAACACAAGGGCTCTTTTCAGAGCCACCTTATATCTAACCACTCAAACTTCTGATTTATCTCCATTTTCACACTCTTGTAAATAGGTGTGCACGACCGGGTGCGCGCACCCCGTATTTTTTTTCGGGAAAAAATTATATCTTTTTGCGTTTAACGCCCTTACTGCACACCCCGAGAAAAGCTATGCAGCAAAACAATCTCTACCTTCTCACACCAAAATGCTCAAAGCTAAGCAACACAAATACCAGCAGAACGACCAATACCTAAAACTGGTTAAAAAGATCCAGCAAGATGATAATATCATTGTCAGGCAGTCGGACAAAGGGGGTAATATTGTACTGTGGCCCATATAGCCGAGATACCCGCCACCCCCTCTCAACACAATCCCAAAAAGGAGTGGAACCGGAAACAGTTCTTGAAGTTTTTGGAAGTGGGATGGAGTGACCATCCCGGCCGTATTTATTAAAACAAAATTAAAACATTAAACGTTTCATGTTATGTACAATTTCATTACCATATTGCGATGTTTGGCTAACCTTAACAGATTCTCTAATACAGAGGTTCTCCTAGCCGAACTAGCAACCTACAAAACATTTCTTGACATATTGAAATTGTACAACCTAACGTTTAAGGGCCAACGGCAAGGTCATAACCGGTGTCAAGATCCCTAACCGGACTTACCCCTCCCACTTGGGATGGGCGACAGCACGGAGGCGTACCTCAAGTGCAACTATTACCAATTTCCCTTGACTTGACGGGGGCACCTAAAACTCGACGCCAGTTAAAGGTCGTTCGAATACTCGTGTGAGGTATCTAGAAGGTATCGTGGCCCTTATCCCAACCCCACACAACTTACCGCATCTGCCGTCGCAGATGTCACTGGCCCCGGGAAATTCCCCAGGAGGGGGCTGTAACCCCTCCTACAAAGGAAGGGGCCTTGACCGCCTTTCCTTTACTTCCGGCGACCCATCCTTAGAAGGGACCGCCTCCCCATTGAGGGGCCAATGGCCACCTCTCCCGAGCGCTCCCATCCGTGTTGGGTGACGCCCACTCATAGGGATCTACTAATTAGTGCTCACCGATCATGACCTTACCGCCTACCAAAATAAATACGACAGTGCACAGTAACCTAAGAATACATTGGCCACCAAGACCGAAAGAGCATACATCAAAATTCGACACTAAACTGAATATCTTTAATGGCAAACATACTCAAAACGAACATTCTTTATTAACTCGAAATCAACATGGCACTACAACCTGGAAACGAAAACAAAACAAAATTAATCAACTCTATTATACACAACTGGCTGTCTTCAGGGGCTGGTGGGTGGGTCAAAATTGGCTCTTCGTTCTGTCCCGAGCTCACGTGCAGCGAGGAGGTGCAGCTTCAGAGCACAAGAACAAGAGGATGTCTTCTGGTCTTGCGTCCCTTTTTATCCGTCTTCAGGGCGGGCGTATACCCGCCCCTGAGGGCGTGGCTGGCTGCGTCGGTGTCTAGGCCAGCCCACTCTAGGGCGGGAACGAGCGCGCCCCAGCTACGCCGCTTCGGGCATACCAGCTGAGACGCGCCTCCCGCCCAAAATGGCTTCCCGGGGGGATCGAGGCACTCGGCCATAAGTTCGGGGGGACCGATTCGGTCGCCCCTTTCCATATAGCCGAGATACCCGCCACCCCCTCTCAACACAATCCCAAAAAGGAGTGGAACCGGAAACAGTTCTTGAAGTTTTTGGAAGTGGGATGGAGTGACCATCCCGGCCGTATTTATTAAAACAAAATTAAAACATTAAACGTTTCATGTTATGTACAATTTCATTACCATATTGCGATGTTTGGCTAACCTTAACAGATTCTCTAATACAGAGGTTCTCCTAGCCGAACTAGCAACCTACAAAACATTTCTTGACATATTGAAATTGTACAACCTAACGTTTAAGGGCCAACGGCAAGGTCATAACCGGTGTCAAGATCCCTAACCGGACTTACCCCTCCCACTTGGGATGGGCGACAGCACGGAGGCGTACCTCAAGTGCAACTATTACCAATTTCCCTTGACTTGACGGGGGCACCTAAAACTCGACGCCAGTTAAAGGTCGTTCGAATACTCGTGTGAGGTATCTAGAAGGTATCGTGGCCCTTATCCCAACCCCACACAACTTACCGCATCTGCCGTCGCAGATGTCACTGGCCCCGGGAAATTCCCCAGGAGGGGGCTGTAACCCCTCCTACAAAGGAAGGGGCCTTGACCGCCTTTCCTTTACTTCCGGCGACCCATCCTTAGAAGGGACCGCCTCCCCATTGAGGGGCCAATGGCCACCTCTCCCGAGCGCTCCCATCCGTGTTGGGTGACGCCCACTCATAGGGATCTACTAATTAGTGCTCACCGATCATGACCTTACCGCCACAGGCCCGGATAGTTGACCGGCTATCCGGGCCCCCCACCAAAACTCCTAGCTAAAGGTCATGTTCCAACGTTTTTAACCATGCTAAGAAGTCTCCTATGAGTAACTCATTTCCCACCCGAGACAAATGCACACCATCCCCCATATACATACTGTCATCATTAATACAACCGTGCGAGATAGCATGCAATGTCCTGGAACGGAACAACCTACTCATTTTGTTATTAAGTTTCCTAACAGAATGGTTCAAAGCAGGGATCAAAATAGCCCCCCGCCACACTTTTCGTGGGATCATATGAGACCACGCAATTATGCACCCCGGAACTTTCCTCGCCAACCAACTTACGGTGGAAAGCATTGCCTCCAGGAGAAGTCGTCTACCGGTGGTGACCAAATCATTGCCCCCTAAATGTACTATGACTATAGACGGCGGTGACCTCATCCGCCCTAACAAACCCTCAAAGTAAGCTTGAAACTGGTCAATACAGAGACCGCCCCTTCCGTAGAAGGACATCCTGTACCCGTATTCCCCAGCTACGTGAATCATGTCACCTGCTTTGAATACGTCTGCGGCACGCCTCACGTATGAGTGGCCCACGACCCACACCTCCTTTCTCACAGCCGGTGATGTCTGACCGCTGGCCCGGTGTTGGGTCGACTGCATAGTCCGCCCCGCCTCGAAGGCTTGCGTAACTGAAAACCAAACAAAAGACAAGAAGCGTGAGTACATTGTTACAGCTTCACAACATGTGCAACCGCACATACCTCTTATAACAGTTGGAGGACCAACGCCCCACTCGTTTTACTTGTTCCACATTAAGACCCCTGGCTGCAGCTTCAGTGGCAGCCCCTATCCGAAAGGAATGGGTCCCAAACTCACCCGGGTCCAAGCCTGCTGCGGTAATTGACATCGCGAGCACCCGCTGAAACTGAAACTTCGTCAGTGGGGTGGCGTCCGCGTGTCTCAACATTGTCCCCCCCCATGATGCCACCCTTTGTGCTAGGTAATCCTCTAAACACCTCACCGGACACATGGAGGACCCTGGAATCCTGCGAATGACTATGCAGTCTCCCACCCCACTTTGATCGGTTTTTGACTTGACAAAGGATACCGTCATAGTCTCACCCCTGATCTGAACGTGTTCCCGGCACAAACCCCCCGCCACATCCCGCTTGCTCCTTGCCACCAGCTCACTTATCCTCATAGCCCCGTGAAATGCAAGCGTAAAAGCGGCTCGGAACAAACAGGCTTTGAACTGAGACGAGCATATGTCGGGGAGTGTGGCCAGCAACTGGGACAACCTATCCAGACCTATCGGGCGCCTCTCGTCTACTCTGCGACCCTCAAGGCGTTGCCACCCACGCAGCGCTTTCTGTACAGCAAAAGACGCTGTCGGGTCCTGGATATTATGAGCCCTGGCAACAAAGGAGATGGCAGCACGATGCCTCTGGGCTGTAGCCACCGACTTCCCAGCCTTACGCAAGGACATCAGAAAATGTACTACCCAATCCTCATGCCCCCAAAGTCCCCCTCTCTCAGTCCCCAAAAAGGCCAAATAAGCCCGAAACGCCCCTTCGTATGCCTTCCTCGTCCTTGGTGCTAGACTCTCTCCCACGAGGTAACGAAGTTCGGGGCACCGAGAGACCAGAGAGCTTCGGGAAAGGGTGCTGGCTCGGGGTCCGCTGAGGGAAGGAAACCCGAGAAAGCCTGCATTTGAAAACGAGACAGTGCATCAGCAGCCTGATTCATCACCCCCGGGACATGTTTTGCTCTGAATACCACGTTCAGTTGCATACACAGTAGGACAATTTCTTTAAGCAGCCTCAAAATCATTTTACAACGTGCTGCCTGACTATTAATGCATTCTACAACGGTCATATTGTCAGACCAAAATATGACAGAATGATTTTTGAATCCATCGGGCCAGGATCTGAGGGCCACCAAAATAGGAAACAGCTCAAGGAAAGCAATATTACTCGTCAGCCCCTCATCGTGCCACCATGTTGGCCACTTTTGTGCCGACCATTTTGTGCCGAAGATGGCGCCGAAACCCATGCTTCCCGCTGAATCCGTCCATAGACCAAGCTCTTCAGAGGACAAAGCCGGTTTGTTCCAGACGACTCGACCATTGAAATCCGCCAAAAATGCTAACCAAATACGCATGTCTTGGCGGACCTCGGCCGATAACCTCGTGCGATGGTGACCCTCCTTTAGGCCGACCATCGCCTGTGCAATCGAACGGGAGAAGGGGCGGGCCATCGGGATCACCCTTAAGGCAAAATTCAACTTCCCCACCAATTGCTGCAATTGATGCAGCGTAACTTTAGATGCAGTGATACACATTTGCAGGGCTGTCTTGAATTTCGATACTTTGGAAGCTGGTAAACGAAAACAACCCTCACTAGAGTCCAACTCGATCCCGAGGAACTCGAGGCAAGTCGTGGGACCCACAGTTTTACCTGGTGCCAACGGCACGCCAAATTGATTCATTAAAGCACAAAATTCAGTCAAGGCCCGGGCACATTCATCATCCCCAGCGGCCCCAAGGAACAGAAAGTCGTCGAGGTAATGCATCACATTCCGAAAACCTGTTTTCTTCGTGTAAACCCATTGCAGAAAACTACTGAATTTCTCGAAATAAGCACAAGATATCGAGCACCCCATTGGCATACACCTGTCCATGTAATACAAACCTTGAAACATGAATCCCAACAAACGTTGGTCATCCGGGTATACCGGGAGCAAACGGAACGCTGACTCGATATCTGATTTCGCCATCAGCGTCCCGGGCCCCAGGCGATTCAAAATGGCTACGGCCTCATCGAATGATGCGTACCGCACCGAACACATTTCTGGATTAATTGCATCGTTTACAGAAAGGCCATGAGGGGCTGATAAATTGTGAATCAATCGAAACTCACCCGGGTCCTTCTTGGGGACCACCCCTAAAGGAGAACAAACAAAGTTCGGTACTGGGGGGACAGGAAACGGGCCGGCAACCCGACCTCGGGTAACCTCTTTCCGGATCTTATCCTGTACTACAGTAGTATGCTGCAAGACGGAAAGTTGATTTTTGCACGTCCCGACACCCTGAAAGTTACCCACCGGGATGCGGAAACCATATGAAAAACCGTTTCGTAGCACCCCAGCAGAAGTACGATCTGGGTAATCGCTGAGCCAGGGAATCATCGCCAGGGTATCAATCGGGGTTGGTAAAGGCGCCCCTCGGACTATATTAGACCTGTTTAGCGCCTCCTCTGCCCCCATTTTCACCCGATTTGGCTCTGCACGAGGACTCAGGATGGGGTGCCCCACAACCACTACATTCGTGTTTGAACTTACAAGATCCCGAGGGCCTAGTACATTTGCTTCTGTTGAAATTAAAACAGAACCCCCTCTTCCCTGTATTGCCGGCGGGTCTCGGGTAATCGTCTGTACCCGTACCCGACCGAAAGGGTGTCCCCCCATTTTGGCGGGAGGACTCACTAACAGCACTCCCCACCAATGGCACTTTCAACATTCCCGACTCTTTCATCTTATTCCATGTTAAAGAATCGTAACAATCCCAGGTTAAACTTTTGTTATGCTCCATCGCTTTCCTGAAAAGGTTATCATAACAGAACCATTGGTTACCTTGGTGTGATGTCGAGTACCCCATAATTCGTGACTGATATACTGGAAATTCAGGGAGCAAATCAGGCCTTCGTTCCCCCAAAATTGCCGTGAAAATTCCCCAAGCATTCCCCCAGTTACCAATATTTTCATTCACTTTAAAGGCGGCCATTTTTGCGCGCCAAACACTCGGATGCATCAGATCCTTTTGACCCTTAACAGTTTCGACCTCATAATGATCAACGAGCAGGGAGAAAATGTTAACGTATTCCCCCGCCCAAATCTTTTCCTTTATTGGCAAAGGAACATGTTGCCCCAATCTTTCTCTACGAGAGGGTGTTGACTCATCCCTTGCAATCGGCAAAGGCCGCTTACCTGCACCGGACGCTGCTTCCGTCCCTCGTGGCTTGTCTATCGCCGCATCCGGCGCGGGCACCTTGGCTGCATCACGTTTCTCGCGCAACTGCTTTATGAGTGCTTGCGCTTCGGTAGCCATGGCGCCCCCATTACTGTCCCCCAACCATGCTGCTAACTGTGCCGCCAATTCGGGAGGCATATCTTCGGCAGACGTCGGGGTGACTATCACGGGAATCGGATTCCCCTCAACCGGTACCGGGGCCGGTACCGGGGCTGGCGCCTCGAGCGGAGAACAGGGAACCGGGACGTCTCCCCCGACCGGCCCCCTTCTCGGCCTCTTTGGCTTCCCTCCGGCCGGTGGACGCCCCGATCCCTCCTCGCCGTCTCGCTCCGCCAACCGCTTCTTAATTTCGGACATGTCCTTCATGAGTGCCCGAACCAACTGGTCAGTCGACATTCCCTTTGCTCCTTTCTTGGGCATCCTTTCGACGAAGTATCTAAAAAACAAATAGAGAGATTAAAAACGCTCAAAATTGGCTCTTCGTTCTGTCCCGAGCTCACGTGCAGCGAGGAGGTGCAGCTTCAGAGCACAAGAACAAGAGGATGTCTTCTGGTCTTGCGTCCCTTTTTATCCGTCTTCAGGGCGGGCGTATACCCGCCCCTGAGGGCGTGGCTGGCTGCGTCGGTGTCTAGGCCAGCCCACTTTAGGGCGGGAACGAGCGCGCCCCAGCTACGCCGCTTCGGGCATACCAGATGAGACGCGCCTCCCGCCCAAAATGGCTTCCCGGGGGGATCGAGGCACTCGGCCATAAGTTCGGGGGGACCGATTCGGTCGCCCCTTTCCAGACAACTCTATCTGGAAGAAGCCCTCTTTCAATTGAACAATCCTGATTACTACAGACATTGTGATGTGGGGGTGGTAAGAAAAGCCCAGACAGACTTCTACTCCTTGCTGATGGGGTGGCGGTCCTATGGTCTCATCAGCATGGATGAACTGAAGTTTTTAAAAAATGACCACCCCATCACGCCTGTTCTGTATCGGATCCCAAAAATTCATAAGGATCCAGCTAAACCTCCTGGCAGAACTATTATTGCAGCCTGCGGGGGTTTATTGGAAAATACAACAATTTATGTGGACTCATTCTTACAAGAACATGTACAAAATTTACCATCTTTTGTCCAAGACTCCAATGACTTCCTCCGCAAAGTTAAGGATATCGAGTGGGATCCAAACTGGTGGCTAATAACGTTAGATGTAACATCATTGTACACCAGTATTGTGCACCGGGATGGAATTAGAGCTATTGAATTCTATTTGGGACAAAGACCTATAATTATGTCAGAACATAATAGGATGATCTTGTCTATGATAAACTTTTGTCTGAATCATAATTTCTTTATGATCAACAACCAGTATTATCAGCAGGTCGGGGGTAGCCATGGGGGCCTGTTTCTCTCCCAGTTATGCCTGTTTGCATATGGGCTACTGGGAGAGACAGGTCCTCGATGGTGAGCACGCTGACATTCCATTGTTCAGGGGTATCGTTATATTGACAATGTGTTCCTAATTTGGCGTGGTACACTAACACAAGCTGAGCAGTTTATTGACACTCTTAACTGGAATAACTACAACTTGGAGTTTACATCAGACATCAGCCAATCTCAGGTACGCTTCCTTGATATCACCATTGAGATCAGCAAGGGTAAGCTACAGACCAAGCTGTACAGGAGGCCAACGGCAGGGAACACTGTGCTCCATGCCAGTAGCCATCACCCCGCCCATCTGATCCGAAGCATCCTCCACGGGGAGATGCTCCGAATTAGACGATTGTGTAGTACTGATGCACAATGTAGCCAAGCTCAGGAAGCCAGTAAAATTAGATTTTTGGCTAGGGGCTACAAGGTGGGCGAGATCGATAAGGCTATACGTAAGGCAAATGCTTTGCCCCGTGACCTGGCCCTGGAACGTAAGCAAAGACCCAAACCCATGGAGACACATGATAAACAATCAGTGAGACTGGTCTGGGCTTATAATAAGCATCATGGCATACTCAGAAAAACTGTTATCAAACATTGGGATCAATTTAGATGTGACCCTATTATAGGTTAAAAAATGCCGCGCAAGCCTTCAATCACCTTCAGGAAAGCGTATTCTATGCACGATGCCCTGGTCAAGTCTAGCCCTGAGGTGGTCACACATAAAAACTGGATGGACAAAAGCAGGGGCTTTAGAAAATGCTCCAGCTGTAAGGCCTGCCTCCATGGGGTCAACAAATCAGAATATACTGTTCCTTTCTCAGCTACCCCGCGCAAGATTAATAAACAACTTACTTGCAAGAGCGAATACGTGGTGTATGTGCTGAAGTGTCCTTGTGGCCTGCGATATATTGGTAGCACCAAGTTGCAGGTTCACAAGAGGAAACTCCAGCACATATGAGACATTAACACCAATGACTCTGCGTATCCGGTGGCACGACACTTCAAAGAGTGCCAAAATAATAACAGTGCATTATTAAAATACTATGCCATTGATTCTGTGGGCCCCCTTAGGAGAGGAGGGGATAGAGAGGGAACTTTGAGAAAGTTAGAGACCAGGTACATCCTTGAAATGGACAGTAAAACACCAGGAGGTCTCAACTCCTCAGAGGATTTTTATACTTGCCTGTGAACCTCACTCCCCTCTCACAAGATCTCTAAGCACAGATAGTGAACTAGACTCCATGGTTCTACTGCATGGTAGATCCCAGGAGAGTGTACATAGGGTTATTCAACTGTCATAACATCATAGGCCCTATGTCTGACGAGCAATGTGGACACAGTAGTCAAACTGCATAGCCTAGGATTAGGCTATGCTATAAGAATGAAAAAATAGTAGTAAAGAAAACAAATTTATCTGATACTTACCACTATGCACTGTCACTTTGGTTGTAATATATCGAATGCTCCCTGTGAAGGCTGGCAAAGTGATGATGTTACTGTTTTATTAACAACAATGGAAGCTGCGATAATGTATTTAAACAGGTATTATCTCCTCCGTGGCATAGACAAAGTAGTGTGTGCCAACCATCACAAAATGCGCAATATTTGAATATGATTATCAGTGTGTTTTTCTATCAGAAGTTAACATTCATTTTAACTTTTGTATGGTTTTATCCTGGTTTTAAATTGATGAATTTTATCTCATATATAATCATAGATAACATCATAAAGTGCGTATGTTCAAATGAATATTTTATCATGTAAATATGCCCAATATGTGTTCTTAATAAACCCTATTTTTGGATATAACTGTTTACACCTTACTGATTTTGCACATGTATAGCTATTTAAACGGGGATTATCCTGCAATTTGAGCAGCCTTACAGTATGTTTTTCATGTCTATGAACTTACTGCAGGAGCATCTGACCAATGCAACCAATCACGGCTTAACTATTCTTGCACTTGCACTTTAAATTTTGCCTTCCCTCCCCTATGCGTCATGTGACCAAGGCCTCTGTGTAGGCCGAAACGTTATGCTGAGGTGGGCCTTCCACGCTATTGAATAAAATCACTGCTCACCTGCACCCTGGGTCTTCCTCTATTCTTCTGCGCCGTTGGTATCCAGTATATGGGCTCCTGGTGAGAGAATGCTGAGATCGTGTTTATCTCTACGTTATGAGCTTCTCCGGTTCTGGTTGAACCCTTCCTTCTCAAGTGGCGGAGCAGCAGGAAGCCAAGACCTCTGCTGACCCGGAAGCCGATTAGTGCCTCCCGTTGGGGAGAAACTGCTCCAGCAACCAGACGCTGCATACAGTGGCGGTAACCTGAGCCAGGCGAGGAGCGCTGGGACGGCTGTCTCTGGTTGCACCTGAAGCCCGGTTTCGTGAAGCCGTCACGTTTAAAGATTGAGCCGGTGAGGAAGTGAGTGCCGAGTTAGATAGGGGAAAGCATTTGTCCAAGCCGCTATTGTAACTGTGAGTGCGCATTGTGCGTGAAGAACACCTAGGAAGTGCAATGTCAGCAGACGCTTTACTTGGGAGGGAGTTGGCAGCCCTTAACGCGTTTGACGATTCCCCGGCCGGGGATGCAGCTGTGTCCACATTGCAGGAAACGGCGGAGAGTGAAAACGCCAGCACCTGTGAGAAGTTTAAAAAACTTGAGAAATTAATGAGGCGTGAACAGTCGAAATGGTGGAAGCACCGCTCCCTGAGCCGCTATCTGGAGGTTAATAGAATACCTAGGGGGTTGCGAGTTATGCTAGCCCCCAGCTACAAGGATCCTGATCCAGATATGCTCAGGAAGTGGGCAGAGTGTAACCTTGACTCCTCCCGTCGGCTGGTGCAAATATTGGTACGATATGCTGATAGTGACCGTGTGAAAACTCAAGCTAAGATTGAGGAATTGAATGCAGAGATTGAAGCTACGTGCACTGAGGAAATTGCTGAATGCACTAAGCTAAGGAGTGAAATGATGGCAAGGCTACAGAAAGAGGAGGAGACAATTAGAAAAAGGAAAACTTACAAGTTTCAACGCGATAAGGCTGACTATGCTGAGGGGCGAATTTTCACGTTCGCGAAAAAATATGATGCTATAAAAGCCAGTAAAGCGTTTAAGCATGTCCCCCCTCCTCAACCATCTACTTCCAAAGCCATGCCTGGCTTAGCACAACAGGATAACACTTCTGAATCCAATCTCAGCTCCAGTGTGAACAGCGACACAGACTCTAATACCTCGCAGGCTGAACCCCAGATGGGGTTTACCCGGCTTTCGCTGGCCCAGTAGGTGGAGTGTTTACGGAAGGACAGACGCGAGACTCTTCGCCCCAGGGTATCGGCGCAACAAAAAGCAAAATCCGCAACGCCAAGCGCTACGAACGCCAAAAAGCCAATTCAAGGAACAAGTCAACAAAAAAAGAAGAAATTCAACAGGCGGTGGAACAAGAAGTAAGCAATTCACCGGCAATATCAGGTATTGCCCTCTCCGTTTTAAACCTTACCATGTGGAGAAGTGTGGCTCAGTGGTTAGAGGCGGCAGACCCGGAGGCTGAGAGCGGCCGTGGACCAGGGTTCGATTCCCGACGCGGCAGGGTCTCGGGCTCAAAATTCCACGGACTCGATAATTCTCGCGCCGGTGCCTACTCAACTCACGGGGTCACACTCTGCGACTCTGGGCAATAGCTTGCTTAATCTCCACTACGGCCCCTCGCGGCGGGATGCCTGGCTTTCACCTTGTGGATACCCTGGCGGGGTATCTCACAAGGGAATACCAGGACGGGTTCCCTAAGCAAGCGCCCTGAGACCTTCGGGTGATTTGTGCGCTATATAAGTCAAATTACATTACATTACCAACATTACATTTTCTGCATCTGAACTGCATATTCTGTCGATGGGACTGTCTTATCGTCCTCCTAGTGACTTCAATTATGCCAATATTAGGATCGATTTATTCAAATTTGTCCGTAAATTGAAGCTACAAAAACATTTTGCTGGGAGTAAAACACGGGCAACTGGGGTGCGAGCGGAAATAAATAATCAAGGGCTCTTGGCGCGCGATGCCCCGTTGCTACATGACATGGAGTCCCTCAGATATGAACAATCAATTTCACAGAGAATACCTGAACAGCCGAACACCAACTTAGGGGGTCTAACTAATTTCAAGCCACGTTCCACCTATACGCCTGTTATGCTGTATGACAACATAGAAATATTCCATGAAGCGGCTATTAATGACATCAAGGTGCTGTACACCAAAATGCTCAAAACTAAGCAACACAAATACTAGCAGAATGACCAATACCTAAAACTGGTTAAAAAGATCCAGCAAGATGATAATATCATTGTCAGGCAGTCGGACAAAGGGGGTAATATTGTACTGTGGCCATGACAACTCTATCTGGAAGAAGCCCTCTTTCAATTGAACAATCCTGATTGCTACAGACATTGTGATGTGGGGGTGGTAAGAAAAGCCCAGACAGACTTCTACTCCTTGCTGATGAGGTGGCGGTCCTATGGTCTCATCAGCATGGATGAACTGAAGTTTTTAAAAAATGACCACCCCATCACGCCTGTTCTGTATCTGATCCCAAAAATTCATAAGGATCCAGCTAAACCTCCTGGCAGACCTATTATTGCAGCCTTGCGGGGGTTTATTGGAAAATACAACAATTTATGTGGACTCATTCTTACAAGAACATGTACAAAATTTACCATCTTTTGTCCAAGACTCCAATGACTTTCTCCGCAAAGTTAAGGATATCGAATGGGATCCAAACTGGTGGCTAATAACGTTAGATGCAACATCATTGTACACCAGTATTGTGCACCGGGATGGAATTAGAGCTATTGAATTTTATTTGGGACAAACACCTATAATTATGTCAGAACATAATAGGATGATCTTGTCTATGATAAACATTTTGTCTGAATCATAAATTCTTTATGTTCAACATCCAGTATTATCAGCAGGTCAGGGGGGTAGCCATGGGGGCCTGTTTCTCTCCCAGTTATGCCTGTTTGCATATGGGCTACTGGGAGAGACAGGTCCTCTATGGTGAGCACGCTGACATTGCTGCAAGATCCATTGTTCAGTGGTATGGTTATATTGACGATGTGTTCTTAATTTGGCGTGGCACACTAACACAAGCTGAGCAGTTTATTGACACACTTAACTGTAATAACTACAACTTGGAGTTTACATCAGACATCAGCCAATCTCAGGTACACTTCCTTTATATCACCATTGAGATCAGCAAGGGTAAGCTACAGACCAAGCTGTACAGGAAGCCAACGGCAAGGAACACTGTGCTCCTTGCCAGTAGCCATCACCCCGCCCATCTGATCCGAAGCATCCCCTACGGGGAGATGCTCCGAATTAGACGATTGTGTAGTACTGATGCACAATGTAGCCAAGCTCAGGAAGCCAGTAAAATTAGATTTTTGGCTAGGGGCGACACGGTGGGCAAGATCGATAAGGCTATACGTAAGGCAAATGCTTTGCCCCGTGACCTGGCCCTGGAACGTAAGCACAAACCCAAACCCATGGAGACACATGATAAACAATCTGTGAGACTGATCTGGGCTTATAATAAGCAACATGGCGCACTCAGAAAAACTGTTATTAAACATAGGGATCTAATTAGATGTGACCCTATTATAGGTGGAAAAATGCCGGGCAAGCCTTCAATCACCTTCAGGAAAGCATATTCTATGCGGGATGCCCTCGTCAAGTCTAGCCCTGAGGTGGTCACACATAAAAACTGGATGGACAAAAGCAGGGGCTTTGGAAAATGCTCCAGCTGTAAGGCCTGCCTCCATAGGGTCAACAAATCAGAATATACTGTTCCCTTCTCAGCTACCCCGCGAAAGATTAATAAACAACTTACTTGCAAGAGCGAATATGTGGTGTATGTGCTGGAGTGTCCTTGTGCCCTGCGATATATTGGTAGCACCAAGTTGCAGGTTCACAAGAGGATACTCCAGCACATACGAGCCATTAACACCAAGGACTCTGCGTTTCCGGTGGCACGACACTTCAAAGAGCGCCATAATAATAACAGTGCATTATTAAAATACTATGCCATTGATTCTGTGGGCCCCCTTAGGAGAGGAGGGAATAGAGAGGGAACTTTGAGAAAGTTAGAGACCAGGTACATCCTTGAGATGGACAATAAAACACCAGGAGGTCTCAACTCAACAGAGGATTTTTATACTTGCCTGTGAACCTCACTCCCCTCTCACAAGATCTCTAAGCACAGATAGTGAACTAGACTCCATGGTTCTACTGCATGGCAGATCCCAGGAGAGTGTACATAGGGTTATTCAACTGTCATAACATCATAGGCCCTATGTCTGATGAGCAATGTGGACACAGTAGTGGAACTGCATAGCCTAGGATTAGGATATGCTATAAGAATGAAAAAATAGTAGTAAAGAAAACAAATTTATCTGATACTTACCACTATGCACTGTCACTTTGGTTGTAATATATCGAATGCTCCCTGTGAAGGCTGGCAAAGTGATGATGTTACCGTTTTATTAACAACAATGGAGGCTGCGATAATGTATTTAAACAGGTTTTATCTCCTCCATGGCACAGATAAAGTAGTGTGTGCCAACCATCACAAAAATGTGCAATATTTGAATATGATTATCAGTGTGTTTTTCTATCAGAAGTTAACATTCATTTTAACTTTTGTATGGTTTTATCCTGGTTTTAAATTGACGAATTTTATCTCATATATATAATCATAGATAACATCATAAAGTGCGTATTTTCAAATGAATATTTTATCATGTAAATATGCCCAATATGTGTTCTTAAAAAACCCTATTTTTGGATATAACTGTTTACACCTTACTGATTTTGCACATGTATAGCTATTTAAATGGGGATTATCCTGTAATTTGAGCAGCCTTACCGTATGTTTTTCTTGTCTATGAACTTACTGCAGGAGCATCTGACCAATGCAACCAATCACGGCTTAACTATTCTTGCACTTGCACTTTAAATTTACCTTCCCTCCCCTATGCGTCATGTGACCAAGGCCTCTGTGTAGGCCGAAACGTTATGCTGAGGTGGGCCTTCCACGCTATTGAATAAAATCACTGCTCACCTGCACCCTGGGTCTTCCTCTCTTCTTCTGCGCCGTTGGTATCCAGTATATTGGCTCCTGGTGAGAGAATGCTGAGATCGTGTTTGTATGTATATATATATATATATATATATATATATATATATATATATATATATATATATATATATATATATATATATATATATATATATTCACTGAAAAAACCATAGGTTATAGACCATATATAGTTAGGAATTAGCATTTACAAAACCTTGAAAATTTACTGAAAAAACCATGGGTTATAGACCATATATAGTTAGGAATTAGCATTTACAAAACCTTATTTTACTCACACAAAACCATTGAAATTTCATATATAGTTAGTTGCACTAACTATATATCGCGCACCCGCAATCCACTGCTGATCATGTCACATATTACATCATTCATGACATGATCAGTGACATCACTGATGACATCACTGATGACATCACTGAATTGAAACATTTTTTTTTCCCAAACGATGAAAGCCCCACCTTTTTTTTTTCTCACTCGGCAATCCAAAAAGGTTCCGTTAGATGACAACAGAGGGCACAGGCAATAAGAACCATCAGTCAAAAGAGGAGAGGGCAAGTTCTTCCCTACCGGGTCACGTTGGGGCTCCACCGGAAGTCATCGAATTGATAGTTTACAGTGTTTCTGGATGTTTCAGACTGAAGCTGGCGTCAGCATGAGAGCACCACCATCTCGCAGCTCCGTCGTGGCCATTCCGCAAGCATGGCAGCCGCTCCCCACCGGACGCCTGCGGGAGTCGGGGGCCCCGATGATTTTTGTAGAATCTTCAAGGCTGAGGGGACGCTTTCGAGAATGGGGCCCAAGCCCTAGCAGGCAAATGTCCGAGTTCAAATGTGTCCCAGGGCCATTTTAGTGGACCAGGCCCAAATCCGAAGAGCCGGCCGCCATTTTAAGAGTCCTGTGGCAGCCGCCTATCGCTGCACCGCAAGAGTGGGCGCAATTCAACTGGATGGTGGGCGAGACGCTGTAGCCGCAAGAGCGGGCGCAACTCAACTGGATGGTGGGCGAGACGCTGTAGCCGCAAGAGCGGGCGGTAAACAGCTGAATGGCGGATGAGGCACAGTGCAGCAAAAGCGGGCGGTAAACAGCTGAATGGCGACTGAAACGCTAAAGGGGCGCCCCACTGCAGCAGAGGAGCCTCCACCTGGGGAGGCCCGTTCGCGCCGCCTCCCCCCCCCCCCCCCCCCCCCCCCGGGGCGCCCCACGCCGTTTTTCGGCGCAGCATTGTAGGATGCCAAGACCAGTGTGGCAACTTACTGGACATCACCTGGGTGCCGTCCGGATCTCAGCGCGTTGTGCTGCCTTCGGCCTATTCGCACAACGGACCGCTACTGACGCCACCGCACAGCAGCCCATTGTTGCTTTGTTTAACATTTTTTTTTTTAACGTGTTTACTTTGTTGGAGCGTTGCATATATTTATAAGTTATTAAAGTGTTATAATCCTACTACTTTGTTAGAGTGCTATATATTTTTAATGTGACACATAATTGTGAAGACTTTGATGTACAAAAAGGCATCCCTGGAATCTTCCGCTTCAGGCTCGGTCCCACACACCCTCACAGTGAGAATCCCCTCCCCAATCACAATACAGGATCGTTATCAGATAGTAGGAACGCGTGTGGTGTGACAGATCTCATGTGGTGGGGGCCTTGATCTACTGTAACTCCTTTGAAGAGGGGTGATTCTTTACAGTTGGGGCCATAAACTACATCCACAGGGCTAGGTGATAGCCTGGGACCGGCCTGGACAATCAGACACAGAGGAAGAGGAGTGTCAGAGGGTGCGGTAGTGAATAGGGTGAAAGGGAGGTGTAGGCCGGGCACAGGGTGTGATTCTCAGGGAAGAGCAGCGCAGATGGGGGGAGGTTTATGGCCCATGCATGAGAGAGAGAGCGGGGGTGACCAGTGCGTGGGGGAGATGCTTGCGAGGGTGGGGAGCCATGCTGAGGATCGGCGGCGTGCAGAGAGTGGGTCTGGTCAAGGCATCTAAAATGGCTGCCGTGCACGACAAAATTGTGGCATTGGAAAAAAGGCAAGATGGCGCAGACAATGTTTATCAATACGGATTAATTTATAACAATTATTTTTAACAATATATTTACTCGCAGTGACAAAATGGCGGTCAACACTTCCTGATTTCCTTCGAATCGAACGTTAACAGACGTCACGCAGCAAAAAAAAAAAAACCGCTCACGCGCAGCCGCTGGAAGACATTTATCAACATATATGAGCATCCTCAGCCACCCTCAGAAAACATAGGGGGTCAGGATACGTCTCCCGTACCCCCTTATACCCATTTCTCACATTGTTTTTCCTCCATCTTGTAATTTAATTAAAACGAAACACAAAATGGCGAATTCCCGTTTCGCGACCCGGTTCGCTACCCGGTTCGCGAACCGAAAAGCGCTTCTACCGCAAAAAATCATTTTTTTTTATTTGCCCCACGGGACTCTTTAATAACCCCAACATCATTCCTAGGGGGTCAAAAAGGGTCTAACTTGCCCCCTTTCATTAAATTCCCCCTTCGTTTTTCTCTTCCTCTTGTCTCTCGATCCTACCGAGAGACAAGATGGCGGCCGTTCCGGACTGTTTAGAATGTTGACAGACACCGGAGAGCCAATCAGCTTCGCTTCGCAAAGTTCCGTTACGCGAAAAGTTCGCGAACCGGAGCGCTACCCGGACGTTGTCACAGATATATCTATTTTTTAAAACGTTAATTTCTCAAAATCCACTGGAGCACATATATTGAGACCCAGCAAAGGCACATCGGGCTAACAGTCCCTACAATTTTGCCAAGTTTCGTGCAAATTCATTCAGCCGTTCGAGCTAAAAGTGAGGCCAAACGCCCTAAGGAAAAATGAATGGGAAAAACGCGTTTTGGGACCCCCCTTTTTTCTCGGCCCCCCCTTTGAGGAAACCCCTCCAAATTTTCAGGGGCTGCTCAGAAACAGAATGTGCCATTTTCCTGAAAATTTCAGCCGATTCCGTCCACAAACGCCAAAGTTATTAGACATAGAATTTTTTAAAAGTCCCATAGAGAAAAAATCCTAACTATATATACCTACTGGCATTCCGCTATATATATATAGCGGAATGGTCAGCAAAGGGATTGATCGACGAGGGAGAACATAACTGTCACACATTCAATCATGGCAACTATGTACTTCTTACACAAGTTACATAAAGATCAGAAAAAACCTCCGGGCAGACCAATTCTGTCTGCGAAAGGATCCCTATTGGAACCAATGGCTGACTACACGGATTATTTTCTAAGACCAAATGTAACTTAACTGAGTTCTTATATACAAGATACAAGTGATTAACTGAGGGCGCTTAAAGAGACACCTTGGCAAGCATCGTATTACTTTATTACGATGGACGTTATTGCCCTTTATACAAACATTGGAAATGACATTGGAGAATATGCCTGTCATTACTTCCTGCAAGATAGAAATCTCAAATACAGTGATCACAACAAAATGTTGTTGAAAATGATATCATTCTGTTTGAGTCAAAATGTATTCACCTTCGGGGAAGAATTATTTCACCAAAAAAGCTGGGCCACAATGGGATTTGCCTTCAGTCCCAACTACGCGTGTCCCACCATGGGAGGATGGGAGCAGGAGAAAGTGTGAAAGGAGAAAGGAGAAAGGAGAAAGCTTGGAACTCAACACACGATCAGTTTGTCAGCAAACCGACATTTGCAAACCGACATTTGCATATGCACGGTGAAAAAATTTGATGGACATGATTAGAACCCCGCCCAAATCACCTCAACATGAGATTCACAAAGGTACAACTAGATGCTATAACTGCATACACTGCAACGATATTACATTAGGTAATACATTAACTCATCCTGTCACAGGAAAGAAGATTCCACTTAGACATTCAGCCAATTGCGATTCCACGCATCTAGTATATTGCCTCAAATGCCCGTGCGGCAGAGCACACATTGGCAAAACTGAGCGCAAACTAAAAACAAGATTAACGGAACATAAGAGCACAATAAGAACTCAAAACAGATCAGCACCAGTTGCAAATCATTGGGTGGAAGTACAACACAACTTTGCTCCACTACGTGTACAAATAGTGGAAATTGTACCTAAAAGCGAGGGACAAGACAATACGATGAGATTACTCCAGAGGGAAATATACTGGATACATTACCTAAACACGTTCATGCCGGTTGGATTGAATGTTAGGGTAGATTTCAGTTGCTTTCTATAAGGTTAACTCCGTAATTTATATGGCAAGATCAAATAATAATAACGAACTATTACCCTGCGAATAACCACGATGTAGAGTACATGACACACATACATATGATAGGCATGATAGGGGTATAGGAATCATGATTTCGAGTACATGGTACACACAAACAAGATAGGTATCATAGGCATATAGAGGCAACACCAAATAACCAGCACACTCAACATTTACACATGCCAACAGAATCATAGGTTTATAGACTGCCATGCACATTTACGGCAGATATTGATAAGCTAAGCAATAGATCTTTTGTGAGATTAGACTGGATAATAACAGGCGAGATTTTGATCAGTACCATTCTTAACGCATGCATTTAGGGAATTTTACGATAGGTTAATAACTGATGCTATGTTGAGTTATACCTTGATTATTGTTAAGACTTATTTGATTTCGGTGTATGGTATTTTTAAGATAACGGACATTAGTTTAAGAACAAATAGATCATTGTGGATTGCAAGATCACTGGGTACAATGTATTAGCACTGGATGTAACGTATTATCAGTGGTATTTTACAGATTTAGTGAGGGAAATTATTACCTTCTCTGGAGAATCTGTCGAGCACAGATCACGGACACTCCTTTACGAGCACACAGAATATCGCTTGATTACGTGATTGCTACATTATATGAATCAGTACTGGGTGCAGTACACGAACAGTGGTATTGAAACTAATTAGCACATGATTGCTACATTATATGAATTAGTACTGGGTGCAGTACATGATCAGTGGCATTGATATTGATTAGTATACAACCGTCCAGATTACCATTATATCGAAATACATGTATGAAGTACAACATGTTTCAGATTAACTATATATATTGCAACTCATGCACTACTATATCCACGAGTTTCTATTAAACCCGACATTACATTGACCTCCCTCTACCTACACGACATATCTCAAACCTGACAAGGTGGACTTGTCCATCTTAATTGAAGATTATACAAGTCAGCAATGCTTCCTCCAGGTACATTCACTTGGTCTCACCTGAGTGCATGTTTACATTTATATTCACTCTTATTAATTTTCTCTATAGGCATGACTTCACATTCTGTTATGGAGATTTGCTTATTTTCCATCAGAATTCAATTTCTTTACTTCATATGCTTTGAGCATTTGAGATGTATTGAGTGATATAGACACATCCACACCATTGGTGAATCCTTCTTATCTATGTGTGCTGTTGGGATCATAAGGTTTCTTATTTTTATCACAACATGGCACCCCCTGCTGTGTATTTAAGATTTAAAACACCACATGAAGCTAGATTTCTAAAATGAATCTGTACTGATCCTCACAGGACATCGCCCCTGATGAAGGGAATCGTTTTCCCGAAATGCTTTGGGCATTGAACATAACATCTTCATGAAGAAACGTTTATTGCATTTATGAATATTTGTAAATAGGCCCACTGATGATATAACGTTTAATGCTATGATATACAATATTATCAACCAATTTATAACCACAAGTAATGAGTAGGATGTAATGTAGTATATACATGTACAATTTCGTGTTACATATGAAATCATGATCTATAAATATGATTTAAAAAGATTCATGTATTAATAAATGTATATAATATGTGAAAATATGATTAGCGTGTAAATATTGTGGAAATAATTGTCTTTCCCAGGGAACAGTGCGCATTACTTGCAGCTTTTTTATGCATCCTTTTTACCTTTAGTATCGGTGTTAGCCAACACTCAAGTGTAATGCAGCACCCCAAATAGATTCATGTAAAAATGTATTATGAATTAAGATTCATGTATCAATACAATTAAGTTCACTGAAAAGTAGATAACTGAAGGTGTGCACCTCAATCTCTAAGTTTAATGCTGGATCTACCCACCCTCAACTCCCTTCTCCCCTCGGGACCCCCTGCAATAATACCAACTTGGACACAGCCACGTCTGTTTGCCCTGGTCCTATCATTCCCCTTTCCTCCCTTCTCTGTTTTTTCGTTCTCCCCTGGTTTATGAATATGCCACTACTGACTCCAGTTTAGGCGTATCTCCTTGACATTTATGTCACAATATTCATCTGCTCCTCTAGTGCCCTTATGTCTTACATTTTCCAGCAGTTGCCTTTCTGTTTTGATGCTATTCTGTATGTTGTAAGGGCTGTTCACTCATCTGCTATGGTTCAATGTAAAATCCCAATAAAAACACTTGGTAAAAAATGGGCCCTCAGATTTGCATATATGACTTGTCACAAGACTGTTTGCTTACCATGATTATTTTGCTGGCAAGTAATGTTTCATTGACACAACTCTACTGCTACACTTCTGAACTTTCTATTGTGCTAATATTTCCTAAAGGTTGTAATTATTCAATCTCTCCCTATGTGAGTGTGTCTGTCCAGAAATCTGGTCATTGACTATAGCATAGAATCTGGCAAAACATATTGATGATCTGAAGTTATGCACAAATTATTATGATCTCTCTTAAAACCAGTTAATTCACATCTTTTTTTCATCTTCTGGAACTTCTTCTTGCACTTACCTGAGTTCAATTGATGTTGTTTGAATTGGAATTAACAAGAAACTACTGCTACTATTTACATTATCATCAGTCTTTACATCAGGTTCACATGGTTCTGATTCTTGTATTCATTTTTGCTAATTATGGCTTTACAGTTGCATTCTCAAGAGCGCAATACTTTACCACTTGATCGCCATATTTGTTGCTCATTATGATTATGCCATTACCAGACTTATGGGCTACGCTTTTCACCACTGATGATTCTCTTGCTTGTTGGATTGCTTCTAAAAAGTCTAAAATATATTTGTCATTCTAATGGGACTTCCAGAGAGTGTGAGGAAGCCCCTTTGTGACCACCATTACCCATAATCATGTACCACTTCAAATCTGTACAGCCTGTCTGTGTAAATCATATCACTAAATTCTATTGCTAGGCAGCAAGGTCTTGTCAGGGCACCAGCTCTGCCACTTGTGCTGACATTATGACAAGTATGATGGTTCAATGATTTCCCAAATGGAACAGACTTCATAGGCTGATTTCAGCATTCCTTGATGGTCTCTCAAATGAGACTCTTTGATATCTGGTCTTGGCTTTGCACATCATTCTATTGCACTCACACAAACATGGTCAGAATCTTTATCATCGTATTCATAATTATATTGAATCGGCAGCAGCGTTGCAGGACTTGAGGTATTGCACCTCTTAATTGAAATGTTTTCAGATGACAGTATTATTCGCTCACACCTTGTGAGGCAGCTATTTGTCAAATGTTGAGTTTCAGTCAGCAAAATCCAAACTGACTGAGGAACAAACACCATGAGTGCATGATTCAAGACAATTCCTTCACTGTATTGCAAGGCAAGCAGCTGGGACGGCTTTCAAACACCCAGAAAGAGCTACAGCTACTTAATCAAATGTAGCAGGGACATGAGCAACAGGCCTCATTACATAACTGCTCTTGCACTAACATGGATAGCACGTACCTGTCTTTTTTCATGGCAGAATCAGAAACATTTCTTCTCATAATTAGCACTCCAAGAGTGGGTACACTACAAAGGCTTTCTCTAAGTTCCTGGAAGGCCTTCATGCATTTGCCATCAAATGGTATCAGATGTTTTATATCATTTTGAGTATGTTTCACTAAAGGCACAATCAGGGAAAAGACTTTAATCCATTTACTATTTCCAAAAAACATCCTCATTTCCTTCTCTGTAGTTGAAGGATTCATCTTCAGTATTCCTGAAACCCATTCTTTGGACACTTTTCTTGCCCCTTTTTCAGCTTTCCATTTCAATGTTTTCACCTAAATAATCTTTTGTCTTGAATGCCACCAGTAGGTCAGCTATATACTGCACTAGCACTGAGTTGGTGGGTAGCTGCAACCTTTCCAAAGTCTTTCTTTGGAATCTGACTAAATTTTAAGGGACGTCCTATATACCCTTGTGGGATCCAATACCTAATGAGAACGTTGTTTTGGAATCAAAATGCAAAAAGCTATTGGCTAGCGGAATGGCATAAATGCTTGGCACAAGTCAATCACTATGTATCATTCTGGATCTGCAGAAATTTGGAACAATATTACAGCAAGATTTTGTACCACCAGACAGCATGGGACTACAATTTGGTTAATTTTTCTTAGGCCCTGCTGCATCGCCAATTTACCACTTTGTGTTTTAATTCTCATAACAGAAGAGTTGCAAGGACCACCAAGCACCTCTTGTAGAATGTCCTGCTCTGTATTTCTCTATGACAGGCTTAATTCCATCCTCTACTTCTTGTGAACGTTTATCTTGTTGAATTCATGGATACACTCTGAATGGTTTGATTTGTATCCCGACTGGTTTTGGACTTTCTTACAGTCCTCGCTCTTTCCCTGTTAAACCCCACGCCTCTTCTTTTTTAAGAGGCAGACCATGTTTTGTAAAAACTAAGATCAATTAAACTCTCGATTTTAGTGATTTTATTTTGCATACTTTATCCTAACCTTGAGTTTTAATTGCAATACCTTCCGGTGTGCAATAAATCACACAAATCCATTTAGCAAAGCAAGGCTCTGCCAAATAAATGAACATGATTTGAATCACACAATATACATTTGTAACTGTTCTCCATTGACCTGATTTTAACTGGAACATCAGCTGTGACCTGATAAATAACCTGTTTATTGCTGATTCCTAAATATTGGACTTCTCTTCTCAAGAGGGGTTGGTTTTAGAACACCATGGAATGACCCATGGAGCAGATAGTCCCAGAATCAATCAAAGATTGTTTGAGGTGGCCTTTTCCTCATCATCTATGAATGGAAAGGGGCGACCACTCGGTCCCCCCGAACGTATGGTCAGGTGCCCCGATCCCCCCAGGAAGCCATTTTGGGCGGGAGGCGCGTCACGGCTGGTATGCCCGAAGCGGCGTAGCAGGGGCGCGCCTTCTTCCCGCCCAAGAGGGGTTGTCCTAGACACCTACACCGTTGGCCACGCCCTGTAGGCGGTCGGGGGAGGGTCCACGCCCTCCCGGAGATGAATAAAAGGAGCAGCAATCCAAGGAAGCATCCTCTTGTTCCTGTGCTTGGAAGCTGCACCTCCTCGTTGCACGTGAGCCCTTGACGGAACAAGAGCCAATTTTGAGAACTTTTAATCTTGTGTTTCTTCTTTCAGCGATTTCGAAGCTTCTTGACCTAGGACCTCGAGGAATATCCGTGAACGATGCCTGGCAAGAAGGTCGGAAAGAAGGTTGGAACCGACCAGATGCTTCATATGCTGGTGAAGGACATGGCCGACATGAAGAAGCAAAAGGCGGCAATGAATGGTGCGGGTGGACCAAAGAGAGTCATCGGACCAGCATTGCCGGGATTAATCCCTAACGGGAGAGGTAGAAGGGCCAGAAAGGGGGCATCAGGAGGGGAGGCTCCGGTTCCCGAATCACCTCCAGCGAGCCCGGTCACTCCGATCGGGGCCCCAGTTCCGGTCCCGAACGTGGGACAACCGATCCCTGTGGTGGTCACTCCTGTGAACGAGGGCGATATGCCTCCTGAGCTGGCTGCCCAGTTGGCGGCGTGGTTGGGCAGAGAGAATGAGGGGGCCACGGCTGATGAAGCCAGGTCGATAATGAAGCAGTTGCGGAAATCGAAAGATGCTGCGAAGGCACCTTGTCCTCTTGTTTCCCCGCAGGTTCCCGTAGAACAACCAGTATCGGGCGTTGGGTCGGCAGCGACAACGGTCACAGCTACTGGTTCGGGTAAGCAGTCATTGCCGATGGCGGGGGAGGGGTCGTTACCCTCAAGGAGGGAAAAAGTTGTGCAACATATCCCGATGGATGTGAAAGAAAGGATTTGGGCAGATAAATATGTAAACATGTTGCATCCCAGTGTATGGCGTGCAAAGATGGCGGGTTTCAGAGTAGAGGAAATGATCGCCAATTGGGCCAGGGCGTTTGGAATGTTCACTGCAATTATGGGGGAACGTAGGCCTGAATTATTGTTGGAACTAGCCGTTTATCAGACATGTATCATGGAATTCTATGAATCGTACGGGGGCAATAAATGGTGTTGTTATGATAGCACATTTCGTAAGTCCAAGGAGCACGACTCATCCCTGACGTGGGATTGTTTCGACTCCATTTCCTGGCAGAAACTTGAGAGGTCAAACACGGCGAAGTCGCCTTCTTTGG
The DNA here is from genome assembly GCF_964263255.1 of Lissotriton vulgaris. Taxonomy (NCBI): domain Eukaryota; kingdom Metazoa; phylum Chordata; class Amphibia; order Caudata; family Salamandridae; genus Lissotriton; species Lissotriton vulgaris. The sequence goes on along the minus strand of NC_141691.1, from coordinate 1,547,288,175 downwards.
GCGGGAACGGGGTCGAGCCTTCCCGCCATTCTTTGGGGGCGCCCTTTCGAGCGGGCACAAGCAGTGATCAGAGCGCGAAGAAGAATGGGAACTCGGGTAGAAAAGGGGTCTGTTGGAACTTTAACAGAGGCAAGTGCACTAGGCCACAGGGGACATGCAAGTTCAGGCATGAGTGTGCAGGGTGCGGACAGTCCTCACACCCCGAAAGTTCGTGCAGAGCCAAGAATGGTGATACGGGAGGTAGAGGAGGCGCCAAACAGGTCTAAAATCGACCGAGGGGCACCATTACCTACTCCTGTTGATATCATGGCACTGATCCCTTGGCTGAATGAATACCCTGATCATATCTCCGCCGGGGTGTTGCGAGACGGTTTCTCAGATGGTTTCCGCATCCCGGCGGGGGATTTTCGGGGGGAGGCCCAATGTAAGAACCAACTATCGGTTCAACAAAATACGGCGGTGGTGCAGGCAAAGATTGCGAAGGAGGTGGCCCGAGGTCGGGTTGCTGGACCATATGGTATGCCACCAGTTGGCGATTTTGTTTGTTCACCGTTGGGAGTGGTCCCCAAGAAGGACCCAGGTGAGTTCAGGTTAATACACAATTTGTCTGCTCCTAGGGGTCTTTCGGTGAACGATGCGATTGACCCGGGAGTTTGTTCGGCGCGGTACGCTTCCTTTGATGTGGCCCTCGCCATTTTGGATCGCCTGGGGCCCGGAGCGCTGATGGCTAAATCAGACATCGAGTCAGCGTTCCGGTTGCTCCCGGTACACCCAGATGATCAGCGACTCCTAGGTTTTATGTTTCAAGGACGCTATTACATGGATAAATGTATGCCAATGGGCTGCTCCGTCTCTTGTGCGTATTTTGAAAAATTCAGTAGTTTTTTGCAATGGGCGTTCACAAGGGCCACGGGCTTTACACAGGTTATGCATTACCTTGATGATTTTCTCTTCCTAGGGGCAGCCGGGGACACGGAATGTGCACAGGCTTTGAGGGAATTCTGTACTCTTATGAAGGAATTTGGCGTGCCACTGGCACCGGGTAAGACGGTAGGGCCATCTACTACACTCGAGTTTCTGGGAATTGAGCTCGATTCTGTAGAGGGGTGCTTCCGCTTGCCCAAAGGGAAGATAATGAAATTCAGGGCCTCGCTCGAAATGTGTCTCGGCGAGAGAAAAGTCACTCTACATCAGTTACAACAGGCTGTGGGTCAGCTTAACTTTGCCCTGAGGGTAATACCGATGGCTCGCCCCTTTTCCCGTTCTATCGCACAAGCCATGGTGGGCCTCAAGGAAGGGCACCACCGCACAAGACTGTCAGCAGAGGTTCGCCAGGATATGCTCATATGGCTGGCATTCCTGGCGGATTTCAACGGTCGTGTTGTGTGGACCGAGCCACCAGTTTCCTCGGAGGAACTGGGGTTGTGGACCGACTCGGCAGGGAGTGTAGGTTTTGGCGCCATATTTGGCAATCAATGGTCGGCGCGAACCTGGCCTGTGTGGTGGCACGATAATGGACTCACTGGTAACATTGGGTTTCTGGAGCTGTTCCCCATTCTGGTGGCATTGAAAACTTGGCCAGAGGGGTTTCGTGATCGCTCTGTGGTGTTCTGGTCTGATAACATGACCGTGGTTGAGTGTATCAATAATCAGGCAGCACGCTGCAAATGGATTTTGAGATTGCTGAAGGAAATTGTCCTGCTATGTATGAGACTAAACGTCCACTTTAGGGCAAGGCACGTGCCAGGGGTACTAAACCAGGCAGCTGATGCACTCTCTCGTTCCCATATGCAGGCCTTCCGGGGTTTTCTGCCCTCAGCGGACTCGGTGGCGGCACCATTTCCCGAAGCTCTCTGGTCTCTCGGTGCCCCGGATTACAAAACCTTGTGGGAGAGAGTCTAGCACCCAGGACAAGGAAGGCATATGAAGGGGCGTTCCGTTCCTATTGGTCCTTTTTGGGTTCAGCTATGAGGGAGCACTGGGGGCAGGAGGAGTATGTCCTGAAATTTCTGGTATCACTACATCAGACAGGCAGATCAGTGGCTACGGCCAATAGGCACCGGGCCGCCATTTCCTTCATGGCGCGGGCTCATGGCATCCAGGACCCCACGTCGTCCTTTCTGGTACAGAAGGCGCTGCGTGGGTGGCAACGCCTTGAGGGTCGTAGAAGGGATGAGAGGCACCCGATAGGTTTAGAAAGATTGTCCCTTTTAATGTCCGTACTTCCTGCGACATGTTCATCTCAATCCGAGACGGTGCTGTTCCGGGCCACTTTTGCATTAGCATTCCATGGGGCTATGCGGGTAAGCGAACTGGTAGCGAGGAACAAGCAGGACACGGGGGGAGGACTGTGTCGAGAACACATCCAAATTAAGGGCGAGACAATGGTGATCTCGATAGCCAGGTCCAAGACCGATCAGGGAGCAATCGAGGACAGTGTGGTAGTCCAGCGGATTCTGGGATCTCCCATGTGCCCAGTTAAATGCGTTGAAGAGTACTTAGCGCTGAGGGCGGCAGCATGGGGGGGAAGCTTGCTGAGGCACACCGATGCCACCCCACTGACGAGGTTTCAGTTTCAGCGGGTGTTAACAATGGCAATCGCGGCGGCGGGCTTGAACCCAAGCGATTTTGGGACCCACTCCTTCCGGATAGGGGCTGCTACAGAGGCTACAGCCAGGGGTCTGAGTGTTGAAAAAGTGAAGCGGTTGGGGCGTTGGTCCTCAAACTGTTATAAAAGGTATGTGCGTTTGCACATGTTGTGAAGCTAATGTCATGCACTCACGCTTCTTGTTTTCTGTTTGGTTTGCAGTTTCGCGAGCAGGCTTTGCGGGGCGGACTGTGCAGTTGACCCGACACCTGGGGACCAGCGGTCAAAGATCACCGGCTGAGGGAAGAGTGGTGTGGGTCGTTGGCCACTCATACGTGAGGCGCGCCGCAGACGTATTCAAAGCAGGTGACATTATTCACGTGGCTGGGGAATACGGGTACAGGGTGACCTTCCACGGAAGGGGCGGGCTCTGTATTGACCAGTTTCAAAGTTTCATTGAGGGACTGTTAGGGCGGACGAGGTCACCGCCATCTGTAATCATAGTGCATCTTGGGGGCAATGATTTGGTGACCGTTGGTCGACGAGTGCTTCTCGAGTTAATTTTGTCCACAGTGAGTTGGTTGGCAAGAAGGGTTTCGGGGTGCACAATCGCATGGTCACACATGATTCCTCGGAAGGTGTGGCGGGGGGCCCTCTCTGTGCCAGCTTTCAACCAGTCAGTAAAGAAGGTTAATAACAAATTGAGTAGGTTGTTCCATACAGGTAAATTGCACTGATTCCACACGGGTGTATCCGGGGGGACCATATGTATTTGGCGGATGGGGTCCATTTGTCCCGGGAGGGAAATGTCTTACTCATAGGAGACTTCTTAGCTTGGTTAAAGAGTTTACGTAATCATGACCTTTAGTAGGAGCTTTGTGGGGGGGTCCGGATAGCCGGTCAACTATCCGGCCTGTGGCGGTAAGGTCATGATCGGTGAGCAGTAATTGGAAGATCCCTAGAGGTGGGGCGCCACCCATTATGGATGGGAGCGCCCGGGGGGAGGCGGCCATTGGCCCCTCACACGGGGAGGCGGTACCCTTCTAAGGATGGGACCGCCGAAAGGGAAGGCGGTCAAGACCCCTCCCTGGGGAGGAGGGGCTACGGGTCCCCTCCTTGGAATTTCCCGGGGCCAGGACATCCGCGACGGCGGATGTGGTAAGCAGTGTGGGGTGGGAGGGGGGTCTACGCTACCTTCTAGACACCTCACACGAGTCCTCGGACGACCACCAAGATGGCGTCGAGTAAGTATGGGCCCCCGTTAAGACAAGGGAAATTGGAAGTTGGCACAGAGGTACAGTCCTCTGTGCGCCCGCCCCTCACAAGTAAGGGGGGGAGTCTGGTATTAGGGATCTGACACCGGTTACGACCTTGCCGTTGGCCCGTAATGTTAGGATGTACAATTTGAATTTTGAGAAATGCATTTACAGGATGTTTTAGAATCGGCTAGGAGAACTTTTCTATTAGAGATATGTTAAGGTTAGCCAATAAACATCGTAATGTTTAAATTAAATTGTACATGATATGAAACTGTTATTTTAATGTTTTAATTTTGTTTCATATTTTAATAAATACGGCCGGGAGGGTAACTCCCTCCCGCCTTCCAAAAGCTCAAGAACTGTATCCGTCTTCCCATTCTTGGGGATTGTGTTGGGAGGGGGTGACGGGTATCCAGACCATATGGGCCATTCTGGCCTACCTCCAGGACTGTACCAAGTATTCAATCCTCCTCACTCCTCACCGTCATTGGAAATTTGTCACAAGAGGAAAATCATTGCTTAGAATCAATGGATTGTGCTGATACCCTGGAATATATGGCATCTTGTTTGTCATGTTTTCCTGCAACACTGGAGCTATGGGCATGTTCATATGAGACTGCTCTTGATTTTGCACATTCTGCATAGGAGTCTGTTGGGCTGGTATAGAAAACTGCTCTTTAATCTGATTTGGATTTAGCTGCATCTGGGAAACAAAATAATTTTGAATTTGATATGGGTTCTGTCTACATTCGCACTTCCAGTACCAAATGCTCCTGCAGAAGTGACAAGCAGTGCTCTTCTTCAGTAAATCGACATTCACAATCATTCCAGAATGTTCATAAACCCACTAAAACTACCCTGTGCCTGCACCGGCATAGTATTATTCTCTTTCCCACTCCTTGAATTCCTTGTTTTCCATTCATGCAGGAAAGTTCAGGCAGCTTTGTGTTATTACAGTTACTACAGTAATTGGCACACTTCAGTGTCTCCTCAATAATCTTTGTTTGCCAGAACACCACACTCAATATGAGAGCTATGCTTCAAACTCAAACTCAAAACAAAAGCGATATGAATCCACAAATGCCTTCTCTTTCAGGCTCTTCAATGCCACTGTATTTGCTTACTATACACCTGCATGGACCCCTGATAACAAGCATGCACTGCCTCTTTGGCTCTTGAGTCGCTCTCATTATTTTTGCTCATTTAGTTTCTTTCTCTGGTACCTTCATTTTTAAATGATCTATCATTGCTCTGTATTTCTACATAACCAAATGAGCTTGAGCATTATTTGGTGAAACCCTTGCTGGCTCTTGTGTCGGCCATGTAAAAGCCTCTTTGCATTCCGCTCTTAAATCATTAGGAACAACAAGTTCAAACAATGTATCCAAATCAGTCCAAAACACCTTTGAAATTGTCACCAATCCGTGAACTCCTTATACCACTGCTCAAATTCCACTCTCAATTTAGGAATATTTGTCATAAAAGCATAGAGATCACACCTGAACCTTTGAAGATTAACATCATTTCCTTTATGTATTTCTCATAAAGAAAATTATGTTTCCAATTCTGGCTCAGGATCACTCATGACCAAATTTGCTTTCTTTCCTGTGTATATGTGCCCAATTTATATCTTGGCGCTAAGCATACTCCGTCACAACCGTGATGGCGTATGCTTACCACCAAAATAATGGTCCGCTCGCATGATTTAGAAGTGGGCAGACCTTAGGTTTGATCATGGCAGGGACTACTTTGTCTATGCCGTTATTAAACTAATCCAACCGCCCTTTGGAGTAATAGCCATCGGAGGCAGATCTGTAATTGCGCCCACCTGATTTAGCTGGGCGGAATTACAGGTCAGTTTTCACTGCCCGTCTCCCCCAGGAAAGCCCTAGCAGTAAGAGGCAGGGAAAACTGCTAAATGCTCCCATTGCCATGGGGGAGGATTCCCATAGCAAGGAGAGCCTGGTTGTTTTACTTTCAAGAAGAAAATTCCATGTTGGGATTTTCTTTCTGAAAATGAAAAAAAGAATATTGTTAGGTGCAGGGCTCGGTCATGTTGCTGCAGCCCTGCACCAAACAGCGAATTGCACTGACAGGAACCACCATGACGGGTGTTCCTGGAAATACTTTATAAAAGACCGCCAGCTTGGCAGTCATTTATAAATCTAGCAGATGGTCCCTTTACCAGTAATTTACCTTGTTACGCTGGTAAACAAGGGGCCATCTGCCAGGAAACATATTGGGTCCAATGTTCTTCTTGTTAGTACGATCCTTTTTCTTCTGCTTGTCCCTATATTTTCTCAACTCCCCCAATCCGTTATGTGCTCAAATAAATTTTTAATATGAGGTTGCAAAATCATTAGACCCATGTCCGCTATTTTTGCTTCACTGAATTCCATTTTGCAATTTTGTTCTGCTAATACCAACTTCAAATTCTTCAGCTACATTTTCAAGATTATCATGAGCCTCATTTGCACACCTTGATGCTTCTTTGTTCAAGTTTCTCAATTCGTCTGAATTATATATATATATATATATATATATATATATATATATATATATATATATATATATATATATATATATATATATATATGGCGAATCTTGTCACACAGAACAACAGATGTCCGAATACTTTGCAACAAAGAGCCGACCCAAAAGGCGCTGGTGAACGGTGTTTTATTTCGTGGAAGCCAGCGCTGCCGCCATGACGCGTTTCGCCTCCAGGGAGGCTTGATATATATATATGTTTTTGAAATCTTTATTTTCAGTTTTACACATAATTAGCAATACGTAATGGTCACAGTGGTACATAGCAATTGTGTCAACATATCTCATGGTATGCAACATATATCACATGTTATAACTATGGCAACAGTAGGCATTTGAACAAGAATGAAAACCAAGTTCTGCCCTCGCCCCTTCCGTGGGTCACTGTCAGTAACTATACCCACAGTCCAGCAAGCCCCAACCAACCCTCGCACTTCATTATGGCGGCAGCAACACCCAGCTCTAAAGGAAAAAAAAACAAGCATAGTGTACAAGAACAGTTCGATACAACCGGCCCTAACCTACTCCTAGGGAGACAATTCCATTTGAGGCTTGCGTGTCAGTCTCTGTATGTTTCTTGGCAATATATGCTCTGTACGGACACCATATATCCACCGGTCATGAGTAACTGGGCACTACAGTAGCATATTCCTTGCAGTTCGTGTTACAAAATACTAGGCTGGGAGGACATGCCCGAAGTGTAGGAACGCTTCTACTACTCCACAGTAGCGCCACCTCTCGCTTGGCCAACAGGAACCCCAGAGCTGCAAATTTTTGGGAAAGTTTACCATGTATCCCTATAATGCAATTTCTGGTGTAGGAACCAATGTCATAGCAAGCATGGTGCCCAATGTTTCATGTATCAGTACCTAGTATCGCTGCAACTTAGAACAAGTCCATGAAAGATGGGCAAAGTCGGCTTGTGGGGCTGAACATTACTGGCATTGGTGAGACCGTGTTGGATCAATCTTGTGGGACCAAGCCGGGGTATGATACAGCCTGCGGAGAAACTTGAAATGCAGCAATTTATGTCTACTATTAAGGGACACCTCTATCGTCACCCTGCAGCAGCGCTCCCATTGGTCGTCCGTTATAGGGTGCCCCAAGTCTTGCTCCCATGCGGAGCGAACCTTAACATCAGAGGAGGGGCGCTCCATCATACATTGTTTGTACAGTTTGGAAATTAAATGAGCAAATGTCTTGCTCTCTATAACGAACGTCAAAGGGGCAGCCTGGTCGGGCGTCACCGGAAAAGAAGGAAAGGTAGCCCGTAACATGGAAAGCATGCGGCGCACCACAAAAACATCCATAAAGGGTCAATCTTGAAATCGCGCTTCCTCTGAGACCAAAAAAATATGGTTATCAGGGAACAGATCACCCACCGTGCGAATTTGAAACTTAGCCTGTGTGCGCTCCACTTGAATTTCACCAGTTATTGGGAGCAACATGGGATTCGGAAGAGGCAATGCAGGGAATACAATAGATCCAAACCCAGCAGTCTACATAGCTTCTCCCATGCCCAACATGTGGTGTATACAGTCTGAATATCCTGTGGGTCCCTCGGAATCCCTTTAGGCAACACTGAGGAAAAATTCTGCGGAAGCACCATATCCGCCTCCATTTTCAAGTAGGGGACACATGCGTCCGGGTGATACCAATAATAGGAATAACAGCACCGCGCCGTCAGATAGTATAGGTACATATCCAGAACCCCAAAGCCGCCCCGCTCATACGGTAGTGTCAAGGTCTGCCAGCTTACGTGTGGTCTCTTACCACCCCATACAAGCCGTAACAAAAGTTGTTGCAGCTGCAAAAAAAATCTGGGTGAGAGGGATGGGGATGGTGTTAAACAAATATAAGAATCTCAGGAGTACTACCATTTAAATATTGGCCAATCTACCCGCCATTGACAAAGGCAGTCGAACCCATCTCTCGACCTGCGATTCGAGTGAGCTAATTGCGTGACCATAGTTTAATCTAATGTTGGTGGCTGAATCTAAGTGTACATATACCCCGAGATACCTAACAGCATTGCTGTACTATTCCAGAGGAAGCTCACCTTCCCATGCAACCGTGCTGGCCATTAACGGAAAAATCACAAACTTGTGCCAGTTAACACTCAGACCCCAAAACCTGCCAAATCGAATTATTTCCCTTATAAGGGTATCCAAGTTAGTTTGTTGCTGCCGAACATATATAATAGTGTTGTCAACATACAGAGACACCAATATAGGGCCAGTACGAAACTGCAGCCCACGATGTAAATGTTTCTCCTGGAAATGTCAAACCAGCGGGTCCATCGCTAATATAAAAAGCAATGGGGACAGGGGACAACCCTGACGGGTGCCACGTGACAAACAAAATGGCTGGGAGATAGTACATTGAGGCGCAATCTAGCTATGGTTTCAGTATATAGCAGCAAAACTGTAGAGACGAAATACTCGGGCATACCCATGCAGCCAATCACAGAAATAAAAAAGGGCCATTCAAGAGAATCGAACGCCTTTTCAGCGTCAAGAAGCACCGCGGCAGCGGGCGCATTGGGGTCGATCCTATGTAATACTGTGAATAAGGCATGCAAATTGAGCGAAGTGGACCTATGGGTGACGAAGCCAGATTGTGCAGGAGAAATGATACATTGCATCAATAAAGATAAACGGATGGCGCTAACTTTGGCCAGTATTTTGTAATCGAGATTAAGCAGGGACAGTGGCCGATAGGAGCCGCAAAGTGTAGGGTCATTACCATGCTTAGGGAGAAGGAGAATAACAGCCTCTCTGTAAGTAGGAGGAAGGATACCAGATTCGAGATCCTCTGTATACACCTCTATTAACCGCGGCACCACTAAACCTTATAAGCTTAGTAAAAATCAGCCAAAAACCTGTCTAGGCCGGGTGCCGATGAACCTTTAAGCGCATCTATCACCTCCAATACACTCTCTGGAAATATGGGAAGAGCAAGGACGTCCTGTATATGCCTCTCAAGATAAACCAAAGCGATTTCAGCAAGGTACTCTCAATGTTCACCGAGGTCCCCATCAATTCTAGAGGTGTACAGATTTTTGAAATGTGTAAGGAAGGTGTCACAGACATCCGGGGTGGAATGGAACACCCGGTCACTCTGGTCCTTGATTTCAGTAATATAGGCCCTATCTCGCAGAGGACAAAGTGTGTGCGCCAAAATATTACCCGGCCGTTCCCCCTCTCCATACCTTCTTGCAATGTGTTGCTTACTGAGGAACAATAGTTCCCGTTCAGCAGTCTCCTGAAACTCCAACATCAAGGCCAATCGCTGAGTCTCGCCGGCCTCTGACCCCCCTCTCTTTCAATTCCAAGTCTAAGGCTGCAATGTCTTGCTCAATGCGGATTATAGTGGATAGCAAGGCCCTCAGGACCACCGCACACTTCGCTATGCACCCCCCCTAATATAGGCCTTAAAACCTTCCCACAGCACCACCCGGGTATCCACCTTCCCTGTATTTATTTCAAAGTATATCTCAATGGCTTCCCTGACTTCCTGAAGAAACAGCTGATCCTGAAGTGACCTCCCAGGGAAGCGCCATTGCCTTTCATAACTCACGGGTCTCGGAATGTTAAGTCGTAGCAGGACTGGTGAGTGGTTTGAAAGCGTTTGTGGCAGTGACTCCCACCCACCTAGCCCACCAGCCACTCCTGACGAGGCCAACCAGTAGTCTATTCTGGTCCAGGTGTTGTGGAACCCAGAATAATGTGTATAGGATGCATGGTGTGGGTGATGCACGCAATCAATGTCCACCAGTGAAAAGTGTTGACAGATGTCCTGTAACGCCCTGTGTGAGCGGTGCTTGGTGTCTGGTGCGGAGGAGGTACTATCTCTGACGGGTTTCATCAACAAATTAAAATCACCCCCAATATCAATAAACAAGAAATCAGCACTAAAAGGCGCACCTGTAGCGCATGATAGAAATCAGGCGAGTCAACATTCAGGCTATATATTCCCACCAGAGCCACATTATGTCCCATCAAGGAGCCAACTACTATCAGCAAGCGGCCTTCTTCATCGGTCACTACCTTGTGCAGAGAGAAAGGAACCCTTTTATGGATTAATATTGCCACCCCTCTCGCATAACTACTGTAGTTGGAGAAGTATCTGTGGGATCCCCAGCTGGCAGCCATGGGTGGAGTGTTTGAGTTGGACAAGTGAGTCTCCTGTATGCAGAGTATATCTATGTTATGTCTAGCAACATAATTAAGGACCTGTCTTCTCTTGCGTGTGTTATTCAACCCCCTGATATTCCAAGACATCAGTGAGAGCCCGGAAGGACCGGGCTGCCAGCCTAAGTGTGCCTAATGGTTGGTATTACAACAAACAGGACCTCAGCAAAGCCAACCCAATGCCATGTACAAGTACCTTTTGTAAAAAGTTCTAATAACATGTGAAAAAATTGCAAATGTCCCCCCCAGTGCCCACCACCCAGCCGCGCTCTGTCCCTGGCAAGGCGGATCCCTTCCTCACATACCAACTGACTTTGCAAGTCCAACAAGCATATTAATACAGTTATCTCAGACATACACCGTAAACTTGATATTTTGAATAAACAAACCTCGGTGTTCACCATGAGATGCAGCAACGCCACGCCGACTGGGCAAAATACTGTAATAATAAATAGGAGAAGTTTTCTCTATGGTAATTACATAACAGCGCCCTCAAATAAACTAAATGAATCAACCAGTCCCAGGATTGGAGAAGAGTTCCATTCTGGCCTCAGATCCGCTGTGCGGGGGGATGTAACACGTGTAGCTGCCGCCGCTCCATTTTTATTCTTCTTGTATTCTTGGCAGAACTCCTGTGCCTCGGTCAGGGTATCAAAGATGCGTGACCTGCCGTCCACATCTACCTTTAGTCTGGCCGGATAGAGCATACCGTATCTCAGGCCCAAGTTCCTCAACGTAGCTTTCACTCCGTAAAATTTGTGACGTGCCTCTTGAACCGTAACAGTGAAGTCTGGGGAAAAAAGAGAGTTTGCTCCCCTGCCATTGGACCTCATCCCTCTCGTGGGCTGATTGAAGTGTGGTGTCTCTGTCCCTGAAGTTCATAAGCCTGGTGATGATGGGCCTCAGAGGCTGCCCAGGCCTGGGGCGAGGACCCAACGACCTGTGTGCCCTCTGTACCACAAACCCCTGCCTGAAGGTCTTTCTGCCAAATAGATCTGATAGTAGTTGCTCCACAAATATATCCATTCAACCTGTGGCCGTAGTTTCAGGCACACCAATAATGTGTACGTTGTTCCGTCGGCGGCAGGATTCTGAATCTTCGTTCTTTATCGCAACTTCTTTCAGAATTCGTTCCACTCTTTCTAGTTGTTTCTGAGATTGCGTTGCTCCATCTTCTATGTCTGAGACTCTAGCCTCCACCACGTCAAGCCGACGGTCATGAACTTGAACTTTCGTACCCATGTCTGCCAGACGCTGATCCAATGCATCAAATCTACCATCAAGGGCCCTGAAGCCAGCCCGCATCTCCCAGAGCATCGTCTCAGTGAGTGAGGCAGAATCTTCAACTTCATCCTCACCCTGCGCTCCCTCAGCCGACTCTGCCTGGTCGCTAGAAGTGGCATCAGGGACCTTGTCGAACTGAAGAGTCCGCTGTTTAGGATCCTTTCGTCCCATGGTTACACGAGGCTGGCAGCGTCAACAAACCTAGGCGGAGCAGTGGATGGTTGCCCCCCAGACAGCAAGTGGGCAAACTGAACCAAGCACGGGCTTATGACTGTGTGGCCTTTAGCTGCAGGGTCTATATCAGCAGGGCTGCCCAAAGTGCCAAGTGGCTTTATGCCTAAACAGTCAATTGTTCTCAACAGTCAGGTGACTAGGGGGTCAGCCAAACAGAAGTGGCAGCAGGAAGCCCCACGTCGGACAGCGGACATAGAAGATGCCAGGCAAGGGGAGTGTGCAGCGTCTCACAGGAGAGCAGCTTGCTTTGTGGAAGTACTGTACAGCATGGCACGGGGTCAAATATGCAAGCGCCTGTATAGCCGCTCCATGCACCCCTCAGTCCATCCAGCCCAGACTCCGCAGGAGAGAGCGTGACCAGCACCAAGAGGACCCCAGCAGTGTGACTTCACAGCAGCGCCCCAGAAGCAAAGAGCAAGATCTTTCTGTCACAAGAGGAAGTCCATATGTATGGCTGAGCTTGTGGGCACCGGTGTAGATAAAGTCCATAGGCAGGGGTTGTGCTTAAAACTGCCACAGATTTGGGGCTTCTGCTCGTGTGCCCTCCAGGGCCAGATGTGGAAGGAGGAGGGAGCAGGCACACCCAAATCAGCCCAGCACCTCAAGGCCCTCAAGACAGTAACTGGCGGCTTCCCAACACTAATTCGCCACACCCCCAGCCACCTAACAGTGCCTGCGGCCCAGCGCAACCACAAACACAAAGCAGAAACAACCCGCAGCCGCAGGGCTCACAGGACCAATGCCGCACCGCAACAGCAGGGGGAGTGGGGGGAGGGTCACCGCGGTATCGAGAGAAGCGGGAGGGACGACTCTGGCACCGGGCAAACCACAGGGCCCACCGCTTACCTTACAATACGGCCGCTGTGCTCCACGTCACAGCTCCGCTCCTGGCAGGCTTCCAATCCGAGCATGTATCCCATCTGCACAGTGTCTTGCATAGAGCTGCTCCGCTCATGGGCCACGCACGCCCCTGGTGCCGATCAACTCCACATAATCTCCTGAATGTAGGGGGAGGGCGGCAGTGATGCATCGGAGAAATCAGGTAGGAGCAGTGCCCGGCCGGCGGAGCTTCAGGCGCAGGCGGCTATCTTAGTCACCTGCATGGCCACGCCCCTCTCATCTTAATTATATATAAGTATGCTGCTTAAACCAATTGTTTACTGCAACATTTTCAAAATTCACTTTTCAGCTTGGCAGTGTTAATTTTACTCTTTTTAGAGAGCTACTGCTTCTGCAACAGAAATCACTGCATACACAGCAGTTGTAATCTTACTAAGACTAGGTCAAACTAGCAGTGCTTTCTTAGGTGAAGCACTTGCAGTGGTAGTTGCACTTGGTACTACATGTGTTATTGTTCCCTGCGTATTTGTACTTGGCTCACCCCTCTGACCCATATCAGGTACTTGTGGTCTCTATGGCTGTGCAAGGAGCAGGTCTAGAATTCAACAGGTCATTTAAGAAAGGATCCACCTCATCTGAATTGTTTTTATTTTTTATTCTATTATTAAAATCTAACCCATTCTATCAAACCCTCTCTTCATGTTCTTTTCTGAATACCTCACTTTGATTCCATCCTCTGACTCATTGAGCTCTTAATTTGGCTCTTCATTGTCTTGCTCTCTTTCTCCATGGACATTCATTCCCATTCATTCAATGCTTGAAATTGTGTACCCCTAGGTTGCAACTTTCTCTCACACATTGTGTGTCTCAGAAAATCAAGCTTTCTAGTATTGATGGTACCCTTCAAGGAAATGTAATACCCTTTTCAGCATGCATGTTAGCCTTTTAACCACACGCACGCATAAAGTCCAATATCCGTCAACTTTTTGAATGCAGGAGAATCTTAATGAGGAACGTTCTGTCAATCCATAACAGATACACTAGGAAATGTAGGCTTTTTGAATACAGCACACATGATTTCACTCAAAATGAACCAAAAACCTTATGAAATAAGTGAGAAACAACCTATCAAAAGATGGCGACCACAAAGGTCAACCAATCACAGCACGGCTACAGCAGCAACCAACCAATCACAGCATGACTTGTGATGATGTCTCAACAATACTAGAGCGACAATCATTGTGAGTTAGCGAATTGTAGTGCAACAGGTCTATAAAGAGGAAAAACACTACAATGCTTTTGCTACTAAACATACTCATAAAACTAAGTACATCTTGTCTGCTCAACCAAAGCAGGAAAAAATCAGAAAAGTAAATTAAATAAATCTCACAATCAATAGAAATAAGACTAGTATCTTCACAGAACATTTCAATAACGACTTCACACTAAAGCAGACTCCCGTCCAGTGGTAAACTACATCTGATAAGTGTATTTACTATTGTGTAGATAAGAGCAAGTAACACCAACCCAGAATAAAGTCCAAAAAACCTGAAAGAAATTTTTGGGTTAAGTCAGTGAAATCCCTAACCACTGTGAATGTGGCACCTCACAAATCGCACTACCACTTTGCAAACAAGTTCATCAATATCTTGAGATCTTGGATTACAATGAATCCAATTAGCTTAACAAACAAATAACAAAACTAAAAACTTTACAAATATGAGAAATACATAAAAATCATATTAATCAAACCACAAACGGAACCAAAAAACAACAGCACAAAACAAAAGAACTCACACACAATGTAACAATACATGACAAAAGCAAAACCCCACACTCAACTACAAAACCCACAGTGCCTCCCTAGCAGACTAAATGCACTCAATCTTAAGAATGATTCCACTGTACTAATACCCACAGTACTTTTGCTCAGGAACATCACTGGAATACCAGCAGTTAGCAATAAATCCAAATGTTGACCTTATGAATGCAGTAAAATTCAGTCCATGGATAGTGACAAAAATAGTCCCTGAAACTAGCCTTTATCTCTAGATCCATTCTCTGCTACCAAAAACTGAAGGCGTGTAGTGCCCCTGGAAAATCAATGATTCAGTACTGCATCCAAAATGGAATCACAAAATAAAGTCAGTAAGAAAAGGATTGGCTCAAAGTGATTTCTAGAGCGAGATTTAGAAAAACCATGAACGTTTATTGATGAATTCAAAGGTACAATCCAAAGATTTCAGATGCAGCAATAATCTCATGTAAATACATAAAGTCATTACCATAAAGGCTCTTAATAATAGGAACAATAGACAGAATAATGGCAACATCAAACATTAGTCTAAGAACCAGATGGGCAGCAAAATCAGTAAGGAATTTTACAGCATCCCTAGTAGAAGACAAAGCTCACCCCCAAATTCAAGGGTGTATATCGCCATGTTCTCTATATCTCTATAACAAATCATTGAAACTGAAAATTAAACATGGCGTGAGCAAAGAATAACATTTTCAACAAATCATTTTACAGCATTGTGAATTGTCATAATCCTCAGGTATCAGAACAAACTAATTACATAAACAACAGTAAACAATTATGAAGGAATGTAATACCTTGTGCAAGCAGAAGGTCTTTGGAAAAAGTTTACTAAAGGTTGAGGCCCTCTTCAAAAAACTGTCTTTCAGAAAAAAGCAAATGGATATCTCTTTGTATGTAGGTGTCAGGCAGAAATTTAAACAACAAATAAGCAAGATACAGCATCCATTTTGGACTAGATGGTGTTGAGGCATAACTGAGGCCTAGTTAGCTTAAGCCAGGAAAACATCCTTTAACATATCATGGCACATTTGTTTCAATTGTAGTAGTTCTATGACTGTATACTGATGTGCATTCAAGTGTAGATTAATTTCTCTATACGCTGTAAATAATGCACATGTATTTTAAATGCACTAAAGAGCTTACAGAAACCTTCCACAATTGTGTACACCTGAATCAAGTTTGGCTAAGACTAACCTTCCGTGTCTGTCCAAGTTGTTAAAATGGTTATCAGCAATAACCATTTGAGTAGGATTGCCACAACATTTCTTTTTATAACAGGCTCACTTACTGTATTTATCATTAGGGTTAGTCGATTTGCATATATGACTTTGCCAACCCAGCCTTATTTCATTTAGGAGGAATTCAGAGGAGCGAGGTGAGTGGGTAATAGCGGCCTGTTCATGTGAGGGGGGAGTGTAACTTCTAAGGTGTTTATCTCATATGGTCTAGTGGTTTCTCTTGTCCCTGCCCAATCAGGATTATCAAACCACTAATAGTGAGGGTCAAGCAATTTCTGTGCACCACACAAAGTTCTGTCGATTTATAAAGTTTATCAATAAGGAAAAGCAGAAGTAACATGAAAATTTTATGAAACAGAACAAAAAGAACTGATTCAACCAGGTCGCAATGGAAAACATTATGAAAAATTAGTCAGGGGTAATTCATTGTAATTAAGTTGGCAGGCTCATAATACACATAGATAACTGTTGCTAAGTAGATTAAATTCTGGGTTGGATACAGATTCAGCTTTGAAACATAACATATGACAAATGCTGTGATTGCTATAGCAGTAGTGCAAAGGTGGATCAAGAAGACAGAAAGGATCGAGAGGTGCGCGACGTGGCGATCAGGATGGCCGCAGCCTGAGAAGCTCCGCGTTGCTGAGCAGGGCTCGATCCCGAAGGACCCGTTTTTCGGCAGCGTTTTGGCTCTGAAACGGATAATTACGATGTCGGAAGCCACCCGCTTTCACAGGGTATGACTTTTGTTCTCTCTGCAAGGCTCTTTCCTTAATTTAGACCAGAACGCTCTCTTCCTGGTCCCGGCCGCCATTTTTCTTTTTTTTTTCTCTCTTCACTGTTTTTTCTCACAACGCAGCGTTTCCTTTTCTGTGCTGCTTTGCCCTGTTTTTTTACTTTAAAGATGTGCTTCTCATGGATTTGCTGCTTTCATTGGCCCTCAAAATTGCCCCGCTTGTGAGACTTTGGATTTCCTCATTCAATGGATCCCTCCTCACCCGCCTCAGGCTTCAATTGATGTTGCAGTCTTCTTTACGTTCATGTTCCAGTCTCTCTTTGGGCTGTTTTCTTACTGCTGCTTTGCTTTCCTCATTGTTTTGGCTCTTTATGACTCTTTGCACTAATGTGGCTGCCTCAGTGATTTGTACGCCTTTCGCTTGCCTACTGGTGGTTCCTTCAAGGCTCTATTTACCTCTGTTACGGCTACTTTTTTTTTTGCATACCTGGTGATTGGTGCCCTTTCACTGCAATGGAACCCCCGCACATCTCAAAGCCTCATGGCAATGTCTCTGCTTCACGCAAAGACGCTGCAACAAATGCTAAACGCCTTAAAAAAGACCCCCCATTTCTCTCGAAGTCCCCACTTCCAGTTACGTTGGAGGATATTATGGAAGAATTGCGTCTCATACGCCCCTTCATGACGGATACTGCCACGACTCACCAGAGGCTTGATGAGAAATGGTCCAGTTGTGACTCGAGGTTGTCTGACGTTGAACAAAAGGTTAGCGATGCTCAGGATGTCGTATCGAGAGTTGATCATCTTACCAGGAAGGTTGACCAGCTCAAAATGACCACCGAAGATTTGAAAAACCGAAATAGGCGTAATCGTTTGCGCATTTATGGTATTCTGGAAAGTTCGGAGGGGTCAGACATTATCCAGTTCCTGACGACCCAGGTCCTTCCTATTACTGGTCACCCCAAGCACCTGGCAGTTAACATTCAAAGGGCTCACTGTTTTGGACCGAAAAATTCTTCTCCTTCTGCAAAGCCCAGAGGCATCATAGCTTATTTTCTTCTTTACTCAGACCTCATGGATATCCTTCATGCTGCGAAACAGCATAAACAGCTTCTTTGGTCTGGTCATAAAGTTTTCATCACGCAAGATGTCTCCAAACCAACGGCGGCTCGACGTAAAGAATTTTTGGATCCGCGACCAGCTCTTCGATCAATGAATGTCCGATATGGACTCATTCATCCTTGTTTTTTCAAAGTGACTTATAGGACAGATCTTTCAGCTTCGACGACCCTGCTGACCTTCGTAAATGTATCCACACTCACGAGGAAGAATCCATGGACTTTAGTAAACCCTGAGCTTAACGTTTTCATGTCTGTTTATTAATACTGTTCAATATGTTCTCCTTTGTCTATGTGGTTGTCTTTATTCCATTTTTGTCCTCTTTTGTTATAGGTTCCTCCTATGTAATCCTTGTTGGTTGATTTCTCTGTCTGCCGCGCCAAACCTTGTACTGTGCTCTTCGTTACGCTGCCCATTCCTCCTACCCGTTTGGTAAGTTTCCTTCTTTTGTCTCAAATGGTTACTTGTGACTTTTATTACCTCTTGGTTTTACCCCTTCCTTATCGTTTTATATGTAACCATTTGTTTTTTCTCCTTCTTCTGCTCGTGCGGCTGTCTTGTTCTCGCTGCTCCCCCTCCTTATTCATTGTCCTTTTTTTTGCAGGTTTTTTTATGGCTAAAGTCTCTTGGCTTTTTGTCATCTTCTCTCTCTTATTCCATCTTTCGGGAGGTGTTTCCTCTTTCCTCCACTCCCTATCTCTCCTTCCTTCCTCCTTTATTCTCTCTTCTCTGTATTGCTTTTCTCTTTTTCTATGTCCTGGTTTGCAACTCCCCGTGCTTTCCTTTCCTTTTTCCTACTGTTTTATCTCTCTTCTTTTCCTTTTTGACTCTTTTTGTGCTACTTCTTATAGCGGTAATGCATTGTCCCTCTCCTTTTTCCCTGTTTTTAAATTCTTGATGGTCTCTCTATTTTCTTCTTTATTACATCAAGCTATGTTTTTTCTCCTTCCCTTCTGTTAGTCACCTTACACTTCTTCATTTCACCTTTTTTCTTCCTAACTGTTATATGCTTTTTCTCTTTTCCTCTCCTCCTCTCCTCTTATGAGAGGTTTTAGAATCATTTCTTGGAATGTTAAGGGTCTCCGAAACCCTATTAAGAAACAACGTATTTTGTCTCATCTTGCTCGTTTACAATGTCAAATTACTTTCCTACAAGAAACGCATCTTTCTTCACAGGAATTGTCTTTGTTGCGCAAACAATGGGTTGGAGGAGCATATTGCTCCCCAGCTGTTAATCACAAAAATGGTGTTGTTATTTTATTTCACAAATCTTTATCTGTTCAAATACACACTGAAATTGCTGATTCCAATGGCAGGTCGTTGCTTCTAGATAGCATTGTCAATGATGTTCACCTCTCTCTTTGAAATGTATGTGGCCCTAATGGTGTTGACCCGTCCTTTTGGAACGAGTTTTCTTCCCACCTCTCCTCTAATGTGAGTGCTGATCTGATTCTTGGGGGGGATTGTAACCAACGGATGGACCCTTTTTTGGATCACAAATCTCAAGCACGGTATGTCCCTAACAAAATGCAAAAGTCTTTCCAGAAATCTATTTCATTAATAGGCCTAATCGATTCATGGAGAATATCCCATCCTGACTCCTTAGAATTTTCCTTTTTTTCACCAGTGCATGCTTCCCATTCCTGCATTGATTACATTTTTCTCTCCCATCATGCTTTCCATTTCATGACTAACTCCGAAATAGGTTCCATCCTCATCTCTGATCATGCACCTATTATTTTAGACATGGTCTATCCTTCCCCCATTCCCACATCTCATCGCTGGCGTTTCAACAATTCATTACTACTTGACCCCACTTTCGCTGACCACTTTTCACAATTCATGGATGAATTCTTCCACAACAATTTAGGCACATCTTCTGATTTCCACTTTATCTGGGACGCTTTCAAAGTTACTGCCCATGGTTGTATTATAGATTTTGTGTCCCGGAAGAAGAAAAAGGCTCTTACTCAGGCATCATCTTTCCTTAAACAAATCAAGGACCTCGAACACCGATATTTCACTACTAACTCTCCTAAGTCACTAACTTTCCTGATTAAATCTAAGATGCAATTTAATAGGCACTCCTGGGACTCCGCTTCTAATCAGCTTCTCAAATGTAATGCCAAGATGTATGGTGGTCGTAATAATGCTGGTAAAGCACTAGCAAATTACCTTAAAATCAAGAAGCAGAAATCTAAGATTGTTGTAATTACGGATCCTCAGGGATCTCGCCACTCCTCGAATGCTAAAATTCTTGACTGCTTCGTTCAATACTACTCTTCCCTTTAAACACCGGAATCCAATCCTTCTCCTGAACAAATGGATTCTTTCTTTCATTCCAGTCCAAAACCCGCATATTCCCAGGTTGATCTTTCTCCCCTTGATGTTCCAATTTCGGAAAAAGAAATTATCGCGGCGCTGTCTCTTGTCCCAAGGATAAAACACCCGGTCCGGATGGATTTACAGTATGATTTTTCCTCCATTTTAAGACTGCTTTGGTTTCTCACTTGCTCCATTTAATTAATCACTTTCTTGACACAGGGGAGTCCAGAGGCTCCTTTACGCATGCAATGCTCTGTCTTCTTCCCAAAAAAGATAAAGATCCCTCCCAGTGCAAGAATTATAGACCTATTTCCCTTATAAACACTGATTGTAAAATCTATGCAAAACTTTTGGCTCTCCGCATTAACTGTTATCCCTGGCTTGGTCAATGTCTATCAATCTGGGTTTGTAAAAGGTAGGTCTATTACGGACAATTCCAGAACTCTTCTCAATATTATTCACCTCGCTGCCAAAATGGATTCTCCTGTCGCTGCTATTACCCTGGACACTGAGAAAGCATTCGATCAAGTTAATTGGGACTTTATGTTTGGAGGGCTTCGCTGGCACGGTTTTAGCCTCACTATTCTTAAATATATACAACTACTTTATTCAGACCCTAAAACTTCTATCTGAGTAAATGGTACCCAATCTGCCTACTTTCCCTCCATAGAGGAACCAGACAGGGTTGTCCATTATCCCCTCTTCTTTTTATTTTGGCGTTAGAACCCTTCCTTGAGGAAATAAGACGGTCCCCTTTTTATTCTGTTTATTATATATAAGGATGTTGCAATTAAATTCACTGCCTACGCCGATGATATTTTGCTCTACATCTCATATCCCACAGACTCTCTCCCTGCTTTCTTTTCTTTACTAGACGATTATTCTTTAGTTTCTGGCTATAAACTAAATATAGATAAATCGGAAGTCCTTCCCCACAATAGGCTTCGTTTTCCTTACATGTTCGAGGGATCGGGTTTTGAGCAGAATCCCAGATTCATCAAGTGTTTGGGTGTTTTATATGTCAATACTATTTTTGAGACTATTAAAATTAACCATTCCGATATCCTTAAAAATCTTTCCTCTCTTATAGAACGCTGGACTCCCCTTTTTCTTTCATGGTGGGGGTGCTTATCAACTATTAAAATGATGCTACTTCCTATTGTTAATTTTTATCTTTCTATGCTTCCTGTCTCTCTTCCCCATTATTTTTTTAAATCCATGAATAGCCTTTTTTCGAAATTTTTGTGGAATAATCGTAAAGCCAGGGTTTCACTTCTTCGCCTTCAACAACCTAAGAACCTTGGTGGTGTCAATTTCCCCAACATCTCACGCTTCCATTCCGCCTTTACCCTTAAACAAATTTGGCCTTTTCTTGCAGATTCTGCCTTTTCGCCTGTCACGGCTTGGAGCTCATTGGAATTAGCTCAACTTACTCCCTTCTCATTCCTTACTGCTACCCAGTTATCCCAACCTCCTCAAAAATGTATCTCTCCCATTTTCAAGCACTCTAAAGCCCTAGCACTTCTACTCTTCCGTTCTTTTTCCTCTCCTTCTGATTTACACTTTGTTACTCCGCTATGGTATAACAAATCCCTTAAGGTCCACAATCAAGTGCTCTTTTGGAAGGAATGGATTGATAAAGAAATTCTCACATACAAGCATTTAATAACTAATGATTCTTTAATAACTTTCTATGATCTTCGTGAATCCTTTGGCATTTCCAATCAATGCTCTTCTCACTTCGAATTACTTTCCCCTTGTACTGTCCTCCACTATTTTGCGGGATATTCCATCTTCCTCCGAGTTTTCTCTCCTTCCCTCTCCACCAGATTTCCACACTCCTTCTAGAGCCTCAAATATTTATAAACTACTATCTTCTTCTCCTACTGATAGGCCCAAGTCTAAATTGGAACTTGTGTGGGATTCGGACCTAGGCCAAACCTTCCCCACACACATATGGGACTCCATTTGGTCTAAAATTCATACAGTTTCTCGCTCAGCTAGCACCACACAGACATTTTACTTCTTTTATAATAGGCTTTATTATACTCCTACTGACTTATATAAATTTAAACTATTACATTCTTAAAAAGTGCTGATCTTGCTTCTGTGACAATAGTGATTTTTTACATATGTTTTTCTTTTGCCCTCAGGTTAAATCACTTTGGACCAAAGTTTGGTCTACACTTACTAATATTTTAGCCACGGATGTTCCATTTGATATTGTTCATATTTTCCTGGGTGGGCTGGCCTCCATTTGGAATGTTCCATGTCACGTGCGTAAATTCATTTCAAATTGTTACCACTAACTGGAAGGATACTACTAACATTGTTTACAATGCTTGGTGGAATCTGTTATGCCATCACCACAGACTTGATCGCGCATATGCTACATCAGTTCCTTTATTAATTAAAAGAGATTTATTGCGGTCTCCTTTAATGGAGTCTTTATCTAGCCATGCTCCTTGATTACCCAATACTCCCTTTTCTTGCCCTTCTGATCTGACCTAAGTTTTGTTCATGAGATAATGCACTCCTTGTAGCCTTCTCCCCTCTCTCTTCCCCCCTCTTCTCCCCTCTTTCTCTCTTTTTCCCCTCCTAAAATGTAAAAGTTATAAAAGCATTGCTCATTGGTATATGGTTCACCCCTTTTTTGGGGTTTGTTTATAATTTGCATTACTACTTTTGGTTTCATTTTACTTATCTGACATTGTTTGCAGTTGTAATGATGTTTTACGTTGTATTATTTCTACTCAATAAAGCTTTTTTAAACACAAAGAAGACAGAAAGGATGGACCAACCATCCTTGTACTAAACACAGAACTTAAAACTCCAAACAATTTGATTTGGCCTCCAGAACATTAGAAATGTTTTTGCACATGAAAATATACTTATACCCAAGGCAGAATTGCTCCTAGCTGTCATGTATTTATGTATATGGAAATTCTATATCGCAAAGCTGATGGACACCGGGATGCTGTTTCAGATCCTGGGTGCATAGAAAGAAAAGGCTTGCTGTCTTCCTTTTTCTTTTATACACTTCTTAGTCTGCAATCTGATGGTGTCCAGGCTGTGGGTGTGTGACAACCATCAGAGAAGGTGAGCTTTTCTGCAAAATAAGCAGGGGTGTTGATTGTGATTTCTTTGTAAATGATACAGCTGGTTTTGAAGATGGTGTGGTCTGGCAAGTGGAGCCAATGGAGTTCTGTACAGATGGGACCATATTTTTTCAGGCCCTGGGTGAGGTGCGCTGTAGCTGTTGGATGTCCCTAAGTGATACCAGTATGAAGTCTGAGAGGCTACGGAGTAGGGCATTTCCACCATCCAGATGCAAGAGTAAGGAGCTTAATATTGTCTGAAAGGGCTCAATATTATACTAAAAACTTAAAAAGAACAAAACAATCAACTGTTGGCTACCACCTAAATGCTTTACATCAGATTTCGTTATTAGCAACCTTATATCAAGGCGACCTCATAGTTTCTATGTACAATTTCATGTATTGTCTTGTAACACACATTGTAGAATCGTGTGCCATAACAATTCAAACAATTCTTTTCATCCCTAACACGACGATTGGAGACAATACCAAATATATTTAACATGGCCAGGTCTAAATGTATTACAATGATATAATCTCTCAGTTAACCCCTTAAGTGCTGATGACGGAACCGCTCCGTCATCAGCTATGGGTGAGCTGTGCTGATGATGGAGCGGTTCCGTCATGGCCCGCTCGGCGCGCCTGCGCGGCGCGATTTTCGCGCCTGCGCTGTCGTTCTATTGAGCGGGGCGGGCCATGACGGAACCGCTCCGTCACAAGCACAGGTCAACCGACGCTGGTGACGGAGCGGTTCCGTCACCAGCATGCAGCCGCCGCGCTGCCGCCCCGCCCCCTTAGCACTGCGGCGGAATAGCCGCCGCAGTGAAGGGGTTAATCCTAAATATTTATATGTGTAGGTCTAAATGTATTACAATGATATAATCTGTCAGTTAACCCCTTAAGTGCTGATGACGGAACCGCTCCGTCATCAGCTACGGGTGAGCTGTGCTGATGACGGAGCGGTTCCGTCATGGCCCGCTCGGCGCGCCTGCGCGGCGCGATTTTCGCGCCTGCGCTGACGTTCTATTGAGCGGGGCGGGCCATGACGGAACCGCTCCGTCACAAGCACAGGTCAACCGATGCTGGTGACGGAGCGGTTCCGTCACCAGCATGCAGCCGCCGCGCGGCCGCCCCGCCCCCTTAGCACTGCGGCGGAATAGCCGCCGCAGTGAAGGGGTTAATCCTAAATATTTATATGTTCTAAAACATTACCAGTCTCTTCTTTGTAAAATCAATGTTGTTTATCATACACATTCGGCCATTCAGTAGCTTTCAGTTTCATCTGTCTTCTTAGTTACACAGGTCATAGCCACATAAAACGAAACCTTCTATTCTCCTCTTGCTTATACAGTGTTCAAGCTCATCCTATATGGATAGGGGATGGTTTTTTTTGGGGGGGAAAAATGGGGCCCCTGCCTATTAGGATAAACCCTGGCAAGGTAAAATTGTTTTTTAGAAAGGGAAAGTGCACACCGGGTTTCGTGTCTTATTAATCTGAGAGTAATTTAGACATGTGTATTGGCAATAAATCATTCTTCACCCATATAATTATGGTTGATGTTATTTATTTTTTTGGTTTTAGAATATTATAAGTTTCTGTTTTTCTATCTTTTCTTTAACTTATTGTACTTTTGTTCATATATATACTTTTTTTGTTTACCAAAGACATTATCATATACAAAACATACAAAAATTATCATATAAATAGTTGCTTATTTTAAAATAACCACATAATCATTGTAAGAAACTTAATGTAAACGCAGAATTAATTCCTTCATAATTATATGGGTGAAGAATGATTTATTGCCAATACACATGTCTAAATTACTCTCAGATGGATAGGGGATGGTAACAGAATATTGTGGCCTTAATATCATCTGACAGAAATAAAATGCCCTAAATATTTTTTACATACATATTGCCCCGTTGGCCTTAATATTAGAAACTTTACATCCAATGGAGGGATATTTAGGACTGAATTTTTATGTTAGATGATATTTTAAACACAACTATGGGTATCTTGGAAAACTACTAATTTTCAGAAACTCATGCCCTCCATAAAACCTAAAACAGATGTAAACTCACCTTCGGGTCCAATTAAAACATTTTTTGGTTCTCATCATAACAATCATGTTTGGTTATAATTTTCTTAAAGCCAGTTTCATGTTGCAAATTCTAGAATTCATTGTAACCTTACACATATACACAAACTTCAAATGGGTTGTCATTATGAGAACATTCTAGGAAAATTGTTGCTACAGCCTATTTATCAGATCCCTCATTGACTATAAGTAATCTCCTTTGCAACATTTCCACTTCTGAATGGTGCTATGAATACATTGCACCCACAAGGCTGACAGAAAGATATACCACCTCTGGTTGCTTTCCAGTCGATAAACTTGTGGATAAGCAAATGGTCTCTCATGTTCATTGATTTGGCCACAGTTTCTCCCTTTCATCGGATACAACTCCGTGCTTCATTTGTTCGTATTAATACATAACATTTATGCAGGCATTTGGGCCCTTATTTATGAGGCCTTGCGTCAGTTTTGCGCCGCTGGTGCGTCACTTTTTGTGATGCACCAGCGGTGTAAAAAATGCGCCTTGTTGCGCCATATTTAAAAAGTGACGCATCTAGGAAGATGCGTCACTTTTTAAACCCCTGCGCCACATTATACCTGCGTCAGGTATAATGTATGCAGAGGGGGCGTTCCCCCCGCAAAAAGCCTCGTATTAGTGACGCAGTGAAATCTATGAGATTTCACTGCGTCACTTTTAGGACGCTGTTGCGTCAAAATCTTGCGCCTGCCTCACAGCAGGCGTAAGACTGACGCAAGCCCTTTCACATGGGGCTTTCCCCATGTGAAAGGACGCATTGCTGGAGTTGCGTCACTTTTGTGACACACTCCAGCAATGCGTCACTTTTGCGCTTACAGATACGTCAGAAATACTGACGTATCTGTAACTCCTTGCGACATGATGCGTCATACATTAAATATGACGCATCAGGAATGTCGCAAGGAGTGCGCAGTGAAAAGTGACGCATCGCTGTTTTCACGCAGCGATGCGTCACTTTTCATAAATGAGGCCCCAGGTATTCTTACTATTTAAACGTGATTTTGTGTTCCTTTGAGGTGCTCATGTTTATTTCCTCAACAGCAGAATATGGAATGCTGTCTGACTTATTCAGGACACTTAAATGCATACACAGCCTATTGTTTATTCCTTCTCTTTTTCCTCTTTCCTCTATGCACTGCTTTGTCAATATGAGTGCCTTTGATTTACTGGCCTATCACAGCTCCCCATGAGCGCAACTACGCAGATGGCCAACGTTCCTGTTCCTTTATATGGCACAAGTGGGTAGATAGTGGATAGCATCTTTCATGAACCACGTCTATGCTGGACATTTCTGATTGCCTTTTCCTCCTTCTTATTGTTCATTTTCTACCAGTATTGACCCTCCACTACTCCACTGACAATCAACATAACCTCTAACCTCATTGTTTCGACTGATGGATTATCACTAGTAAGTTATAATCCATTCTTTGCTCTTGGGCGTCTTGGCCCATACCAGTCTTTGCCTTTCTCGCCTTTCACAATATTTTGCAGGTCTTTAATACAAACCCAACAGCAACTTTGCAACAACAACAAACAAGCATTTGGAATGCAATAGGTCTCGCATTTACATAAGCTTGAGCTGTAGGCATTGTAAATGACAATTACTTTTATTTATGTTTGTTTTTAAAATGTAAATAAAAGGCATTGTCATTTACAATGGCAATAGCTTAAACCTGCGTAAAACCTGCGTAAATGCGAGACCTATTGCATTGCAAATGCTTCTTTTCTTTGTTACCAGGTATGAGAGCACTTTCAAGTACACCGTTCAATATGTGCCCTGCACAAATACCTTCTCTCGTATTTGATTCATTAGCCAATACCATTGCTCCATTTATAATTAGAATCTAGGGCACTTTTATGATACAGTCGACAATTGACTTTCTCGGTCTACTAATGGTATTTATATCAAAGCTGGGGTATAGGAATCTTACCAAGTTTTTGTTTGAAAACGATCACTTTTAATAACTTCGCAGCGCAGAGATATAACCTATTGTAATGTGGTAAAACGCACAGACAACCCCACTGTCAAGGAGTAACAAAGAGGCCACTGTCCCTATAAACCGCCCATGGTCTCATTCTTGTGCTGACTTTTTAATTTAGATTGAATTGTAATATTGCTGGCGGCTGCAGGTACCAATAGATTGAAGGGAGTGGAAAAATGCCTTGGTCACCCCCCAAAAATCTTCTGTTATATAATCGGTAACACATTGTAAATCCAATTGGTTATTAGCTTCAGAGAGCGCTGCCCCCCAGGGGCAGGCGTCGGCATACACTGTTATTTTAATATTGGTGAGCTTATTGTATGTCTTGGACAATACCCCAGAAAGTTTTGCTCACAAAAACTGGCCGTTTTAGTGATATGTGTCCAGTTCACAGTAAAGCTCACGGTGGGCTAAACGTGCCTACGTTTTATTTATAGAACCCTGGGGCATATTACCAAGCTATAGCGATAATTATCTCTAAGCTTGGTTAGCGGGCAAAATAATATCGCCGAGCTTCGCCTATTTTTATCGCTTAGGAGCCTTGATATTATCAAGGTTTATCTCCTAAGCGATAAAAATCGGCCGAAATGCATGAATATCGCTGTAAAGTCAGCGATATTCATGCATTACCGAGAAAATGCTCTTAGCCATGTTATCCACCTACCATTGGTTAACATGGCTAAGAACAGCTCAGGCCAGGCTTAGCTTTTGGTGATAATTGCGCTTAGCGCGATTATTTCCAAAAGTTGGTAATACGAGATAAAGATGTTAGCGACTGTTTCCAGTCGCTAACATCTTGGCACGCCCACTTTGCATGTCATTAGTGATAATTATCGCTGACATGCAAAGTGGGCATCTAAATGCCCGCTATCTCCTACTAGCTGTCGCTAACTGGTGTTAGCGACAGCTAGGTAATAGGGCGATACAATTATTGCCGCTTTAGCAGGAAAAATTCCCGCTAAAGCGGCGATAATGCCCTTGGTAGTATGCCCCCCTGTTGTGGCACTTTGATGTTACGTAGATGTCAGGTGAAGAAAAAGGTTAACCTTTTTTAAAATAAAGGGATAAGGCTTGGAGGGCTGGACTCAGGCATTCTCTCGTCTCCATATGATGTCGAGCTTGCCCTGTGTAATTATGTGTCACACGCGCTCGGGTGGCCGCTGTCCAGTCCCTCTGGGGTACATCTCGCGTTTGTAAGAGGCTGTCTCCGGCTACTATAGCGTTTTGTGCAGCTCTTCTACGGGGGGGGGGGGGGCTGTAAAGAAGAGGTGTTCTCTAAACACCCAGTAACATAAACGTGCACTTGCGTCATGTAAGCGCGAGGCACTACAGATAGACTTATTTATGCACCTCCCCGGCCCCTTCCTTGCTAAAATGCCTGAAGCTAAATAAAACGCACATGAAAGGTTGGTTCCAGAAATACTTTTCAAACCGGTACTAATGCAACTTCAGAAGAAAAAAAATCATGGAAATTGAAACCAGTGGTGTGTGCGCACCACAGAGCAGCGGGGGCGGCAATTGAAACCAGTGGTGCGAGCGGACCACAGAGGAGCAGGGCGGGGGAGCTTGTTGTCTGTGCTGCTGCTGCGCGTAACAGACACCAATGGGATGTGGGCGGAGCAAAGGCGGGACATGCGCCCGCTTTTGCCCAATTGCGTGCTGTATTTTTTTTTTTAAATGCACGCAAAAGCCAATTGCAGCCGACAAAAACAAAAGCACAAGCTTGTGGTCAGCTTTCAGAAGCCCCTACATGAGGTCTTGCGCTGGGCGAGCAATGCTGCGCACTGCAACGGTAGGCGCAAGACCTAAAAATGGTAGATGTCATACTTTTCCGCGTCTTATTTATTTTTTTACTCACTATGCTTCCAATGGCGCACTCTTTACCTTGAGGAGCTACATTAGGCTACTTTACTCTCTGTAATCACCATCGGTAGAGCTATAGGGAATGAGATAACTGGTTTCTGTGTTCATACATTTCTCACCACCAGTATGGGTGCTCTTACCTTCTGAACCTTTCATCACTGGGTGACAGTCTTTCACTGTATCCTTACTCTCATAACATATAGGAGTGCTTTTTATCTTAATTTTTGCGGTTCAGGTTTCAGTGGTTACTATACACTGAATGAATGCACTATATCTTGAATAATCTTATCAACCTTGACGTCAGCTCTGTGACTGATGAAGCTTCTCAGGTACCAACTGTCAGATATATTAACTACCTTTACACTGTTGGTATCGATGAGTAATATCCCATTGATTCACTTTGGACTATAATCTGACCATACTCCTTATACAGTTAAGGTTTTCCACTATTTTAGGGATTTGTTTCCAATTGTAATCAATCAATCGGGGAATTGTGAAGCCGCTACTCACCCATGAGGGTCTCAAGGTGCTAGAGGGTGTGGGGGGTGCAGCTCTGAGTCAGAGAAGAACCAGATCCTGAGGCTCTTCCTGAAGGTGTGCAGAGTAGAGGAGCGTCTAATGTTGATCATGAGCGCATTATGTTAAAGTCTCTTGCATAGGGCACATACACCGATTGGTTTCTTGGTGCTGATTCTAGGATACGCTGGAGCCCTATAGATTTATCATATGCTTAGATTCAATCATAGGCTTGGGTGAATAACCAGATCTTGAGGAGCCTTCTGAATCTCAAGAGGTCCATGCAAGTTCTGAGGTCAGATGGAAGGGAATTCGAGAACCCAGGTGCCAGCACTGCAAACCTGCAACCACCTTGTCGCATTAGCTTGTAAGAGGGTGCGGCCAAGAGGTTCATGTGAGATCAACGCAGGTTGCAAGTAGGTATATGCGTCTGAATCACGCTGGAAATTAATTTGGGCTGGGGCCATACAAGGATTTCAAGATCAGGGAGCCAACTTTGAAAGCTGATCATTGTAGGATGGGTTGCCAATGTAACTTCCTCATGAGTGGGGAGGAGTGTTGCCATCTTGGTTGCTGGAAAATCAATCAAGCTGCCTGGTCCTGCACCAGTTGCAATCTCTTGGTGAGGTACGATGGAATGCCAAAGTAAAGAGAGTTGGCATATTCTAAATGTGATATCACCATGGCTAGGACAGCCTGATTCAGTACTTCCCTAGTAAGAGTCTAATGATCTTCCTTATCTTTCTTAGCTGAAGGAAGCAGGTCGATGTAACTGATGCAATCTGGGTTTTCATGGTAAGGTCGCTGTTAATCACCACCCCCAAACGTTTACCTGAGGAAGATGGGATGGGAGGGGAACCCAACTCAGTTGACCAAAAATGGGAGAACCATGGGTTCTGAGTACCTCATATCAGGATAAGTTCGATCATGTCTGGATTGGATTTTAAATGCTTGCTGTACATCCAAACACAGATCTGCAGCATAGTGGTTTGGAATTCGGACACAGATTCAGGAGTATTATTAATGGTGAACATTAGTTGTAGATCGTCCGTATAATTGAACGTACACACCTTCCTTTCTTTTAAAGACAGAAATAGATTGAACAGATGAGGTGAGAATGAGGAACCCTGGCGTTCTGCACATGTTATACTAATTTTAGGTGCTGTGAACTGGGATAGGCGGACAGATTGGGATCGGTTTTCCAAGAACGACCCTATCCGGTTAAGAGCTGAGCCCTGGAGGCCAGCGTCTCGAACATGATCGATCAAAATGCTGTGATCGACCTTGTCAAATGCCGCGGACAGGTCCAACAGCACCAAGGCCTTGGGAGATCTTTTATCTGTTTCTTTCCGAAGTGTGTCCAGGACGGTCAATATCACTGCCTCTGTTGAATGAGCTGGCCGAAATCCTTCTAGGTGGGGGTTGAGGTATTCCGATTGTTCAATGAAGGCATATAGGCATTTTGACACATATGATTTTAATACCTTGGTCAGGTACGGGAGCAATGAGATTGGGCGATAGTCAGTCTGAGGGTCATCCCCTGGTTTATTTAGAAGAGGAACAATAATCGCTTCTTTAAAGGTTCTTAGGACGATGCTCTGTGCCAGTGACTCATTTAAGAGGGAAAGGGAAGGCCTGGGGAGTAAGGAAAGGAAGGCTTTTAAAACGTGGGGTGGACAGTTGTCAGTAGGAGACCCCAATTTTACTTTGGACAGTAGGTCCAGAAATGCCAGGCTGTTTATCGCTGGAACTGTTGAAGGGAATGGGTATTTTTTGGCATAGATGTAGGTGCCTTGGGGATACTGCAGATTGGAATGCTGGCTTTAAATGAGGCAATTTTATAAATAAAAAAAGTGGTGAGACTTACACAGTGCTTGAGATGGTATTGGTTTTACTGTGACTCTATCCGGATTTGATAATTCTTGATAATAGAAAATATTTCTTTTAACCTATTAGAAGAACTCAGGATTTTTGAAGAATCCTTGCCTGTAGAAATTGATTTTTTGTATAGCTTAAGTGGGGCTCAATAGATCTCTCTTTCGTCAGGAGAATAGCTACATCTCCAGCTCCTTTCGGTTTGACGGTGGGCTAATTTTTGTGTTTTTAGATTAGCAGAGAACCATATCTGGGCTTCGTGGTGCCTTGCAGATCTCACTGTCCTAAGAGGTCATGTTCGTTGCTGGCTGCTGTTAACCATGCAGTGAGGGTTTCATCACTGGCAGTGATGGATGGCAGGGTGACAGGGACTGTTTTTGCCAATCTGTTCAGGAAGGTAGTTCTGACCATACTGTTCCAATTCCTGGCCATAGTCCAAGGTCTTTGCTGCGATGTAGGAGAAGGCTCTTCCACCTGCTCTGGTTCTGTGGATGCACGGGGTTTCAACGAGGGCGAGGTCGCTGGAGGGAGGTTTCTCTTAGCTATGTGGAATGAGACTCTGTCGTTCAGGTATTTGGGTCAGTGTTTTGGAGGGATTTGTAGGTGTGGGTGAGAGGCTTGAAGGTTACTCTACTCTCGAAAGGGAGCCAGTTGTGGTTTTGCAGGTGTTGGGTACTGTGTTCATGTAATGGGATACCAAGGACAAGTCTGGCTGCGGCATTCTGGATGGTCTGGAGTTTGCATAGCAGTGATTTGTTGATTTCGGCATGGAGTGCAATTCCGCAGTCCAGTCTGCTTGTTTTGAGTGCGTGGGTGACGGTCTTTCTGGATTTGGGGAGATCCATTTGAAGATCTTGCAAAGGATGCAAAGGGTGTTGAAGCAGGTGGAGGTGATGGCGTTGATCTGCCGGGTCATGGTGTGGGAGGAGTCGAGTATTTTGCAAGTTTCCAGGCATGGAACGTGGGGGTGGCGGAGTTGCCGAGGGCGGTGAGCCACCAGGTTCTTCCCATGCTGAGGAGGTGGGCTCAAGGAGCAGGACTTCTGTCTTCTCTGAGTCAAGCTTCCAACAGCTGCTACTCATCCAGGATGCAACGTCTTTAATTCCTCCCTGGAAGCTGAGTTGGTGGTGTTGGGTTCCTTCGTGAGGGAGAAGATGAGCTGTGTGTCTTCGGCGTAGGATACTATGCTGAGTCCAAGCTGTCTGACGATGGCGGTGAGGGGGGCCATGTAGATGTTAAAGAATTTGAGACTGAGCGATGAGCCTTGGGGTACTCTGCAGTTGATCTCTGAGGGTTTGGAGAGGACCGGAGTCTGATTCTTTGTGTTCTGCCGGTGAGGAAGGAGCAGAGCCAGTCAAGGGTGGTTCCCTGTATGTCGGCATCATGGAGTCTGGTGGTGAGAGTGAGGTGGGAGACAGTGTTGAAGGCTGAGGAGAGGTCTAATAGGATAAGGGCCGCAGTGTGGCCTTGGTCGAGGAGCATGCAGATCATGTCTGTGGAGGCGAGGAGGGTGGTTTCGGTGCTGTGGTCCACTGCGCAATCTGGATTGGAAAGGGTCTAGGATGGAGTTCTCTTCGTGACTTTGGCAGCGAAGGGGAGGAAAGAGATGGGTTGTTAGTGTTTTAGGTCCGTCGGTTCTGCAGAGGGTTTCTTGAGGAGGGGCTTGACTTCTGCACGTTTCCAGTCGTCCGGAATGTGCTGGATTTGAAGAAGGCATTGATGGTGCGTTGTAGCTTTGGTGCTCTGGCTGCTCTGTGGAAGATGTGTGGTGGGCAGGGGTTTGTGGCAGTTCTGAATAAATGCTTTTCATGGTTGTGGTGGTGTCTTTGGTGTCTTTGGTGGTTACCGCGGTCCATGTGGAATGGTAGGCTGGTTGTTGTTGTTGCTGGAGGAGGGAGTGGTTTCGGTGTCTGGTGTCTGTTCACTGAAGTTGTTGTAGAGGGTCTTGATTTTCAGATGGAAGTAGGAGCCGAGTTTGTTGCAAAGGTCCTGGGAGGGTGAGAAATCTGTGGCTTCGCTGGGGAATTTGGTGAATTCCTGGATGATGCTGAAGAGTTCCTTTGAGTTGATGGAGTTAGGAGGATTTTGTTCCGAATGAAGGTGCTTTTGCTGGATCTCATGAGTTGGTGGTATTCTCTCATGTTGTCCTTGTAGGTGGTCTGGTCTTTCCGTAGTTTTGCAGTTTCTCCATTGCTTTTTGAGATGTCTGCAGGTGCGTCTGATTCTTGGAGTTCAGTGATTAACTAGGTGGCCTTCATTGGGCATTGTCTGTCAGGGTTGTGGAGGGTGATGAGCTTGTCTGCGCAGTTGGTGATCCATCTGTGTAGTTCTTTGGCTGCAGAGTTGGTGCTGGTTGAGGTGGGAGGGGATCATGGTTAAGGGTCGAGTTGAGGTGCTCCTCGGTGACCTTGCTCCAGTTGCTTCATGGCGGACGTGGTATGGATTTGTGAGCGGTTGCTTTGTTGAAAGAGAAAAGTACGCAGTGGTGGTCAGTCCAGAGGGGTTGCGTTGTGTGGCTGAAGTGAATGTTGATACCTCCTGCGAAGATGGGGTCGAGGGTTTGTCCTGCCTTTTGGGTGGCGGTGGTGATGAGCTGTCTCAGTCCGATGTTGGCGAGGTTGTCCAGGAGGGCTAAGGAGTTGGTGTCATTGAGGTTGTTGAGGTGGAAGTTGAGTTCTCCGAGCAGAATGTAGTCCATGGAGGCGATTTCAAAGGTGTGGATGAGGTTGGTGATGGGTATGGTGAATGCGGTTCAAGGTCAGGGAGGTCTTTAGGCGAGGGTGCCGGGTAGAGTCATTCTGGGGCTGGTCTGGATCTGGAAATGGAGGTGTTTTGTGGGGGACAAGGAGTTGTTTGTGCTGGAGGTGATGAGTGGGAGGGAGTTCTTGTGCGTGATGGCGAGTCCTACTCCAGGTTTCCATGAAGAAAGCAACGTTTGTTTTGAGGGTGTCGAGGAGGTCCCCGATTTCTTTTGCATGTCTGTGCAGGGAGCGCACGTTGGGGAGGATACAGATCAGGGCTATATGTGTGCTGGCATCTGGCGGGAGGGCAGTGGCCATTGGGGTACGGAGGTTGGCGAAGGTTCATCTGCAGTGACTGCAGGAAAATTTGCTGTGGGTGGTGTTTGGTGTGGATAGCTGGAAGTTACTGTTTCTTCTGGGGTTGAGCACGTGGAGGGCAGTTGAGTCATAGCAGTGGGTCATCAGGGGACCAGGGTCCCTGGCACTGGTCATGGTTGAGTCACAGACCGGTACAGACGGGCTTGCCTTTGGTTCCAGCAGCGCACTGTCTGTGCGGGTGCGCTGCTGGCATTAGATAGGGGTCAGGGGAGGGAAACACGTCTCGCGGTGGAAATCGGCAGGGGGAGGAGACGAGGGGGCAGCAGCGGCGGGAAAAGGGCAGCAAAAAATTGGAACAATGCAAATTAGATGAGACAAAGGACACAACGAGGCACAGTAATACAAAACAGGAATACAGGCACTATAACGAACAAAAGATGAATAAAAGACAGACAAACAGGGAAGGCTGGCTGAGCAGGCCAGCAGAAGAGCAAGGCTCTCCCACTGGACCACCAGGGATGAGGCGCAGGAAGGAGACTGCGGGTGGAGGAGGGCCTCGAACACCTACCAGGCAGAGAGGTGTAGTGGCCAGCAGCAGGGACGCAGCGACAGAGCTGCTGGGGCTGAGAACAGAGTACCCTGACCAGGAGGTCAAAGGTCTTACCCAATCGCCCAAGCAACAGCCATCATTAAATATGGAACAGGGGAGGGAAACGCAGTTGGGAGACAGGAGCAGTAACTGGAAGGGGGAAGGGGCCACTGCAGGTAGCAGCCGCGGGAGAATGGCAGCAAAAAACAGGCACAATACCAATAAAAAGAGACACAGGACACAACGAGGCACAGTAATAAAAAAACGGAAAAACAGGCAAACAGGCCCAATAACAGAACAAAAGAAAGATAAAAGACAGACAAACGGAAGGCTGGTCACCAGACCAGCAGAAAAGCAAGGCTCTCCCACTAAACCACCAGGGATGAGGCGCAGGCAGGAACCTGTGGGTGGAAGAGGACCTCAAACACCTACCAGGCAGAGAGGTGTATGGGGCAGCGACCCAATGATGGAGCTGCTAGGGTGGACAGCAGAGTTCCCTGACTAGGAGGTTAGAGGTCTTGCTTGTACTTTCCATCTTCTTACTTTCCACAATGATTCATACAACCTATGCTTCTACTTCTAAAAACTATTCATGATCTTTCTCCATTATATTTGGTTTTAGATATATCTATTGGCTGTCCCTGTTTATTGCATCTTCAATTCTTGGTTCAGTCTGAAATTTATATTATATTTGACTCTGACATATTATTCTGTGTATTCATACTTTGTTTCTCAGTAAAACAATGATATCATACTGTATTTTCCCTGTATGAAAATATAGATTATAATGTACTCTTCAATTATGTTACATTGCAGCCTTGATGAAGTCCAATAGGTCAAAACACATGTCGCTGCCCTGGATGTTCGATGTACTCATCTTTTCAAAGTACAGCTGCACATTGAACAATATGGGAAGTACAACAAATGTGTTCAGTAAACTTCTACTTCAAACCTTCTAACAATTACTTACCTTTATGATTGCTTTGAAATTTGATTTGTGCTCCAACCCTGCTCATGCAACAGATTAGTGGGCCTCTACCGTTAGGAACTCATACGCAATCCCTTAGGGTGCTTTTGGGTTGTGTGGAAACCTCATTGTTACCCAAATATTTCTGAGTGTTATTGTATTGTATTGTATTGTAATTGCATTTATATAGCGCTTTTTTGGCGAGTACCACGCTACTCCAGGACCCATAGAGGATTAGTGTTGAATTAGGATATTGAAACATGCAAGTACATTTTAAGTGGTGGATAGGTTAGTCAGTTATTTGGATTCGGAATGATAGCAGAAGGATATAGGAGAAAAAAAGGTTTGCATTTATGTAGCGCTTGTTACCCCTGATGGGGGGTTGAAGCACACTACTCTGGAAGCCTATAAGGGAATAGTGGTGAATTAGTATTGTGAAATATGAAAGTAATTTCAATGGTGGATATTAGTCAGTTATTTGGAGTGAGAAGGATAGAGGAGGGATAAAAGGGGAAGAAAATGTTTGCACTCATCTAGCACTTGTTACCCCTGATGGGTGTTGAAGCGCTTTTCTTGCGAGTAGCATGCTACTCTGGAACCCATTAAGGATTAGTGTTGAGGAGGAGCTTCGCGGGCGACCAAGATGGCCGCGTAAGCTCGGAGCTCCGTGGACCGTCCGACCCACCGCAACTATCCTGCCTGAAATCCTGGTCCACGTTGGTGGAATTGTAATGCTGGTGGCCTACTGAGGTGGGGACTGCAATCGGCTTCCGAATCGGTGGATCCTGAGCAAAGTTACGTCGAGCTGAACTCCGCTCCGTGACGGTGCCATTGTCCCTCCGGACTTCGCCACTTCGCACGATCGGACTGCGTAGTGCCCGCCTGCCGCCTTCATTGGTGAAGTGACTGCGCTCCTGCTTGAGCCTTCGGCACCCTGGTCTTGCCTCCTTGATCCGTCTGCCTCTCGGCTGTGGACCCAGATCTGTTGCAACCTCGTCTTTGTTCTCACGTACCCATCATGGCGGGCAGAGGTGATCCGGACAGGGCATCGAATAAAGGTGGTCGGGGCAAGTCGCAAACACAGAACAATCGCATGGAGCGATATGTGAATCTCAAGTCGCCACCTACATCTGGGGCCGTCTCTAAAGGGACCCCATCGACTAGCCCGCCGGATGGATCGGACCCCACCCTCGTGGACATCATGGGTGCCATTACTAGCCTCCGTGCCGACATGCAGCATCAGCACGAGACCCTGACTCATAAAGTGGACTCCATGGCAGTTGATATCACCCTCATTAGGGCCGACTTGGCAAGACCAACGAGCGTGTGAAGGCCCTTGACATCAAGACCGCCAGCCTAACCTCAGACTTTTCCGAGCTACAGACTGAGGTCCGCAACCTGCGGACGACCGCTGATCTATTCTCAAGGCGGCTGGAGGACTTTGAGGGGCGAGCCAGGCGGCAGAACGTCCGCATAGTAGGGGTACCGGAGGGGTCCGAGAATGACGCAGCTGACCTATTTGTGGAGGACTTGGTTAAGACTCATTTGGCGCCCTCTGGACTGAGTAATTTTTTCTCAGTGGAGCGTGCCCACCATGTACCGGGGGGCCCGCCGAAAACGGGAGCGTCGCCGCGACCGATTGTGGGGCGCCTCCTCAACTTCAGAGACCGAGACGCGATCCTCCAGGCATCTAGATCGCATGGACCACTTCACTACCAAAATGCGGAGGTGCACTTTTATCCGGACTTCACCAGGATGGTGCAGCGTCAGCGCCTGAGCTACGCGGGGGTGAAGAGACGCCTCAGAGACTTGGGTCTCAAGTACTCCATGATGTTCCCTGCGAAACTCCGTGTTGAACACAAGGGACGTGCCCTCTTTTTTGACTATCCTGAAAATGTCAGTGAATGGCTGGACACTGTTTCGCCTGCGCGTGACGAGCAAGAGAATGAATTTGGAGGCGCCTCGGGCGGAGCGGAGCGGCAAGACTGAACTAGGAGCTGATGCTACCCCCGCCTCGAATGACCGCCGGACTGGTGTTTTGTTACTTAATGATCTCTCCTTCATTTACATGGTGGGTGGCGGGACGATTTCGCGGGGATTCCTTACTCCTCTGGGTCTTTCGTAGAGTAGTTAATGGGGCGACAGGCACACTGCTGGTTGGGGGGGCTCTTTAGTCTATTGCAGGGGTGCAGGGTGGGGGGTTTGTTGGGTACAGTTATTTTGTGTGTTGTTTTTTCCTTTCTTTCTCTTGTGTGGCAATGGGACATTGGTGCTCCTGAACTGTTTTTGATGCGGGTGTCTATGGGCTTTGGGTGGGGCGGGCAGCGGGGGGAAGGGGGGTAGGATGTTAAGAATTCTCAGTTGGAATGTCAACGGGTTGGGTGACCGAATCAAGAGAGGGGTGGTGATACAACTGATTAAACGGCACATGCCAGATATTGTCCTTCTTCAGGAGACGCACTTGGTGGGCAACGCTTGTAAAGCTCTGAATCGTAAGGGTTACAAAATGGTGGCACACTCGGGGTTCTCTTCCGGCTCCCGGGGGGCGGGCATCCTCGTGCGCGCGTCCCTTCCCCTGGAGATAGAGACCACCTTGATTGATGACAGGGGGCGGTACGCCGCCGTAGCTGGTAGATGGGAAGGGCGTTCCCTCACGTTGTTTTCTGTGTATGTCCCCCCGGGGCTCCAATCTAGTACCTTTCAGGACCTTGGTGGTGCCATCTTGTCTATGCCGGCTGGCCGTTTGGTAGTGGGGGGTGACTTTAATTCAGTTTGCTCTGGTCTGCTTGATCGCCAACCGCCCGCGACCTACGTAGCCCGCAGATGTGGCTGCCATCCTTTCTCGATTCTATGGGGCTGGTAGACGGGTGGCGACTTCTGCATCCCGCGCTCCGTCAATTTTCCTTCCTATCGGGTGCACACAGGAGTCTTTCTCGCATCGACTATGTCCTCACATTGGCTTCGGATGCACTGGCCGTTTCCGAAGCTCGCTTTCTAGCGCGGGGCATTTCTGATCACTCCCCGGTTTGGGTCTCCTTTGACTTTGGGGTGGTCCTGTCGGAACGACCGGCAGCGGTCAATCCGTGGTATTTCCGGAATTTCAAAACCCGCTCCCTCCTGGCCAAAGCCATTGATCTTTACTTCTCCGAGAACGTGGGCTCGGTGAGGTCGGCCGTTACGCTCTGGGAAGCCTTCAAGACGGTGCTCCGTGGCGAGGCCCAGGCGCTCATCGCTGAGACCCGCCGGACTAGGGATTCTGACATGCTGGTTGTTGAGCAGGAAGTGCTGCGACTCGAGGCCCAACTGGGGCCCGAGCCGGACCCTTCTGTCCTCCATACCCTCTCGCTGAAACAAGCGGAGTACCATGCCTTGGCCACTAATGCCGCTCTCGCCCTGGCCAAGGAACAGCGAGGCCGCATCTACGACGTGGGCGATAAGGCCGGGAAGTTGCTGGCTTGGTTAGACAGAAGGGAGATGGCCAGCCGTGTGGTACCCGAACTCCTCGGGGACGAAGGTGTGGTCCTTACGGATCCTAGTGCTATCGTTGACTCATTCGCTGGCTACTTTCAGGGGGTCTATGAGTCTGCCTCGGACTTTTCGGAGGCGGACTCGTCGGGCTTCCTCTCGGATATTGACCTACCCTGCCTTTCCGAGGAAGAGAGAGCGGACCTGGATAGAGACATCACCGCTGACGAGATTGACCTTGCGATCCGCTCCCTACGGACCGGAAAGGCCTCCGGGCCAAATGGCATACCGGTGGAACTGTATAAAATCCGCTCAGACGCGATCTCCCCGCACCTCCGTAAAATGTTCCTGGAGTCCTTTGAGAGAGGCTCTCTCCCCCTGGATCAACGATTAGCTACCATCGTGGTCATCCACAAGGAGGGTAAGCCGCGGGACGTCTGTCGATCGTACCGTCCTATCTCTCTCCTTAACGTGGAGCCCAAAGTCCTCGCCAAGCTGCTTGCCAACCTCTTGATAGGCGTCATTAGCGACCTCGTGCACCCTGATCAGTCGGGATTCATCCCCCACCGAAACACTGCCCTCAATTTGCGTCGCCTCCA
Source organism: Lissotriton vulgaris (assembly GCF_964263255.1). Classification (NCBI taxonomy): domain Eukaryota; kingdom Metazoa; phylum Chordata; class Amphibia; order Caudata; family Salamandridae; genus Lissotriton; species Lissotriton vulgaris. The sequence continues at coordinate 1,547,247,860 of NC_141691.1, read as the reverse complement.
TGGTGTCATGGCCAGGGCCCACACTCTCGAAGAGCCGGCTGTCCTGGCGTCTCTCGACGCCACTATGGCCTTCGACTCGCTCGAATGGCCGTACCTCTGGGCAGTGCTGACCAAACTCGGGTTCGGGCCTGTCTTTGTGCGCTGGGTGAAGCTCTTGTACGCGGACCCGATGGCCAATGTTACGGTCAACGGTCGCCTGTCGGCGCCATTTCCCCTACGTCGGGGTACTAGACAGGGTTGCCCCCTGTCGCCCCTTTTGTTTGCTTTGGCCCTTGAACCGCTTGCAGCTTTATTGCGTGCGCATCCTGACCTGCGAGGCATTACATGGGCCCCTGGCTTCGAAGACAGGGTCTCCCTGTATGCCGATGATATCCTGCTTTATCTGACTTCCCCCTGCAGGTCCCTCATTGTGGCCTGTGATGTGATCAGACTTTTTGGGCGGTACTCTGGCCTGATTATCAACTGGGCCAAGTCCTCCCTATATGTCCTCAAGGGGGATACTCCACGTCTCCCCAGAGGCTGCAGGATTCAGATTGCCACGCGCGGTTTCAAGTACCTGGGCATCTACATCTCTGGTAATCCCAAGTTGAGGCATGACAACAATCTACTCCCTCCTCTTCAGCGGTTACGGCGTGATGTGGACAGCTGGCGTAAACTGCCGCTCTCCCTTCTTGGCCGTGCCGCTCTATTCAAGATGATGGCCCTGCCCAGGTTCCTATACGCGCTCCAAAACGCTCAGGACCCGGTCCCGGCGCGCTACTTTCGTGATCTTGAAGGCCTTCTCCGGACCCTCCTCTGGGAGGGTCGACCCCGCGTTGCCTTTCACAAACTCACACTCCCCTGGTACGATGGGGGCATCGCCCTCCCAGATGTGCGCCGTTACTATTGGTCTTCGCAACTAGCTGCCCTCAACCACGGCTTCTATGGCCCAGTGGAGAGCCCCGGCTATGCCATGGATAGATGGCTGATGGGCGATGGTAACTATTATCGGGCCCTATACTCGAAGTCTTTTGACCGACGGTTGACGGGCCCCACCCGTACGGCGGTCCACACGTGGCGGGCGGTTAATAAGGCACAAGGATGGCAGGGCAAACTCACAAGGTTCACTCCCCTCTTTGACTCCGACATCCTGGGTAGACTATGGCACACCAAGGGATTTGATAGGTGGGACCTTATCGGCGTCAGCAGGGTTGACTATATGCTCTCCAAGGGCTCGATTAAGACCTTCCCCCAGTTACAAACCGAATACCAGCTGGGCGCGACGGAGTTTTTTCGCTACGCTCAACTGCGACACGCGCTGCTCTCGGCCTCTCCGCCGGACGGCGTCATTCCCGAGAGTTCCCCACTGGAAGACAGGATCCTGGATGGGCACATGCCGGACAGCGCAATCTCCCTCTCCTATAAAAAACTAATCAATGTGCGCACGGACCTCCTCCTTAGTTTGAGAGACCAGTGGGTGGCGGATGGCCTTGAATTAGACGATGAGGATTGGCAGAGCGCAGTTTCCTCCCCTAAGGAGGTTGCCATTTCTTCCCGTCTTCGCCTCGTGCAATTTAAAATCCTGCACCGGGTGTATATGACAGGGCCCCGATTGATGCACATGGGTTTCTCGCCTGACGGTCTCTGTCGTAGGGGCTGTGGAGCTCTTGCCACTTTCCTGCACATCCTTTGGGACTGCCCGGTGATCGCCTCCTACTGGAGAAGAGTACACCGCGTTATGGAGGAGGTGACTGGCGTGGCTGCTCACGCTGAGGCCCGTCGATGCCTTCTGAACGTATGGGAGCCTTCCGATCACAACGTTGCGCAGACCAGGTGGGTTACCCTTGGGAACATGGTAGCTAAGAGGGACATAGCCCAGAGGTGGGGTGCGGCCGAGGCCCCCCTGGTAGTACAGTGGAAGGCCAACATGGACTGGTGCATGTTCAGGGAGAAGACAGTCTATGTGGCCAGAGGGAGACCTCGAACTTGGACTAAAATTTGGGGAGCATGGAATGAGTACAGGGGAGATGTGTGCTTACCGCCCGAATCAATCAGCCAGCATGATAATGTGTCTCCCTAGCCTGTGACGCCAACTGAGCCCTATTGTACTGTATTCTCCTGTCACCTTCCCCCTCCCTCCTCCTTCCCATTCTGCAACCTATCCTTGATGCGCGTTTCCCTGCCTTTCCCTACCCATCCCCGACACCCAGCGTCACACAATTCACACTGCCACTTTCGCGCCCGCGGGCGCCTTGTTGTTGTTTTCATTTAATATAAAATCAACCTTCGACGACTATGTCTTAATTGTTTGACAGTATTTCTCTCCTGTTATTCCTGCTGCCTTGCCTCCGGGATGTCAGGCTGAATAGCTGTGTGTTCTGATTTCAATAAAGGTTTTCAAAAAATAAAAAAAAATAAAAAGGATTAGTGTTGAAAATTAGTATAGTGAAATATGAAGTAATTCGAGTAGTTGATATGTTATTCAGTTATTTGGGTAGAGAAGGGTAGGTGGCAGGATAGAAGAGGGAAAGAGGCTTGTATTTATATAGCAGTTGCTACCCCTGATGGGGGTTTGAAAGTGCAAGTTGCACGCTACTCTGGAACCCATAAGGATTAGTGTTGAATTAGTATTGTGATACATGATAGTAATTTTAGTGGTGAATATGTTAGTCAGTTATTTGGATTAAGGGGGGTTGGGGAGGGGTAGAAAAGGGAAAAAGGCTTGCATTTCTATAGCGCTTGTAACCCTGATGGGATGTTGAGACCCTTTATTGGCGAGTAGCATGCTACTCTGGAACCCATAAAGGATTAGTCTTGAATTAGTATAGTAGAATATGGAATTTGAGAAGTGAACATGTTAGTCTGTCATTTTGATTGTGATACATACTGTCTTCTCTACTGCCATAACCTAACTAGGGGGAAGTAATTTCCCTTGAATACTGGGGGTCCCTGGGGGCCAAGTAGCTCACCAGGTACCTCAATTAAGTGCCACGGAGCTGCTCTGCAGAGTGTTGTAAAAAGGGGCGTGGACTCCTTACACCTCTCTGCAATGCAGCTCCCTGGTGCATACTGGAGGTTCCTGATGGGCTAGTTGGCCCCCAGGGACCCCCAATATGCAAGGGGAATTAGTTCCCCCTCTGTAAACATGCCAGGGGTCTGCGTTGCAGAGAGGTGCAAAAAGGGGCGGGCCTCATTACACCTCTCTGCAATGCAGCTCCCTGGCGCATACTGGAGGTTCCTGGTGGGCTAGTTCGCCCCCAGGGACCCCCAATATGCAAGGGGAATTAGTTCTCCCTCTGTACACATGCCTGGGGGCTGCGTTGCAGAGAGGTGCAAAAAGGGGCGGGCCTCATTACACCTCTCTGCAATGCAGCTCCCTGGTGCATACTGGAGGTTCCTGGTGGGCTAGTTGGCCCCCAGGGACCCCAATATGCAAGGGGAATTAGTTCCCCCTCTGTAAACATGCCTGGGGGCTGCGTTACAGAGAGGTGCAAAAAGGGGCGGGCCTCATTACACCTCTCTGCAATGCAATGCAGCTCCCTGGCGCATACTGGAGGTTCCTGGTGGGCTAGTTGGCCCCCAGGGACCCCCTGGCGCATTTGCAGAGGGGGAAATAATTCTGCTTGAATACTGGGGGTCCCTGGGGGCCAAGTAGCCCACCAGGAACCTCCAGTATGCGCTAGGGGCTGCCTTGCATAGACGTGCAAAGAGGCCACACCCATTTTTACACCTCTCTGCAACACAGACCCCTGGCGCATACTGGTGGTTCCTGGTGGGATAGTTGGCCTCCATGGACCCCCAATATTCAAGGGGAATTAGTTCCCACTTTGCAAATGCGCCAGGGGGCTGTGTTGCAGAGTAGTACACTCCATCACCTCAAGCCCTGCCCCTCCCTGTACCACTCTGTCTGCATACGCGCCCCTGGCGTGTTTGTAGAGGGGGAAGTAATTTCCCTTGAATACTGGCGGTCCCTTAGGGCCAACTAGCGCACCTGGTACCTCCAGTAAGCGCCAAGGAGCTGCTTTGCAGAGTGTTGTAAAAAGGGGCATGGCCTCATTACACCTCTCTGCAATGTAGCTCCCTGGCGCATACTTGAGGTTCCTGGTGGGCTAGTTGGCCCCCAGGGACCCCCAATTTGCAAGGGGAATTAGTTCCCCCTCTCTAAATGCGCCAGGGGGCTGCCTTGCAGAGACGTGTAAAAAGGGGCAGGGCCTCATTACACCTCTGTGCAACGGAATCATACTGGAGGTTCCTGGTGGGCTGGTTGACCCCCAGGGACCACAGTATTCAAGCAAACGGGCCAGGGGGCTGCCTTGCAGAAATGTGTAAAGAGGCCACGCCCCTTTTTACACCTCTCTGCAGCCCCCTGGCGCATACTGGAGGTTCCTCACCCCCTTGGCCTGCTCAGGGGGTCCCAAAAGGACTCCCAAGGCCCAAAAAAAAATATATATATATATATATGTATATATATATATATATATTTAAATCCCGGCATACGTGCAGGGTATGATCCCAATAAAAAAACAGAAAGGCACCACTGTGCAAATGCGCCCCCTTGAATAGTGGGGGTCCCTGGGGGCCAAGTAGCCCACCAGGAACCTCCAGTATGCGTTTGGGGGCTGCCTTGCAGAGACGTGTAAAGAGGCCACGCCCCTTTTTACACCTCTCTGCAACGCAGCACCCTGGTGCACACTGGAGGTTCCTGGTGGGTAGTAACCCCTAAGGACCCCCAATATGCAAGGAAAATTAGTTCCCCCTCTGTAAAAGAGCCAGGAGGCTGCCTGGCAGAGAGGTGTAAAATGGGGCGGGCCTCATTACACCTCTGTGCAACGCAGCCTCTGGCGCATACTGGAGGTTTCTGGTGGGCTAGTTGGCCCCCAGGGACCACCAGTATGCAAGGGGAATTAGTTCTCCCTTGCAGAGAGGTGTAATGAGGCCACGCCCCTTTTTACAACTCTCTGCAATGCAGCCCCCTGGCACATACTTGAGGTTCCTGGTGGGATAGTTGGCCTTCAGGGACCCCCAGTATGCAAGGAGAATTAATACCCCAAGTTAGAACGCGCTACGGGGCGCGTTAGCACAGTGGTGAAGGTAGCGGGCGGGTCTTAAGGTGATATATATATGTGTGTGCAAACATGCCCTGTGGCGCATTTTAAGTTGGGGAATTAATTCCTCTTCAATCCAGAGGTTCCCTAGGGGCCAACTAGTCCAACAGGTACCTCCATTAAGTGCCACGGAGCTGCGTTGCAGCATGTTGTAAAAAGGGGGCGTGCCCTCTGAACTCCTCTCTGCAACACAGCTCCCTGGCGCATACTGGAGGTACCTGGTGGGCTAGTTGGCTCACAGGGGTTTGCACACATGTCACCTCAGGCCCCACCCCCTTCCTTCACTATTGAGCACAATATTTCTCTAAAATCAGTGGAACTACGAATTCCGATGTACTCACCTATTATCACAAGAGACATCAGTGCTGCATCTTTGAGCCCAGTACGGACCCTGAAAAGTAAATCTAAGCGTACTTACCAGTAACTTGAATTTGCTTACATAGGAATCTATTGTGTGGTTTTCACCAGAAAAGTTTTTGTGTCTATTTTTGAAACATACAAATATTCCTCTAAAATCAGCTGAACTTCGAATTCTGATTTACTCACCTATTATCAGGAGAGACCTCAGTGCTGCATCTTTCAGCCCACTACTGATCCTGAATAGTAGTTCTAACCATACTTACAGTAACTTGAATTTCCTTCCATTGGCTAACATTGACTGGTTTCACTTGGAAATTCTTTTAAGTGTGGAGTTTTGGAACTTTAAAAAATTCCTCAAAAATCAGCCGTACTACGAATTCTGATTTACTCACCTGTTATCAGGAGAGACATCAGTGCTGCATCTTTCAGCCCACTACTGATCCTGAAAAGTAATTCTAATCGTAGTTACAGTAACTTGAATTTCCTTCCATAGGCTAACATTGACTGGTTTCACTTGGAAATTCTTCTAAGTGTGGAGATTTGGAACTTGAAAAATTCCTCAAAAATCAGTCGAACTACGAATTCCAATTTACTCACCTGTTATCAGGAGATACCTCAGTGCTGCATCTTTCAGCTCATTACTGTTCCTGTAAAGTAAATTTAACTGTACTTACCAGTAACTTGAATTTCCTTCCATAGGATATCATTGCCTGCTATAAAATATATATATAAATTAAAAAACTATTAAATTAAAAAAATATATATTACAATGTCAATATTTTTAAAAACATTTTTTTCAATTTATATTAAAAATATGTAATGTTATGTAAAAAATAAAAAATCTAAAAATAAATACTTTAAAACAATGTTGTAAATTAGTATAAAAATATAACAATTAATACATTTAAAAATTATCATTTACAAAAACCTTTGAAATCCACTAACTAAAACATAGGTTTTAGCCACGTTATAGTTAGGCATTAGCATTTGAAAAACCTTTGCATTTCACTGAAAAAACCATAGGTTTCAGCCAGGTTATAGTTAAGAATTAGCATTTAAAAAACCTTAGAAATTCACTGAAAAAACCATAGGTTTCATGCATGTTATAGTTAGCTGGGCATTTCCCTCATACAAAACCATTGAAATTCGCCCGTTATAGTTCGTTCAGCTAACTATAACTTGCGCGCCCGCAATGCACTGCTGATGACGTCACATATTACATCACTCATGACATGGTCAGTGACATCACTCATGACATCACGGATGACATCTCAAATGACATCACTGATGACATCATCCTTGTGAAAGAGTGGCAGACCTCCTCTCACCCTAATATAACCTTTGATACAAACATTCAAAAATAGAACCTAAAATTTTCAAAAAAATGGAGATACCAATACCAGTTAGAACAACCTATTCAGTAATTCCAAAATCTACATACAAATCTTCTCATTCACAAATAGGTCTATATAGTCACTCATACATGTACTCACTCATCTTATGCACTCATACACCTATACATCCTGTTACGCACCTACACATATACATAGAGTTATTCACACATATACTCACACATGCAAATAAACTATGAAACATCCATTTACTTGCATATACAGCTCTACACACGCCACTACACTTATTTCTACAGAAACGTACACATACTAGCTCTCCTAAACAATTAGTTATAGAAACACATACTTATTTATACAGGAACGCTTCCAATCTGTCACTGTCATATATCCTTACTTATCCTTACTTATATACATCAATACTCACATATACTAGCTTAAACCATATGTACTTACTCATAAAGACAATATTGAGGCAGTCACTTACTCACTAACACACCCATACACACAAACTTCCACCCATAATGTCCTGCACACATGCTGTCTTCAAAACACATACAAACAGTGAGTCAGTCATTCATGCATCTGTGCGCTAGGTAATACCCCCATCAAACCATACAGACACTGATTCTGATACTTAAAAAAACAACTAATAACCCATATAGACTCATGTAGCTACTCACTAACCCATGCAGCCACTTATACACAAATTGAGACACTGATACAGATATTTACATATTTAAACATTACTCGCTTATACATTGATTCACTAAGATATACTTAACCACTTGGCTGCTAAGGTACAATTTATCCTCTGCTTTAATTTCCATTGAAATCAATGGAAAGTCCATGACGAGTTACCCTTGTCATTAGCGGCGAAGAGGTTAATAAGTCAGTTATACAATCAATTTTACAAAAACAACATTTAACACTTATTTACCCATTTATTCTTCCATCGACTATTAGGTATACATATATAAAAAATATTTATATTTCAGAAAAACACACATTCACTGGATGATGTCATCAGTGATGTCATTTGAGATGTCATCAGTGATGTCATGAGTGATGTCACTGACCATGTCATGAGTGATGTAATATGTGATGTCATCAGCAGTGCATTGCGGGCCCGCAAGTTATAGTTAGCTGAACTAACCATAATGGGGGAATTTCAATGGTTTTGTGTGAGTGAAATGCCCAGCTAACTATAACATGCATGAAACCTATGTTTTTTTCAGTGAATTTCTGAGGTTTTTTAAATGCTAATTCCTAACTATAACGTGGCTGAAACCTATGGTTTTTTCAGTGAATATATATATGTATTGCATGGTGGTATGGTGGTGAGCAATTAAATCACTATTCACGATATCCGGGTTTTGCCTCGTCTTTTCTGCTGCTGCATTGCTGCGAGACGTCTTTATGCTGAAAATAAAAAAAAAATAAAAAATTATATATATATATATATATATATATATATATATTCACAGAAAAAACCATAGGTTATAGACCATATATAGTTAGGAATTTGCATTTACAAAACCTTGAAAATTCACTGAAAAAACCATAGGTTATAGACCATATATAGTTAGGGATTAGCATTTAAAAAACCTTATTTTATTTGCACAAAACCATTGAAATTCCATATATAGTTAGTTGCACTATATATCGCGGACCCGCAATCCACTGCTAATGATGTCACATATTACATCATTCATGACATGGTCAGTGACATCACTGATGACATCACTGATGACATCTCAAATGACATCACTGATGACAACACCCAGTGACTGTATGTTTCTGTAAAGTTAAAATATGTCTTACATATTGAAGAATGAGTGGATGTATAAGTGTCTGGATGAAGGATTTAGTAGGTGCATGACTGACTGTATGAGAGAATGATTAAATGTGTCTCACTGAGTGCATGGGTTAGTGATTAAAGTGTCTTAATTTGGCAATCATTATTTATGTTCTTCTGTAAACTGCTGCATGTTTAAATCAGTAGCTATATCAGTAAGTATATGGGTTATTGAATGGTTGCCCAAGTATTTGTATGGGAGACTGAGTATGTGTGTGGGTGGCTGGGAGGTGTATAACTCTGTGCATAGATGTGTGAGCAGTTGATTCCCTAGGTGTATGGGTTCAAAAGTGCATGTAGAAACAGCTGTATGGACAGTTGACTGTGTGCATGAGTATATTGGTGAGTGAATGGATATCTCAGTTCTACATGTCAAAGTAAGTACATATGTAAAACACACTCCATGTGAGAGTTGACATATATAAATAACTGAACATAAGAGCCAGTGAATGTGAGAGTGGCTGTATGAATCATTGTGAACTTGTATCAAGGATTGTATACGAGAGTAAATATGTGTTAGTATATGTTTGAATAAGTAAGGTGTGTATAACTGTATAGTTAAGGAAATGGAGATGTGATTGATTCTTTGCATGACTGACTAGGTGTGTGAGTAACTCCATGGATGTGTGACAGTCTGTGAATGCCTGTTTACACTGAGTGTATCTAAGGTTATATTAGAGTCTGAAGATGTATTATCACATAAATGATATCATCAGTGATGTAATCAGTAATGTCAAATGAGATGTCAGTGATGTCATCAGTGATGTCATTTGAGATGTCATCAGTGATGTCATCAGTGATGTCATTTGAGATGTCATCAGTGATGTCATCAGTGATGTCACTGACCATGTCATGAATGATGTAATATGTGACATCATTAGCAGTGGATTGCGGGTCCGCGATATATAGTTAGTGCAATATATGGAATTTCAATGGTTTTGTGCAAATAAAATAAGGTTTTTTAAATGCTAATCCCTAACTATATATGGTCTATAACCTATGGTTTTTTCAGTGAATTTTCAAGGTTTTGTAAATGCAAATTCCTAACTATATATGGTCTATAACCTATGGTTTTTTCTGTGAATTTCATTGGTTTTTTAAAAGCTAATATCTATAGCTGTAAAATATATTCTTTATTAAGTGACGTATCACGTAGCCCGTGAGACGCCTCATGATGCATCGCATAACCGTGACGTATCGTCTCTGCAGCGCAAACCAAACCCAAAACGTAAGCGCGCCAGAACACGCCTAAAGATATATATATATTTTTTTAACCTTAATTAGACAAAATCCACACGTGCACATATCACAAACGTTCAAAAAACACAATATGTCGGACTCCCGTTACGCTGCCTGGTTAACGTACCAGGAAGCACCTTTACCGCGAAAAATCGCAATTTTTTTTTTTTCACCCCCCAGGGAACTTTAATAGCCCCCTCATCAATCCTAGGGGTTCAGGAGGGGTCTGCCTTACCCCTTTCATTCATTTACACCTTTTTTTTTCCACCTCTTGTCTCTCGATCCCACAGAGAGACAAGATGGCGGCCGCTCCAGACTGTTTACAATGATAACAGCCAATCAGCTTCTCCTCAGACTCCCGTTACACTGCCGGTTAGCTTCCCGGTTAGCTGCCCAGTTAGCTGCCCAGTTCGCGTACCAAGACGCGTCTCTACGGCGAAAAAATCGGATTTTTTTTTTGTTTTTTTTTTGGCCCCGCGTGGCTTTATAATATCCCCCTCATCAATCCTAGGGGGTCAGAAGGAGTCTACCTTGCCCTCTTTCCTTCATTTCCCCCTTTGTTTTGGCCTCCTCTTGTCTCTCGATCCTACCGAGAGACAAGATGGCGGCCGCTCCGGACTGTTTACAATATTGACAGCCAATCAGCTACTCCTCAGACTCCCGTTACACTGCCGGTTAGCTTCCCGGTTAGCTGCCCGGTTAGCTGCCCGGTTCGCGTACAAAGACGCGTCTCTACGGCGAAAAAATCGGATTTTTTTTTTTTTTGGGTTACACTGCCGGTTAGCTTCCCGGTTAGCTGCCCGGTTAGCTGCCTGGTTCGCGTACCAAGACGCGTCTCTACGGCGAAAAAATCGGATTTTTTTTTTTTTTTTTTGGGGCCCGGCGTGGCTCTATAATATCCCCCTCATCAATCCTAGGGGGTCAGAAGGGGTCTACCTTGCCCTCTTTCCTTCATTTCCCCCTTTGTTTTGGCCTCCTCTTGTCTCTCGATCCTACCGAGAGACAAGATGGCGGCCGCTCCGGACTGTTTACAATATTGACAGCCAATCAGCTACTCCTCAGACTCCCGTTACACTGCCGGTTAGCTTCCCGGTTAGCTGCCCGGTTCGCGTACCAAGACGCGTCTCTACGGCGAAAAAATCGGATTTTTTTTTTTTTTTTGGGTTACACTGCCGGTTAGCTTCCTGGTTAGCTGCCCGGTTAGCTGCCCGGTTCGCGAACCAAGACGCGTCTCTACGGCGAAAAAAATCGGAAATTTTTTTTTTTTTTTGGGGCCCGGCGTGGCTCTATAATATCCCCCTCATCAATCCTAGGGGGTCAGAAGGGGTCTACCTTGCCCCCTTTCCTTCATTTCCCCCTTTGTTTTGGCCTCCTCTTGTCTCTCGATCCTACCGAGAGACAAGATGGCGGCCGCTCCGGACTGTTTAGAATGTTGACAGACACCGGAGAGCCAATCAGCTTCGCTTCGCAAAGTTCCGATACGCGAAAAGTTCGCCGAACCGGAGCGCTGCCCGGAGCGCTGTTACAGATATATATCTTGTTTTAAACGTTAATTTCTCAAAATCCACTGAAGCACATATATTGAGACCTAGCAAAGGCACATCGGGCTAACAGTCCCTACAATTTTGCCAAGTTTCGTGGAAATCCATTCAGTCGTTCGGGCTAAAAGTGAGGCCAACCGCCCTATGGAAATTAACATGGGAAAAACGTGTTTTGGGACCCCCCTTTTTTCTCAGCCCCCCCTTGACGAACCCCCCCCAAATTTCCAGGAGCTGCTCAGAAACAAAATGTGCCATTTTCCTGAAAATTTCAGCCAATTCCGTCCACAAACGCCAAAGTTATTAGGCATAGAATTTTCAAAAGTTCCATAGAGAAAAAATCCTAACTATATATACCTACTGGCTATCGCCAGTAGGTAATATATACATATATATATATATATATATGTGTGTGTATTCACTGAAAAAACAAAGGCTACTGGGACTTATAGCTAGGCTCAGATTTTACTCATACAAAGCCAGAGAGCTTCAGAAGTTATAGTTACCTGTGATAACTATAACTTATGCCCCCGCAATGCACTGCTTACGACCTCACATATTACATCACTCATTACATGGTCGGTGACGTCCCTGATGACATCACTAATGACATCTCAAATTACATCACTGATGACATCATCTTGTGAGTGTTTGTATTTTCTAAGGGTTTATTATCGTTAAACATATATATTAACCTACTACAAAAGTTAAATTAGTGTACAAGGTGCACTACTACTGAGTGATACTACTTCTAACATATATTGTGTGAGTGGCTGTGTAACTATGTACCCTTGTGCGTATGTGTGTGTGAGTGGCTGCAGGTGTATAAGTGAGTGGGTGAGTGAGTTTCTGTGTGAATGGCTGTACTGGTGAATGAGTGGGTGGGTGTGTCAGTGGCTATGTGGGTGAGTGAGTGGCGGTGTGAGTGGCTCTGTGGCTGTGTAAGTGGGTGTGTAGCGACTGTATGGATTAGTGAGCGGGTGGCTGAATCGGTGCATGAGTGAGGGACTAGGTGTGTAAGTGGCTGTATGGATGAGTGAGTGGCTGTTTGAGTGGGTGTTTGGCTAAGTGAGTTGGTGTGCTAGTAGATGTATTGTTGAATGAGTGAAAGGGTGTGTCAGTAGCTGTGTAGGTAAATAAGTGGGTGTGTCAGTAGCTGCATAGGAGAGTGTGTGGCTAAGTGACTGGCTGTATGGGTGAATGACTGGTTGTGTGAGTGGCTGCATGAGTGAGTGAGTGGGTGTGTGAGTGCCTCTATGGAGGAGTGAGTGGGTTGGGAGTACTGGTATGCGCCTGTGTATGGGCATGTGAATGGTTGTGTAGTTTTGTGAGTGGGCATTTGAGAGGTTGTATGGGGGTGTGAGTGGGTGTGTGAGTGGTTCTGTGGATGATGTCATCAATGATGTAATTTAAGAAGTCATCAGTGATGTCATCAGTCATGTCACTGACCATGTCATGAGTGATGTAATATGTGAGGTCATAAGCACTACATTGCAGGGACTTAAGTTCTAGTTAGCTAAGGCAACTATAACTACTGAAGTTCTATGGTTTTGTACAAGTGACATCTGAGCTTAACTATAATGTCCCTGTAACGTTAATTTTTTCAGTGAATTTCCAAGGTTTCTTTAATTCTATTTCCTAACTATAACGTCCCCGTTACCTAATCAGTGAATTTCTAAGGTTTTCAACTTCTATTTCCTAACTATAATATCCCTGTAACCTTTGGATTTTAAGTGAATTTCTATGGATTTTTAACTGGTAGTCGCATTTGCAGAGCAATGGGGAAAGGGGGAAGGGCCTCCGACATTCCCTCAGGAAACCAGCTGTGGGTGGCTTACTGAAGGTAACAGGAGGGGTCCATAGCCCCCAAAGACTGCCAACATTCAAGGGTCTTTATCCCCCAACCTGTAGTGTACCAGAAGGCGTGTTTGCAGAGTGGTGGAAAAAGCGGGTGGGGCCTCTGACCAGCACACAGCAAACGCGCTGTGTGGGACTTACTGGGGATAACAGGTTGGCGATTGGACATCAAGGACCCTCAGCATCCATGTGGACTTCCTACCCCAATCAGCAGTATACCCGGAGATGCATTCGCAGAGTGGTGCAGAAAGGGGGCATGGCCTCCGAAGTCCTCTCAGCAATCATGCTGTGTGAGACTTACTTAAGGTGACAGAAGGGCTTGTTGGCTCCAAGGCCCCTCAGCATCCAAGGAGACTTCATCGCCCAACCAGTTGTGTACCAGAATGCACATTTGCAGAGTGGTGGAGAAAGGGGTGTGGCCTCTGAAGTCCTCTGAGCAATCACGCTGTGTGGGACTTACTGGAGGTAAGAGGACCCTCAGCATCCAAGAGGACTTCATACCTCAAACAGCAGTGTGCCAGGAGGCGCATTTGCATGGTGGTAGAGAAATAGGGCATGGCCTCTGAAGATGTCTGAGCAATCCTGCTGTATGGGACTTACTTGAGGTGACAGAAGGGCTTGTTGGCCTCCAAGGACCCTTAGCATCCAAGGAGACTCCATCGTCCAACCAGTTGTACGCCAGAAGGCGAGTTTGCCTGGTGGTGGAGAAAGGGAGCATGGCCACTGAGGATTCTCGCTGTGTGGAACTTACTAGAGGTATGAGGAGGGCTTGTTAGAACCAAGGACACTCAGCATCCAAGAAGACTTCATCCCCCAAACAGCAGTGTGTCAGGAGGTGAGTTTGCAGGGTGGTAGAGAAATGGGGTGTGGTCTCTGAAGATGTCTCAGCAATCCCTCTGTATGGGACTTACTGGAAATACCAGAAGGGCTTGTTAGCCCCCAAGGACCCTCTGGAGCCAAGTAGACTTCATCCCCCTATTAAGAGTGTACAAGGAGGTGCGTTTGCAGAGTTGAGGTAAAAGGGGGTGGCACCTCCGCAACTTGACATTTTTTTTTTAGGGAAGGATGCTGCATGGCCCCCCTTCCCTTGGGCGATTTGGACTCAGGGACCCAATCCCCGGGGACCAGTCCTTTTCAAAATGGAGAAGGTGGGCCACATGGCCACCCTCCCAATCCTATTTCAGCCCTGGAGGCCCCATCCCCTGGAGTCTGACTATTTTTTTAATTGAATTGTTTTTATTTATTGGAGGGGCCCTCCTCCCGGGGCAAATTTCGACCCAGCATCTCCATCCCCTGGGGCCCAGCCTTTTTTTTAATGCTGAAGGGGACCACTGGGCCTGGGTGGGTTCCACAGGCTCCTCTTATACAATTTTTTTTATACTCCCTTGTGGTCTCTGGGGTACAGCTGGGTCCATGCTCCCCCAATTAATAGAAACATTAGCACCAGGGAGGTGGTGGTCCTTGGGGCATAAATCAAGCCCTTGGAGGAGGGCACCATGTGCCCCTCCATTTTATTAATTAAACTCAGCATGCCCCTGGGACCTGGCCCACCAAGGGGTTTAAATTAAAAACACGCATGGAGACCGCGCTTGTTTTTTTTTTACTTTACGGTGATAGCCACAAGTATTTGCGAACTTTGCTGTAAATTAACAAAAAATGCTTTTTTACACTGCTGGTCTGCGGCACTCCAGGACCGAGTCTAGGGGGTCAGAGTATTCTTATCCTGCCCCCTTTTCTTTCTTTTTAAGTTTGATTTTGCGACTTAGCTGAAGCTGAGTCCCAAGATGGCTGCCAACACTTCCTGGTTGAAGTGGTTGCAGCCAATAAGAGCTCTGCACGAGTTCTGCATTATTTCTGAAGGATTCACGCCTGTAGATATCCAAATTTGTGTTTTTATTAATAGCTCTAAACTTACTATATGGATTTACACCAAATAACAAAAAGCGTGCTTTCTGTATCACAAGTTATCTTTCTGCCAAATGTGGTGTCATTCCGTTCAGCAGTTTGGGGTGTAGTTGTGTTCAAAATCCTTTTGGGAATTAACATGGAAAATGCACTTTTTTTGCCCTCTCCCATTTTCTCAGCCCCTAGTTCACGGATCACCCCACAACTTAGGGTGCGCGGCAAACTCCGCTCCACCGGCAGAGTTTTCTCCACTCCACGCTCTGCTTGCAGAATGGCAAAAACTGTGCTATCTGCTGTGTAGCCGAGTTGACAGGCGCTCACTCATTCTGGGAGCATGCACACGCATGCTTGAGAATGTGTGCACTCTGAATAATGGTGCAAAAATGAACCTTGGCCATGAGATGCATTTCAAGCCTCCTAACCATCAAATGAGGAGGAAACTAAGATAGATGTAGGCACATACTGTTTGCAAGTGATGATGTCACATGCAGGCTGCTACAGGAGAGGGGAGAAATTTCCTGGCACCGGGAAGTGATTCATGGCTGGGAAGAACTAGGGGTAGTCAGAGCATCAAGATAAAAACACTACTTGCAGGCATTGCAGCTTATTCTCCTCCAGGATCAGACACAAACCAGGCTTGTTTCCTACTCCTGGAATCTCCCTCCCTTCCTGGGCTCTCCCTCCTCGGGGTCTTCTACCTGGAAGCTGCAGGGCTCTCCCCGGTGGCACTGATGCTGCTCTGGATAGGGCTGTGGATCATGCCGCTCGGTCTCTTGCATCTGCTGGAGGAGGGTAGTGCACAGCAAACTCCACAGCATTCATGCGACCTCCCAGGAAGTGTTCCGAGGCATCATGGAGGTAAGGAAGCACCATACAAATTCTACTGCAGTATGAGAAACAATAACAGTAAAATATCCAAAATAGTTATTTCTGAGTTTTTTGTTTACCCCTTGTGATTACTTTAACAATATTTGCCTGAAAGTAATCTCAGTCTCATGTTGTATTGTATCTTCTCCTACCCTGAGAGTCTGTGAAATATGCAAATGCCGTCAGGCTTGTTTGCAGTCATTCCTGTAATATATGGCTCATTAATTCGGTCTGGAGACTTGCTCAAAATAAATCACTGGTGGGTCCCCTCTGGCATCAGCCAGCACATTGCTCAGATATGCTTTCTTTTTCAAGTCACGTGTGTGCTGCAGGTGGGAGAGTATGCATGTGTGTTGTGTGAGCGAGCCAGCCAGTCCTCTACAAATTCATTAGAATGGGCTGAACTCTTCAAAATCCCACAGAGTCGTTATAAGACTCCACTAAATTCCAGATATTATGAATCTTTGAATTCCGCCCTCCCCTACCTGAAACTATTCATGCACAACCAGAATCACCAGAACACATTTTGGGACATTTCAAGAAGATTTCTCAAATGGTGCCAAAGTTATTGGCAAGTCCAAAAATGCTTCTCCTACGGCAACATGGTCCAGCTGATAAACTACCTACTGGTAACCACCAAAAGTTATATACATATCCCCCAGTTTGTATTTTAATCACTGCCCCCTTTACCTGGCCCACCCAAGAGCTTAAAGAAAATTAAGCACGCGTCACTTCCTTTTTAAAAAAATAATCAGCCGGATTCGTGGATCCAACGCAAATCCCACCTATTTTTTTTAATGCATTTTGGGCTGAGTCTGCCTAGGGGGTCAGGGTGTTTCTACCCTGCTCCCTTTTCTTGTTTTTTAACATTTTGTTTACCTTTTTTACTTGCGACTTGGTTCAACCACGTCACAAGATGGCTGCCAACACTTCCTGATTTGAAGTGTTGGCAGCCAATCAGATCTCAAGCACGAGATCAGTAGGATTTGCGGATATTCTGCAGCCATATTTCTATAACTGAGTAATGTTTACATTTCTCAGGCACTACTGAACGGATTTGCACCATTTAACAAAAAGAGTGCACTCTGGACTAAGAGCTACCTTTTTGCCAAATTTGGTGTAATTACATTGGGCTGTAGCTGCTTCAATAGTTTCCTATCAAATTAACATGAAGAAAACGCATTTTGGAGCCCCTTTTTTCTCAGCCCCCACTTGACCAATCACCCCAAAATTTTCAATACAGCAGCTGATCTGACCGCCCCATTAGTTTTAAAAATTTTGCGAAGATTCATCAAATGATGCCATGGATATTGGCAAATCAAAAAAAAAGCTTTTCCGATGGAACCTAGTTCCTAACTATAACTACCTACTGGCGACCACCAGTAGGTAATTTATATCAGCCTACTTACTATGGGAATGAATGTACATTTTTCCTGTGCATGCTGATCTATAAATGTGTGTTGAATTAATTGTCCATGTAGACAGTATTCCAGTGCTGTCAATAACATGTTTTGCGCATACTTTAGGTATTGCAACTACAAAATGACCATAGATACACGAGGGATAATATCCGGGAATTTGGAGATTAACTGAATTGTCAAAGTGTGGGTCTCCAAATAATCAATTGAATTTATTGTAATGCTATATGAAATAATTTATATATGTTTTAATGGTACAAACAAACAAATAAAATGTGATATGAATTGAGGTAGCAATAATGATTAGAGGCAAAGCCATAATCCTGATGCATGTGTTACAATGTATGCTTTTAATGTATTAACATATACTTGTTTGCACCATAGAAGATAACGCTCATGTTGTACAGAGGATATTTTGTTTTCTGTCAATGCCTACACAATGCACTGTGGGTATGTTTATGATATATGCATGTTGTAAAAACACTATGGAGCATGATCATGACCAAGGTTGGGACTGGCAACCAAAACGTGTTGAATTGTCGTTGTTCAGAGTGGGAACCGAGATGCTTGTATATGATAGCACAATTGCAGAAGCACTGGATCAGTGGCACCCCTGATGTTAAGGCAACACACCTGAACCCTCATCCAGGAAGTATATATATATTCACTAAAAAATACCATTTAGGGATGTTATAGTTAGCTGGACATTTGACTCGTACAAAACCAGAGAAATTCGAACGTTATAGTTAGTAGAGCTAACTATACCTCACGCCCCCGCAATGCACTGCTGATGATGTCACATATTACATCACTCATGACATGGTCAGTGACATCACTGATGACATCACTGATTACATCATCCAGTGAATGTGTGTTCTTCTTAATTTTAAATATATTTTATATATGTTAATGCCAAGGTGTATTGAAGAATGAGTTGGTGTATACATGTCTGGGTGTCTGGGTCAGTTGTGACTGACTGTATAAGTGAGTGAATAATTGTTTCTTACTGAATGCATGGGTTAGTGAATAAACTGTGTAAATGTGAGTAGGTACATGACTGTCTATATGGGTTACTTATTGGTTGAATGAGTATCTGTATGGGTGCCTCAGTGTTTGTGTGTGTGGGTGGGTGACTTTCTGCCTACACATGTGAGTGGATAATTTACTGGGTGTATTTGTTCAATAGTGTGTGTGGAAATAGCTGTATAGGTGAGTGAGTGGGTGTATCAGTGTGTTGGTGAGTAAATGTATGTCTCAGTGGGATGTGTGGGTAACTACATATGTGAAAGGCAGTATATGTGAGTGTTGGAGCATATAAATGACTATATGTGAGATGGAGTAATTGTGAGAGTGGCTATATAAATGAGTGTCTGCTTGTGGCAGTGATTGTATAAGAGAGTAAGTATATGTTAGTATCTGTAAGAATAGGTTAGATAGTGAATGTATAGGAGAGACCTCAAACCGTCACGTCGGGGTCTGTGTTCCACTGCCCAAGATCAACGAAGTCGCATCGGAGGCCCAAGCCGCGAGAAGAGGAGAGTGAGATCGTACCCCTCAGGTAACACTCAGCGAGCGTGCGTGTGTCACGCCTGGGACGTGGTGCGGGCTATGAGAGAAACGCTCTTGGCCTGTCCCATCTTTGCAGCACGATCCTCCCCTCGAGATCGTATCACAGCCCATACTTGCCAAGGAGTGGAAGTACCGGGGCCGGAGTGTTGAGCTGCACGTTGTTTTCCACCATACCCGTGTTGGGGCATATTTTGGCAGTAGCTAACCTCGAGTCAGTAAGAGTGGCATAGAGACTGTCCAGAGCAGTGATCAGTACTTGTGTACATTATTGTTGGCATTACGAACTGCCTGATTGTTGCATTACGCAATGAATTAGTTTTGCATAACAAACTGCCTAATTGTTGCATTATTTTTGCATTACGAACTGCCTGATGCATTACGCATTGCATTATTTTTGCATTACTAACTGCCAGATTGTTGCATTACGAATCACATTATTTTGGCATTACGAACTGCCTGATTATTGCATAATGAACTGCATTATTTTTACATCACAAAGTGCCTGATTCTGGCATTACGATCTGCATAGCATTGCAATAGGACTGCATTGGATCATCGAGAATTGCTCATTAATACTGCAAGAACCTACAAGGGTTTGCTGGCCTAATAACCGGCAAGGTGAAATATTACAAATACGCATATGTTGGATTTTTATCGTGTGGTCTCATCTAAATATTTTTTTAAACATATAATTGTTTTTATGAAACTTGTGTGGAGTTCATTTGTGGTGCCATCACTGGGTTACGGAGAGCGTGGTTGCAAATATTTTACACATTTGCCTTGGAGATAAGCCTGGCTGCTCGTGCCAGGCTACCAAGGCGGTGAGCAGGGGCTATCTGAGAAGGTGTCCTTCCTTTCCCTGACTTAGAAGCAAGGGTCCCCATTTGGACTAAGGTACCTACCTCAGCCAACTAGAGACCCCCAGTTCGAAAACCTGTGCGAACTATAACTTACTCCCCGCAATGCACTGTTTATGACCTCACATATTACATCAGTCATGACATGGTCAGTGACATCACTGATGACATCCCTGAAGATATCTCAAATTACATTAATAAATAAAGGCTCCGACTTTGGTACATCCTATAACAATAGTTACCATTTTGGCTTATTTTAATATGGTGCAGTTATTATAAGTTTTACATTGGAAGCACGGTCCACAAAGTGAAAAAACATGTACTTGAGCACATTAATGCAATTGCACATAATTGCAGACAGTATCCCGTGGTTGGTCATTTTCAAAAATACCATGTCAGTGACACTACAAAACTCGAGGTGATCGTGATGGACTTTGTTGGAACTAATATCAGAGGAGGCAACGGAGTACAGAACCTATGACGCCTGGAATCAAGATACATTATACAGGTTAACACCTTGACGCCAACATGTCTCAAAACAGATGAGGAGTTAGATATACACCTGGGATGACTTGTTGATGTGTATAATTTATGTTCATAAACGCATTTCTATCATGGTCCACATGTACTTTGCAGATTATTTGGAAGTGGCAGCACTTGGGTTTTAACTGTTTTTAATATGTCTTGTCTTACAGAATGTAACAGAAGGGAAGTAACATCATAGCAACTGTGAAGCAAAGCACAAGTATCAGGTTTTCTGCGTATTTATACACACAAATACACACACATATATACTTACCTTAAATAGATTTGCCATGCGTGGTAATTGTATGCGTGGTAAAAACCTTCAAAAAATGCACACGTGGAAAATGCATGCATGGTAAAAGTTGTGTGGTAAAGGCACTGCATGATAATTGCTGCGGTGCAAAGGCTGTTTTCCCCTTCTTCTTAGTCCTTTCATTTCTCACCTTTGAAGTAATCTTCTGGAAATTAAATCTTTCTCCCCTAAAATGGGAGGATTCCATGTCCTGTGCCACATGTATGCCAACGATCTTGCCTTTATGGACTACGCCCCATGTCGGCCTACAGCAAAAACTTAATGGTCTACATGCTTATTGTGAGATAAATAAACGTATAAACAACAATATAGAAAATACCAAGTCCTTACTTTTCTCAAAAAGAATCTGAGAAGTTTGCTTGGTTTCTTAACAGCGTTCCCTTGAAACAGGTAAATGGACTTGCCTTTGCAAATAATCTGCAGTGAGACAAACATCTAGGCGTTTTAAAAACCTCATTAACCCCTTCACTGCGGCGGCTATTCCGCCGCAGTGCTAAGGGGGCGGGGCGGCCGCATGCTGGTGACGGAACCGCTTCATCACCAGCGTCGGTGGCGCTGTGCTTATGACGGAGCGGTTCTGTCATGGCCCGCCCCGCTCAATAGAACGCTCAGCGCAGGCGCGGAATTCGCGCCGCGCATGAGCAGCGAGCGGGCCATGACGGAACCACTCCGTCATCAGCACAGCGCCACCGCAGATGATGACAGAGCGGTTCCGTCATCAGCAGACAAGGGGTTAATGGGCAAGGTTAATGCCTTTAAAAGGTTCGAATGGTGGATTATAAGCAATTCCTTTAAACAGAGCAATTCTAGGTCAACTCATTCTGCAGGCTCTATATGGGGCTGAAATATTGTGTCTTAATAGCCGAGTAAGGTGGGACAGCATGGAACGGATGTGCTTCAAGAAGCTTTTTAGTGAACCTCCAAGTTCAATGGGACAAACACTAAGGCTTGAACTGGTTTTGACTTATTTGGACATTTTTAGGTAAATAACATGCCCTGAGGTTCTTATGCTCTCTTGCAAAAAATGAGAAATATGAAACATGATCTGCCAAAATGGTGAGGGACGCCCTGAATCTTCCAGATTAACTCTCATTTTAAATTCCTAACTTTTACCCTAATTCTCAGTTAACGTTTGATGTTTCTAATGAAGGCAAACAAACTTCAGTGGCAAAGATCAAAACCCTTCTTAGTGACTTGGTCAGAGAGGTTAGTCAACTGAAAGACAAGATTTACTTGCTATCTAAAAAATCTGTAATGTATTCAAAATAAAAATTCAGGAGATATAGGGATATTTCCCTACCTCTGAAAAAGTCCCAGAAAAGAGAATTTGAAAATGAATACTACTGATCTGCATTGGTATTGATCTTATTTGGAGAATCCCAGAGTTTTGGAAGAAATTTGGAAGAAGATTAGCTATCATAAAGGTTATTGCTTATGTAGCCTTGGAGTTAAAAATAATATACCCCATTTGTTTCTTGATCATCTACTTTTTATAGAGATAAGAAAACAAACTATTCGCTCAATATTTAAAAAGCATGGAGTGCTATTTAGATTTGAAGCACTGAGCACTTTATTTGCAGTGAAATGTTATGGTATTGTGATCGCAGTTGCAAGATTTAATAATGCCTTACAGAAAAAAGCCATTATCTACTTACAAAGAAGTAGGGGAGGGCGGAACTTGTGGAATTGCGCTCAGTGGAATTTAGTGCTGGGAGCTTGTTCTGCACTGTAAGATCAGTGAGAACTGCACCACACAGCACGCCAGAGTGCCCTGCTACTTTCTGACACTCAAGCAGATTTTCTACTGAAGTGTCAGCTTTCTTAACGTGAACGGTCCTGACTTGCCATGACTGCTCGTGTTGAGAAAATCTTGCCAGTGGCGTACCAGCACCCATAAATCGCACTAGAGGACGCAAACTCTCAATTGCGCTCACCAACTTAACGTTGATGTGGCACATGGGAGAAAAACTCCTTCACTTGGTGGTTGGTGGAGTTTTGCCGGAACTCGGAGTTACAAGCATAACGCAGAGTGAACAAAACTTTGCAAACTCCGCCAGGGTAACACATTTTATCGCCCACCCCTACAAAGAAGTCACCAAGCGTTTGAGGCTAAATGCTGTGTACCTATCATGAAGATTTTAATTTGCATTACATTTTAAACAAGACATTCACGCCCTAGCCATCAGCAGACTGGACTACGGCAACGCACTCTACGCCAAAGTAAACAAAAGCCTCACCCCCAAGCTACAGAACATCCAGAACGCAGCTGCAAGACTGGTCCTCAACCTGCCAAGACACTGCCACATCTCCTAGCACCTGCGCACACTCCACTGGATCCCCATCGAGGCGAGAGTCACCTTTAAGATGATCACCCACGCACACAAGGCCCTCCACGACACCGGACCAGCATACCTGAACAGCTGACTCAAATTCCACGCACCCCAGAGGACCCTTCTATCAGCCCAGCTCTCCTATGCCGTGGTTCCCCGCACCAGAAAGACCAGGTCGGGAGCCCGCTCCTTCTCATTCCTCGCGGCCAGAGCCTGGAAAGTCCTTCCACCCCACCTCAGACAGACAACATCGCTCCCCATCTTCACAAGAAACCTCAAAACCTGGCTCTTCGACAGACCCCCTCCTTAATAGAATGAAACCTGCAACCCCAGCGCCTCAAGACCCTTATTCCTACAAAATGATTTCATAGAAATTAAATAATTTGACTGCTTGACGGACATGCGAATGTTAATTCAGTAGGGTGACTTGAATTTGGTAGGCTGTATAGCCTCTAAATGAAAACACTTCATCAAATCTCTACAGTAAAGTGCATTAGCAGCAACACGTCACTATAGTGTTTCTGCCCGGTTTATTTGTTTGCTTTGGTGGTTCTCATGACATGCTGCGCGTTAATGGTTCAGTCATTGTTTAATTCTGAAGTTCCTTGCTCTCACCCGCCGGGATAAAAACAAGCCAGAGGAAAAGGGAGGGACGCGCTTACTGTATAGCATACTGTAGATCCAGGACACGCACCCTCCCACTGACTGTCACATAAAAGCATGCACAGCTGGGGAGGCGAACAGCTCAGACCGTACCTGCCTCCGGACGAGACGCGGAGTGGCTCACTTCATCGGGGAGCTAAACAGGTCGGGTCCGAAAAGACACCGTCACCGCCTCTCATTGAACTGAAGCCCCAGAGCCTGGCACCGAAGGGAACTCTGAGCGCAGAGAGGCAGCAGATGGCTGACAAAAGTTTCATTGAAGACTCCGGTTCCAATTCCGTGAAGGAGGATTTAGAATGGGGCTATGAGGAAGGTAGGACGATATAACGCAGCCGCGTTGCTGTCAGTGTGTTTTTACCCTGTTATTGAGAAATCTGGCAAAGTGGAGCGAGGCTGCTGTGGCGAAGGATTCAAATTACTATTTATTAGAGTCTTAAATGTGCGGACTGACTGTCTCACACATGAGCTCTTTTTTGTTTATTGTCTAAGCACTGTAGCGTGCCTTCTCTGTGTGCTGGGGCAATTACAAGGAAACTCGGTGTATTCTTTGGCTTGGCTACACAACCGTTGAACGGATTTACATAGCGTGCAGCACCAGGAAGGTACGTTGCAGGATTCACAGCTTCATACGTGTAACATTTAAAAACATACCATGCCCGGGCAGTTGTTTACTGTACACGGCGCTCCTTTCAAAAGTTACAGGTGGTGTTTGCCCACAAACTCTCGGAGTCAGCCTGAGAGAGGCTAGGCTGTGCCTGCACGGGTCTGACGCATCTTCGCTGGTGCCTCTAGTGCGGCTCCTGCCTCAGCAATAAAAGTAACATTAGTTTCCTACGCGAGTGACCGAGTCTGTGTTTGCTTTGCTCGCAATGCCACCCTCAGGGTGTGCTGACAGCTCTCCTTCGTTCGAAATTCCATGTAAGGACTGCGCTTGGCATCGCCTCCTTCCTTCGCCTAGAAAATTAGTATATATTAAAAACAAAATGGAACATTCCACTTTGGCAAAAGGAGAAGGTATTAAAAAATAAATTGCAACATGAAAAATATTAATAAGAAAACATTGAGGTGTTTAGTCAGCACGTTAAAGGTGGCGCGTGACTCTTCTTCCACGCCTACAGTTTAAGTTGGGGTCCCTTCGCGTGGACACGATTTGCAGAAAATTCAGCTTGGTTAATCAAATCCTCTCTCTGCCCACCTGGATGCAGAGTTCCCCCCCCCCACCCTGCACATTCTTTAACGTTTCTGACGAGGAACAATTGAAGGGCATTGGAGTGTGACTGTGAGGTGGCACAGCTCAATCCTTTCCCAATCCCTTCCACTCCCTTCCTGTGTGTTGTGTTGTAATGCTGGCAGAAGCACACTTCACGCTGTTAATGGTGCTTTCTGGAAGGTGTGGCTATTTTGTTAACCCATGTAAGGTGTCTGCTCAACCCTGTTATGCGCAAAGGAGTGCTTCTCAAACCCTGTTTTGCACACACAAGTGCTTCTCAACAACTGTTATGAATACACGAATGCAGTGAAGAAGACTACAAATGTAGTAGTCAAGCACACCTGAAGTAACCATACATAAGATCAGTTATTACAGTAGTTTATTTGTTTCATTACAACCCCAAGCAGCTCTTTAAGTTTGCATTCAAAAGACTTTTCTAAGAATTAACATTTAGAACTTTGACAGAGCAGATTGCAAATGAACACATTATTCTTTTCTTTAATTCCAGTCCATTTACTATAAAATTGTTTTATTTTTGTCATTCAGCAATTTGGGTTACCATACGAAATGCAGAACGTGTGCAACAAATGATGCACACATTCAAAGAGGAATTCACCACACATTTTGCTCATCTAGTTTGCGTTTAGATGCACAAAAAGTGTCATCTGTTTGGATAAAGGGCAAGTCCTGGTTCACAGTATCAGGATGTGAGTGCATTTATCTCAGCAGATTGTATTTGATAGTGAGGAAAATCTGCAAGTAGGGCCAGTTTCCTGCAGCCCTTTTA
The DNA here is from genome assembly GCF_964263255.1 of Lissotriton vulgaris. Classification (NCBI taxonomy): domain Eukaryota; kingdom Metazoa; phylum Chordata; class Amphibia; order Caudata; family Salamandridae; genus Lissotriton; species Lissotriton vulgaris. The sequence continues at coordinate 1,547,222,131 of NC_141691.1, read as the reverse complement.
TAATATTAGTAGTCGAAATATGAATGCTCTCAGCAGAGACAATGGTGTATTACTGGGATAGTAGGAATATTCACAAAGTCATAACACAGTTCTATTCATAGACCTTCTTTGTGTTTTTTCATACACAATTTGCGCGCATACCTTATGTGCTAAAGAAATTTTGGAAGTGTGTAAATAAGTTGTGACAAGCACCCACAAACCTTTGCATTTACTGGGACTGTAAGGGAAACTATTTCATCACCTTGACAATACAGACAGGAAATACACAAAAACAACGACTGAAATACCACATTTTTTGGGGTTTTGTGTAAAGAAAACTCATACACATACACACAGATATACTTTATCTCTCCCTCTCTCTCTACTACTGTTTAAGGGCCTGATTTAGAACTGGGCACTTGGAAACTCGTCCATTTGGTGGTGGAAGAGTTAAAGCCTTTTGCAGAGGAATCTCTTCAGGTGGAGAATCTTCGAAAAGAATATTCGCTATAATTATCCTTGGGCTGGTGTAATGACACCGCCAGATTCTCCACGGAGCGTAATTCTTCAGTGGAGGATTGAGCACTTAATCCACAAATTAAAAGATTTTCTATTGCCACTCATCTCTAAATCAATGTGTAATTGTTGGAGGTGCCGTGGCTGTATGAATTGATATAATGAAAAAGGTTTACATGTTAGGTGAGCATTTCTACCTTGTTAAGGGTATATAAACTGAGGTTAAACCTAAAACGTTAAGCTGCAAAATTCTGTGATTTACAGCTAACCAAAATAATGTGTCATGAAAGAAAATAACGCCAGACAAAGATAAAATGAAAGTTGACTAAACGCGCTATGCTAAATAAATAACAAAGCATTCCATTGGTACAGCCAGTAGGTCTCACCTTCGGGGTCTACTGGCTTTGCCAATGCTTTTTGGAAATGCTGACCAGAATTAGTAAAAATCAATACTTTTTGCCAGTCTATTTTAGTATCAGCAAAGAAAAGCGTGCAATGATGTGGCCACTATTGGTAGTCGCAATATTCTGCAGGCATCATTGCGCATGCAAGAACACAGAATATTGCGCGGGAGCCATTTTCTTTGATTTTTGATTGACTAATTTAAGATAGTGGACAACATTCAGATTAATCAATAGAAAAAAGAAATCACAAGCACTCCAATGCTTTTGTGATGGACCTGCAGCAATTCTCTGCCTGGCCTCCAAAAAATTATATTTAAAACATACGTGTTAAAAAAAGAACAGCAGAATTGGAGGGGGAATGGAAGAGCAGATGATAAAGTGGGTTGGGGGAAAGCAACAGAAAGAGAGCAGGCACGTGCAAGTGAAATGAGCACCAGTGGCAGGGTAGAAGCACACGAGGGAGACAGCAATTCAGAGGTGTGAGGGAATATCTAGTAGAGTGAATGAGCTGCAAAGAGAAAGAGAGCAAACACAAACCATTGGCCAGTATTATGGGGGATGAGAAACACAAGAGTTAGAGAGCTGCAAAACACATGTACTCTACTGAAGTGCTTAACTAAAAAGAAAAAAAGTTGCTAACTAAATATTAGCAGTGGAAGGATATGGCGCAATAAAGTCCCAATGCAATGCAGCGGGTGCAACAAAATTCGTTTTATTTATTTATATGTTTACTTACCTCTAATCAGCAATAATCAGTAATTTACTACCCCCCACCCTACCCCTCCCCTGCCTCACATCAGCATCTGGCAGCACTCCCACCATGGGTAGCTACTGGTTCTAAGACTCTGTAAGCTCTATGTAAGCACACAATAGGTCTTTCGCAAACCGGGACCTTGAACTGTCTGGTAGGCTACATCTAATATATGCATAAACATATATATAAATAAATAAATAAATACATAATCTTGGAGGACCTTCCAAGCATAGGTATCTGGTAACAGAGTATTCCACAGAATAACAACTACAGGGAGACACAAACGTAGTGGTACAATGCCAAATTCCGTCAATTGCCACTTGGCAATATTTTTTTCCGGTGACGATCCAAAATGCAAGCTCGAGTGTGATTTGGCATTCCCTAGCGCTATTTACTAATGCGGATAGTCACAAGCAGTTGTGGTCAGAGGTCTGCGTCTCAAATAGATTTGCTAGTGCCAAAGTTGATTTTCTACTCGCGTGGAAAGCAAAAGCCAACTTGAATGCCCACATGCTCTTGAACACCGCATGGTGCTGTTCGCATTGACTTTTCAGTGCCGCTTAAGCTACTGGTGCTAAATTGCAGCGTGAGCAGTACCGCATGCATATTTTCTGCCCATTGGAGGAACTCAGTGGAATCTCATGGAGTTTTTTTGTAACTCTGGGAATTCCACACAGTGAAACTCCACGAGTTCCGCCCAACCATGCACAAAAGAAGAAACAGTATTCAAGAGAATGCAGCTGAAGTACACAGCAGAATACTACACTTGAGACAGTATGTCTTGTCATGTTCCATCTGCTGACTCAGGGGCATCCTACTTGCCTAACAGATCTACTTTACACTGATCTTCCATGCTGATTCCTCGGATTTCCTGACCGATGCCAAACCGCACCCTATTTTAAAAATCAAAAACATGGTGATTAGAGTATTAGCATATCACACCTTTACTGCACATAGAATATCATTCAAATATCTCATATTTGTCATAAATTCATAGTGTAAGAGGGACATCCTGCAACACAGTGTAATACACCCTGCTGGTTCTCCAGCCTCCTTTATTACAAAGGGTTTATTACGGTTCAGTGGAACGTCTGTGATGGAAATCATATAACAATTATTTGTGATATGGAAAATTAATTGTATTCTGGGACATTTAGTCTGTACATGGCCTAACGTGCGCACCCATTATATAATAAATGCATGTTAAGAGTTCATATACCATAATGTGCTAATTATTTCTTCATGACATGATTATAATATTAATATTTGTAAAGTCCACTATATGTTGTTATTCTCTCATGGGTAAGGCATGATACGTGTGCCATGCAGAATTCTGGGTCATGGATGTAGAAGTTTACATTGCCATTATCAATTAATTCCATCGTCCAGGTTCAAAGAAATATCCCTTTGACCAGCATCAGGTGTAAGGGCTGCACATCTCCTTGTGCACCCTCAGGTCTTAAACCAGCAAACACTACAACAATCGTTCTTTTAGAACGGAATGTGGAATTTCCTTTGGTTCAAAGCTCATACGTTTCACTCCATTTCAGCTCATTTTCAAAACATATGTCAGCAACAAAGACTGATCTGCACAACACATTCATCCATGCATTATAAATGTTGTTTGTGTTTAATATATATTTAGGTCTGGCGTTACATTCATACATATGCATAACATGCTTTCAGTAATCTCTTTTTATACATTGGTCTGTTGTGTTGTCATTCACATTTTGCTTCCACCTACCGCAGTAAACAGTATAGGGCACTGGGTTACTGACTCTTATCAATGTGAGTTTGCACCATGTGAATATCCCCACATCAAGTAGTGCACTTCATTGCCTCCCCTTGTGGGGCAAAGTTCTTTTATCATCATGTTTTTTTAACATTTCTTTTTTCGTGCACGTAGATTCACGTAGAGTGCTAGGGGCCGCTCGTTTGTTGTAATGTGCATGGCATCCAGTGCTCTAGCTCATGCTAGACCTGGGGAACTATTTGTTGGTATTTGCGTATGTGCACAAATAAATGAAACCTTGATCGGCCTGGAGCCACTTTGACCCAACACCCCGCTGTTTACTGAGATTGTCCTTCTCAGAAGCAGAGACTGCCGCAATGGCAAGTAAGCTGCTAACTACGAGAAGGGTTGAAAGCATTTTAACAAGGACTCATGGCTGCTCGTCCCTGAAGAGGGTGGCTTGTGAAGCGTACTACAGAATTCTCTTACACGTCCCACAGTTCTTAGTCGCTGGAACCCGTAGAACGGCTTCCTCGCTGAACTTTCTGAACGTTACAAGAGTAAATGAATTATAAACATGAAAAACATGTGTTTCTCTATGCATTAACAGTACATATAAAAGTAAGTCATTTGCTTCGTACTGAACATAAAATACTGATCAGCAGCTGCTAGTCTTCACATCACAGAAGACCCTATTTTTATTGAAAGATTAACTTTGATCAATATTTATTTTAACAGGGTGTTTTCTTTGCACTCACGATTTATTTGTCAATTATACCAAATTGTTCCAACAAAATCATTCCATTATTGAAAACAAGTAACTGAATACTGCAGAGGACAGAACTAAACAGATGGCATGTGGCAACTTCCATTTTGCCCCCTCGATCTAAGAGCACAATGTTCTGAGCCCCACTGCACTCTTTCATAGCCACTTCTGCTAAACATGGAGGATCATTGGCACTGCTTGATTATGAGGCAAATGTTTATTTTATGCTCTGTGCTGTTTGCTTAAAGCATTTTTAATAAATGACTGTCAGATTTGGCTTACTCAGTGGGTGTACCCACAGAGTGTTTGCTTTGTGGCCTCTTCTTTTTGTTGGTTTTGGGACTCTAAGCACTTTACCACTGATGTTCATATGCTCTCCATGTAAATTGTGCTTATGGATTAGTGTGTCCATGATTGGCTTATGTGATTTAGTACTAAGTCCCTAGTTAAATGCACTGTGTGTGCCCCGGGCCTGTAAATCAAATGCTGCTAGTGGGCCTGCAGCACGGATTGTGCCACCCAAACATGTAGCCTTAAAAGTTGTCTCAGACCTGCCACTGCAGTGTCTGTGCGCAGTTTTTACTCTCATGTCAAATTGCCCTAACCTTCCCTTTCCTTACATATAAGGCACCCTGATGGGCAGGGTGCAGTGAATGTGAAAGGTAGGACATGTCCTGGTTTGTGTGACCTGTCTTGATAGTGAAATACTGCCAATTTAGTTTTTCACTATTGCAAGGTTATCTGTCCCATGGGCTAACATGGGAATTGCCTTGTAACATCTTACAAGCCTAACTTTCCATTGGGACAAGATAGAGAAATAGAGTTTATATCCCTGAACTCAGGATTTAAAAATACATCTTTTTAGTAAAGATGATTTTTATATTATGTGTTTGAAAATACTGCTTTTAGAAAGTGGGCATTTTCTTGACTAACCATTCTGTGTGTCTCTGCTGGTTTGTGTATTGATTGTCTGGTTTGGGAGTGTCAGGGTCTGGGGATGTGAATTCACTGTAGATAGCCCCAAGGGGGTTGAGGTATGTCTTGCCTTTCCTGGGTGACTCATAGTTGGGTTGAATAGGCCTGGTCTGCATTTAGAGTGGCGGGATGAGTATTCACTAGTACCTGAATGGGCAGTGTCTCCTCTCCACACTGCTGTCTGCACCTCCTGTAGTGAAGCTGGGCCAGAGAGAGCAGAACTGGTTTAGACTGGGCTCAGAGACCCTTGCCACAAAGAGAACTAAGAATATATGTGGTATAGATATTGTGGCCCTGACCCAAGGTCTTTAGAACTCTTTTAGTTCAAGGAACCTGCCAAGAAGAAGCGCTGGAGAAGCTGTAAGGAGGAACTGCCACTTTGATGTGTGCTTTGCTGTGTTGGCCTGCAGTGGCTGCTTCTGTCTTGGGCAGAGAAAGGACTGGATTGAAGTTTTTGCAACTTCTTCGTTTGAGTTTCTCCAAGGGTTTGAGGTAGAGCGTGCCCCCATTCAAGAAGTCCCAGAAACAGCAAAGACTTTACCTTCCTCTGGGTACAGAGTGTCTCAGTTGCCCCAGAAGGAAACTGCAACCCGACGCTGTCACCAAAACTGCTGAAAGTTCTATGACCTGAAGGCACCGCAGAGGGCACTCTGATGATGATGACCACCGCCGCCACTGACCCCCTGCTTGAACCGCGACCGGTGGGTACCACACCCCAGAGCGCCTCGCTTCACTCCACCGCCCTGGTCTCACTGAAGATGATGTTGCCAGCTGACATGGCCGCCATGATCTGCACCGTGGTTTGGGGCACCAATCTTAAGCTACACGAAACGCCACTGCATCCCACACCACAGTCACGGCCCACCGACTCCAGCCCTATTGACCACCGATCTTTGACTGACACCACCACTTGCACTGTGAGGTCAGCTCCGCGACAAACACTGCCCCGCTTCGCACCGCAGCCCTGGTGTCACCTATGCTGCTGGACAACTGCCACAGAGCCGCTGACTTCACCACGACCTTAGGGCACTGCACGCCGCACTGCTCCACTTTACACCGCAGCCTCGACAACTACAACCTCCGGCCCACACTGCTGCAATCGGCCTGAACAAAAGGTACTGTTGACAAGTCTTCTGACACGACGCCGGTCCGCATCGACGCGGTCAACCAAAACTGTTGGATTTGGTTGTGTTCAGCACTGCAGTAGCACCAGATCTAGCTACTGACTTCAAAAACTGCATTTTTGAGGTTATTCTTGGAAATTGCATATTTTGATCACGGTATGGTGGATTATTATCGTTTATGATCTTGATTGCACGGAAAGAATATTGGATATCTTTCTAAAACTGGTGTGGTGTCCATTTGTACAGTTTTCACTGTATTACAGTATGATTTTGTGCAAATGCTTTACACACTGCCTCTGAGATAAACCTGACTGCTCGTGCCAAGCTACCAAGGGGGTGAACATGGGTTATTTTAGAAGTGTATCCCCCTTATCCTGACCGGGAAGTAGGGTCCCTACTTGGGCAGGGTAACAACCTGCCAAACAGAGAACCCCATTTCTAACAATGATGAACAGCTCTAGAATCTTAATGAGCCTTTTCTATAACTCACACCCATAAAAACTATTTATTTTGTTAGTAGAATGCAAGACAAGATGGTCCATCACACAGACGAGCTATTAGCATTAATGCCATAATTCAATTGCTCAAGTCCGAGTTATCTTTGACTGAACTCACTTATCACTACTTACCACTTATCACTACTTACCAGAAGAACGTATCACACTACTTTGGGTCCCTTTTCTGCCACTTGTGACATGTTTAAAACAAACAGATTTGTAGAACATGCACATGCTTGAACTGAATACAGAAAAGATTTGAATACAAATTCAAACATTCAATCTGGTGCAGTTCTGCTGATGTTCCTCATAAAAAGACACCCCCATGTATGTAGATGGTGTGGAAGGCCGAATTTGTTTGAAATGTTTGTCCATTCTATAGCATTGAAAAAAAGTGCACACCACGTTTACAAACGAGGCCACATTAGTTTCTTTCTGTGGAAAAGACAAATCTATGAGGCATATTATCAAGAACAGGCAATAAAATTATCGCTGCTTTATCGGCAGGAAACTGCCGCTAAAGCGGCGATAATGATCTTGATAATATGTCCTTGTGAATTCCCATAGCAGCCCAGGTTAACACCAGAACCTGGACTGCTATGGGAATTCACAAGGACATATTATCAAGGCCATTATCGCCGCTTTAGCTGCAGTTTCCTGCCGATAAGTGGCGATAATTTTATCGCCTGTTCTTGATAATATGCCCATATGTTCCCTTCTCATGGAAGCGACCCCTCCCCCGCCAGGTGCAGAGTTTCCCAACCATCTCACGACTGTGCTTATTAAATTCAAATAACTTGTGCATCTTTCTAGGAAATCAATCAAAATGACGAGATCTTCATTCAAAATGTTTATTCCACTTTTCAGAGAAATACCATATTAGAGTTATGGAATTACTTAGGTAACCCTTTAGTACACCAGCAAAATAAACATGTATCACTACTTATATTGCAATAAGCTTTGCAGGAGTCACTTCCTTATGCTGTAGATATGAGTCTTATACGTGGATGATGCTGCATGTTTGCCTGTTGCTTTAAACTAATTATAGTGGGGCATATTATCAAGGAGGTTTATCTCCCCTTTTTTGGCTTTAAAAGCCAAGAAAGCAGAGATAAAATTATCTTCCTATTACCTAGCTGTCTCTAACACTACTTGGCGACAGCTAGTAGGAGATAGCGACCATCTTGGGCCCCACTTTGCATGTCAGTGATATTTATCGCTAATGACATGCAAAGTGGGCGTGCCAAGATGTTAGCGACTGGAAACAGTTGCTAACATCGCTATCTCCTATTACCAACTTTTAGAGATATTTGCGCTAAGCGCGAATATCTCCAAAAGCTAACACCTGCCCTGAGCAGTTCTTAGCCATGTTATCCAATGGGAGGTGGATAACATGGCTAAGAGCATTAGCTTGCTAATGCATGAATATCGCTGACTTTTCAGTGATATTCATGCATTGCGGCCGATTTTTATCGCATTTGCGATAAACTTTGGTAATAGCAAGGTTTATCTGCGATTAAAATCGCTGCGGCTCGGCGATAATTTTTTCACGCTAACCAAGCAATAGCGATATATTGCTTGGTAATATGCCCCAGTGTTTTTCACATAAAAGCACAAGACACACTTGACTCTCGTGTTTGGGTCCATGTTATTATTCAATGTGCCTCTTCACTGATTCGCGGATGTGTCTGTGTGGTATTGCAGAGGTGTGACTGGATCAATGCAATTAATGAGTCAGAGGGCAGAAGAATGGACGCATACATGCAAGGATAAGTCACAGAGAGAATGCATGAAATATTTATACGAGTACCTAAACTCACGAAATGATGAAAAGGCACTTTTGAGCTATGAGCCAGACATACCAGCTTTACCAATGCTTGTTTGTAGTACGCTATCAAATGTCACAAATGGTCAGCTGCAACGAGTCACATGAAGTGGTCGGGTTTGTGCAGTACAAAGTTATAAAATGAATGATGAAACCTTGTTTTGAAGTGCAACGCATCTTTAAGACACAATGTTCATTGCATAGACCCGAAAATGATTGTGACATCAATTTACTTGATGATGTACAAAAAAACAAGCCTCGACAAAACTAAAAGGTACTACTATTGAGCTGCCGCATGCAAACAGTAATTGGGCACACCCTCAGAGCTTGGGAGCAAAACCCCAAATGTAAAACGTCCTGGATAAACTCATTAAATACATCACATTAATGGGTTTCTTGGGATATCTGTTGTTCGCGATCTAGGGCCATATGTATCAAGGCCAAATGGGTTCGCAAACGCTGAAATTCGCAGAATTTCGGTGTTTGCGAACCCATGTTCGCAAAATGGTATGTATCAAACAATTTGGGAGCAAAATAAGGAATCGCAAAATTTGCCATTCCTTATTTTGCGAATGCATTTAAGGAATCGCACATTTTGCGATTCCTTAAATGCAATGTATCAATGAAAATAAAATTCCAAAATGCCCTTAAGGAATCGCAAATTACCACCAACTTCTAGTTGGTGGTAAGTTGTGAATTCTTTTAAAAAAGCATTTTTTTGAAAATCCAATGGTGCCATGTGACGCTCATACATGCCCTTAGGGCATGTATGTGCGCCATATGCGCACACATGTCATTTTCAGGGTTGCCAGCAGGGTGTTCTTGAGACACCCCATGCACCCTTGAAATTATTCTCAATTTGCGATTAGCAAATTGCGAATCGCAAATTGAGAATAATTTCCCATTCATTCCTATGGGCCTCCTGGCCCATAGAAATGAATGGGAAATTATTCCTTAATTGCGATTAGCAATTTGCTAATCGCAATTAAGGAATTTAAAGGAATCGCTTAAAAATAGCGAATTTCTTCATACATACCATTTTGCGATTTCTAAATAGCGATTACTTAAAAATCGCTATTAAGGAATAGCAAAAGGGTATGTTGATACATATGGCCCCTAGTCCTTTCTGTAACAGTCGCACCCTATTCCTAAAATGGCGCATGTCTCGGCGGAGTATTCACGTCTTTATTGCTCTGACAATGAAATTCAGTGACTGCTTCCATTGTAGGTCTCAAAGGTTTAATACTCTAACAATGCTTTCATATATCATCGAAATGTTCACTCTCGCAGAGCAATAAGCCTACTTTGCTTAAATGTAAACCTATTTCATTTCTCATCCATCAGTCCTTTCGGAGCCTGAATCAGTGCTGTCAAATGGCTTCTTTTTATGTGTACAAGCCTTGTGTTTAATCTCGGGGTTTTAAGAAACTTTCTTAGAATTTCGATAATATTTGCTCTACTATGCTACACTTGTATCCTTCATGTACATAAAAACAATCTAAAACATACTTTAAAACTGAAAATACTTTAGATTAATTTCATGTCTTTTGCACTTTTACTAGCTGTTTCCTGGTTATGGTAAAATGATTGTTTAAGGCATTGCTGATTGTTACAACGCAGATTGTCTGATTAGCTTTAGTGAGACACTCCTTAAATTATGAGATAGTGGTCCTCTAAGATTCTTAAATTACATAAGACTCTTAATTTTGATATTATCTAAGTGCCACACTTTTGTGCATGACATATAGATCATTGTGAGAAATTGGGTTATTGGTTGGAGGGGGCGGGGCTACTCAATTAGCAATCACAATCCTTGCCAGGGTGAGGCACAAACAAACCCTAAATCAACCTCTGTTCCACCCTCTTGAAGCCTGGTACAGAGCACTCAGGATTAATTTAGACGCAATACGAAAAGTATTTATGCAGCACTTCAAACAGTAATAAAGTGAAAACACAACACCAATTTGGAAAAGGTACAGCAGAATCTAATAAATAAATCATGGCCAAAAAGATAAAAATCACATCAGTAGATCCGGAGACATGACATTTTATCTATTTGAGGGAAAATAGTGTCAAAAAGCGTAGAGTGCCACTCACAGCTATCTGGCCATGCAGGACTGGGGTAAAGTCCCAAGTTCAGGTCAACCACGATGGAGCATGGGTTGAATAAAGTGATCAGGTTAGTCCAGCTGAAAAGTTACGCTCTCAGTCCAGCGCAAAGATTCCCATTAGTGGTGGAGGGGGCCACGAGGAGCAGGGAAGCTCGCTGAAAGTCATCACTATAGTGTAAAGATACTGTTGTTGTCACAAACAGTCAGGCCAGAACTTCACAGCTGCGTTTCCCATGAGCGGTAGATATTGTAGCAACAAGAGTCAGGTTCACGGAACTTTGCATTGGTAGGTAGTGCAAGCTACAGGTTTTTGGAACCAACAGGCCCATTCGCAGTTGCGAAGAGACCAAAAACTTCAATTTAGTTCCACTGAGGCCACACCAAGGGTTCCGGATCTGAGGGGCACCCCTTGTGAGTCAGGGGCTGGCTCTTGATGGATCTGGATGCTGGTTCATGTGTTTGGGAGCTTGTTATGTCCCCATGACTCCGAACTGGAGGATAGCAGACTAGCCTTAGGAGCCACTTTGGTGGCCCTGGGTTCAGGTGTAGGTCCAAATCCTCTAACTCAGACAGGAGGGTAGCAGGGCAGAAATCCAACAATGGAGCAGTCCAGCAAGACAGTAGTCCTTTCAGCAGCCATTAGTTCTTCATCCTGGCAGAATCTCAACAAGTCCAGAAGTGTACGGAAGAGTTGGTGTCTGAGGTCCAATATTTATACTAGGTGCCTCCTTTGAAATGGGAGAAGCTTCTAGATGTTTCCCTTGAAAGTGCCCAGGTTTCTTGCTTTCCCTGGCTCCAGACTAACTAGAGGGGGTATGGAACCCTTTGTGCGGAGGCACAACGTTGCCTATTTAAGCGTAAGTAGGGCTGTGCCCAGCCTCACCATTCCATTCTGCCAGTGATGGCCAATCCAGGCACACCTAAACTCTCTATTGTGTGTGTCTATCTAGGAGGAATACACAAAGCCCAACTGTCAGCTACACTCTGTCATGTGACTCTGTGACAGGCTGCAGGCACTAAATTGCTAAGGCAAGAAAATGCCAAGGTTCTAAAAGTCTCAAAACAATTTTATCAACACAATTGCAATGGTAGTGAGAGATGCTCAGAGGCAATGGGTTCATTTGATATCATCAAATGTAGTAATATTCCATTTACATAAATCAAATTCAGAAAAGCATTGTTATCATTCACAGAACATTGGAGTCCAATATAGACTACCCTGTCTATTTTCAAAGAAATCCTAAGCAAACAGAAACGTATATGCATCAACATATGACTCCAAATGAGTATAATTCTCTTTTCAAAAGTCCCAATGCATTGGACTACAATGTTCTGTGAATGATAACAATGCTTTTCTGAATTTGATTTATGTAAATGTGTTGATAAAATAGTTTTGAGACATTTTGTCCTTCAGCTGTGCATTCCCCATACTGTGGGTTCTCCCACAGCTTCTCTTGCTGTTATAACATGGGAAACTAGGGTCGTTTTCCACTTTGGGAATAGCACGCAACTTCCTCACAAACACATAAAATCACTTACCCCACACCAAGAATCCTACATAAAATTGTTACTATTTAGGTGTGCACCTGCACCTCTTTCCAAGGTTCTAAAAGTGCCATTTTCAAAATTGCAAGTTAAAATCTGAGTTTACCATAAGTAAGGATTCTTCATCACAATTCCAAAGACACCAAAAATGAACTATTTACCTGTGCCCATTTTGAAGGTACAACCTATTAAACGTAATAAGGTGACTCCAATGTTATCCTGTGGGAGAGGTAGGCCTTGTAGTAGTGGAAAACAAATTTAAGAGTTTTTCAATGCCAGGACATGTAACACTAAAAGATATATGTCCAACTTGTTGAATACACGGCTCCCTGCCCTGTGGGCTGCCCAGGGCCTACCCTAAGAACAACTTACATGTTTGAAAAAGGAAAGTTTGGGCCTGGCAAAAAGTGTGTTTTACGAAGTTGAAATAGCTGTTCAAAACTGCACACACAAACTGTAATGACAGACCTCAGACACATTTAAAGGGCTGCTTAAGTGAGTGACAGTATCGGTGCTGCAGGCCCACATGTAGCATTTATTTTGCAGGACCTGGGTATATTTAGTAAAACTTTACTAGGGACTTACAAGCAACTTAAATATAGCAATTAGGGGTAAGCCAATGCTCCCATGTTTTAGGTAGAGAGCACATCCCTTTAGCACTGGTTAGCAGTGGCAAATTGCAGAGAGCCCTAAAAGCCAAACAAAACAGGTTCAGAAAACAGGAGGGTGAAAGCAAAACATTTGGGGATGACCCTGAAGAAAGGGCCAAGTCCAAAAACCATAAAGTCAGTGCTGCATATGATAAATTTAAATACTCAATCTAGATTTTTTAGAGAGAGATGTTGCATATTGGAGGCGTTAGAACTATTTCTGCGCTCCTTGCATTTGTTTGAAGAAGCCTTTAACCCCAAGTGTGGTCATCAAACCTGTGTCATTGATCATGTTCTTCAAACGTTTGTCCTTAAGTCAACTGCTTCTCCTATACCTGCTAATCATATGTTCTTTGTTATGTTTAATGACCATGGGGCATATGTATGAAGCATATGAACACACGATGGGGATAGGGTCCAAGGGAATATTTAGAGACCCGGCACAGTTACAGTCCCCTATACAGAACATTTATTAACAAAAAATAACTGTGGGTCTAAAGCGATCTACTTGTGTTCTCTGTGCATGAGAAACCTATACTATGTGTATCCTATGTGCAATATGGAATACAACAGGATGTTTCATAATGTGAAAAAATTCCATCAGTTATCGTCCTTGTCATCATCTGGGCCCCTTCACACAATGAAGAGTCCATGTTGTAACCACTTCTTAAAATTTTGGAAATGAAGTGTGTAACCCAATGTGGAGCAAAGAGATGTCAATTTAAAGATGGCATGTACTGGTAACTGAAAAGCAGTGCATTAAAAAGAAGTGAAAATGACAAGAGTGAACTGTTTAAAATTGGAGTGTCAAGGGGGAAAAACTTTATTAGATGACCCTCAACTTCCAATGGCTAAAAAATCAGTGCAAAATATATATCAGTAGTTTGAACAAATAGCTACTGGTTGGAATATTTAGGTCAACATGTTTCTGCAGTTTTAAAGATCCAACTAGGTATCTAATACTTTCATCAGGACCATGATTTTTTGCTACTGCTTTATATATCAAGGTGCAAAACAACAAGAAATATTTTCTATATCACCTGAATTTTCATTATTGACCTCCCCGAGATGGCCCAGATGGACGCGAGGAGTACCGACGGAAAGAGCTGTGCTCCATATACCTGAGACGTGGCCAGGTGTGTAGAAGCAAGTTCCTCCTACACTAAAGTACGAAGGAGGACAATAATGAAAATTCAGGTGATATAGAAAATATTTCTTCTTGTTTTGCACCTTGATATATAAAGCAGTAGCAAAGAATCACGGTCCTGATGAAAGCAGTAGATACCTAGTCGTATCTTTAAAACTACAGAAACATGTTGACCTAAATATTCCAACCAGATTCTCAAATAGCGATTCTCTAAAAATCGCTATTTGAGAATCGCAAATGTATCCTTTGATACATATGCCCCCACATTGCCTGTTTTTGGAATGTGCCAGTGTCTACAAAAATCAGTTTTATCTGATTAAATCTGTTACTAAATGTGGTTACAAATCATATCATAGCCTTAGAGCCAGCTGTAGCGGGCTCTACGGCCATTAAAGGTCCGCTCCAGCGTTAAAGGCCTGAGCCAAAGGCAACATCCTTTAACAGGGGAGCGGGTCTTAAATGGCCCCAGTAGAGCCCGCCAAGGGAATTTAAAGAAATCAACCTGTCTATGAATAATATAACTAGTGCCCTTTAGGGTCACACAATAATCAATAAAACTGGGCTAACATACAAAAACTTATTTACAAAATATATAGATTTTTATTTTCATTGTTGACATTCATCTAGCTAATCAAGATTAGCAAAACAAGAATAGAGACATGTGTGATAATACACACTCAACATATAAATATAAATCTAAATACAGTCCCACATATAAACATTCATAACCAGCACTAATTCACGATTTCATACACATTCAGACATTCAAGCAAGTCATCAGCATTTTGACAACAAATAGATCCATATGATTACAGGGTGGTAAAGGATTCTATACAGAGAGTAGATATTAACAAAGAGGGGGGCTCAAATGCATTCTCTTGGTTGAAGATTGTATATAGATCCGGAAGCACAAGGTTGTTCAGCACCAACGTGCATTTCGGTGTCTAACCCAATATGGGTCACACCTTCATCAGGGAGACCAGATGTATATGTGGGACACAAGAGAGAAACCACCTGAAACTGGGTATTCCAAACAAATAAGCAGAGCAATTGCAAATATTTATTGCGGCCAGCTCAACAGCGAATTTCTAAAAACGGTACTGTAGGTTAGATGCATAAACAGACTCCTCAAGTTCCAAAATGCAGTGAAAACAAGACAGAAGGATTCAAGGTCCAAAGGTCACCGGACTCATGCGCACTCCATCAAGTACAATTCATTTCAATCAGTTTTTGGTATGAAAGGCACAACGGCAGGGGTCCTCCAGGCGGCGAGCGAAGCATAATACCAGGAGCCCGTTTATACATCTATCGCACAGTACCTTTTTTAGATATTCGCTGTTGAGCTGGCCTCAATAAATATTTCCAATTGCTCTGCTTACCAGTACTAAAGTGCATGTGCTTCTCCCCTAATAATGCTACCATTGGTGTATTTACAATTGTCATATTTAGTTTACTTATAAGCCCCTTGTAAAGAGGTATACCATATACCCAGGGCATGTAAATTAAATTCTACTGATGGGCCTGCAATACTGATTGTGCCAACCACACAAGTAGGCATTCAAACCTACCTCAGGTCTGCCACCGAAGGGCCTATGTTTGTAGTTTACTGCCACTTCGACTTGGCATTTAAAACCCTTTGCCAAGACTTAAACTTCCCTTTTCACTACACATAAGTCACCCCTATGGTAGGCCCTAGGTAGCCCATTGGGCAGGGTGCTGTGTAGGTAAAAGGTAGGACATGTACATTTAAGTTTTGCATGTCATGGTAGTGACAAACAACCTAATTATTTTTTCACTAATGTGAGGCCTGCTCCTCTTCTAGGTTAACATTGGGAATTCCTAATACACTTTTAGGCTGTAATTCCTGCTTATAAAGGAGTGCCTGTGTCATGTTTTATATCATTGGAATGGTAATGATAACTCCTCTTTACCAGTAAAATTGGATTCAAAATTAATATTTTGGAAATGTCACTTTAAGAAAGCATTTCTACTGTGAGCGGGCAAACCAATCATCACCCAAGGAACTGGGTAATTAAATAAACAAAAAAAGGAATGTTCCCAAAGGAATTATATGTACTCTAATTAACAATTTATAGGTCAACCAAATGAACCAATAATGAGCAGCAACATATATTACATTGAAGGAGTAATGTTTTACCTCAATTATTATTTGTATATTTCATGATTCGAAATATAGTACAAATAATTCAGAAAATGTACAAAAAACATCAATGCAAAAGACAATAAGCACCCAAGAAGATCATAAAAATATGTATTAAATACATCCAATCCAAGGATCTTAAGGAGACGTAATGTGCTCTTAAACATACAGGCTCATGAATCCTCAGTCCAATATGAATTCTCCATTAATTGCACAAATAAAATGGAGTGATGCACCATTTGTGGTAATGGAGAAAGCTAAAGAGGATGAGCCATTGACTTTTCAGTCTCTAGAGGCCACAAAGGTCCGTGAGACCATCACCAGGGTGTAGTGTTCTGAATGCCCAGAACTGGACATAACTTAGATGTGCTTGTCATTGAGACACCTAATATACTATTTTGCATGAGTCAATCTACTGTGCTGAAAATAAACATGGGCGGACCAATTGTATCACCGCTTTGAGAACGACCGACAAGCATCCATCAATGTACATTGATCTCAGCTGCTCAGGCACGGGCTATCAAAGTCTCTACACCTGCTCCTGTGCCTGGTTAACTGGAAGTGGACCCAGATACTTGCCCTGGAGAAATGGAAGTATCTCCAGTCTGCGTCTAGCAGAACTGGTGCATTGACCCTGTTGCAGAAGTAGAATCAACGCATTCCACTCAGAACAGCCACATCACATCTGGAACTACTGCACCAATGCATTGCCACCACTGCGTGGAGAAGATCAACACATGCCCCTCCAGTGTGGGTTAACCCGGCGCCTGGAATTCAGTAGCGCTGGACTCATAACCGGTGCTACGATCAACAGACCCAATACATCATCGCCACTGCGTGAAGAAGATAGACGCATCACCTCAACTGCAGGCTCGACATCGATGCATCGCTCGTCTGAACCCCACGTCACGCCGTTGTGACCAGGAACAAGGTACTCTGTTCACTGGGCCTGCGTGGCTCTTGTCACCGGCCTGCACGCCATGGTGGTTGGCTTGAACTGTTGGCTTTGCCCCAGTCCAGTGCCACCAGATAACCCCCATAGGTGCTTATTGTGAACCACAAAAATCAATAAATAAATCTGTGCTTAACCCTCTGGTAGCCTGGCACAAAAATAGGGAAGGACATAACTTGCATAATTCAGTGTATCATAATAATGTGGAATTACCAGAGAATTCCTCAAGATTATGCTTAATTATGCAAGAAGAGTAATTCCTCGTTAAAAAGTATTTCTTAACGCACAGATGCCTTCCTGCATATAAAAGGGGGCGAGAATGCATTTTTCTCTAATGATTAGCCCTAACTGCAACTTAATTTGAAATGGGGCATGAGCAGCTGCTCCTGCTTGCTAAATATGCCCTTGGGGTAGCATTTTCCCCCTACTTGCTTCCTGCATTTAGCGCTATTTTCTTAGTGCAAAATGCCCCCTCACATCTAAAATGGGTGTGAGAATGCATTTTGCACTAAGAAATAGCGCTACATGTGCTCTTGGGGTAGGATTTTCCTCCAATTTAGCGTTACCTGCCTAGGCCAAAATGCCCCGTCACATCCAAAATTAATGCAAGTATGTGTTTTATGCTAAGTAATAGCACTAAATGCAGTAAAACATAAATCGAAAGTGTCAGCGTCCGCTTGCAATTGCTAATTGTGCGCTTGTGTTAGGATTCCTCCCCCAACTTACTCCTAATTTTACAAGCAGAAGTAAACACATAATTATAAGTAATTTCACATCAAAGAGTAATGTGGAATTACCAAAATGACTCTGATTACTCCAGCACAATTGAGTTTACATCTGGGCCTACAATAAAGCAGTCAGGCTTAACTTAGAGGCAATATGTAAGGTATTTTTGCAGCACTCAAAAAATAATAAAGTGAAAACTCAAGCTAAGAAAAAGGATCTAACTAGCTTTTTTTACACCATCAATGTAAATCTACTTTGTCTTAGTAATGAGGCTATAGTGTCCTATTTAGAGGTCTTGGTGATAGGACATCTGCCAATATCCAGAAGAATTCCTGTCTGGCCAACTCTCTGTTACTTCACCTGATTTAGAGGTGAGGTAACCTCTGTGTTTCAGTGACATAATTTAAGCTGGGACATACTGACAAGCTCATGATCCACAGTGACACTTGTCACACCCGCAGCCAGGGCTTCATCAGACTACAGACAAGTCATGAAAAGAAGAAAACAGCAAAGAAACAGGCCTTTCCATATATTAACCCAGAAACTGGAACAACATCTCAGAGTCTATCCGGACTGCCTCCAACCATATCTATTTAGGAAAGCGCTGGATGCACACCTAATTAAAGAGTACTACCTCACAATGCTTTAAGAATCCACCATGACTCTTAGAAAGAAGCTACCCCTTCAACCATACATTGGCTTTATATTTGTCCTTAAGTATATAAATATATAAATATATAAATATATATATATATATAACCCAGTGGTGGTCACCACTGGGTATTCATATTTAGGATCGTAGTTCCATAGGGAATGCATTTTTGTGTTGTTAAAAACTTTGGTGCCATTCAATGAACCTCCATGAAACTATCAGAAGCATTTCTACTTGTTGACAATTTTGCACATGGAAAGATTCTGGCTGATCGGTCAAGCAGGGGCTGAGAGAAAAAGGGGGGTCCTAAAACATGATTTTCTCATTAATTTTTTCATAGGAAATTTAGACACAGCTACAGCCTAAACCGCTAAATGGATTTTCATCAAATTAGTCAAAAAGCTAGATCTTGGTCCAGGAACAGTGCTTTTTTTGTGTTTTGGTGTAAATCTAGAGCCTCTACAGATCCCAACAGAGTTCAAGCTGAAACCTGATTGGTTGCCACCGCCTCAACCAGGAGGTGGTGACAGCCATATTAGGACTCAGCCCTCTGTCCAGACTCCCCAAAAAAGTGAACAAAAAAGACATAAGGAAGAAGGGTAGACATTCCCTGACCTCTTAGGGCTGTTGGTGGGGTTACAGAGGGACTCCGCTTGGGTCCAAAAAGTTTTTTTAAATTGAATTTTGCCATGTATACGGGGTTGCAGGGTCCTCGGGAGATGATTTGTTTATTTTTCGGAGAGGGGCCGCATGTGGTCCCCCTCCCCAGGCCGATTTTTCCCCAGTGGACCCCAGGGCCCAGCATTATTTCAGGGGGGCATTCCGTCTCACTCTCCTCTCATTTTTGGCCCCCAGGACCACAATCTGGGCACTGCTGTCCTATTGAGGGGAAGTGGGCGCGCTGCCCCTCTCCCTTGGCCGCTCTCTGCCCCTGTGGCCCGATGTATTTTTTACGGGGAGGATGTTGCATGGCTCCCACTCCCTGAGCCATTAATGGCCCTGAGGACCCCATCTCCTGGGACTGGCTCACTAGCTATATCCTGGGGAGCCCACCCCAGGACATAGCAGTTTCTCTGCCCGTACCGACACAGGTAGGGAGAATCCCTTGGTTGCTCCCGCTTGGCAGGAGCTTTTTCAAAACTTCTGCCAAGCAGGAGCAAACTACGGGTAGGTGGACAACCCCACTCTGCCAGCGGAGTTTCCAGAGTATTGTCACTACGCGCTCTGCTAGGAGTGCCAAGGTTGGCCAACAAAATTTGTGCATGGAGCGGAGTACACCAGTGTGCACCGCTCGCCCCATTCTTTATGTGTGTATGTTTGTGCACTTGACTGTTTTTTAAGAATTGATGTGCGCATTTCCAGTCAAGCGGCCTCAATGCTGTCCTCCCAAGTCTAGAAGTCATCCTTAACTGGCCTAAGTATCCCATGCCAAGCTGGCCGTTAATTACGGCATCCTGCCCTTGGGCTCAGAACCCCTGCTCAGTCATCTGCCACATACTGATCAATCACTGCAAATCGTTGCAACTGTGCCCTGGAAGTGCGCATTGAGTAGAAGGACATCAGAGCTGGCAAATCTGTCTGCTCGCTTCTTCCCCTGCTCTGCATGCAGTGGACTTCCCTTGTTATGTGAGGTTTGCAGATGCGCGGGCCGTGGCATTCACAGGGAACACTTTGGCAAGAGTAGGTCTGCCTTGAAGAGCCTACATGGACTTTTATTTTGGAGGAGTGCGGCAGTACTTATCGCTGGTGCTATGAGCAGAGTCATTTTTCTGGAGGAGGGAGGCAAGGAGGAGCGAGTTGGATCTGCAGGCATATTTTTTTGCCCGAAGCTGCTGGACATCGAGAAAGCAGACCACCAAGACTACTGGCAAAGGTAGGCGTGCTGTGAGCAGCTCAGCAGGGCTGCAGGGGGATTGTTTTCATTGACAGTTGACGGACAGTAGATGATTGCAGGTCTTTAAGGGTGGCTAAGCAATACTCTGCCCCCTCACTGAATTCCACAGAGTGAAACTATGCCAGCTCTGCCCAGTTCTAGAGCTAAAAATCACAAAGTCGTTCTCTCAGCCGGTGGGAGCTTTGAAAATGCTCCAGCCGGCTGTGAACAGACATTTGATATGTTTCCCTGCCCGCACTGATACGGGCAGGGAAACAGATCAAAATATTGCTCCTTCCAGAACGGTGCAGCATCAGTAGCTGCTACCTTTAGGCAGGAGCAATACAGGCTCCAGCTGCATCATGGGATCTGGGGTTTCCGGGGCCTTGGAGCCACCCTTAGCCCCAAACAGGTTTTTGGTGGGTGCTCTGGGTGGGCACCCACCTGTAAGTAATGAAGCCCCCTGGGATTGGTCCTGTGGCCAATAATGGCTTGGGGAGTGGGACTGTGGGCAACCTTCACCTTTATTTTATGTAGTGGCACTTGGGGATGGGGTTCCCAGGGCCTATTTAGGCTCGAGGATGGGGGCCATGTGGCCCTCTTCCCATCTAATAAAAAAAAACTACTCTGGGGGTTGGGCTGCCCAGGGACTAATAAGACAGGAGGAGGGGGACCACACGGCCCCCTTGATAAAAAAAAAGGCCCTAGGGATGGGGTCCCTAGGGCCTATTAAGGCGCAGGCAGTTTTAAATATATATGGCCCTGGTAGATGGGGTCTCCAGGGCCAGGTCCTGTGGCCAACCCCCGGTGGGCACGGCTAAAGGCCCTGCATACTGTGGGGTTGCCTACCTTTATGGGGGCTGGATACAGGGCCTGGCCGCAGGCCAGACCTTGTAGCCAACACCCCACTGCACACGGCCAAATAACATTCTCGGCGGGGGTTGGGTTTACGTATGGCAATTACATTTTACTTTATGTCACTAATACCCTAGAAATTCACTGAAAAACAAAGGTTAGGTAACGTTATAATCAGGTGAAATGTTCAGTAACAACTTAACATTTTAAACTTTAAAAACCACTGAAATTCACCACTTATAGTTATCTTAAGTAACTTGAGCCCTAAGGTAACTATAACTCAACCCTCGCCATGCACTGCTATTACCCCACATATTAAATCACTCATGACATCTTCTATGACATCATTGATAATATCACTGCAACATTTGCTGTGAAATTATTGAAGAGAAAACTTGCATGGCAGCGGCCCGAGTTACAGTTACCTTAGGGTACGAGTTATAGTTACTTGAAATAATCAGGTTTTTAAACTTTAAAACATTACGTTTTTACTGAACATTTTACCTAACTATATTGTTACTTTAACTAGTTGGTTGGTAATTTCGCCTTGAGTCAATTTTGATACCACATCCTGCAGTATTCCATGCTTTGTTTAGAGGAATGAAGGATAACCTGCTGAGTCAGAATTAATATATCTGATTACCATACATTTTCTCACTTTCTGACTTCTCTTCCTTGTGCAAATTTCACAATGTTTGACTGACGAAATTGGGACAGGGAAAAAAACTCATAATTGTTATGATTTTTCACAATTTGACATTCCTGTATCAGGCAGAAACAACAAACATTTGCCCACAAATCACAATGTGCTCCTCTATCTTTTTGAGTCTGACCTCTGCCTTCTTTTACATTTCTATTAATCATTAATTATAGAATACATTTTCCCATTTGTATTAAAGCGGATTTTGCAAGCCAATAGAAATTGCCTGACCATACTGGGATACGGTCTGTGAGATCAGTGCATTTATAGGGAAAACTCAGAGGCAACTTTCCATATACTCAGAAAATTCGATCTGGAGATATTTTGTTAGTTAGAATGCATGGCACCTCAAGTACTGAATATGTATGTTAGAGTAGCATCAATCCTGGAATACACACTTTTACTGTCCACACCTGTTAGTTGTAGTATGAAAACCCAATTATAGACACTATAAAATACATCAAAGAAAGAAAGAGAATAACACCAGTGATATTAAAAAGATATGGTAGAAATGGAAACAGATTTGCACACCTCATTTGCTTGATGTTGAAAATTTGAAGCCTACTCTTGTTTTTCAAATGCAATTCTAAATTATGGCAGTTATAAGTGCCACTTGATTGTATAGTGTTGTTTGATTAAAAGTAGTGTGTACCAGTTAAAATATAGAGACTTCCTATCCATGTTTTATGTACTAGCCAGAGAATCACCCTTTGAGGAAAGATATTTCTGTAACCATCGAATTCAATCTTGCCAACATTCCTTCTTTTCTTTTTTTATTCATTTTCATTTAACAGTTTTCTATAGCACAACTGTTCCACGGCACTATGGGCCAGATGTAGGTAAATATAATTTACCGATTCTAAAATACCGAATTTTACCGATTCGGTATTTTAGAATCGGTAAATGATATGTAGCTAATGATTCGGTACATTTTACAGAATCGGTAAGATTCGGTAAATACCGAATCGGTATTTACCAATTCGGTATTCCCCATTCATCCCTATGGGCCTCCAGGCCCATAGGAATGAATGGGAATTACCGAATTGGTAAATACCGATTCGGTAAAAGGGGGAACACATTCAAGGGTGGGAGGGTGTCACTTTGACACCTTTTGCACCCCTGAATAATGCATGGGTGCACATGTGGCACACATACATGTCTGCCACATGGTACTGTTAAAAAAGCACAAAATTGCTTTTTTAACGGTTTTCGTTATTTACCTCCAACTTGTAGTTGGTGGTAAATAACGAATTCTTACAAGTGAAAAGCACTCACTTAAGTGCTTCCTACATTAAGGATTCGGTAATTTAACGAATTGGTATTTAAGAATTCGGTAATTTACTGATTCCTTAAATTACCGATACAGTAAATTACTGAATCCTTAAATTAGGCCCCTACATCTGAAAAGCCTAATACCAGTTGGTAACTGCCGAAATTCCGTATTAGGCATTAGGTATTAGGCTTCCTACATCTGGCACTATGAGTTTTCTTTACATTAAAAATACTGAAAATAGTTTTGAGTCAAAATGAACAGTAGGTAAGGAAAGTCAAGATGAAAGAAAAGAGGATTGATTCTTATGTGGGCTGGTAGAGAGTTCCAAAGTTTGATGGCAGCATCTATAAAAAATTGACTTAGCACTTTGGAAGTTTTGAATTTCAGAGATTCTAGCAGAGAATACTTGGTCATGAAGTATTGTTGATTACTCAAAATGTTGTTTAAGTTGTCCATATTGGATGTATTGGTTAAGTGGATGTTGTTTTGTTATTTAAAATTGAGTCTCACGTCCATAGTGAAAGATGGTTTTCAATACAGCTGACAAACTGGTCAGAATCAGTGAACGGACAGCACTATATCCATTTCTCTTTCAAATTCATCCAGTACTGATGGACTTCTCAACCATGGTGTAAAATCTGTGTAGAAGAGTTACAAAGCGAATGATCCTCCGCATCAACTTTTGCTTGTGAGATGCCAGGGTGTTCCATCAGATTTGTAGTGTTGGGTAATCACACAATAGATATAAAGCTTCCCATGCCTTTAGGAGTGGTTCTATCAGCAGTGATGGCTAGTGATTGCTGGTAGTGGTAGTCTTATAGGAGAAATTAAATTCAAAGTACCTTTTACAGTTAGGCTACTGATATCTGCCCAAGCGCATAACATACATACAGACACTTACAAATTCATGTATGCCCTCTCTCTGTCACCTGTACACCGATGTACAAACACACACCCTCTCTACCACATGCACAGCGTTTGACAATTATGTTTGTTGTACTGACTACCTCCGGAAGTTACCATCATTTGAATTCCTCACATTGCGAGGCTTGGGGACACTCATTCAGTGCGATTGGAAGCATGCAGTTTCATTTTGTCTGACGCTGATAATCACACAACAGGTTAGAGACCTCAGAGGTTGTTCTCTGTTTGAGAGTTGTAAGTCCTGCTTGGAAGCCTGCCTCCACTCAAACACAACACTGCCTGTCAGCTCTTTAGGTACACAAACTGTGCATGACAACCTGGACAAGGACACTGTCCCAGACACGTGTAGTGTGTGTATACTTTTTACACAGTCTAAAAGTGTAAGCAGCTCAGACTCTCACACTGACAGTTGAAAAACATACAAAAATGTTGCATTTCTTGGCTAATAAGGATAACTCGTCCTTGTTGTTATGCAAAATGTGCATATGCTTTTCTCTACTGTCACTATGAGAATCTCAAACTGACGGGAAACAAGCACTGTCTCAACTCCCTAATGAACAAGGGGACACTGACTATCAGTACTTTGATGACTGTCTTATGTTAGCAGGCAGTGTCTTGTTATATGGTTCTTACAGGAGGACTGAGACTGAGGGCCAGCGGTGACAGATATCCCGTCCACCGAAATATAAATCCCATTATATCCTTTGGGATTTATATTTCGGAGGATGGGATATCAGTCACCATTATGATGAAGTAACCCATCCGCAAATATCTAAATCAGGCCCTGAGTCTTCTTATATAATCAGTAAATGTAGGTTTGGCTAGCTCACATGCAGCTTCTAAACTCATAAACCTCCAAAATTGCAGATGTTGTCAGTAGTCTCTAACATTACCACTCTAATTCACAAGGAATTATGGAAAACAGATCTAACCCTTTTGTTTGTCATTTATGCATGCCCAAGGAGTAAGAAAAAAAATACATTTTCAAATGCTTATTGAAAAGATCTAATCCTTGTAAATAAAACATGTACTGCGAATTTCAAACAGCTGAGGCAAATCATTGTTATATACATTATTAGAATGGTGAAAAACACAAACAATTCAACCATGTTAATTGTTTCTAAAATTACTCCTATCTATCACTACTACTGCTATAGTACCAAGAACATGTTGGGAGTACCCTTCTGTCAGACACTGTTGGAATGACCTAACCCCATACCCTGGTTTAACCCCTTCCATGCTCATGACGAGCTCAGCTCGTCATGAGGCACAGTGGAGCTGTGCTGATGACGAGCTGAGCTCGTCATGACACCAGCAAAATGGCAATTTCCAGCACAGGGGAAAAATAACCACAGCAGCGATGTGGTTAATTTTGCAGGAAGTCGGACTCAGTGCATTAATGCATGCACCCCATCTGAGTATGTAGGCCTACACACTTCTGCTTGTGCAGCTATCTTCTTTCTTAGGATGAAGATTTGGGTCTCCAGAGCTGCATCTCAGTCACAGCTCACAGTAGCTTCCATGATAACTTCAGTGTGAAGTGCCTCTTAACAAATTCAACACGGATGCTGTTTAAATAATAAAAGTACAGCCTTATCTTATTCTGCTAGATAGTTTGTCTGGGGAAAAGAGTTGTTTCCTACAAGCACATAATAAAGCAAGGACATTGCTTTCTAGTATGTGTCCCTGGTGCTGACGGTGCATACTACAGAACAACAATGTCTAAGAAAATTAATGCATGTGTGACATTTGCTCATGTTAGTGAAAAACATGTTGAAACTACCATCTTAAAAAGATACTAAATCAAAAAGGGAAACTAAAATGGAAGCTAAAGGTAATCTTAGGTAGACAGTAGTCTAACTTCGACAAAAAAATGTTTCTTTTATTTATTTATATAAAAAGGCTTTTTTTATAGTGCTGGCAAGACCTGAGGGAATCAGAGCATTTTACAAACATTTCATTGTCAAACAATGTCAAAGGCATGGTTGGATAAAATAGATTACAGAGTAGAGTCTTCTTTGAAGTTTCATCGGTTACAGATTACAAGTCACAGAATAGAGGGCCATATTATCAAGAAAGGGCGATACATTATCACCGCTTTTACCGGCAGGAAACTGCCGCTAAAGCGGCGATAATGGGCTTGATAATATGCCCTTGTGAATTCCCATAGAAGCCCAGGTTCTGGTGTTAACCAGGTCTTCTATGGGAATTCACAAGGGCATATTATCAAGCCCATTATCGCCGCTTTAACAGCAGTTTCCTGCTGATAAAAGCGGCGATAATGTATTGCCCTTTCTTGATATTATTGCCCATAGTTTTTATAAAGTTAGATCACAGCAATTCCTGGAGAGGAACAAACAAAAATGTGAAACTCGAGGAGGAGCTTTCAGTTGGGATTCAGGTTGTGTGATGGACTTTAGAGCCCGAGGTGCTAATTGAGGAGAAGATCTTTTAATTGGGGAAACAACACTTACAACGCAACTTTTACAACGCACTACCTTTACAACAAAACGTTTACACCGCAACATCCATTACAATGCATGCCATTACAACGCAACCATTACAACGCATGACACTACAACGCATACCACTACAACGCATACCTTTACAACGCAGTCATTACAACGCATACCATTACAACGCATACCTACACTATCCAACACTTACCCTACTGTTGCACCCCCTGGAGTTGGAATAGTAGTTTTAACCCCTACACTATCCAACACTTACCCTACTGTTGCACCCCCTGGAGTTAGAATAGTAATTTTAACCCCTACACTATCCAACACTTACCCTACTGTTGCACCCCCTGGAGTTCGAATAGTAATTTTAACCCCTACACTATCCAATACTTACCATATATGCAATGTAATGGTATGCGTTGTAATGGTATGCGTTGTAAATGTAGTATGCGTTGTAGTGGAATGCGTTGTAAAGGTAGTTTCAAAGATTTCGTTGTAATGGCATGCGTTGTAATGAAATGCGTTGTAATGGATGTTGCGGTGTAAAAAATGTGTTGTAAAGGTATGCGTTGTAACAACATACATCCTTTAATTGAAGCTCACGAAGGAGGGGTTTGTCCTGATATTCACTGGGACGAAGTTATTTGGATCGATTAAAAGGTGGGCTGGCCGTTATCCTTGTCAGACGAATTCCTGATTGACGAGCTGCATCGCACATGCTCGCGCAGTTCCACTTCTGGTTTAGCGCTGAATCATTACCTGTGATAACCAACATTCCCTCCCCTTTTAAAAGAAGGACTCCTTGAAATAATACAATTGTGCTTTACTACCATGACATAATACAATTGTGCTATATTAGCATGGTTAAATATAAAATTAATGTGAACTGAGTTTTGAAAACACCAGCTGTGCTACAGTCTCTCTCTACAGTCACCTTCTACAACATTGCTCATGCACCTGCACATAGCAGGATTATGTTTCTTGCCTTGGGGTGTGCTTTCAGGGCTGTAGTGGGTGTGTCAGACCCTGGGTGGTCAAATGTACTATTCTATCTCCAGTGTTTTTTTTAAATTTTGGAAACAACTTTCTCCAAAATAGTCCAGAGGGCTTATTTACTATTCTAACTCCAGTCCTGTAATATTTTAGGAAAACTTAAAAATAACTTTTTATTGTTCCAGTGGTAAGGAGCTATGACTTCAGAAATGAAGCATTTATTCCTTATACATTTATGAAATGGTTAAAAATTGATAATTTTGCATTGATCGAAGTGCTGCCCTGAGATGCAGCTCAACTCAAGAAACTAGGAATACTGCACATATATAGTAGCCATTTTGAAATGCTTTTCATAAAACTTGAATAAAGCATCCCAATATGTCCACCAGACGGGTGTCACTCTAGGAATGGTTAAAACACAATGTTGAGATGACTGCCCACTGCTATTAGTGGTGGGCGGAGATAGCACAGTGGGTGCAAAAGGCTACGTGGTTGGGGGAGGTGAGGGAAGCAGAGAGAAGAAGGAGAGAGCTGGAGAGAAAATAGACCTTTAAGGTCCTAATATCAGCAATGACAAGATGCAAGTCATCCAATCAAAAATGGTAAGAGCAAAATGCTCCTTGGATGAGTGGGACAACAGCAAGAACAGTGAGAAAAGCCTTAAAAAGTGGATCAGGGATTTGAGATAGATAAGAATGCCACAGAAGCAAGAGGCGAACCCAAATTCACTCCTAAGTTTATATGGGAAACAGTAGGTCTGTAGATGAGACCTAAAAAGGAGGAATATTTAAATTTTAAAAGCAGTGGTAGAGAGCTATGACTTCAGAAATGAAGCATTAATTTATTAAAAGGCGATATAAATCTTTTTAATTACCATTTGGAACACATTTCTTCATTTTCGGTGCCAGATCATCTGGGCAGCGAGTCATTCAGCATGGTGCTTCTATTGAGGGAACGCCGTTGAACGTTCAAAGTGAGCCAGGGTGGCATTCTGCCCAGGCTGCTGGTGGTATCTGCGTCAGATCCTGAATGTGGATCCGACATGTAGTTTTTTAAAAATGTAATTGAAGGAAACATGAACGTACTGAAAGAAACAACTTTGATCACAGGTCGGAGTATGTAAGGTACCTTCTGGGGAACAACATACAGTAAAGCTAAGCGGTGTGCTTTGTGGAGCGATTAAACACTGTTTACTTAACAGTTCACTTTTAGTGTTGTTGTTATAGTTGCTTGGTGCAGACAGTATCATATTTCTGCCATTGTAACAAGTATGCTGGTGCCCGGGGCGTTTAGCAAAAGTAATGAAGTCCCTAAATCTCACCTTTAGAGTGTTTGCATTTGGCTATGAATTTATACTTTAGATATTTCAAAATATTGCCAAACATAAAGCCATGAGAAAAGCTTAGCATTCTCTTTTCATAACAGATGAATGAATATGCCAAAAAGTAGACATCTGTCCTTGTCATCTTGCATTGAAAACTAAATAAAGTCTATGGGCCCGGTTTACAGAACTAACTTAAGACAAAATCCTAAACTTACTACCATTTTAGTATTCACAGAAGGCACTTACTCATTTTGGTATTCACAGAAGTTAGGAGTCCTAACTTTAGGACACCTAAATGCCTTCTGTGAATACCAAAAGTCTTAAAGTTAGGATTTTTCTCCGTTTAGGAGTCCTAAAGTTAGGAGTCCTAACTTTACTACTCCAAAACTAAGAAAAAACCTCACTTTAAGACTATTGGTCTTTACAGAAGGCATTTAGGAGTCCTAAAGTTAGGAGTCCTAACTTTACTACTCCTAAACTGAGAAAAATCCTAACTTTAAGACTTTCAGTATTCACAGAAGGCATTTAGTAGTCCTAAAGTTAGGACTCCTAACTTTACTACTCCTAAACTGAGAAAAATCCTAAATCTAAGACTTCCGGTATTCACAGAAGGCATTTAGGAGTCCTAAAGTTAGGAGTCCTAACTTAACTACTCCTAAACAGAGAAAAATCCTAACTTTAAGACTTTCGGTATTCACAGAAGGCATTTAGGATTCCTAAAGTTAGGAGTCCTAACTTTACTACTTCTGTGAATACCTTCTGTGAATACTAAAATGAGTAAGTCCCTTCTGTGAATACCAAAATGGTAGTAAGTTTAGGTGTTTGTCTTAAGTTAGTTCTGTGAATCAGGCCCTAAATCCAGTGACTTAAGATGCATTTCAGTTCATTCTTGGGAAAGCAGATTATTTCATGAAAAAAAAAATATTGTCAATGGCGCGCGAAAAGAAAGTTTCTACTGGTGGAGTTATGCAAACTTGACAAGTGTTTGCACATTTCTCAGGTTTGAACTTTGACTTGTTAAAAAAAGAAGAGTATTTTGCAGGGTTGTTATGCAATTTTGAACTTCTATTCATGAAATTCATGAAATTCGTGGAGCTAATTTTGCATACACCTGTAGACATTCCCGACCTGTACAGAAGGATAAAATGAGTTAACAAGTCAATGCTTTCCCTTACACACCATCAGGAAGTGTGCATGAAGCAGCATCTTATTTTAGCACAAGTGTATCAGAATATGAGATCGATTTGGTCACCCAAAAATCGCTAAGAACAATGTTCTGTATATACGCGTACCTCACGGTTCTAGAATGCTACTGTCGTTTAGTAACCATATTTACTCTACATGCAAGCGAAAAGATGGCGAAGACAGAATCAGTGACGATTCCGAGCTACCACTAGCACTGGCCAATGGGAGGTCACGTGACGTCATGCCCTGCGGGAGCGGGTAGAACTGTCTTGAACTCCAGGTTATGTCACTGCCCCAGCATCTGTAATACGTTTTATGGGAAGGCGCTGGGTTTCTTGTTGAAAGAGTAGACTTCATTGTTCTTTGTGGTCACCGTTTTAATAAAGAAAGGCCCACACCTTGTTCTGCACCACAGAAAGCACCCTTTTTTGATGCCAGGTACTGATAGATCCTGATAGTCAATAGGGGTGTTGTGGGCATTGCCTCCCTTCTTAGTGAATCACTTGGTAATACTTCAAAGACCAGTGTGAGTCATGCCACATTCACTTTGTCAAAATGCATTAGGGTTATAAGTGGATGTTTGCATCGCTTTTCTTTAAGACAATGGTGCTAGATGAGAAACTGTGAGCTAATTTACTTTGAAGTATTAACTGTCCCATCAAACCTAGGGAAAAAGTGGCTGAAAATATTCCCTTTCTTGCAATTACTAGGTGTATTCAGGCTGCAAAACTGAATTCAGAAGCACATTATATAAGAAGGAGTTAAGAAGTCATATAAATAATACCCCTCTCCTTACAGTTATCAGTTTTATTAAGCCTGAAGGTGACAGTTACTGCTTACTAGGGGTCACGAGGGCCGTCCCAGGGTGGAGGCACGCAGGTAACTTTCTGCAACCCGAGATTTCCGACCAGGCCAAATATCAAACGATGCAGCATGGCCCGTAGCCATATTGCACTATGTTGCCATCTGACTGCTTGTGTCTTTACAGGCAGTGAAGATGCTTTTACCGTGTTTGTCTGCACATGCACACTGAAAATAGATAATACTTTTATTATGGTGTGGTTTGAGACAAAAAAAAACGCATTTAAGCATTTCATTTGTTATATACATACAATCACAGCACTAACCTCCACGGAATTTGGTGAGCACTTCAGCAAAAACTCAAGTATTTATTTAAAATAAACTGCATTTACCATATTGCTAAGTGGTGAACTTTTCTGGGAGGTGAAGCAGTGTGCTCCCATCCCCATTCTGACAATCACAAGGCAGTATAAATGGAAGACCTCCAACAGTGCGTAATAACAAGTGATATTTACATTTTGAGGTTAACACATTGAAAAGGAAATGAGAGCATGTTCCACTTGAAAAGAAGATGTCTTTTCTAATTGGATTTTATTCTCCTTGTTTGTACACTCCTGGTTCAATGCTTGTTGTTACAGTTTCCGACTCATGTTGAGTGGAGGAGTGTGGCTCAATGGTTAGAGCGGCAGACCCTGATGCAGAGTTCTGGTCCGGGACCAGGGTTCAATTCCCGCCTCGGCGGGTCTTGGGCTCATAATTCCTCGGACCTGATTTCTCGCCTCGGTGCCTATTCTAATCATGGGTCACACGCTGCAACTCTGGGCAATAGCTTGCTTAACCTCCACACCGGCCCCAACAGCGCTGTGGATGCCTGGCTTCACCCTGGGGGTGCCCAGGAGTGGACACTTCACAGGGAAAGCCAGGAGGGGTTCCACAGCGGTATGAGTAATAGCGCCAGGAAACCGCTTGGTGACAGTGCGCTCTACAAATACCTTGACATTTACATTTACATTTACATGTTTCGCCATGTGTGTCTTGGGGCCTAAGGATTTTTCAAGGCTGCTAATATAATAACAGATTATGCTACATGTTATCACATTTCTAGACGTTTTCACTGTTGATACTGTTCAACCATTTATGCGGACAGTGCAATTCTAAGGTATGAGATGTGTCACCTAACACTGGTGTTGTGTGTTCTGAGATGTGTCCCAAAATGTGAGAACTAGTTGAGGGTAATATACAAAATATGATCATAGTTTGCATTATTTTACCTTAGTAGCATAGTTTGTATGGAAGGTAACCAGGGAAAATTAGCAGAATAATGCACGTGATTCTGTAAGGAGACTATGATGGGCCAGCCAAGCAGCCAGACAAGTGTATGGAGAATAATACCTGCTAATATGTAGGTGCTCTTGGCCTGTGAAGTAATCAGGATCAGATAGTAAGTTCTTGTGTCATATTGTATTGACAAAGTGTCTGTAGGAGTGGAGGGGAAACAACCTTTACAACGCAACTTTTACAACGCACTACCATTACAACAAAACTTTTACAACGCAACATCCATTACAACGCAACATCCATTACAACGCATGCCATTACAACGCAACCATTACAACGCTGTCATATGGATACTTCATTACATATATTGCGTTAAGTTAGCATGAGTGTATTACATGTTTAAACAGCCGGTTTGCCTTCGGCTTCAGTTTTGCACACGACACATACTTGTTGTTGTAGCTTTCACCCTAGAAGCGGTGAGGTGGTTTATTTGAGAATAATATGTTATTTCTATGCTATCAGCTTTGCCTGGTACACTTGGTACAACTGTCTGCACATTGAGAGCTGCACACTCTAAGATTAACCTAACACAAGGTTGCTGAGAGGCCTGATCCTCGCACCACATGAGACATAACACAAATAATGTTGATGCCAACATTTTGGGCTCTACGCGGGTTTAAGATAGAGTTACACGGAATGAACGTAGACACTTGGTGCTGCGCATGGAGAGAGCTGGTAGCTGTTGATGTGAACTGCTCCTACTGACATTGAGAGGTATAGGGGCCGCCCTGCTAAAGCCCGAATGAGACCTTCTTAGATATAAAATAATATACTAGATAGGGTGCGCGAAATATAGGTGATATCGATTACTATAGGTTTTGCATTATAACATGCTAGCACCTTTTGCTTACTATGGATTAGTGACTATGCTGCTGACTCTGATTTTTATAATCTGCATTTTGGTATTATACAAGATACTGCGCTTGAGAACTTTGCATTGAATAATAAATATTTCAAACTTGCACTTGTGTTCTTTGACTCCCAGTTTTGGTTTGAAATGATTATATAATGAAAGAGTGTTCATGTGTTCCACGATTCCTGAGGTATTCTAAAGATCATGTTCTGGTTTGTATAAGACATGGTTCATTCCATAATGATCCATGAGACACTGTAGCTAGCTAGGTAAGGAGATTTCTGACACTGAGATGAGTTTTGGATCATCCTAACTCACTGAGGTTCTAGATCTCTATGCACAGTTCTGTGGGAGAACGGAAACCCTGCTACAACGCATGACACTACAATGCATAACACTAAAACGCATGTCATTACAACGCAGTCATTACAACGCATACCATTACAACGCATCCAACACTTACTCTATTGTTGCACCCCCTGGAGTTAGAATAGTAATTTTTACCCCTACACTATCCAACACTTACCCTACTGTTGCACCCCCTGGAGTTAAAATAGTGATTTTTACCCCTACACTATCAAATACTTACCATACTTGCAATGTAATGGTATGCGTTGTAATGGTATGCGTTGTAAAGGTAGTATGCGTTGTAATGGAATGCGTTGTAAAGGTAGTTTTTAAAAATTGGTTGTAATGGCATGCGTTGCAATGGAATGCATTGTAATGGATGTTGCGTTGTAAAAAATGTGTTGTAAAGATATGCATTGTAAAAGTATGCGTTGTAACGTCATACATTTGAGTGGAGAGGTGTGGTGCAGCAGCCAGAGCACAGGGTTCACGGTTCGAGCCACAGCTCCGGTGGCAGCTCAGCTCAGCATCATGTGACTCAGGGCAATAGCTCACTTAATTTCCACGACGGCCCCCAGCGCCTTGAGACCCGTAAGTGTGAGTAGTTTGTGCTTTACAAATACGGATTTACATTTAGGAGTCAGTGGTGTTCCCACCTGGTGACCTTTGAGTCTTATGGTAAGATAGATGTGAGTGCATTAGAGAGTATAGATCAGGGAGTTGTGGTAGATACAGGGATTCATTTATGGAGACTGAAGTGGAATGGCATGCATGGAAAAGGTCAGTGATCGGTAGTCAAAGTTTGTTATCTGAGGTGTGGGGAAAAGACTCCTTGTAACATTCAGACATGAGAGGAGACAATATGCAGACGGAGAAAATGACACCCTGCTGTCATTAGATCTGGTGGATGCCTAATGCTAGTGACTGGGCATGAAGAGATGGGAGGTCCTATGACGGTCTAAATTAGGAAAGTCAATTGATGTCACAAATATGTATGTAGTGTTTATTGTTGGAATTGTTGGAGTCACAGTTTGGACATGGGACTACGCGTAAGGAAATCAGCAACTTGAATCACAAAGGTGTCTGAGTAAAGAGTATCTCAATAATGGTCATTCAATTGCAGTCTATGAAAAATGTGTTTCTGGAGCTGGCATTTCCTACACTCTGCCATTGCATATGTAAGTGCAGAGAGATAATCCACTGTGTCCAGCATCTTGGATTGGGATTGATGATATAGTCTATCTCCCTCTTCCTGGGAAATTATGGGACAGCAAAGGCAAAACGTAGGATTCGAGAAGGTACGTAAATGGCTTCCTGAAATAAAAAAAATTATCTTGACCATCTTTTTCACCTCAGATTTTCTTGCATAGGGTTTTACTTTTAGGGGAAAAAGTTATGCCAATTTGCATGCACAGACTGTCATTAAGACATTCTCTACATCCTCATGGCAAAAAAGTTACGCATTGCTCGTCCACCATGCCACCTCTCCTATATGCAATGTGGCCACCAGACCGTAACCTCTCGCACACTCTAAGAAAGCACCATAAATAGCATCAAAATCGAGGATTAAATTGGCTACTCCCCAAAGCAATAATGTATAGCTCCTGTACTTCCTGTGATGTCAAATTCTGTTTCTTTAGGATAAATGTCTTCTCAATTCAGGAAAACTGCACCATGACACAGCCGAATAGTATTATTTGATCCGCTCTTCATTCCCTGCTTGAGATTTTTCGTATTATTTTTCCTCAGTATTTTCCTTGGATTCAAGAATCTTTTGCAAGTCCATACTGCAATTCTCCTGCTTTCGAATACTTCGACTCAGTATTTGGCTTGTTTGCCTGGTACTCTTCTTTATACTTCATCTGCCTCTGGAGGATTTTTATCTTCAGAGTTTGTTCTCTTTGTGACCTTTTTGGATACCATTACCACCCATTGTTTGCTTTGCACAGGTAGTACTCTGAATACAGGAAGGAGTCATGCTAAAGTCAAGACAGAAGACTCACTCCAGTCTGAAACCTGAGAATTAGTGGTGATAGCTGACTTGGCTTCTCAAGTGGATCTCAAATAAAGTAATGTTTTGGACCCAACTCAAGGTTTAGCTCAAACCATTTAACAGCAAGTGCAAGAAATACAAATGCTAAATTTAGAAGTAGGATATTTAGTAAATTCTTGTTAGGAGCAGCGATTGTTTGGACTACTCCTGTTGCCACTTTTGATTCTTGTCTATTTGACTATTGTGCCTTTGTAAATGTGTTTAACAATTACCTCATTTGGATTCTTTTGGCTATAGAAGCCTTGTGTGTCTAGGTTTTCGGAACTGTTCAGCAAAAAGCATAAGGTGACTACAAGATTCTCCTTGGCTTGTAAAAAGAGAATTTACTTGGTAAAAATTCTGGAACATACAGGTATACTGCTCTGTGCTTTATGATTATAACCTAGAAAAGCATTTAGCTTTATCTGACCACGTGTGTAATTGGTGTGCTCTTTTGCCTGTACATGTGAGTAACGTAGCCACTGCATTTGGACTAGATGTAAGTGATGTAATAAGAGTTTGGGGATGCCACATAAATGGTATTCCTGCGAGCCAGCCTAGACTGGATCAGGGTATTTAAAATTGTGACAAGATGGATGGTCTTTGCTCTGCATGGGTTACCTGCCTCTTCAAGCTTAGTATCAATCATTATATCAAGGTTGAGTACCATTTCAAATGGACTAGGGAAAAATGTCATATGGATGACGAGATTTAAGCTGTTATGTTGTTTGATACTGGGAAGACCTCAGATTTGCTCAGACTTAATTTCATGTAGCTAGCTGTAGCTAGCTGATATCTGCCAGCAAATGATGGATAGATAGTTGGTGGGAGAGTCTGGATCATCTTCAGAGGCTGGGCAGAATTTGACCGGTGGACAAGCAGTTTTGTGTCATCTGCATACATATTAAAAGATGCTCTAACAGCAGGTAGCAATTCCGATAATGAAAGCATGCTGATGTAGAATAATAAAGTTGACAATATCAAACTTTGTTGACTATCACAACTGAGAGCCCTCGGCCTGAATCTAAAAGGTGGACTTGCGACTGTCTGAATTTAACCTGACAGAAAATACAGCAATCAGCTCAATTCTTTGCCCGAATCAACACAAAACACATCAATTCTTTACCTAAATTAATTCAAATACAACCTACTGGAGAATGGAAGACAGACTGCTGTACTTCGTTTGGGTAATAGGAATATTGTGTTATGCCCTTTGAGCAATGTAATGCTCCTGCGATCTTTCAGAGATTCATAGACCATGCCTTTGCCAATATCCTTACCAATTTTGTGTTCATATATCTGAATACAATTCTGATTTATTCAAGAACAGCAGAATCATTTACTGTCAGTTAATTGTTCACTTTGCACATTTAACCAGTGAGATCATATGTACACCAATGAAAAAATGTTTCAGGAAAGGTTTCTTTTGGGTACTCAGTCAGATTAAGCTTTCTGTAATCCAACACCGTTTGCACTCTAGCTCCTGTTTTACACAATCCAAATTCTGCTAAGTAGTTCATCGTAAGGACTATCATCTTTGAGAGAGTTGTGTGAACAGTTTTGTTGCAGTCCCAGGATGATGACAGTTGAATATCCCATATTCTATATTTCTTTGGTGCTGAACAGCTGAGAATGAAACTATTCTGTCTTAGAAAGAGATCTTTTGGCAATGATATTAACTCGCACATAATGGAGACATCATTTAAATTGAACTTGGGGACCCGTTGAGATCTGACCTTAGAAATCTACAGTGTCTCTTTAACCTGCAACGCAGGAATAGTATTTAAGTGTGAGGGGAATATTTCTTTACTCAACATTACTTAATCATTTATTATATTCTTGGATCTCAGAATACATTTGCTGATGCCCTGCATTAAAAGTATTTTGATATTCCAATTACCTTCAAATAAAACATTATTCAACCTAAGTCAGTCATTGGTGCTCTTTATACGTTCCTACAGAAATTCCATTTTGCCCATTCACAATTAGATCCAAAAGAGCATGAGGATCTAACTGTATCATTGACCCAATCTGAAGATTTGTATTTTCAATAGCAGGCTATGTACATTACCACCTAGGAACTACAGGAGAAAATATGATGAATGTGACATGACTCTGCCATTGCCAGTCATGGTAGAGTTAAGGCCACTTTTAAGTGAGTACTACAATCATTCTGGTGGTCATTTGTATACAACGATGGTAAGCAATATGCTCTGACTTGCCTAATTGCTTGTCCAGGGAAATCAGCATATTCTAAACTATTTGGGTATATTCAGCCGCTAGTTCTCCCTTAACTGTGGCATACAACTTAAATTAATGTAATCATTGAATGACCACCTTATGAGGGAAATCAATTCATAATAGTTACCATGGATTAATTTTCTAAGATATCTCAGTTTTGTCCTTAAAAGATAATATCACCTGTGTCCACAATGGCTAAACAATTCATCAGAGACATCTTACAATTAAATGGATTCCTCATACGATGATTTATGATTGAAGCTTTCAATATATTGCCAGTTTCTGGAGAGAAGTAGGCAAGATGTTACACATCAATCTTGGCTATTCTTTTGGTTACTATCCTCAGACTAATTATCAGCTCAAGCAAAGTAAGAGTCTAGAACAGTTCCTACGGTGCTTCTATAATGCTACCCAAAGTAACTACTATTATTTTCTTCCAAATGTTTAATTCACGTACAATTCTATTCACAATGCTACTACTGTGCCTCCAATCTTCTGAATGCAAGGATTTCATTCTAGTGTCTTTCAGTTTACTCGTTGTATCGTTCCATTGGTCCCACCTGCAGATGTTATTAAAAATAATCTACAGAAACAAAGTAAAGATGGGCAATAAATTCCGCTCTGCCATCGGAGTTTGCAAAGTTTCTCTCACTGTACGTAACACTTGTAACACCTTAGTTCCAGTAAAACTCCACCAGTCATTGCATGGCAGAGTTTTTTTCTCGCATGTGGCTCACCAACGTTAAGCTGGTGAGCTCGAGCAAGAATTGGCATCCCCTAGCGTGATTTCTGAGCGCTACAACATCACCCAGTGAGATTTTCTCACTGTGGGTTGATACTGGCGGTCATGACTGTTCACAGTGAGAAATCTGCCGCTTGAGGAGAAAATCTACTCAAGTGTCCAGCAAAGAAGCAGCACCCTCTGGCACGCCACATGGTAATATTCACGCTGATTTGGCAGTTCAAACAATCAGTGGAGAAGCGTGACATACCGATTTTCAGCTGCTAGTGGAACTCCATGGAATCTCATGAACTTTTTATGTACCTCTGCGGAATTCCACAGAGTGAAACTCAGAGAGTTCTGCCCACCCCTAGAACAAAGGCTCAAGATTAGGGAAAGTTAATCATACATTCACAGGTCTTTGGCCCCAACATATCCTGTTGGAGATAAATTAAGGTTTTCTTTCTACTCTTAATCATTTTGGTCCTCATTTATTAAGTTCAAGCCTTGCTTATGTTGTCCATTCTATCTTACCCAATGCGTAAATCCTGTAGCCTTGAAGCATTCTCTGCTTTTGAATTAGAAGATTCATATATCCCTGTTTAAAACCTT
This sequence comes from Lissotriton vulgaris, assembly GCF_964263255.1. NCBI lineage: Eukaryota > Metazoa > Chordata > Amphibia > Caudata > Salamandridae > Lissotriton > Lissotriton vulgaris. The sequence continues at coordinate 1,547,183,080 of NC_141691.1, read as the reverse complement.
CAAGAATGTGCTCCCCTACTTTTTTGCTATATTTGTGCTATACAAATACCACATACACACTTACACAAACCCAGTGGTGCCGGACAGTGATTTAGAGTGGTAGGGGGGTGGCGGGTGCGGTGGAGCACTTGGGGGTGTACAGGGTTAAAAATAAAAAATAAAAAACTGAAAAAACGTACCTTGTGCTGCCAGCTGCCTCGCGCTCCTCTTCATCCACTTCCTGGTCCCAGTCCTGTGCCAGCATCATGGAATCCGCATCCAATCCCTGCATTGCTTTTAAGCATGAGAGCAGTGTGGTGATTGGCCTGAGCAGGCTGGATAAATGTTTGTTCAGGCACAGGGAGTCTGTGCTGTTTCTCAAACCTGGCTGTGCAATACAGCCGGGTTGAACACACCTAAGTGCGCATGTCCGATTGGACCGCCTAAGAAGGCGCCGGCAAAACTGACATACGCACTTAAAAGTACACATCTACCACTCCTCGTCCCCCCTCTTGTTACTTGCCCCGCCTCCCTGCTCACGCTGGGACAGCCAGCACTGAAAAATAAAACAATATTAAAGTATTGTTTCATTTTCTACCTGCTGGCTCTCAGCCAGTAGGATGAGACTCCTCCGTCATTGCAGAGGAGCCACCCCTGCACGTACAAATGATCCATTTCAATACTTTTTCTCTAGATGTAGACCTATCAATCCAAAATCAACTGGAATATGAAGTCTGTAATTCACAGATCTACAGTGGAAGTCTTAAGTTTCTTGTTGACTGGATGGTACACCCTCAGAGGAAGAGCTCTTGGAAAGACACCACGGCATCCTTTTCTCATATATCACTTTTTGAGATGAATTCCACAGAAACCTGGAGCTTTGAAAGAGGGATATACTGTTGTGTCACCAGGAAGATGAGAAACTCAAAATAGCTTTCAGTATTTTCGAATTTGTGCAACTTTTACCATTTAAAAGATTAAACCTCTACAAGTATCATATTAGGAGGAAAAGGTGTTTGGAAAAGCCTAATTATTACATAAATCCATTTACTTACCTTTTGGTATCCTCCATGTTTCCTTCTCTGTCCCATAATTTCTCCCCCGAAGAAGTGGAGCGCAAAGTGAATGTAACAAAAAAAGGACCTGTTTGAGATGTATCAATGCATGAACGAGATGGAATCTCTATGGTTGTCGTGTCTGGGATTGTTACCACATGTCAGTGGGTTTAAGGCCATTTCAAGAGCATTGCAATTTCAGTGATACATATTGTAAATGTTCTATTACTTGAAATGCAGTAAAGAATCTGCTTGTGGTAAGTGGTGAGGGTGAGAAATTATTATTATTTTAACTATGGCAGTATTTATTGATTTCAAAACACTGTAGTAACAATGTACCAAGTGTTTTACCATCAATCAGGAGTTTGTATGGTGCGGCTACTCACTCATGAGGGTCTCAAGGTTTGGGGCTGCTGATGCATTAGGGTGTGGAGGTTCAGTCGAAGATTCAGGTCTATAGGTCCTGCCTGAATTGAGTCAATGACGGGGATTGCCTGAGGTGGAGGAACAGAGTGTTGCAGTCCAGGTCTTAGCGACAAGGTAGGAGAAGGATCTTCCTCCGGTTACGGTCTTGTGGATCTGTGGGACGGAGGCCAGGGCAAGTTGGGCAGAGCGGAGTTGTCAGACATGTGTGTGGAATGCGAGGGTGTGGTTTAGATATTCTGGTCCTGCATTGTGGGGTGTTTTGTAGGCAAGTTTGAGAAGCTTGAAGTTGATTCTCTTGTTGATTGAGAGTCAGTGGAGTTGTAGGATGTGTTGTGTCATGTGGCTGAAGCAGGATATTTCGAGGACCAGTCCGACTGCAGTGTTTTGGACGTTCTATAGTTTCCTAAGTTGTTTCTGGGTGACGCTGGCATAGAGTGCGCTGCCATAGTCAAGTCTGCTGGTGATGAGTGCTCTGGGGTACCGTCTTTTTGGATTCTGTGGTGATCCATCTGAATGTCTTTTGGAGGAAGCAGAGGCTGTGGAAGCAGGATGAGGATACTGCGTTGATTTGGAATGGAAAGAAGATTTATAGAGCGCTGTAGCTACCCTGATGCGTCCTAGCACTAACAGATTTTTAGAAGCCAGAGGGGTGGACCGAAGGGCTAATCGAGGTGCGAGAAGAGCAGGGTCTTTAAATGCTTACGAAAGGATAACAAGTTGGGTTCTGCACATAGGTAGATGGGGAGGGAGTTCCATAGCCTAGCAGCATTGTATGAAAAGGCTCGGCCTTCACATTTAGCCCCTTTGATCTTAGGAACCATCGCTCGGAAAGCGGTTGATGATCTGAGCTGTCTTGCGGGAAGATATGGGGTGACCAGGGAATGATTGATAGGTGGGCCAGTTTTCCAGAATGCTCGGTGGATGGTACATAAAGACTTAAATTCAATTCTCCGCCTAACTGGCAGCCAATGTAGGCTCCTCATTCCAGCCTTAGCCGAAGTGCGACGTGGGATTTGGAGCAGTGTGCGAGCTGCACAATTCTGTACAGTCTGTAGCGTATTCAAGGTAGACTGGGGAGCACCCAAGTACAGGGCATTTCCAATATCCAATCTAGAAAGAATGAGTCCCTGGATCATGATCTTCCTGGCTTCAAAAAGCAGCACAGGGAGGATCTTCCGCAATAGCCTGAGCAAGCCGAAGCAGATTGCTGATAGTTTGGTGGCTTGAGCCTTGAAATTAAGAGCTTTATCGAGCCAAATGCCCAGGCTCTTAATTTTGTCTTTAGGCACAGGGGGGGAGCCGAGTGAGGAAGTTTGAGAGCAGTGGGGGAAGGGTTGCCTAAGAGCATTAGCTCGGTTTTTTCACTGTTCAATTTGAGGTGTTCATCCAATTGGAGACCTGTTCCAGATAAGTTATAAAATTGTCAGGGTTGGATTCCAGTTGCTTGAGGGACACCACTAGCTTGGTGTCATCTGCGTAGGTGATGATTTTTACTCCGAATGGGCGGATGATCCCAGCTAGTGGCTCCATATAAACATTAAACAGCGTCGGGCTCAAGGACGAGCCCTGGGGGACTCCGCAAACAAGTGGTTTCCTTGATGAGGTGATGTTACCCTCGAACACTTGCAAGGAGCGGTCGGAAAGATAAGATTCCAGCCAGGACCTGGCCTTGCCCGAGACCCCAATGTTCGCCAACCGTTGGAGTAAGGTGCTATGATTGACAGTGTCGAATGCGGCACTAAGGTCCAGGAGGATTATGGCTGCTGTTCCCCCCTGGTCCAAGATCATCCGTGCCTCCTCCGTCACTGCCAATAGCGCGGTTTCGGTCCCATGTTTGGGCCGGAAGCCAGTTTGAGGGTCGTCGAGCATATGGCTAGATTCGATGTGCTCCATTAATACGGTGTTGATGTGTTTTTCGAGAATTTTGCTCACCCAGGGTAGAAGGGAGATTGGCCAATAGTTTTTCGGATCTGCCTAGTCAAGGTTTTTTTTTTTTTAAGAGGGCCTTGACCATGGCCCGTTTCCAGGGAAGTGGGACCGATCCTGAGGTTAGAGAGGAGTTGAGTAGATTCAGTACCGTTGAGAGAATTTTGTCATTTACCATTTCAAGGGTTCGTGGCGGGGCCAGATCGTTGGGGGAACCTGATTTTACCTGTGAAGCCATGGAATTGAGTGCAACAGGGGTGATCAGAGGAAAGGATTTCAGGGAGGGGAAACGGTGAGTCTCAGGGGAGAAGGTAGTCGCTATCTGGGAAGAGACAGGAATCGTTGGAAAAGAGGAGTATATAAGTTGAATTTTATTGAGAAGTAGTTAGCTAAGTCATTGCAGCGGGCTTGTACATTGTGGGGGTCAGGGGGCGGTTCTCGTCGTTTTAAGAGAGTCTTTGCTATCCGAGAAATTTCTTTCGGTTTTGAGGCTGCTAGATTGATTTCCTCCGCAAAAAAGACCGATTGAGCAGATTTGATCTCCCTTTTGTAGGTCCTGATCATGTCTCTGTAAATGGCTTTACTAGCGGGGGAAAAGTCCAGTCTCCATTTCCTTTCAAGACATCTGCACTTACTTTTTAGTTCACGCAATTCGGAGGAAAACCAGGGAGCCGTTTTAGAGTTCCCATTAGCCTCCATCCTCCTCAGGGGAAGTACCGAGTCTAGGGAATTAGTGATCCACCTATTAAATGTTTAGCAGCTCATTGTGAGCGAGGAGTCCAGTATGATGCCAAGGTTGCATGCGTGGTCTGTAATGTATGACGTTACAACGCATACTTTTACAACGCATACCTTTACAACACATTTTTTACAACGCAACATCCATTACAACGCATTCCATTACAACGCATGCCATTACAACACATTTTTAAAAACTACCTTTACAACGCATTCCATTACAATGCATACTACCTTTACAACGCATACCATTACAACGCATACCATTACATTGCATGTATGGTAAGTATTAGATAGGGTAGGGGTAAAAATTACTATTCTAACTCCAGGGGGTGCAACAGTAGGGTAAGTGTTAGATAGTGTAGGCGTAAAAATTACTATTCTAACTCCAGGGGGTGCAACAGTAGGGTAAGTGTTGGATAGTGTAGGGATAAAAATTACTATTCTAATTCCAGGGGGTGCAACAGTAGGGTAAGTGTTGGATAGTGTAAGGGTACTATGCGTTGAGATGGTATGCGTTGTAATGACTGCGTTGTAATGACATGCATTGTAGCAGTATGGGTTGTAGTGTCGTGCATTGTAATGGTTGCATTGTAATGGCATGCGATGTAATGGATGTTGCGTTGTAAAAGTTTCATTGCAATGGTAGTGCGTTGTAAAAGTTGCATTGTAAAGGTTGTTTCCCGTGGTCTGTATGGGAGGGAGGGGTTCCTAGTGTGGCAGGCCACCAGAAGTCATCCCAGGCTGAGGGGGTGGGCCCCACGATGAGTACTTCGGTCTGGTCTGAGTTGAGCTTGAGGCAGCTGTCTTTCATCCAGGTAGCAACTGCCTTTATTACGCTGTGAACGTTTATTCTGGCATCTATGGGTTCATTGGTGAGGGAGAGGATCAGCTTGGTGTCTTTGGTGTAGGAGACAATTTGGAGTCTGTGGCTTCTGATGATATCAGTAAGGGGAGCCATGTAGACATCTAAGAGGGTGGGACTCGGGGAGGACCACTGGAGCACTCCGCAACTGATCTCTGTATGTTCTGAGAGGGAAAGGGGTAGTCTGACGTAATGAGTAGGGTAAGGAATGGGTGGATCCAATCCAGTGCCCTGTCATGGATGCTGACGTCGTGGAGTCTCATGATAATGGTGTGGTGGGGGACAGTGTTGAAGGCGCCCAAGAGGTCCAGTAGTATGAGAACTGAGGTTTCGCCCCGGTCAAGGAGAGAGCTGATGTCATCGGTAGCAGTGAGGAGTGCGGTCTTGGTGCTGTGATTGCTTCGGAAGCCGGATTGGGTGGTGTCCAGGACATGGTTCTCCTTGATGAACTCAGAGCTTTGGTCATTGGTTGATGGCCTTCTCAATGAACTTGGTTGGGAAGGGGAGGAGGGAGATGGGTCTGAAGTTCTTGAGAGATCTTTCTGGTCAGCTGATGGCTTCTTCAGCAGGGGGTTAATTTCAGCGTGTTTCCAGTCATCGGGGAAGGTCGAGGTTTCGATGAAGAAGTTGATGGTGCAGCAAAGTTGGGGGCCGATGGAGGTGGCTGCTTTATGGAAGATGTGGTACAGGCAAGGGTCGGATGGGGCTCCTGAGTGGATGCTCTCCATGGTCTTGACTGTTTCATCTGTGATGAGGGGAGTCAAATTGAGCATGATCTGTTGGGGTATGGCTTGTTTGCGAGTGGTGGTAGCGGGCGTAGTGGCAGAGTCTTGGGTGTTGAAGCTGTCATAGATCTGCCTGATCTTGTGGTGAAAGAAGGTGCCAAGTTTGATGCAGAAGTCTTGGAAGGGTGGGACATCTGTAGTCTCACTGTTGGGCCTGGCAAACTCTTTGACAATGGCGAAGAGTTCTTTGCTGTTGTGTACTTTGGCATTGATTCTGTCTTGGAAGGCCATTTTCTTTGTGGTTTTGAGGAGTAGGTGGTGTGTGTTGATGATGAATTTAAAGGTTGCAAAGTTATTAACAAATGCTCTCATTTACTTTCCTTATTCCCCAACTTCCATCATTCCCCTGAGACCAATTCCCGCTAAGTGTGATGGATCACAAGTTAGACTATTGCATTTCAGTGCTTGTACCCACATCCCCACACTAAAATGCATTAGTTACTCAATTAGCACTCTTCCTTCGACCTCTTCCCTTGCTCGATCTGCTCTCGAGCAGGTGTGCATTTAAGTTCAGTGCTAGCTACCAGCTTGTGATGCTACATGTGCCCATAAGTTCAGAGAGTCGAGGATCGAGGAGAGGTGAGAGTGTCACTAATAGGCACATGGTTTGATGTCATTATGTGTTACTGGACCCTTCGGAAAGTACCCTGTGGTTTTGTATTTTGTGACCCTGCGGTACAACATTTTAGGAAAAAATGTACATTCTCTTGACTGTGCTGTTGGGATATAGGCTAGCCATCGAAGTCTGCTTCACATGAGTGGTGACCATAGTTATATAATGAGACAGGAGAGAGAGAAACTGGAAGTGGTACCTTTCATCCTCCTTTGCATTGAGTACCAGTCTACCTAGTGAGGAAAGAGGGCATTGTTACAGATACCAGACAGCCTTTACTTTCTGAAACAGCGCCTTAACTGCCAAACCAGCCCGCTGCGTATGTTTCAGTTAAAATACATCAAACGGAGGTTAATAATCAACCTCTATCCTATCTCATTTCTCTCTCATTTCTCGATCTTTCACTTTTAGATGTCGCAAAGCAATTTAAACTGAATCAGTGGTATATTTAATCAAATATTTTGTTATTGGTTTATTTGATCCAAACGCACAGCCAGCCAACAAGTGTTTCGAGGGAGAAGCCCTCTTCCTCAGAGGTAATGTTTTTTGTTAATGAAATTTGTCACAGGAATTTCATGCTGCAAATATCCTATTACATGTGCATATTTTCATTTCCCCATTCCAATATCAGCAATGAAATGCTTGGGAAGGTGAGCCTCGTGAACCCCCCTCCCCTCCCCCTTCTCAATCACCTTTTTTGACAAATAGCCCCGGCCGGATGATGTGTGCCTGAGTGCTGATTTAGCCTGCAAGACCAACTGAATGCTGCGCATGCCAGAAGACCCCGTGTGGCATGGGGTTGGCTGCTTGCAATCGGTTGCATACAGGGCCTAATCACAGGCCAGGCCCTTCAGCTAACCCCACATCGCACACGCCACTTATGCTTTTGCTCCATGGCTTAGAGGCAGGGCCCTGATGCCTAGCAATACTGATGGTATTTCACAACGAATAGGTTAGCCATAAAAAACGTTACAGGTTCTTGTTCCAGTAGGTCCTAACATGGGGCAGTTCTGCCAGATATATTTAAAATCACACAACATTCTTTATCCTCTAGTCATAACTCACTAGCCTGGGAACATAATTTCTTTAATTTACTCAAGTATATGTACTAACTAAATATTATCTAGGAGTGGGTCTTCCTCCCCATAATGTTATGTGTGTTGTTGTTTTGATGCTGCCACTGTGTATCCAAATCCTGCCCCCCACTTGTTCTTCCCACTATATCTATCAATTGTTGAGTTCTGGGTGTGATGATAGCATTCCAATCTGTAGGAGCCTATTGTATAATGCAGTGATGTGACTTATAATTAAATCGCCAGCCTTTACAAATTCTCAGTAGAAGTTCATTCTCAAATGGCTGTATGATTTATATGGGGGTAAAGTACCCAGTGGCACATCTGGGCGTAGTGCAAATCTTGTTCCTCTACTATGTGAAACCTTTGTTTACTTGTCTGAAATGATATGATTGCCTGCACCTCAAACATGTTTAGCATCATAGGGCACTCCCCCTGCAACCACTTATCAAATAGATACAGGCAAAATGCTGGTGTGAATTGTGGGTTAAAGTGGATAGGTGTATGTGGGGAGGGGACGATCACACCATGATCCCACTGGCTCAAATGCCCAACATCTCCAATATGTTGTGGTTTGGAGTGCTTCGGTAGGAGTTTCAGCCTACCCGGTTTTACTTCTAGATTAAGTCTCAGATAGGTCTCCCAACAACTGCCCTATCCATGTGGACCCAGTGTTTGTCTGTGGCCTGCAAGTCTGCAGGAACCAGACTGCAATCACTCTAAGCTGAGCTGCCTTATGGTAGAGAAGGAAATCCATGAGGAATGGGCCGTTTTTTAATTTTGGTCACCAAAGAATGTGATATCTCAGTCGTGGTCTCCTCTCTTGCAAGATAAACTGCATTATCAATTACTTTACATCTATAATAAAATGTCTTCCCACTGATATGGAGAGGGCCTGTGAAAGATAGTGGTCTCTGCACAATACATCATCTTAAAAGTGTTAATTCTCTCCAGCCAAGAGAGAAAGAGTTGTAACCATCTATGTATATCGTCCCTCTGGGAGTTCATTATTCACAGATAGTTGTCCTGAAGAGATTGGTTGAGTCTGGGGTTATGCATATCGCTAAATATTTAATGGAAGTAGTGGTCCAGTAAAAATTAGTTTGTATGTAAATCTCCTCCTGGGAAAAGTGGACATTAAGGATTATGGTCAGGGACGCCGACCACCCCCTCCACCACCATACCCCAAGGCCAATAGTCATCACACTGAGTTCTTGGGAAGGCAGGGGGCCTTGCGACCCCCCGGCCATATTTAATAAAACATGAAAACAAATTAAAAATTGTAAAAATAAACATTTTTAATTTACCAATTTTATACAAAATTCAGACATTAGATTACACATGATGTTGACAGGTATCCAAGGACTAACCTTAACAAATCTCTAATACAAAGAATTTTCCTAACCGAATCTAACATCGTACATATGAATTTTGCATAACAATTTTTGGGCCTACAGCAAGGTCTTAACCGGTGTCAGATCCCTGTAACCAGCTACGCCTTCACGTGTGAGTGCGCATGCGCAGAGGGCCTGTTACTGGGAGAGTATTTCCCCCCCTCCCGGTTACCCACATACGCTCCCTGAAACTCCATTGCTCTACAAAGGGGGCCCTTTCACTCTGCGCCGTTTAATGACGTCATAGTGTCCATGCGGGGTGACTTACGCAGCCGAAAGAAGAAAGCGTGACTCCCCCCTACCCCCACACCCATCCAACCAACGGATGTCCTGCCCCTGGAGTTCTAGGAAAGGCCAATGGCCCCTCCCCCTGGGCGAGCCCATTCGTAATGGTGCCGCCCCCCAAGGACCTTCAATAAACTGCTCACTGATCATGACCTTACCGCCTGACCAAAGACTTACAAATAAATACAACAATTGTTGACCTATAAGTGGGAGAAAAACCTAAGGATAAAAATTCACAACATGCATTTAGGCAAAAAAGCATAAAAAACACTCCACATCTATATATCCTTTAAGAAAGGAGGGAGAAAAAACAGCCTAAGTACCGGCAGTAATTCGATTTAACGTGTACTTCAAGAACAATTCACATCTTTGACAAATTATTAACTACACATTTCTGCATCAGGGGCTGGTGGGTGGGAAAAAACTTCACCGGTCAGGCGAGGGGCATGGAACCGGTGTAGCCTGCTGAGGAGCGCGGGAGAAAGAGGATGGCTCCCACGCTCCCCAGCCTTTTTAAATCCCCGCAAGGGGGAGGCCTACCAGTTTGCACTGGTCCGCCCCCCCCAGAGCCTCCCACCTATCCCCGGAAGCATACACTGCTTCCGGGTCAAGGCGGTGTACTCCACCAATCGTTGGCGGGGCGCGCCCCACCATGTCATCAAGACGCGGCTCAGAGGCACGCCCCACCATCGAGAGGGCTACAGGAGGGGTCCGGCGCCCCGCCATACATGCGGGGGGTCCGAACGGCCCCCCCTTTCCATTCTGTTTTATCCGCATTCATTTTGAAGCTAGATTCTCTTCAAAATGTTTGAGCTGAAGGCGAGTCAGTGAGGTCTCTGTTGACATCAGTGACAATAGGTCTACATACAAGAGTTCTCTTGTGTTCATAGCGCGTGAATGGGGCACCTCCTTTCTCTGCATTGGCCTTGATTTTTACTGCTTGCAGCTATATACGAAGAGCAAACAGCAGTGGCAAGAATGGGCATCCCTGCCTCATCGCTTAGCTCAACACCTAGGATTGTGACAAGGTTCCATTTACTTTCATTTAAAAAGTAGGGGGATCAAGATTCCACTTTTATCATTCGTGGGGCTAAATTGAAAGTACCTTAAGGCCTGCATCAGGAAGCCCCGGTCTAGCCTGGTCAAACATATGTTCTGTATCTAAACTTAGAAGCAGGGCTCGGATAACTTTCTTTTTTACCTTCTTGATATTATCATGGGCATGCTTACCCAAGATAAAACCATTTTGGTCGAAATGTCAGTAAGGACAATAGTGGTTCCAGTCTATTTGACAGTTTCTTTACATATAGTTTATCATCGAAGTTAAGATGTGTAATAGATATGTATATTTTTCCCTTGTTTTGAAATCGGAAAAATGTGTGCCTCTGACATTGTTGGAATTGTCTTTCTGTTTCTGCTCTGCCTTCCTTAGATCGTCCTTCAACAGTACCCTGTCCACTTATCTTATCCTCTTGATATGGTCTAAGGTTCCTATCCATTTATCTCGTATGTCTTCCTTAAAGGTGCCTTAAATGTGCACTTCCAAGTGTGTCTTCTCGTGTGTTTGTTTGTAAGTATGCAGTATAATTGTCTTTCATTTCCTCCTTCAGAACTGGGTCGCTGATCACCGGTGGGCAGAATATCCTTGTTTTGCGGTATTGTGTGGTCCACCACATTAGCACTAGCCTGCACCCATGCATCAGAAATGTTTTTTTTAGCATTTCAGTGAGTCTGCTCGGTTTGTAAGATGATCGCTCGCGCACGTTATAAGAAACGAGGGGCATATTATCAAGGGGGTTTATCTCCGCTTTCTTGGCTTTAAAAGCCAAGAAAGCGGAGATAAAATTATCTCCCTATTACCTAGCTGCCGCTAACACCAGTTAGCGACAGCTGGTAGGAGATAGCGACCATCTTGGGCCCCACTTTGCATGTCATTGATATTTATCACTAATGAGATGCAAAGTGGGCGTGCCAAGATGTTAGAGACTGAAAACACATCGCTATCTCCTATTACCAACTTTTGGAGATATTCGCGCTAAGCGGGAATATCTCCAAAAGCTAACACCTGCCCTGAGCAGTTCTTAGCCATGTTATCCAATGGGAGGTGGATAACATGGCTAAGAGCATTAGCGCGCTAATGCATGAATATCGCTGACTTTTCAGCGATATTTATGCTTTGCGGCGATTTTTACCGCATTTGCGTTAAACCTTGGTAATACCAAGGTTTATTTGCGGTAAAAATCGCCGCAGCGCTGCGGTAAATTTTTGTCTCTAACCAAGCAATAGCGATAATTATCGTATATTGCTTGGTAATATGCCACCAGATTTCTTGTTTCATTGGGGCATATTATCAAGAACGGCGTTAAAGCGTCGAGAAACTGCCTCTAAAACAGCGATAATGGGCTTGATAATAGGCCCTTGTGAATTCCCATAGAAGCCCATGTTCTGGTGTGAACCTGGGCTTCTATGGGAATTCACTAGGGCATATTATCAAGCCCATTATCGCCGCTTTAGCGGCAGTTGCCCGCCGCTAAAGCAGCGATAATTGTAACGCTGTTCTTGATAATATGGCCCATGGTGTTTTGTATGCTTGTGAGCTCTTGTCGTACTACACCTGTTCACACTGTAGCATCAGAGCTGCTTTCCACTTGCATTTTAGAACGTGCACCGTGAACATGCTGGTCCCCATAATGCAGGCAATGTTTTCTCTCTCTCCTTGACCCCCTCAGCTCCTCCACCAGCTGTGCATTCAGGTATGGAACAGCCTCTGGTCCAGGCTGCTAAAAATAAAATAATAAACTGCTGTGTTTTAAAATCGGACTGTGAGCTGGGTAAATATTGCCATTTTTTTACTGCTTTTTAATGCTTTCTTTGTTTCAAATGATAACTTATGATGGATTCCTCAGATTTTATTATGGCATTGGTCTGTTGCTGTGCGTGTTCAATCAAGGCCGGCTTTAACACTGTGTACTCCCACTTGACACTGACCTTGTGGTGTGGGGGGAGTGCTCTGTTCAAAATAACGTTTCGGTTTAAAAAGCAGGTGTTTCAGATTTCCTTGCATGTCCAGCAGTCTTCATGCAACAATAAAAGTGTCAAGATAACTCTGGTGAATAATGCTTTTGCTGGAGATAAAGTGGAGTTTTTTCTAGTGGCAGTTTCAGCTCATCTAAAGTAGAGGAAAGGGTTAATGTGTCTACTACACACTTCTGTCCCATCACTGACCCTGTTGGGCACTCTACTTTTCCACAGGAGCTATGAAATATGCAGCTGTCCTGTAAGACTTCTAGCATAAACTTCTACTGCTCTACCTCTGTGGACTTTCTTCTTTTCGTTTTACACACTCTTAAGTGACAAATGAATCACTAGGCTAAAGTGGTGCAGGATGGACTTGCACAAGCACCTGTCACAATGCATCAGCACAAGCATAAGGTTTTGCCAGGGCCACTGAAATCATGCGATTCTGCAATATATCCTTCAGCCTTCTGTTGGTTTCCATAGATAAAATATCTTGAACGTGCTCGCAGTATGGTCCAAATAGATATATATAAGGTACATTCAGAAAAAGGAGAGTACTCCCTCCTTCAGCATGGGTTCTAATATCGAGATATGTCCTGTTTATATGTTTTTTAGATCCATATTATATGGGACCACAAACAGGTATTACCTGGAATGTTGTGAATTTGCTCTCAGAGATTTTTTGCTTGCCCTGAGGAAGTCGGCTGGTGATTCTCCCCGAGACGAAACACGTGTCGGCTATTGGCTACATTTGGTGATGTTACCTACAACAAACTACTTACTGTGAATGTTTGTGCTATGTAACTACAGGCTTTGACAAGAACCAAAAATGAAAAGAAGAAAAAAAAAGAAGAAAACCTATTTTGAGTACACTTTACATTTGGGAATTTATTGGACTGACCAGATATGGTTTATTTGTGAATGTTAAATGGTCTTTTGCTCCGGAGCGATAATTTTGTATATTGTATATACTCTGTGTCCCTTGATCACAGAGGTCTTTTGGGACATGGGTGGCCGTTCCAATTTCATTCCCTAGAGCATTTTTTGAGAGAATGCTTGTTACTTATATATTGGTTTTGCGCAAGGTGTAACCTAGCCACACTTCTGAGCATCATGCGATTCTGCGGCCACTGCTATTTTTTGCATAATAATGGATTTGCCACATAATTAAGTCTGGGCGGAGTTTGCAGAGTTCTGCACGTGCATTAGATAAATGCAGTTTGCTGTGATTTTCAGTGCAAGGTGTTTGTCCGCACTGTGCAATCTTCCCGAATGGCACCATGCACATCGCAAGCAGGCTCTGCTTCCTTTCTGCAGCTCAAGTAGTCTTTTACTTGAGCAGCAGTTTTCTCAACGTGAGCGGTCGTTAATATACATCACTTTTTGCAATGAGAAATCTGTCCGTCTGCATTGAGAAATCTCACTGGGAGGTCATTTTCCACACTCGCACTCACCAACTTGATGTTGCCAATCGAGAATGAGGAAAATCTCACCGGAGGTGGATTTTCCTCGCTCGCGTTCTCCAACTTGACGTTGACGAACGCGAGTGAGGAAAAAAACTCTACTATGCCAAGCGGAGTTTTGCGGAACTCCGTGTAACGCGGAAAACTCCACAAGCAGAGCTAAGTTCACCGCCCAGACTTACATCTAACCATCATCTGCCATAAAATATGCAGATTTTAACCAAAAAATGTTGTTTCTAGCTTGAACAAACCAAAAGTTACTAAAAAACACAGTGACATATGTTTGTGTTCATCAAAGGCCCTTCGCCAAGGTTAGCTGGTCATCTTTCAGTCTCTTATTCCTTTATTTGGTTGGTAAACTGGTACTAATAAGGAAAAGTATTGCCAAGACCATGAGTAAAAAAAAAAAAATGAAAATATGCTTTAAAAAAATTTGCGGTAATATGCCACATATTTTAGCTATTCTTGCTGCATAATTTAGTTAATCCTGCCACATATTGTGGTGCTTTTCCCTTCTGCATAATTACAATGGCCCTGGGTAATGTTGTTCAGCTTGTGTACAGCACACAAGTGCCATTAGTATAATACCATTGAATATATAGACAATGACAAGCATTCTCTTACTCACCTTCTCCTACAGACTTGCTTCACATACACAGTTCAGGCCATATACTCTGTTGCGCTTTCTCTATCTCCTCTATGCCCCCAAACCACCCAAACCAACAAACCATTCAGGTTTAGAACGAACCTCTGTATGAAAAAGCAAAACATTTGCAAAAACATTTTTAAAAATGCATTAACAAAGAAATTAGCAGCAAACGACAGATAAATTTGCTTTTTTTGCTTTTTTAACTCTGGTGTTATCCAAGACCTTTAGATTTGACAAAAGTTATGTGCGTTACTGTGGCGCTGTGGAGAAGCAGACCAGGGTAGGCAGGTTTCTGATTAAGGATTTTAATGTCAGTAGGATACAACAAGCAATACTTTTGTTAGTTTTAGTCTTTGGTCCAAAGTAAAAGTCAAAAGGCAAAAGGCGAAAGGCAAAAGACAAGGTAACCCTGGTCTCTGGGCGAGGAATTCTGTATGTTGTAGTGTGGTTTAGCCACTCCTCTTGAATCTCTGTTGCAGGTGGGAGTTCAGCTGGATCTTAAGCTTGGCGGCCGTGACCCGTCGGTACCATAAGGAAAGAAACAAAAAGAAAGAAAATCCCAGTAAGGGGCTTGTTTGTTTATTGCAACAGTGGCGCAGGGAGTTTAGGGGAATTGTAGGGAATTGCCACCAATACCGTCACCAGTGTTATGTGCCGTGCAGGGCGAGTTACTACTACGCCGAGAACGAGCCAGAGACTTTGTCTCCCCTTTTCACTCCCCCTTTAGAACCCTCTAATGCGCATCCCCACACCGATTAAAACCGTCCCCGTACCTTGTGGAGCCACGTCCCTCCGGGGCCATGGCTCGAGTCTGCGTGTTGCCAGGTAGGGTCTGGTTGCCCGTCTGTTTCTTCGGCTGGCTCCGATCCGCTCCGGTTCTTTTCCTCGGTTGCCGAGTCTTGTAGGTCCCCTGCTTTCACCCACGGGCTCACCAGGACGGTTCGTGCAAGCGTCTTTTCCTGGCGTTCTTCGTGCGTTGGTCCCAGAGAACACCCGCTTCCTCCGGTGGCCTCCAATTTGAAGACCTCCTCCCCACATGACCCGCTCAACTGACCTGGGAAGTCCGTCGCCTTAAAGGACCAGCACTCCTCGGGCCAGCTCTGCAAATACAGAGACTTTGTCTCCCCTTTTCACTCCCCCTTTAGAACCCTGTAATGCGCATCCCCACACCGATTAAAACCGTCCCCGTACCTTGTGGAGCCACGTCCCTCCGGGGCCATGGCTCGAGTCTGCGTGTTGCCAGGTAGGGTCTGGTTGCCCGTCTGTTTCTTCGGCTGGCTCCGATCCGCTCCGGTTCTTTTCCTCGGTTGCCGAGTCTTGTAGGTCCCCTGCTTTCACCCACGGGCTCACCAGGAAGGTTCGTGCAAGCGTCTTTTCCTGGCGTTCTTCGTGCGTTGGTCCCAGAGAACACCCGCTTCCTCCGGTGGCCTCCAATTTGAAGACCTCCTCCCCACATGACCCGCTCAACTGACCTGGGAAGTCCGTCGCCTTAAAGGACCAGCACTCCTCGGGCCAGCTCTGCAAATACATGAGAGGAGACGGGGAAAGATAATGGGGAAAATGTTCCTTTGCAGGGGTTCCAGACTGCTCTTCCTCACACACCCCTCCCCCAGTTTGTTCACGATCGGGGAACAATGGAAAACGCGAAAGGAAGTCAGCATTCGCATTCTCCGTACCTTTCCGATGGATTACCTCAAAAGAGTATGGCTGTAAGGAGAGGAACCACCGGAGAATGCACAGGTTATTCCCTTTATTGCGACTCATCCACAGCAATGGGGCATGGTCCGTAAAGAGGAATAAGTAGGCGCCCTCTAGATAGTATCGGAGTTTCTCAACTGCCCATTTAATGGCGAGGCCCTCCTTCTTGATTACAGGGTATTTCTGCTCCCGAGGAAACAGTTTTCGACTGATGAAAAGGACAGGATGTTCAATGCCTTCAGGTGAAGCTTGGGACAACACGGCACCCAGACCATGTTCGGATATGTTTGTATGTAGTAAGAAGGGTTTTGTGAAATCGGGAGAGCGGAGAACAGGAGCAGTTGTTATGGCTGTTTTTAAGTCTTGGAAAGCCTTCCTAGCCGCACGTGTGGGTTGCTGGAGATCCCTGCTCTTGAAATTCTTTTAGAGTAAATCAGTCAAGGGTGTCGCTAGCTCATATTATTGAGGTATGAACCGCCTATAATACCCAAGGAGCCCCAGGAACGCCCGAACTTCCTTTTTTCTGGTTGGAAAGGGGGCTTCTACGATAGCCTTCACCTTCTCTGACTGAGGCTCTATGACTCCATTACCCAAAAGCTAACCCAGGTATTTTACCTTTCTAAACCCAACTTTTGATTTCTTTGCATTAATATGCAAACCTGCGTCTCGAAGGGCGGTGATTACTTGGGTACAATGCTGCAGATGGGTATCCCAGTCAGGGCTGAATATGACTATGTCGTCCAGGTAAGCCAAGGAATATTCCTGGTGGCTTTGCAACACCTGGTTCATTAGTCGTTGGAAAGTGGCAGGGGCCCCATGTAGCCCAAAGGGAAGGACCGTGAACTCATAGAGGCCGCTGGGGGTAGCGAAGGCTGTCTTTTCTGGGTCCTCCGGTTTGAGTGGTACCTGCCAATATCCTTTTGTAAGGTCAAGAGTAGTGATGAACTGGGCCTCTCCTAGTTTCTCTATAAGTTCATCCACCACAGGGATGGGGTATGAGTCGCACTTAGAGATTGCATTCACAGCGTGAAAATCTATGCAGAAGCAGACAGATCCATCCGGTTTTGGGACCAATACTATAGGGGAAGACCAGTTACTTTTTGATGGTTTGATAACGCCTAGATCCAGCATGCTTTCTACTTCCTTTTCTATAGCCTGTCTCCTTGCAGCTGGTATCCTATATGGCTTTCGTTTCACTAATTTCCCTGGCTCCGTGTTGATAGCATGCTCTGCTAGAGAAGTTCTCCCTGGCAGATCAGAAAAGACAGGTTCAAAAGGGGTTAGTGTTTTCTGAAGGGTTTCCTCCTGTTCCTTGGTTAATTCTGGATTAATGACCAATTGTTTTACTGTAGACGTGGAAGATGAGAGGTCCTCGACGTGTTGTACGTCTTGAGGGGGAGGACCTATCCACTTCTTTAGAAGATTTATATGGTATAGTTGACATTTTCAGGGGTTAACCTGTACCTTGTAAGACGTTAACCCAACCTTTGCTGTTACTTTATAGGGTCCTTGCCACCCTGACTTGGTTTTTCCTATGGCAGTAGGCCAAAGGACCAAAACCCAGTCACCAACAGACAACTGTCTCCACTTCTTACCTCTATTGTACAGTATTTGTTGTTTAGTTTGTGCTTTCTCTAGGTTTGAATTAGCAAACTCCCTTAGTTTATGCAGTTTGGAGCGCAGGGCTCTGGTATAGTCAAGAAAGGATTCGTTTCTTCCTCCTTTTCTTGCTCCCATACTTCCTTAGTAATCTCTAGAAGACTCCTTGGTTCCCTTCCATACAGTAGCTGGAATGGGGAACAGCCTAAGCTTGACTGCACCTGACTCCTTACCGCGTATAAGGCCAATGGAAGCAACATGTCCCACTCTTTCCCCTCTACAGATAGGAGCTTCTTAAGGATTAGTTTAAGAGTGGCATTGTAGCGTTCGCATAGACCATCCGTTTGGGGATGGTAGATTGAAGTCTTAATGTGGTAAATGTCTAGTGTCTTACATATTTGATTCATTAGCTTTGAAACAAAAGGGGTCCCCTGATCAGTGAGTATCTCCCTAGGGAACCCAACCCGGGAAAATAGTTCCATCAGCTTTTCTGAAATATTCTGCGTTGTAGGGGTTCTCAAAGGAAAGGCTTCTGGATATCTAGTAGCGTAATCCACCACTACCAATGCATACACGTGCCCTTTTTTGTGCGTGGAAGGGGTCCAATAAGGTCCATACCAACCCTTTCAAAGGGATTACCTACAACCGGGAGAGGCTGCAAGGGAACCACTGGGGGTTTATTTGGATTCTTTTTCTGGCAGACCTCACATTCCTGACAGAACTTGGTGACGTGGGAAAATATTCAAGGCCAATAGAAATGTTGTAACAACATTTGGATTGTCTTTTGTGCCCCTCTGTGTCCAGCCAACAGGTGTGAATGAGCAAAGAAAAGGACCTGTTCCCTGAATGCCTGAGGTACCACCAACTGAGGGGTGTCTCCCTGCTTTCCTATCCTATATAATAATTCATTCTCTATTTGAAAGGATGGGTAAGTACTAGAGGAAGACTGAGATGCCTGCTCTGCCTGTTCCCAAGCTGGGCGCAGGGTTGGATAATTTTTTTGTGCATACCTGAAACTGGTATCCAGGAGCCATGGGGCTTGAGTGAGAAGGGTTGCACGGGGTGAAGGGGGCAAAGGGCGTTTCTGTAATTTTTCCTTTAACAGAAACAGAAAGGACGGGTTGTCCTGCCCTATTACCATCTGCTCTGGTAGGTTAGGGACAACTCCAAGCCTAATGTTTAAGGTCTAGCCTGCAGGAAGCGTTACTGGAATTCCTATCAAAGGGTAGGCCCTCACATCCCCATGGACACATCTTATGGGTACCGTCCCCTTGATTACCCCTTCGGAAGGTGTCAATAAGGACTGCAGAATTACGGATTGCTTGCATCTGGAGTCCAGTAAAGCCTTCACTGTTGTTCCCTCCACCCGTACACTTGCGTGAAAGCTAGGACCCATTTCTGCTGAGTATAGAATGGAACGAGAAATACATCCAATGTCCATGGGCTCTTCCTGCGGTTTCTTCCTGGGACAATTCCTAGCGATATGGCCCCACTCGTCGCATTCAAAACATTGTGGGTTACGAAGAGGAGGAGGTTCTAACTTGAATGGTCTAGTTTTCTCTCCTTCTAGGGCCGGTTTGGCTGGTTTCTTTTCCTGTTTACCCACACCACCCACAGGTTTTGAGGTCTTGTCATTGTCCCAAGGTGACGCCCTAGGTTGAGCTCTGTAAAAGATTGTGGCCATCTCTACGGCTTGTTCCGGGCTAAGCTGCTGATGTTGTTTTAGCCATCTCTGAATAGGATACAGTAGGGCCTCAAGATATTGTTCCAAGTAAATCATGGTCATGATCTCATCCTCGGAGTGTATCTGGGATTTTAGCCACTTGTCAGCAGCGGCCATTAACTTGAAGTACAAGGTTTTGGATTGTCGGCTGTTGTGTCTCTTTCTTTTCTGAATTTTACTCTATAGGCCTCAGCGTCCATACCCATGTGGTAAGTTCCTTAATTTCCTTGTATAGGGTGTTGCCATTGGGGTTGGCTACTTGGTAAGCAGCTTGGGCTTCTCCGGTCAGGAGAGGGGCAAGGAAAAAAGGCCACTTAGCTTCGGCCCATCCAGAGGCCCTTGCTGCCCTCTCAAAATTAAGAAGAAAGGCATTGGGATCCTCTCTAGTGGCGTACTTTTGAAGGGAGACATTGGGACCGGCACCTGCACGAATTTGCAATTGGGTGGTGATATCCCTACGATCATCAGCCACTTTCAACATCTGATCGGCGTGATTTGCCAGGCCATCTTTTATAAGTTCCCGGTCTGCTTGGGCAGAGGACATTTGTTTTTCCACTGCCCATTCCAGCTTTTCCTGTCTGCGAATTAACTGCTGAAAAAGGTTTTCCATCTTGGAGGCGACCTATGTCCCACTTCTGACACCACTTGTGGCGCGGTGGAGAAGCAGACCAGGGTAGGCAGGTTTCTGATTAAGGATTTTAATGTCAGTAGGATACAACAAGCGATACTTTTGTTCCTTATAGTCTTTGGTCCAAAGTAAAAGTCAAAAGGCAAAAGGCGAAAGGCAAAAGACAAGGTAACCCGGGTCTCTGGGCGAGAAATTCTGGATGTTGTAGTGTGGTTTAGCCACTCCTCTCATACATGGGACTATTTTAAAACAATACTTGACAACAAATACTGCACCAAGAGGTCTCCTCATTACCAATGCCCCACACATATTCCTTAATGATGCAGCTTTTCCAAAAGAATGGGCGATGATAGCATGGCACTGCACTCGGGACTGGCTGGTCCTGATAATAAAAACCGCTCTATGCCTCTCAGAAGCCCTCCTGGTAGAAATCCAAAAACAGAGTCACATTTCAAAACAACAATAACTGGTTACAAAAAACGTCTTGATGAAATCAACAAAGAAATTACCGAATACAAAGATTAACTGATGCAATCCAAAGTTACAAAATTCCAAAAAGATCTAAAAAAATTCGAGTTCATGAAAATATACCCATACTCGGATCCTGACGATACTCCACCAAGGAGAGATTCCAACCAATCAGAGGATTCTGATAGTAATTCCTCAACCGGTAGTAATAGCTCAAACTACCAAGGGCAAAAACAGAAGGGCCGACGAGGAGGCAGAGGCAGATCCAATTATTATAACCAACAGCCAAGGTGGCCACTTTATGGTCCACCCGGGAATGGCCCGCCTCCACCTTTCTTTCAGCAACCACCGCCACTTACAATGATGGGTTGGAATCCTTATATGCAGACCCATTTTCCCCAGAATCAACATCAGATGCCTTTTTTAGAGAGAGGCGGGAGGGGGATAGGAAGGAGACGAGGCAACAACCAAGTAACCTGGGAATCGGAAGATCCCGTGGGCAACCACACCCGCAGCAAAGCATCAACACCGAGCGCAAGTGCACTATGAGTTTAGTCACCAATCTTTCTGATAAAGCTCTCAGTCCAATAGAAACAAAGGTCCTGGAAAAAGGCCTTGGCTTTGTGCCGACAGCTAGACCAGACAAATTGAGACTCCACTGTGAGTTGACTGAGTTTATTGGAAAACTCAAGCTAAAAGCTTTTTTTGAGTCTAAAGAAAATTCAATGACAGATTCCTCTTCATTTGATACAAACTTCAGACTGAAGTCAACATTTGTCCCTCCCCCACACTCAATCCCACCTGAAATAGCGGCCTTTGAACAGGCAGTGTATAATGACATGGACACCCTCCCAACGCCTAACCCTTTCAAGAACTTCACAGCCCTGGAATATCAGGCTCTGGAAAAACAAAAAAATGATAAAGACATAACTATCAAGCCAGCGGACAAAGGAGGTGGCATAGTGATCCAAAATACAACTGATTATGAGCATATGTGCACAAGTCTCCTTAACAATAGGATCAACTACACTCCCTTAAACACAGATCCCACACCAGAACTGAAGTCACGCATACATGACTTAGTAAAAGAAGCTGAAGACAATGAGTGGATCTCAAAACATGAAGCTGACTACTTGACGGCAGGTGGTACCACAATACCGTATTTTTATACCCTGCCCAAAACTCGCAAAAATGTGAGTCCTCCACCTGGAAGACCCATTGTGTCAGGGATCGGTTCACTTCTTGAGCCCTTATCAACGTTCTGCGATCATTATCTCAAACCCTTAATACAGAACACACCCACGTATCTCAAAGACACCAAAAACCTGATACAACTACTGGAACCCATGACGTTTGAAGAAAACTCCATCATTCTTGTGACACTTGACATCGAGAGTTTATGCACAAGCATCCTCCAGGATGATACTCTTATAGTCTTGGGTAGAACTCTAGATTCCATCACATGGGAATACACAACACCCAAACAATTCATACTAAACTGTGCAGCTCTGGCCCTCCAAAAAAATTACTTCAAGTTCAAAGGTCAACTGTACATCCAAAGCACTGGTACTTCAATGGGCAGCACATTTGCTCCTAGAGTAGCAAGACTCTATGTCTACGACTTCGAGTCCAAATATATCTTGCCCAACAACAATCCTTTTTCCTCCTCCATAGGATTATGGAGGAGGTACATTGACAATATCGTCCTGATTTGGAAGAGTGACGTCCAGTCCCTTGAACAATTCTTCACCTGTATAAATTCTCTTGATCCATATCTCAAATTTACCTACTGTTTCAACAAACAAGAAGTAGTGTTCCTAGATCTAGTCAATATGGTGAGCGGAACTAATCTCAAAACCTGAACAAACTACAAACCCACAGCAAAAAAAAACCTGCTAGAGTTCTCCAGCTTTCACCCTAGGCCCCTCAGGGAAAACCTTCCCTATGGCCAACACCTGAGGATACGGCGTAATTGCAGTGACAACAGTGACTACAAAATACAAGCAAATGAACTTTCTGTAAAATTGGATACCCTACCAAAATTCTTAACAAAGGTAACAAAAGAGCACGAAGTCAACCACGTGAGTCATTACTAGAAGAAACATCAAAAGAACCATCTAGCATACCCCTTACATGTGTTACCACTTACAGCAGTTTATCAGATGCCATGAAAAAAATCGGTAAACAAACATTGGAGAATCGTTAACAGCAATAAAAGGACGTGGGAGAAACCACTGTTTTCTTTTAAGAAAGGCAGTAGTCTCAAAGACTATCTAGTACATACAAGACCTGACTCAAGAGTGTCCAATACACCAATCGAAAGATCAATCACAGATGCCTGGGGTTTACCCCCTATAACTGGACACTACCCATGTGCAAACTGCAGTGTGTGTCACTTGACTACACCCTCTAAACAACTTTCACTGGAACCGGGACAGACATGGGAACAAAGGACACACAGCAATTGTAATTCTAATAACGTGATCTACCTTATCACATGCCCTTGCTCAAAAAGATACGTGGGCATGACCACCTGTAAGGTTAAAACACGTATTTGCCCACATCGTAGCAACATTAGATGTCGCAAAACAGCTACTAAAATGAGTGAGCATTTCCTACAGCAAAATCACACACCTAACGACCTACATTGGACCATCATTGAAAAAGTCACTACCAATTGGAACACTGCCAGCATCCTCTTTGAAAAGGAACAACATTGGGTCTATAGATTAGGAACCCGCCAAACAGGTCTTAATGACCAGATCCCATGGTCCTCCGTATTAAGACGTTAGTGTCTCCTATTTTGAACTCATGAGCACTTCATAACCAGCTGGTGATCAACCCCCCCTTTTGGGCAATATCATTTGCCAACATACCACTTTGGCTTACCTGAAACTAACTAGTCCAGCCAACTTTTAATTTTTAATCTTTATTGTTCTTTATTGTCTGTCCAAGTCACGTTGCTCCCTACTCTGCAAAGAATATTTTTTACAAAAAAAAAAAAGAAATTTATAAAATAATCCTCCAATAAATTGTTACAAAATTTCCTATTCATTCACAAAGTATATTACTTCAAGAGGAATGTTTATCACACATTTCTCTTCTACCCTTTACCATTCAAATTGAACTGGTAAACATGCCCCGCACTGCCGATACTTGCAGTCACCTCTTTAGCGCGCTTGCGTTCCAGACCTCGTTCTGGTACACGCAAGCGCTATTGGCTGACAATCCAAGCCTCAATCTGGCTTTCACACGGGATTGGTAGCTGCTGCCCCGACCGCGCCCACGCACTGGCCGGTAGCTTTCTTTAGTGTTTCTCTGCTTCCCGGAGACCATCCACGAGGTCCGGTAGCAGGAGACGTTAGGTACTGAGCGGGTGCAGGGCGTTGCGGGCGTAAGAACAGCCTCCATTTGCTATTACTGAGCTAAGTACCTGGCTCTCTTTACCTTTCTATCCATAATTCCACCATATCTCTGTCCTTTCGTAGGGTGTGCCATTGTCGCCCCACCCACCTCCAGAGACCTTTCGGGCGTGGATCCTTTTCTGTACAAGTGAGAACACCTTGATATTTTGTAATCTGTGGCTACCTGGTAATCAATACCATTTTGACATACACACTCCCACGGGCCTCAACCATCTGGCCAATTGATCACAATCCACTATTGTTACAACCACATTCTGATAGCTTATCGGACAATTTTTCTTGCCATTTTGCATGCTAAAAGCATCATTTTATGATCTTAACCATAGCATGTATGGCACAAACGGTCACGTCCTCTTGACTAGCCTTAGCACGTTTAGAGAATAATTCTTCCAGACAACAACACTGTTGAGATCCCTCTAACTATTTGCCTGTCTTTCGCGTTTGTATATCTTTGTTTATTTCAGACTATACAGGTTCCTCTAAAACAGAGGTAATCCCCACAACTTGATGGTTTGTTCATTTTTTCGCACTATTTTTACACATTGGATTTTAACTTTCACGTCCTCTGGTAGGGTGGACCTTAGCGTGCCCACACCGCCGAGGTACACAATAAACATGGCCCTGAAGAAAGCCCAGTAACCATACACATAAGGGCTCAAACATGTCGATCCCACCTTGAGTGGAAATAACCAATACATTAATTGGCACATTTCCCTACACATATTTTAACCTTGTCAGGCTGACCGTTGAATAAAAAAAATGTTCTTTCTGGTACAGCTTATGACAATTTTAACTTCACGTATTTTTCACATCACTGTCACAAACAAAAACCTGCTCCGCAGTAACCTGGCATTGTAGCACACCAGGGAGGCATTCGGCTTCTCCTGGTGGGCCCGATGATGAAGCATGTCACCACCCAGGGTGGTGAGTGAGGGCTTCTAATAAATCCCTGCAAGACTTCCAATGCAAATCTTATAGGAAGATCTTCATCTCTGAACCTGTGCTATTCTCTTGTATAGTCTTAAAAAATTCCCCACCAATGATCAGTGCTCCATTCAAGAATATTCAGTAAAATCTTATAATGGTGCTCCCTTCTGATTCCTGTCCTTTTCTAAACCTGGGGTATAGCTGGAACTAGAATATACAATTAATGTGTTGCTGGTCTGTCTCCATGCTGCAAAACTGTCTCAATACTAGGCCTGGGCGGTAAATTTCGTTACGCTCACGGAATTTATGGAATTTGGGTAATTTTGCGTTCTGCGGAGAATGCGGAATTGCCAAAAATTCCGCAATCAGCGGCTTTGCGGAATTATTTGCTTGTTTGCGCTTTCAAAATGGGTGTTAGCAAGGTACTTCCCCCCGACCATGCAAACAGCATTCGCGAACAGGAAAAAAACATCGCAAACGGGCACAACAAGCAATTCCGCGTGTTCGCTGAACTCTGAGTGCTCACAGAGATTTTTTACCATTTCGTGGAGCTTTACGTAGAGCGACTACCCAAATTCCGCCCACTCCTACTCAATACCCTGTTCATTGGAGTTATATGTGTGAAATGCACTTGTTCTCGATCTCATTGTAAATCAAAGTTTTGAGTGGTAATTGCCACAGATTTAATTCCTAGCATGCTTCTCTCGCATGCTTAGTGCACACAGCCTTGGTTGCAATGCACAGAGATCTTGCACTGTTGCACACAGAGGAAAATAAATTGAAGGAACCTTGGGCATGAGTGTTATTCACTAGAATGTAATCAATTCTGGAATAATAAAATATATATGTGTATATATATATATATATATATATATATATATATATATATATATATATTATCCAACAAATTGCTCCTTCTGACAACCCCTCGCCTTCAGCTGGGGTGGCTCGTTTCCGGCGGAGCCACCGGCTTACAATATCCTTTTCCAAACGGCGTTCCTTAGCGAGCACTCGGGTGTCGTTAAACAAAAACACAGTCCACGTACCAGTCCACAGAAGTTGGATTTATTACTTCATAAATCAACGTGACACGTTTCGCACTCCACGGAGCGCTTGATCACATATTTATATATTATATTACATTTGAGGAGTAGATGCAATCATTTTGCTCACACTGTTGCTCTTGCCATTAGAATACATTATTTTTAACATCACAAGACTTTCTGGTAGAAAATGATATTTACTTACATCAAAAGGCAGGATGTGCATGACAACTATTACAGCATAGAATGCTAGATTTCAAATAGCAAATTTTACTTATGACACACAGTATAATACAACCAGTGTGTTCAAAGGTTCTAACAGTGCTTTCTTTCAAGATTCTGTGCTATGGCATGGTATTCATCACACTTGAGTACAATCGATTGTTCACATTCAGAGAACAATATCATTTTTCGGACATCATTAAATAATTCATTCTAATTCTTATGTATGGCACTAGGTATTAAGAGCAAATGTAACTTGAGGAATAATTGTTCTACTGATGTGAGTTCCATTCTGGTCCTATGATATTCAGGGTTAAAGTGTTATATATTATAATTGTAAGATGAATCTTACTTAGAATAAAATGCTCAAGTATGGGGGACTTAAAGTAACATGTTAGCAGTCTACCTGGTAACTAATTTTTGTGTGCGATTGTGATGACAGGAGACACTTTCAGTGTCCGTTTATATTATCTCTGTTAATAGGTTTAGTCAACAAGTCATTGTATAGATTTGTATGGCATGGAGGTGAGATAATCCAATATTAGCTTTCCTGTAGTGAAGAGTTTGTTATTGCAACCAGTAGTGGATTCCTGCATAAATGCTCAGGGCAGTGTGGACTGTGTTGGGATGCCAAATCCACTCACTTCCTTTTCTTCTGACAACTAGTTATTTGTTCTCTGTTTTTTATGTTGCTTTAATCTGTTCAATTGCCATTGAACATTGAAACTGCGGTTGGAAAACAGGAAGCATTTAAAAAGAAAATATGAAACCTTGCAAATGTAAGAGCAAGCACTGGTCCTTGGGACCAGTGCTTGCTTTTAAAAAATATGTGTTTTCTATTCTCAAAGGGGAATGGGTTCTCTAGGGACCCTTTTCAATTTGCGAATTGGTTACCACCTCCTTCAAGGAGTCAGTATAATATGAATTTTTTACAACCATAATATGGTCTAAAAATATTCATACATCTCATTCAGATTTGGTATTTCGAAGGGACACCCTAAACACGCTCCCTCCAAATACTGAACCTTCAAAAAACAGGGGTAACCCGGTAAACCAATGGCATCTGGGTAAATAAAGACTTTTATAAAGCAAAATGATGCCTTGGACTCAGCTAGCACAATATTACTCAAGAATGGGACCACTTGATTATCTCATCCTATACCCAATATATTGTATTTAGATGAATCAAATTCTTACATTTCATTTCCTCAGGTAACCCAACCCTATATAGAGAACAGCAAATGCTTTTCTTATGTGTTTGATTTTCAATTTAATTGAAACACAACCTAAAGTTAGACTTCTTGTTCTTTTGAGTCTATTTTTACCACATTTAGACAAACAAATATATATATACACATCACTTTTTACATATATACATACACAATATATACAAACAGTGATAAACTGGTATTGCGATATATTCTGATAGCCCAATTTTTTATACAGGATGCTTGATCCCAGTACAGCCTCATCATTCCTTAGACAGTAAGCTCCTCCAGACCCATGGGTCCGTTAGTCCATTTTTAGTGTCTGGGAATAATGAGGGTGCTTGATCACGTGACCGGCTTGGAAACAGGATCCGGTCGGTAGAATTGCTGTCGGGAGAAAAGAGAGGCAGTGAAAGCCGCCCCGCTCTGAGAGAAGCGAGTTTGAACGGATGATTATACTCGGAAAGTCCCTAGAAACGCGGGGACGCCAGATACTTTTAGAGGGCAAACACCCACGTAAACAACTTCTGGGAAGCTCAGGGAAGCCTGAATAGAACGGACTAGTGCATTAGCCCAAGTCCTGATGAGGCCCATAGTAAGAGGGCTGAAACGCGTCGACACCTTTGTTTGAGAGAAGACCCCAGCCAAAATATTGGAAAACTATAAATGAAATAATTGGTTTCACAAGGAGTTAAAAGGACATTAGACAGATCCAAAAATTAAAAAACGATCTGGTATACTCTTTGTAAATAGGTCTGGAGGAGCTTACTGTCTAAGGAATGCTGAGGCTGTACTGGGAGCAAGCATCCTGTATAAAAAATTGGGCTATCAGAATATACCTTGAAGCTGCCTGAGAGTCACGCTGGTGAGTTGCAGCCCTAGCCCTCTGTATTGGCAGAATCTGGGACCTTGTGATCGTGCGGCAGCCCCTTGTTTGGCCTTAGAGATGGTGGTTTGCGGGTAGACGAGGAAACCATGAATGTGCTGGGTCGGGAAGGTACATCTTATGTCCTGCTAGTATTATGTGGCACATTGGCTAGGCCAGGTTTTCTCTGAAAGGTAACAAAAGCAAACCTAGACCAATTTTGGCCTATTTGGGCGGTTTTAGGGGTTGCATCTTGCAGTATAGGCTGGACTGATCCTACTGGGGCAGGACTAAGGCTCATTTGCATGTGGCTGGTTCATAGCTGAGGTGGCACTGTGCTGCTGATATTCATTTAAGTATTCCACCCATCACCTTTCTGTATTCTTCAGTGTGATTCCCCAAGTGTGAGGGGTATGCCCAGACCCAGGTCAAGTGCTTATTATACCACCGGAACCAAGAAGCATCCTACTAACAAGGCTCAAATACACTGCAAACGCTTTAAGGTTGTTTGTGTTCTGGTTCCGAGGAGACTGGGCCTGGCAGTTCAGGCTGTGCTGTTCCTAATGGAGCAGGACCAAGGCTGATTTGTATATGGCTGGTTCCTGTGTGAGGTGGCACGGTGGGCAAAATAATTATATGGGTTGTAAGCTCAAGGAATTACCAGTGGCTGAGATTCATTGAAGCATTCCACATATTAACATTGTGTATTCCTTTCCAGACATCTCCCAGAAAACTATACCAACATTGAGACGCTATATGATGGGGGGGGGGAGCAGACAAACAGGTTACTATGAAATACCACTGTGGGTTGGAATAATCCTGCCTCGGGCCATTGGTCTACAAGACTCTAACCGATAAGATACCTAGGCTTTTTCAACAGTAGGAGATGTAACC
Source organism: Lissotriton vulgaris (assembly GCF_964263255.1). NCBI lineage: Eukaryota > Metazoa > Chordata > Amphibia > Caudata > Salamandridae > Lissotriton > Lissotriton vulgaris. The sequence continues at coordinate 1,547,154,111 of NC_141691.1, read as the reverse complement.
GCTCACAACTAAATGAAATCATTTGCAACCCTGCAAGAGGAATTTGGGCTCCTCCAATCCCAATTCTTTTAATACTTACATCTCTGCCATGCATTCATGGTTTTTTTTAAACCACTTGAAGGCCTCCCAGAATATAACCATCAGAAGAAAATTTCACAATGTCTATATCATCCAATAAGAAGATTTAGGCCCTGATTCACAAAGAGCCTTTGCCCTCAGGTGGAGGCTCCGCAGTTGTGGCAGGATCTCCATACTCGTGGTGGCTTCTCCGTAATAGGAAACTGCAGTGTGAAGATTTGGCCACAAGTTTGGAGATACCGTCATGACTGCAAAGCTTCTGCCCTGAGTGTGGAGAATCTTTGTGAATCAGGGCCATTGTAAAGATATAAATTTCTAGTGCTACACACACCAGGCACCTTCTCTGCCCCTAAAGAGGCATGAGAGGTGGACCTTGGTTCTACGGAAGATGGGGACTCATGGTCCACCCTAATGGCTCCCTACATAGGTTGACATCTTGTCCTGGTGCAGATTTATACATTCTAAATATCAACATCGTATTCCACTATGAATAGATTTCATCAAATGGGTAGAGAATCTTCCCCAGCATGTATGAGATGCTGGGGCAAAGACTAAGACTTCCACCATACAATATGAGGCATGGGGCTCTCCGGGACTTCTGGGAGGTGATAGTAGAGGTCTTGTCAGAGGTGCTGGGACATTCCTTCAGCCTTAGCCCTCAGAAGCCAATCCTCAACATACTTGATGACCTGGAACTAAACAGTTAGAGCCGGGCACTGATAGAATTAGACCTTGTCATTGCTACAAGAATTATTGTTCAACAGTGGGGGTAGTGGAGCTGCCGAGCCACAATAAGACTTGATCTTTGTAGAATCCTTGAGAGACCAGTTTTTGGAGCACAAGGTTGTCTACAGAAAAATGTGAAGATATGGGGAATGTGGATGGAATACTGAAGGATGCCTACATAACAATGCACCCTTAATGTGACTGTTCACTCTGGGGCAAGATTTCGAATCATTCAGCCATTTAAGATTAAATTTTACTTTATAATACCGAACATTAACTTTCTACTTAGAATTGCCACATAGTGCCATCACATTGGATTCTTGATTTGCTATGGTGTTCTATAATTTAAAAATGCCAATAAAATGACTTCTTATAAAACACTATTTCTAATTGTTGATGGGCTAACCCATCATATCAAATGCAAAAAAAGATTTTGTTCACAACTGTATAAAGATCTATTAGAAAAAACGCACTTATACCGGAAGAGTCTGAAAACATGAAGCGGGCAGGGTGGGTTATTCATATTTGCATGCAGATCCCAAAATCCTGTTTCTAAGTAACCCTCCCAAGCCAAAAGAGGTTGTGGCAATTTTGAACACAATATCTCTTCCGGTCGAGGTGTTTCAAACCTGGGTTGACACAATGTATAGCTTCATCTTTGCGAAGGTCAAGGTACAGACTATTTTGTTAGTGGTAATTTTAAGATCAGTACGTGAGGCATTAGGTGTGAAACAATATTTTATCTCCAATATTTCAATTAAGTTACTTGTCCTTGACAAAACAAGCGTGATGTTCTGTGAAGTCTAGAATTTAACCATAGACCAGTTTTCAGATAGATCAGGTAATCCTGACCTGAAACACAACTGAGACAGGAACCTCTTGCTGGACGCAACGTACATTGATTCATCTGATGAAATCAGCTGAATTCATTGATTCAGCTGATTTATTCTATGGAAAAGGACTGTGCTTTCACATTTTGCGTTCACAGGATTACATCCTGAATGACTTCTTTGTGATTTTGGTACCCGCTTGCAGAATGGCTTCTTTGCCCGAATAATTTCGGGATGTGTACTGTTTTGGACTGGACCAGGTCCTAAAATAAAAGTTGCCCCTGTTAGTAAATTAGATAGCAAAAAAAGTGGCCCATGTGTTAGACTTGACATCTTTTGGCGTGTTCCCCAGTCTTTTTGCTTTCTGACCTACTGGTTTCGACTCTGTTTTTGCTTATTTCGTGTCTCTGTGTCCTTTCTCACTGCTGTTCAGTGTTAAAGTGCAAGTGTTCCTGTTGTAAATTGTGTTATGGATTGGTGTTTCCATGATTGGCATATTGGATTTTGCTGGTAAGTCCCTAGTAAAGTGCACTAAGAGTGCCAGGGCCTGCAAATCCAATTCTACTAGTGGGCTTGCAGCACGGGTTGTGCCACCCACAGAAGTAGCCGGTTAAAAAGCTAACTCAGACCTGCCACCGCAGAGTCTGTGCACAGTTTTTAACTGCCATGTCGAACTGGCAAGTGCTAAACCTTCCCTTTTCTACATGTTAAGCACCCCTAAGGTAGGCCCAAGGTAATATTGTGGGCAGGGTGCAGTGTATGTGAAAAGTAGGACATGCCCTGATGTGTGTAGTATGTCCTGATAGTGAATTACTGCCAATTCAATTTTTTACTATTGCAGGCTACCTGTTCCCATTGGACAGAGTGGGGAGTTTGTTTATAACATCTTAGACACATAACTGCCCCTGGGAACTAGGTGGAGAAATACAATTTAGTATACCTGAACTCAGAATCTAAAAATGCATCTTTTAGTAAAAGTGATTTTAAATTCTGTGTTTGAAAATACCACTTTTATAAAAGTAGGTATTTTCTTGCTCAGCCATCTAGTAGGCCTCTGCTGGGTTTGTGGATTGACTGTCTGGGTTCTGGATGACAGGGGATGGAGAGGGGCAGTGGCTCCAGATAGTCTAGGTGGGTCAGGAACGGGCTGAATGGACCTGGGCTGCATTTAGAGTGGCGGGAGGAGATTTCCTTTCACCTGTATGGGCTTGGTTTGCCTCTGACAGTGGCATCTGCACCTCCTGCCAGGAAACCACACCAGAGATGGCAGAACTGGTCTGGCTGGGCTCTCTGCCTGAGAGGACAAAGGATTTTGGGCTATAAAAAGTGACGCCTAAACCCCTGAACTCAGTGGCGGTGCGTCCATTGGGGGCGTTGGGGCGTTGCCCCACTAGCCATGGACGCCCGCCGCTGGTGCCAGCAACATATTTACAGTATGAGTATTTTTATTTAAAGTTCCTTTTGTGTTTACAATAAATCAGAGCGCACAGCGCTACAGGGCCGGGACGAGCAGAATCGGGCATTGCGTATGGAAGTGGGCCGTGGGGGGCGGGGCTGCGGCAGAGAGTGATTGTGATTGACAGCGCACACAGGCAGGCAGCCAGAGCGTAAGCACCTGCAGCGGGGTCAGGGTGACTAGCTACGCATGTAACAGCCAGGAGTGCTCATAATTGAGACTGGCCTGCGCATGCGTAGTACCGAATAAACCTCGCCCCCCCCCCCCTGTAGCACTGAGAGACATGGCAGGGACCCGGGGCCCCGGTTTCAATATGGGCAGTTTTTCTCCTGCTCGTAGTCCAATCCTGGCGCAGTGGCGCTGTTAAGCCTGCGCCAGGATTGGCTGAGTAGAGCAGGGGTCAGGATCATGGGGTGCCGCGCCTGGGTGTTTGCTGCTAGTTCAGTAATGGCCAATCACATATGGCTATATCAAGCCAAGTTGAGGTGATTGGCCATAAGCTACAGTGACGTGACCGCGCGTGAGCAACTGAAAGTCGAAGGAAGGTTCTAGAAGACGACGTTGAACTCCAGACTAGGTGACCACTGAGACAGACCAGTTGATCCAAGTGCGTGACGGTGACTGACTCCTGTCCTGACTCACTCGTCGTATCGTATGGCAAATTAATGTAAGTGCAACATTATTATCTTATTACAGTACTACTTGTATGTACACTGTACAACCACCCCAGAATTCACATTTTACACTCTAGTTGCACTTGTCTCAATGTCTCCCCCCTTTTCGCACTTTTCTCCCACGTTTGTAGTCCTGGGACTAATTTGTGAAAAAAACAATGTTCTATATGTCCTGCACGACGGCGGCAGGCTAAGTGTTCGCTGCTGACATCAGCTGTGACCTGCACATCCTGTCAAGGACCACCCAGCCAGGCCTCTACCCTTCAGACATCCTTACATGGATTCATTCTCTAGGTGTACATTCGGGCACAGAGCACCTTGGCGCAGATGGCAGCCTCCGTCACTGAGGGTGTCTTTGGAATCCAATGTACAGGCTGCCGGAAATAAGGGGGTGGGGGCGTCATAGGCACACATGTTTGCGCGCCCGTTTTGTGTGTGCTAATACCCAACTTTTCAATTACTTTTTCTGCGTAATTACTATCTAAGCACTGGCGAGGAGTGCCCGGGTAAAACAGAGCGGACCAATTTAATACCAAATGGTCAAAATGTACACAGATAAACTACTTGCTGTCACGCGCTCAGGGTTTCAGGGAGGCTGCGTGGGCTTTGCTGGGCTGTGCAATGTAACAAAAGGGGGGATGCATAAAAGAAACCTCTCTCCTGTCCGACCTGTCGCCCTGCAGTGCAGGCCCATTTAGTGCAGCAGGCCTCAGGCATAGCATGTGTGTGGGTATCCAAAGCACTATTAAAAAAAACACTAGAAAATAGGCCCCGGCCACCGTGCTCTCAAAACGTTTGCGCCGTGCACTGTCTGATGGCCGCACGAAGGATCAGTGCACTGAATGTCGTGCTCTCTGAGGGCTGTGAAGAACATTGTCAGTGGAACACACTGCGGGCTACATACACATTCTCAGTGCACCAAAGCAAAGCGAGGCCTACATTTATTTATTTATTTATTCGATTTTATATAGCGCGAACTTTACCCGAAGGTGTCAGATTCTCAGAATGAATGTGCCTGTCTTCTGCCGACAGTGTTAAGTAAAGGTTGAAGGCAACGTGCGTGCAAACTACCGGCTGCTTTTTTCTTTCGGAAAGTCATCTGTATAATGCCGCATATTAGCACTAGAATTTTGCCAGCCGCAATTTGATAATTTGATAATTTGAGCATTGTACATGAAATAATTTTGATAGCAATAAAGGCTTGTTTTTTTGAAGCTGTGATCAGTTGGATTTCATTGTAATGTGCATTTGGGGGTTCCAAAAACAAAGTTGCTGCAGCAGAAGACATGTGATCAGTTACTTTTTAACAGAGGGCAAACGCATAACTAGGCATGCATATAAACGTACAAACAGTACATGAGGCTGAGATGGAAGGGAGAGGTGGGCCGCACATCAGTGGGTGAGGGGTATTCATGGATTAAAGACTAATACTAGTATTCTGGGATGGGCCCATCGAGCATTCATGTGTATAGTACGGGTCTGATGCCATTTGCACAGCTACTAGAGGAGTCCTTCTCAACCAGAAGACTGTCTGAATGATCCTGTCTATCTCCAGAACTATTAGATGCCAAAGGTGGATGTACACACCTGTGTATCCTGTAACATGAAATGTTTGGGGATTTAGCCCCATGTTGGCAAATTGGAACAGTCCAATATTAGTGTGTTGGGGGCTATTAGAACTGGGCTAGCCAGCAATTCATGGGGTCGAGCCTAGCCATTAGTGTGGCCTGACTTCTAAGAGCTAAAACAACGAGTCTCGCCATCAAAGGTTTTAGCATGTAAATGACAGCAAATATCATGTAAAAATATACTATTTCAAATTGTTTTTTTTATTTTTGAATGCTTCTGTTTTACATTCGTTTGTCCTCCCGGCATTAACAAATATTAAAATTAAGCTTTTAAACATGGGCCCCCATGCCCTGACATTATGCTTTGAGTGAGCCTAGATATGTCAGCTCTTCATGTACAGTATACACAAGCCAATGTTGTGCTAAGTGGAGCAACCTTGTTGTTTAGTAATTGATACGCAAGAGTGTTTTTTCTATTTAGAGCACATCCCAAACTGAATTTATCCAAGGTGCACTTTAATCTAACAATCAATCAAAATAATGCTCAGTGTATTAAAATGCTTTGGATAGGATCCCAGAATTTGGTCAAGTGGGGAGATTTCACAGTCGCTGGCAAGTTTTGAAAATGGCCACATTAGGCGACAGTCATACAAGTGGGGTTAGTTGGCTCGTAGCAGCATGTTTCTGCAGAAGGGACTGAACTACAAGTGTGGATTTGCAAAAGGTGCTGTACCAGTGGTATTAAGGTGGCACCATTTTTTCACTATTTTTTCAAAATTTTCTCGGTGCAGTATGCTGCCGAGTTTCTGCCCCACCACTTTCAAATGTCACCAGCCGCCACTGCCTGAACTTTAGAACTGTTTTGGACGAAGAAGACTGCCAAGAGCAGAGCTGAGGAAGCTGTGAGGAGGAACTACCACTTTGCTGAGTGTTTTGCTGTGTTAGCCTGCAGTGGCTGCTTCTGTCTTGGACAGTGAAAGTCCTGGACTGAACTTTCTGCAATCTACTTTTGTGATGTTCTCCAAGGGTTTGAGGTAGAGGTTGCCCTCTGTTCAAGAAGTCTCAGGAACAGCAAAGACTTCAAGTTCTTCTGCCCTCAGTGTGATTTTGAGTGGGTGTGCACCAGGCAAAAAAAGTCCACAGCAATCTTATAATATGTAAAGTCTTTATTTTGAATTGATTTTTTCAGATAGTAATGACAAACCTCAGCTCAACCAATGCGTTTCGTTCTCCTCAGAGAACTTCCACAGGGCTGAAGATCATATGTAAAAGGACAGCAAATCAAAATACAAAAAATAATAAATCAGAAAACAAAAACAAATGATACACCATAAGACAGAAAACATAGAACTTCGACAGGAATAACTTGTAAACATGTAAATATATATAAAAAAACATCATGCTTGAGCACTAAAGTTATTGACAAGTCATGGAACCAGAAAAAGCACAAGCACCTCTTAAGAATGACATCTGAATGCATGTGGACACCCAGTCTTAGTGTTAGTTAAAAACCTGGCACAATTGTAACACAAAGGATCAAATTATAATTTAATGCAAGACCCCTCTTACTTATATATGTTCTATTATGCATAATAGAATGTATATAAGTGAGAGGGGTCTTGCATTACAGTTATAATTTGATCCTTTGTGTTACAATTGTGCCAGGTTTTTAACTAATACAGTCCGCCGTTGAAGTATTGTTCCTTAGATTCTTCTGCCCTCAGCACTGGGGGCTGTGTGTTTTGTGCTGCAACAGAAGAAAAAGCAACCCGATGCATATACGACGCTGCTGCTGACTCCGTGTCCTGACGGCACCGCAGAGGGCACTGCCGCAACACTGCACGTGACCCTGGTCTGACCGACGACACCTGCTCATGCCGCCACCGAGCCGCTGCTCACACTGCGACCTGTGGGCACCGCACTCCGTATCACCTCGCTTCACAACGCTGCCTTGGTATCGCTGACAACACCGATGCACGGCAAAATCGACGACGCTGCTCTGCTCATAAAGTTACACAACACACTACCCTTATCCCTCACCGCAGCCTTGGCCTACCGACGCCAGCGGCATCGACTCCAGTGTGTTAACCGACAACAGCGCTGCTTGTACCCTGATCTGCCAGCACTGTGACGAGCACTGCATCACTTTGCACCACGACCCTGGTCTCACCGAAGACGCCATCTGACACCGCCATTGAGACGCTGCTTGCATTGCGACATGAGGGCATCGCACACCACACCGCTGCAGTTTGCACCACAGCACCAACGCCTGTCGACGCCAGCACTCCTGACTTCAACCGCGAGGAGTTCGATCTGCAACGTGTGTGACTTCAAGGGCCCGACGACACCTGCACCGACCTCCGGAACAAACACCTGCAGACGCTGTGATTTCGGAAGCTCAACGAGAGGTCGCCAACACCCTGCATTTCTGAAGGTACTGTTTTGCGCGTCTTCCCAACAACTCCGCGGTCAGCCAGAACTGTTTGGATTTGTTTGTTCACGGACTGATCTAGCGACGTCAAGGAACTGCATTTCAAAGTTATTTTGATAACTGAAGATTTCCAAGTTCTATATTGTGGGTTTTTATCGTTTTTGTTCTTGTCTTGAGTATCTAAAAATATTGGATATTTTTCTAAACTGGTGTGGTGTCCTTTTGTAGTGCTTACACTGTATTACTGTTGGTTATGTGCAAATGCTTTACACCCTGCCTCTAAGAATAACCTGACTGCTTGTGTCAAGCTACCAAAGGGGTGAGCAGGGGTTATTTGACGAGTGTAACTCCCTTATTCTGACTAGGAAGAAGGGTCCATGTTTGGACAAATGTACCTACCTCTGCCAACTGGAGACCCCCCTTTCTAACACCATGTCTGCAAATTCTGGCAGCCTTAAACTTGTAATTACACGCTCGATAGCTATTTTGCAAAGTATGGAAGATTTGGATTTGATCTTGCTGTAGGCAATAATTTCGTTGGATCAGCAGCTCATAAGACAGGCCCACAAACAGTCAAAAAACCGCCCCACACACTGACTTGTCAGACTAGCCCGTTGGCCACTGACAAGTGCGTACGATCATAACCTGAAAAAAATACCGCTAGAATTGGCTTTATCACACACCACCACCAATACCTGCAGAATAAACACACCTCTTTAGAGACTTCCTGAGGACAAGAAGCACTTACGCTCCTTCTAACATTTCTTGAGATGAGGAAGGAAGAGGCTGCAATGTCGGTGTCTACGTTGTGGGCAATATGGGAAGTTATTGCCAAGCAAGAACTGAGGAGGAAAGCTTCTCGTTTGCAACTGGAAAGGGAATTTCAGAGATCGACTGGTTCGTGCAGTGAATATGTGCCGCACAGTCACACACATAAATTACCTGCATTAACCTAGTTGTTTCTTGTCTCTTTTCCCACTTTTTAAACAAAGCCATTTTCTTCCTTATCTTTAAAGCGATATTTAAAATTAATTAGTATAATCCGTATGGTCCTATGCGTTAGTTTTGTGCTGCCTTATGGGGAACCACAGTTAAGCTTGTGGAGAAATTTACAATTCTGGTACATAGTGTGAAATATTGCATTTTTTGAAAATCAAATAACACTGCTTTATTAAATACTTGTACAGGAATAGCCTGTTCTACCTGCCAGGTGACACTTAAAATAGAAGCATAAGAATTATGCTGAGCCAACTTAAATATGGCTCTGAACCAGGGAGCAAATATGTTTTGCTCGCTGTCGTGCTCACATCCTTTGATATGCAACGCTCTTGCTGTTTACCAAAACGTCTCCATTTTCTGAATCCCGCTATTATATGTTCTACTGTTGAGTGTTTCCAGATAGTCAGAGTGCTCTGAAATAGCTGAAGTGGGGCACGTGACAGTTACATAATGCATATTAGCCAGTGCTGTATGGAAGACGTGCCTTTTTTGGGAATAGTCAAGCAGAAATTAAAAAAGCACTGGCAAAGCTAATAGGACTTGGTTGTTTTTGGTGTATCTGATTTTGCTATAATGGGCTTATGTTGTTACGTGAAATGTTTGGAGGCACAATGAGAAAATACCCATAAACACACACATCACATCAGAGGCAAATATATGCATGGTAAACACACATAGAGACATACATATAAGCAGACAACACACATATGACACTTGCGGACAGAGGTAAATGTTAGATACGTGCACAGATGGACTGGAGGCTCTCTGACATTACACAAGATTGAATAGATGGTATGATGGCTCTGGATGGCTTTGGATGTCTACAATAGAAGATAGAGCAATAGATCGGTGTGGTTCTATAGCAGCATACCTGTATGGATGAAGGTCTGTGTGCATGTGTGAATTGTTTTGCGCTGGTTGAACGTATGGGAGGGTTGGTGAATGTATGCTTGGACAAGAATCGATGAAAACACAGGGATAAGTCGATGGATTTATATCTGTGGGTAGATGTGTGCGGAGGGGGTGCATTAATGTCCGTGGATGAAAGGATGGCAGAATAAACAAATGAGTAAATGGGTGGATAAAAAGCGTTAGTAAAAAGGAGGATAGACTGATTACATTTGATGGGTAGATGTGTGGGTAGGCAAGGGTAAGATGGTTTTGCATGTACTGTGTAATTAATTTTTTATTATCATTATCAGCTACTGAATAATAAATATTTCATCAATAAGAAATTATGTGTGCCCTGACCTTCTGTTGCATAAGCACAAGTTTACCTCATGGATCCTTGAATCCTTCTTGGTCAGCATTTTTCATAGATGCCTATGTACTGACTTCTCAGACCCTGTACCTGTGCTATACTAACTTTTCTCAGGCCATAGTGACATATAGGAAAGTGCAACAAAATACTCAGTGAGCTAAGCAGACTCCATCCTATAAGTTCATGTAGGGTCATTTTTGTGGATTTAGCTTTTCTGTTATCTAGTGACTCAGTGCAGAAAAAAAATGAATCTGCACAGTCCTTCAATGGGCCCAATCACCTCCATGACGTGACACCCTGCTTACTCTCAACCTAGGTCCAATGATCTAATACATGTATCCCAGTCCAGCAATAGAAGCTGTGTGACAAAACATTGTGAAAAACACATTGAGAAGCCATGCAGCTCACATACGGAAGAAGATGAAAGAAGAATCCAAACATGCTACCACAGTCTCAAGACAGAGCTAAAGAATGTGCACTTTAAGCAAGCCTGCAACTAGGAGGGAGGATTACAGACCATCTGCTTTCTATCTACAAATGACAAAGGCCACTGAACGAGTGTAGCATCACCCAAAACATCAGGCCCTAATACAGTAACCCCACATGTCATCAAAAATGTTCACCTCCCAGTATCTCTGATGGTATGTATGCCAAGCAAAGATCCTGCTCTGGGCCACAAAATGAACTATGTTCAGGTTATTGTAGGGTGGGGGAGAGTGGTCGTGGAAAGATTTCTGCCTTTCAAGGTGATTCACATACCTTCACATTCCAAGTACAACCTAAAAGCAGCTCTGATTCCTTGTCACAAAAAATAATCCAGACACTCAAGAACCTGGCTTTTCTGTTGTCACAGACAAGTCAAGCTACTGCCTCTCCTTAACTGAACCTTGCTTTTCTGTTGTCACAGACAAGTCAAGCTACTGCCTCCCCTTAACTGAACAAAACTTCAATGAAGGAGCAGACCTCTCTGGATAGAAAACTGACCAACCTCTCCAAAAAAAGGGGTGCATAATTGAGTCAGGACTCAGGAGAACAGTCCAAGGAGAACAATGTGACAAAATCATGCGCTAGAAGAAATGGAGTCGAATTCATATACAGAGAAGAGCAGGCCTTACATAAAACACACATTACGGAATAGCCAGTGCTTAATTTGTGCCGGAGCTTGCCGGTGCTTAGCACCGGTACCTAATTATCAGGGCCGGGTCTACAGCATTTAGTTCACATAATTTATTTGATCGTAATTAGTGGCACAGTGTGAGTGCTGATGTACTATAAGTGCTGCTGTTTAGTTAAATGTGTTACATACTGTGTACTGGTTGCTTGCAGTATGCAGGTGCTTATGTTATTGATGAACAGTGATGTTGAAGAAATTAATTTAAAATACTTTACTGTGTTTCTTTCTGACTCCGATTCTGTTTCCGTTCCTTTCCTCACGAGTCACAAGTTCAAGTTAGTTCCGGCCCCACCCGGTCCAGTGGGCAGGAGTCGGACACACTGAGTTAGGGATTTTCATTGCAATGCGCGTGAATGCCCCAGCATACCCGGCCGCACTTGACCTCATTGTAAATGTGGAGTGGATCACGGCCGCCGCTATTCAAAGTGCCTGAGCGAGAGAGGCAGGCAGCGCGATCTGGACGAAGTTGGGTTGGCCGCGTTGAGGAGCAATAGACACTACAGACACTACAGACAGTAGTGTCTAGAGTAAGAGTCTGAATCTGAGGTGTTCAGCGGCACATCAGTAGTATTAGCCTGGTGGGCTGAGGGAGAACGTGGTCTATGAGGACTGTGTTGGAATCTCTGGAGGCAGTACTGGTGGGAGGGCGGCCCTGTCAGGATAGGCCATTAGTGTGCATGGAGTGATGGAGGTAATGCTTTTTTTATTATCAAGGGAGTCCGTGTAGCTGAAAGCTGTTGTGTTAGAATACGCATGCACCCACGCAGGAGGTCGCATTTCACAGTCCCCTGTTGCTTGCCCCCATGGACGCAGGTAGCAGCGTGCAGTGCTCCGCCTTGGTGGGCACTGGGAGGCCAGGATCGATGCATTGTGGCCACGTAGGGTTTCGGAGGACAGTGAGGAGCCATAATACATAAGTGTGAATTCATTCTGTGTTCATTCCCCCAGAATCAAGGCACCCTTTCTGTGGCGGCACGTGCACAGAGCTGCCAAGTCCAGGATTACAGGCAGCACATACCCAAGCGGCTTATTTACAAACGTCAGGATGCCGGCCATCATGTTTTCAGTGCAGTAGTGCACAGCCTGCAGGTTGCACAGCTTTATTTTTAACTATGATCATTTAGGCCTACCAACCAGGCCCTGCCTCACCTGGCATGTACTGTGCTAAGCACCGGCAAGCTCCGGCAAAAATTAAGCACTGATTACAGCTATATGTTCTTTTGCCCAATCTTTCATTATCCTAATCTTGCAAAAAGGGTTCATTTGGGTAGAAATCAATTCTTATTGGAGAGAACCCCTAACAATGCTGTTATGCTTTATATTCTGAATTTGCGCTTTTCCTGACTTAGAACTCTTAAACTATATTGCACAATGACAATCCTGGATGACATGTGACTCCTATACCTTGTAGTCCTGTCTGATGTAACATTCCCTATATACTGATTTACACACGTGGGATTTGTATTTATGCAATGTGTGTATGATGCAAAGTGCTCCGACACCTTACACTGGTATGAGAGGCGCTATAAAACTAAATTAATCTGAGAGACAGTGGTTATGTTATGGAGACTTGAAGGGCAGTGTTAAAGGGTTGTTCTGAGGGAATGCGTGTGAGGGGTGGTCATTGGGGCACCAACAATGGCGCACAGGGCGCCACGCCACCACCAGTTTTAAAGCCGGCCGTGAACGAAGTAACCTTTTGCGAAGGGCAGGAATATTGCATAATGTGCAGTGTGGTGGTGGCGTGATGCCGGTCGCAGCAGGTCACATCACCGCGTGGTAGTAGTAGCATGATGTAATTTGTATTAAAGAGATGATGTGCAAAAAACCTGACAGGAGTAGGTCAGCCATGACCCTCCCAGTGTCCTCCATGAATTTAATTCGAACTTTAAAGCAATCTGTAATGCGCGCCAGCCACCACCTGAGCATTTGATGACACAGGCCACCCCGTTGATTTTTGATGCCACTGCCTACGGAATACTCTACTATACTGAATAACCCAACTTTATACCCCTTCGGCTACTGGAAGTGACTGTGACTGACTCATTCAAGTGTATTGCATAATTGTATTCACTTTATCTATTTAGAGTGTTTTCACAACATTTAGGTTTATTTCCCCACCTAAGCTATGTAAAAGTTGTACCTTTGAACTCATAGACTCTGTTAAAAATACCATACCCTACTACCCCAGTATTGTCCTTTCACCAAATCAGCACATACAGCTCTGGAATTGTCCCTTTTCAATGTTTTAATGCATTAGTGATTTTAGATACACTTTTGATTTAATCTTTTTTAAAATGTTCACAGGGCAGGGGAACCTCCTATGAAAACCTTACTATGAGAAGGCTCCCTTGCAGAAATTCAGATCAGGTATATGTTACATCTGACTTTTAGCAGTGCCAATTGATGATGTGGGTGGAGCTAATATAGTAAGTGGGTGGAGCCAGTGGAGGGAGTGGATGGAGCCAGAGAAAAGTAGGTGTGGCCTCCGACAAACATTTGAGCACCTGCACTTCATATTTTACAAATTAAGCACTGGGAATAGCCACTTATATACCTGTTCAACTGCATGCAACCACCACAAAATTTTTTACCTACTTAAGATTGATTGCACCCTGAAAAAGAGTTGACCCTGCAACATAGAATATTTCTTTGCAGAGACCATGGGGTAAGCCACATAAAAAACCTAAAAGTATTTCAATGTTAATTTTTTTCTTGTAGATGTGCACTTATACATGAACAACCTAATTAAATGAAGCTGCGAACAGGGGCTTTTGATACCCAATGTAAAACAATTTAGACTAAAATTCAATGAAAGACTTATGAAGTTGTATCCTTAATCAACGCTCGAAGGTGTCCAGGAATCCAAAAGGTACCCTTGACAAGTAATACATGCGCATAAAATAATGTACACTTTTGGGCCGATCATAATACACCACTGCTCTCCCACTGAGTGGAGACAGAACTGCTATAAAGTTATGCAGCTCTTTGGAGCTTGACCTCATTGACAAACACCATACATAGTTATCCAATGCAGGTGGCGCAGATGTATTGAGAAGGATGTTGAGTTCACGAGCTGTCGCAAAGATGTGTGCCCTTCATGGATGTAAAACTCTGATGCCTCCTACATATGCGAAATAGATATCTACAATCATGGTGCTATCTGCCCTGAGAGACAAATCTATAGACTGATCGACCAGTTCAAGATATTTGGAGAAATCTAGGGACTCTGTATGGCGGATTAGGGAGTCAGTCCATTTTTTCAAGCAGTGTAATGTATTGTGTGCCTGCAGGGCTGTAGGAGGAGCGGGGGTCGGGGGGAGTGGTGGAACGGCCCCCAAAATGTATTGCTGGTCGGTAAACATGCCCTAGGTGACAGGCTGGTTAGGTTTTGTATGTTCATCTGTCTGCGGAGTTTAACGTTGTGACAGCGCTCGGGGGTCAGGCTGCGGTATGATCTGAAATCAGCGAGGTGCATTGACAGGGCTCTGTCTTCGAGGAGCAGGGTCACAGACAAGGCTTCTGTGCGAGACGGGACTTCCACTCCCTCTCATCAAAGTAGTTTTGGTCAGAGAGAGTATCACATAAACTCTTGTCTGACCCAGGACAACCATGTGCTTGACTGAGGTATCCATCCTGCTCAATCTTTCCTGATGCTGCTATAGCAACTCAAAATTAATATAGATTTTTTTATGAGTGTTCATGTGAGTGTGTGTGAATGCGCACATGAGGGTAAGTGCATTATGTATGATTGCAAAGTGTGTGAGTGTCGATGTACATGAATGTATGAGTATGTGTGTGGGCTGAAGTGTTTGGGCATATGATATGAACATGTGTTTAGGAACCTGCGCTTGTAAATATACATCTGTGTGCATATCTGAATGTGTACATGTGAAAGCCTGTGTGTGCATGTGATTACAGACATGAGGGTGCGTGCATAAAAAGACTGTATGTATGTACAATGTTTATGTGCATGTGTGTGAGTTGTGTGTGTGTCTGTGTGTGTGTGTTTGTGATCAGAAATCTGTGTTTTAATCTTGGCTGCTCCACTCAGCCTTTCACCCTTTTGTGGTCCATACAATGTGCACCATTGAGTTGGGTAACAATATGCATCTGTTATTCAGTGCCAAGATACCCCAAGGAGTGAATGTGTGCTTTTGCAAATACATGTAATTTGTGCATGCGAAGAGGGTGCGAGTGCTCGTGCAATTGTGTGTTTGGGCGTGTCTGTATCTGTCAAAATGGCTGTTGAAGCACCCATCATTTTAGAATTGAGTGCATTAGCAAAACTGCTAGCTTTCAAGTCAAAATGGTTATTTCAATACTTCTTCAAGAAGGGAGAGAGACACATTGACAAAAATGTGTGTCTGTCTAAATATTAATCATCACTTCAAGACTTGAATGGTATGGGATGATGCACATTAAAAGACTTTAGGGAAAGCTTATTGTGAATTATTGAGTAACAGAATGCAGTCCTCCCCTAGAAGTCTGCTCCGTAGACTGCAGTGACAGAAGCATCCATAACATGAGTCACCAAGTCATGATTCCAGGGACACATTGCATCTGCACCTTATTCCATGGAGACTGCACATGCTGCCTGAGTAAAGGGAAGTGATAGTGTTGGAGCGGATCCAGGGTCTAGTTGATGAGCTCTAGGGTACTCTGTCTGGATGGCTTGCCTTCTTGCATCAGCAGAAGAAAGTTTGAGAGTAGTTTTGGAGAATGCAAAACATTCAACAACATTTGCTGGATGTCCCTCCTGCCTCAGTTAAGCGTGCACAAATATATATTTAAAGTATTTATAATTGTATATACCATAAATAGGGTGGACATGGCATTTACCTTATTTTGGTGAATGTCTATCTTCTCTCAGACTGTAAATAACCCTCGATGTCCTTCTACCCCCATACTGATTCCTGTAGAGCCACTGTTTTAGTTCCTGTTCCACCATGCTAGGCATCATGCCTAGGTATTGAGACCTTTCCCGTGGTGGGCTTTGAGGGTGTTGAAACACATATAGGATCTTGTAAAGACTTCAGAAGTGTAGAACATACAACACTAACGAACCCCTATATGTCCTGGACAAGAGATTTCTTATTTCTTATCATGATTCTAGGTTCTCCTGGCTTAGAAGGCACTGAACCAAACCACAAGGTTGTCAGTGTTGTTCCACAGGTAAAATAATTGTTCAGCCACTGGTTTCCAAAATATCAGGCTCTGAGGTTTCACCATCAGGTCCAGCAATACCAATTGCCAAAAGAAACTGCTAGACTGCAAGGACACTAAAATATTTTGACCAAAATCAGACCCTTTAAAAATAAATTGCTGAACATCCTAGTAACGAAGGGGCAGATTAACCCGTTCCGTGCTACCGTCGGCCGACGGGAGCACTACCTCCCTAGTGCTGCTGTCGGCCAACGGCCGTCGCAGCCCCGCCCACCCTTTAGAACGCCTGCACTGGTGTTAAAAATCAACTGCTACTGGCTACTTTCATGGTACTGGCCTAGAATTTCAAGTGACATAAAATACAGGATAAAATTCTATATTCCTTCTATGCCTATGTTATGTTATGTTATGTTATGTTATGTTATGCTATTAATGGGTCTTATATACGGCTACTCCAGAGGAGTGTCCCGGCGCTTTGTGCTCCAGACCCAGAAAAGATACTAAGGAAAAACATAACAACAAACAAGAAAACAAAGGAAAAGGGGAACAGAACTCTAACTAACGAAAAACCAAAGTCTTCAGATCCTTCCTAAAGGCTAACAGATTGGCTGTGGAACGTAAGGACAATGGTAGGGAGTTCCATAACTGAGGGGCCAAAAATCTGAAAGATCGCCCTCCCAGACGTGCCCTCTTTATACGGGGAACTGCAGCAAGTGCTAGAGACTCCGATCTTAAGGATCGAGTCGGCCGATAGAATTCCAGCCTCTTCTGTAGGTATTTTGCACCTGTGGCATGCAGTGCTTTGTGGGCTAATGTCAAGGCCTTGAACATTATCCTCTTCCGTATGGGGAGCCAATGGAGGGATTGCAACAGGTTTGAGGCACTGGCTCGACGGTGCAGGCCGAAAATAGCTCGCGCAGCAGCATTGTGGGTCACCTGCATACGCTGTAAAAGGTATTCTGGGAGACCCAGATATAGAATGTTGGCATAGTCTAATCTGGATCCGATGAGAGCCTGAACAGTTATTCTCCGATGCTCCTCGGACAGCAGAGGGAAAAACTTTCGGAGCATCCTGAGAATCCCGAAGCAAGTCCCAGTCAAGGTTGCCACCTGGGATTTAAGCGAAAGCCCATTGTCGATTTTAATTCCCAGGTTCTTAGCCCATTTAGAAGACTGGGCGGGAGGGAACTTGTCAGCAGGCCACCAACCATGCCAGTCCGGTTCCACAGAGCATCCAAAGAAAAGTATCTCGGATTTATCCGAGTTACACTTGAGGCTGTTCAGATGAAACCAGTTAAAAACAGCCCCAAGGCACTCACGGATACTTTCGCCATCGAATTCTTCGCTCTTACGGCAGGTGAAAAGAAGCTGGGTGTCGTCAGCATATGAGACGATCCGGGCCCCGTAGGACTCCACCAAATCCGCCAGAGGGGTCATGAGGATGTTAAATAAAGTAGGGCTCAAAACACACACAGCTGTCTAAGGGAAGTGACCAGGTTATCTGCAAATGTAAATGTAAAAAATGTAAAATGTTGTATTACTTGTATAGCGCCTGAATCACCCCACATGGGGTCTCTCCGGCGCTTGTACAAATACCGCTGTGGAACCCTTCCTGGCTTTTTCCCTGTGAGGCGCCCACTCCTGGGCACCCCCAAGGTGCAGCCAGGCATCCTAGCGCTGTCGGGGCCGTTGCTATACTCCTTTTATGTAAACAACAATGAACCTCAGAGGATATGAAAAATTGCCAAACAATGTCATAAAAAGATGGGGTCATGTTCATCAAGAGTAGAAGGCATGAGGCCCTGCGATGACGATAGCCATGCTTCCTTGCTCTACAGAAAACTCTTCAAGACTGTTCCAACAAGCCTTTTGTTCTTAATTAACCTGTCTTGTTTTCAGTGTTTGTTTTTTGTAGATTGCAGTCGTATTGTCTCAATGTTTTCTAAAACTTTTGAAATCAGTGCTTACCAAAGTTTTTGCAGCAGCCTAACTCATAAAAAACACAAAAGCTATGATTATCCAATTTTTAGAAGAGGTGTTATTGCTGCGATGCTATAAAGCACATATTTAATTCAAAGGAGAAGTACTGAAGGTGTATTTTAAGGAGAAGTACTGCAGTTCTTCCCATTGGCAATGAGCCCAATGGACTTACGTTAGACTGCTTTAAGCACAGAAAGTATGTGTATTGCACTCTCACTCAAACTCACATCTCATTACCCTCTTTCACATCTTATTACCTCTCATAGTTTGGTTTACATGATTATTAATGAATTACAAAAGTAAGAGTCTATATTCAACTCTTTTAATCGACAAACTCCTGGTCAAAGTTGGGGTAATTTACTTACTCCTTACTGAATATTATGTCATTGCAGTGGTGGTCAGCCCTGTCAACAACATAGTTCTTTGTGAAACCTTTAAAATAATTAAAATACACCAGATTAATTTGTAGGCCTGTATTTTAATGTACCTCAACGTAATGCTTTAAGCATCATTGTACCACTTTACTGCGCTCTTTGCTTGACTAGAATAAGGTGATGCAGCTGTTGTGTGGACATTTTTAGCTCTCAAGTTTCCCCGTCGCAAATTTCTGACTTTATGTCAGTCATGGCCTTTTAACAAACATCACATTTTCTTCTGGGACTTGAAATTGTCCAATTATCATGGCAACTATGCACTCAAAAACCTCAGCAGTAAAGTGCAATTAGGTAAAACGCCTGGATTAGTTGAATGTTTCACAAGTCAATGGGGCACATTGCCGCTTTGAATTCTGTTAGTATGTGAATAGTAATGGTATGTGTTCACCGCTATCCCACATGCATGGGAACAGCACTCTGTGCACTGGTACTTTTCACTACACCTTGCATTGAAAGCCTGGAGTATTTGGCAGTTGACCTGCAATCAATACTGACTTGTTATAAAAGGGGGCTAATGTGTCAAAGGATTTTACCCAGTCTGTGTCTGTGGGTAAATGTGATAGTACAAATTGGCCAAGATTCTTATGAGCCAGCCATTTCACCAGTCCGTGAAATAATTAAACACTACCATAGGGTGAAATGGGGTTTTAATATTCCAAGACTCTCTACACTGTTTACAATAATTAGATCATCCCCAAAACATTCTTCCAAACCCTGCACCTTTAACCCAACCACAAACAACTGGAGGAAAAAAAAAGGAAGAGGAAACAATACCTTATTGACATTGCCAAACCGCACAACTCAAGCAGAATAATCTCAAACCAGTCTTCTTTGCTGCTAACTTGTATAACATAGTTACATTGTGTTGGTCTCTTCGGAAAGAAATATAAATAACTCATTCCTTCTCACTTTTCTTTTTTTCAATGGCACTTTAGTTTGTGGTTGTGCAGATGTTTATCACTGCTTATATGTTTATAGTGATGAGGGCTAATTCCCTTCCGGTGGGGTTTTATAACTTTTTATAGGTTTCAACCTAAATAAGATAGCCTACTCTTAGGTTTAACTAAAAAACAGACCCTCTATCTGGTCTGGGGTGGGGGCGCCCTATAGTACATGAAAATGTTAATATTTTGCCATTAGGCATATATTTACTAAAGATGAAAAGCTGGTATTTCAGGAAGATATTATTTTTGTCATGAAAAAAAAGCTATTGTTTAGGGCAATTGAGTTTATTTTGCCCAGAAGCAAAAATTGCATTTGATAACAAAATATGTCTCTTATCATAAACTGAATTGGTGATGTTTAGGAGGAAAATGATTGCACCAGTTTTGTCTGAGACCCTAATGTGTAAGATTAGTTGGACCCATCTGCTGTATGGACTTATTAATTCTCCTTTACCTTGGCGACAGCACTGCTCAACCTGAAAGGGCTCTCTAGGCCTCCTGTACTACCTGAGATAACATTGTATTTTTTATGTTTTTTTTATTTTTACAACCCCTGCTCTTCCAAGATGGTTCTCAGTCACACAATATGACTGAGAATCTACTTATAAGAGTCATAAAGGAAATGAATGAAAGACGTGTGGCTCAATGCTAAGGCAAATTATATGGCATGTGCATTTTATGAACTCCTATCATCCTAAATAGCTTTTTAGGAAATGTGATGGAAAATTCAACTTTTTACCACCATTTTCTCAAAACTCACTTAGGATGAGTGAATTGGCAATGCTTTTTAGGAGAGTCAAGCTTATTGGAAGATTCACAAGCACCATTTAAGAGTCGATAGCCTTTTAGCAAACTGCCCTTTATTGTACCATATTACTCAGAGTTATAGGAAGGTATATTATGATGTTGCAAGCTGCAATGTATTTGGAAAGTAGAATTTGAAACTGGTGTTGCTCATTTAGCCACTGTAAGATCTTCCTTTATTGGAATAAGAGGATTACAAAAATAATGATATTCAGATTCATTTCTATCAAGTTTCCAGACATAATGGTGCAGCTCTTCATAGTGAAGAGTGTGTCAGACATAGGCTTTCCATATAACATTTTCTGACTGTAGTTGGGTTTAGTACACCCAAAAAAACATAAGCTGAAGTTTGTGGCAAGCTGGAGCATGGACCTAGTCTGAGAGCAGCTTTGACTTCAAATTCCCTAAACTTGTATGTGCTGAGTCAGAACAGGGAAAGAGTACTGCCTTCATTCCAAGTTAGGGGAGATGAAGAGCGACAGAGGGCATCATCACACTCCGTATAAAGATTCTTCCTGCCGCAGACTGCTGTAATCCAGGCTCATTAAGAACCTCCCTTGCAGTTAGTCACTCTCCCTTTGGCAGCCAATGAGAAGACAAGAATAACCTACGGTTAACACCCACTCTACCAGCTGCTAAAGATTTGAGGTTGGGACTGTGTAAGATGGCACCTGCTCTCATACAAATGTTGTCAACTCTCATCTTCTCTTTGGCTTCCGTTCCTGCAATTTGGGCTTCGCATTTCTGGTGATGCAGCACAATGTTTTGTGAAAATGATATTAAAATAATGTAATTATCACATGGTTGATGTCCCATCCAATACATGGGTTGCACCAATGAGCATATTTGTATACAACCATGGAAAGTGACAGTGGGCTTTACAGTTGGTTACAAATAGAAAGTGGAAGAGGACAAATTAAGACCTTAATGTGGCTTAATGCCACCTTGTAAATGAGGCCCCCTATCACTCCACATTTTGTGTTATAGGGCAGGCAAAGGATGCTGAGGTGGGCTTTCTGCCATTACACTCATTGAATTTGATGCTGCTCCCTCTTTACAAGTGTGGCGTAAATAAAAGGCAGAACCAAAATTAAGACCAGGAAAAACCTAATCTTAACATGGCGAAAATAGGAGACATGCTTTATTTCTCCACCCATGGAAACTGCAAAACGCCATGAAAGATTGTTAATGTGCAGGAAGGTGTAAAAAAATAAATGACGATTTGCAACTTCTATGTGTGCTGCAAAATGCAGCACACATGGAAGTTACAATTCGACATTCATGTTTGCTTATATGCAGGAAGGGACACCTTCCTGCACCTAAACAATAATTCCCCTGAATGCAGACACCCTTGCACTGAGATGCAAGGGTGCCTACGTTGGCGCTAGGAAGCTAGATTAACCGCCATCTCTAGGGTAAATGCAGGGCTGTGCCGCATTCTTGTGAATAAGGTGCATCCCTGCATTTTCGGAAAGACAGAACCTGGTGTTAGCAATGTTTGATTAACACCACGCTCTGCTATTCCCTTGTAAATATGCCCCTTCATGTTTTTCTAACTCAGAAATGATCTGTTTTATTTTCCTTAAATGCTGTCATACGACAATTACCAAAATGCAGGATGGTCTCTCAATTTACTTTCAGGTATTCCAAACAGGTCTGAACATTGACCATTATTTGCATATCGGATAACTGAAGCTGAAGGGACTGTTTGTGCTGCAGCTGTATTTATTATCAACTTACAGTATTTCCCTCAATATATGGTGAACAAAAAATCCCATCTATGTGCAAGACTAAATTAGGTGAAAAAACGATTTTAGTTTCAAGATCACTCTTACTGCAAAGTCAGCCAGTAGTGGTATAACATTTGAGTGGAAAATAAGAAATAGGTGCAAACCCCCTATAAGGTGCAAAAGCACATTTAGATATGCATGTATCTGCTACTTGTTTACTACAGAACTATCCAAAAAATTCTCTTAGGTGCAAAACCACCCTTACTGTAACATCAACAGGAGTTTGGAATGAATTGTAGGGCCAAAAATAACATTAGTATGCAAAAAAACTTTAGGGTGCATGTTAGAGATGGGGTCTCTCATTGGCAGCGGTACCTTTGTCCAAGTAGGGACCCTTGCTTCTAGTCAGGGTAAGGGGGGACCCACAATTTAGATAACCCCTGCTCACCTCCTTGTTAGCTTGGCACGAGCAGACAGGCTCATCCCAAAGACAATGTGTGAAGTATTTGTACTCCAAACACACATTAATACAGTGAAAACCCCACTAATGGACAGCACACCAGTTTAGAAAGAAATAGTATCTTTATCTGAACCAAACAAGACCAAAATGACAAAAATCCAACAAACATATATCAAAATAGCACTTAAGCACAGTTACTTGAAGAAATAGCACTTGTAGAAACAAATAGCTCCACCTGGGGCTGGTACGACATCATGACAGGCAATAATCCAAAAACGGAGCTGACTGCAAGTTGTGTGGCATCAGGTAAGGATAGACCCCAAACAACAGTACCTTGGAACAAAGTGTTTGGATGATTTTCAGCATTGTGAAGATGAAGCGTCAGTGCCGAGGTTGAGGCTGGTTCCCTGGTTGCCACGGACGAGGCATTGTGTTCGTGTGTTGAGTCCAGAACAGAGGAAAACGGTTGCGTTGGCGGTGAGGCTTCGATTCCTGTGAGGCGATGCGAAGTTGAAGACTCATGTAGTCACCCTCGGTGGTTATTGGCTCTGCGATAATGGGATATGGGTGCTAGTGATGATGGCGTTGGTGCGATCACTGGCAAGGCCGATAACTGCAGACGTCAAAGGGCATCGAAGCTGCAGTGCAGGTGGGGCGGTGTGTTGTGCACCTCATGAGCGGTGCCCCTGGTCTTGGTGCAGGTCGCGGTGTCACAGCGGCATCGCTGATGGCGTCGGAGATTGTTGTTGTTGCTTGTTTTAGTTTATTTCCAGCTTCCAACAGCAGGACCAACCTCCAGAGGACCACAACTGAAATAGGCACCACCTGGCAGGTCAGACTCCCAGCAGTGGAGTTCAGGGGAGCTGGTGGTGAAATCTTTGTGTCCCGAGACTTCATAACAGGAGGCCAGCACACACAAGCCCTTGGAGATTCTACTTCAAGCTGGTTCTCAGCAAAGTTCCAGTCTTTGTCCTTTTCCTTGGCAGAAGCAGCCACTGCAGGGTAACCCAGTAAAGCACACAGCAATGGGGCAGTACTCCGCCTTACAGCTCTTCAGCACTTCTCCTTGGCAAAAGGTTCCTCTTGAGTCTGACAGTGATCTAATTTCTTGGGTTTAAAGTCCACTACTTATACCCCATTATGTCTTTGTCCTCTTTGTGGCAAGGGTCTACGAGCCCAGTCCAAACGAGTTCTGTCCTCTCTAGTGCAGCATCACTACAGGAGGTGGAGACAGCACTGTGCAGAGGAGACACTGCCTAATCAGATATAAGTAAAACTCCTCCCACCACTCTAAATGCAGCCAAGGTCTATTCAGCTCAGTTCTGAGTCACCTCAACCCGCCCTCCCGGTGGCTGTCTACAGTGAATTCACATTCCCAGGTCCTGTCACTCCAAAACCAGACAGTCAATACACAAACCAGCAGAGGCACTCAGAATGCTTAAACAAGAAATTGCCTACTTTCTAAAAGTAGGATTTTCAAGCATACAATTCAAAAACCATCTCCCTAAAAAGATGTGTAATTAAATTCTTGAGTTCAGAGAGACTAAACTCCACTTTTCTATCTTGTCCCAATGTAAAGTTAAACGTGTAAGATGTTACAAAGTAACACTTATGTTAGCCTATGGGACAGATAGTCTTTCAATAGTGAAAAATTAAATTGGCAGTATTTCATTATCAGGAAAAGTCACAGTCACCAGTACATGTCCTACCTTTCACAGACGCTGCACCCTGCCCATGGGGGTACCTTGGGGCTACCTGAGCGGTGTCTCACATATAATAAAGAGAAGGTTAGGGCCTGGCAAGTGGGTGCACTTTCCAGGTCGACATAGCTGTAAACAAACTGCCCACAGACACTGCATTGGCAAGTCTAAGTCACATTTGTAAAGGCTACTTATGTGGGTGGCACACCCAGTGCTTTAGGGGCCACTAGTAGCATTTGGTTTACAGACCCTGTCACACTCTGTGAACTTTACTAGGCACTTACCAGTAAATCAAATATGCCAATCATGGATTACCAATCTTAATAACAATGTATACAGGGATCACTTGCACTTTGACACTTATCAGCAATGGCAAAGTGCCCAAAGCATCTAAGCCAGCAAAAGTTAAATCCAGCACAGCATCAAAAATACAGGAGGTAGAGGCAAAATGACCGGGTAAACCATAGCAAGTATGCTAAGTCTAACAGTGCGCAATCACTTTTGGATGAGAACTCGCCTTTGGTGCAACATCAGAAAGTGTCTAGACATGCAATAAATGCAAAACACACAATGGTGCAAAAGTACATTTAGATAACACTCACAGTGCAATATTAACAGGAGAGTTGCAGTGGTGTGACAAAACATGTAGGGGACCCTAGCAGGATATGCTGAAGAGTCCCCCTCACAATGTTGGGCTCACCTCCCCTCCAGAAAATCATTTTTTCTGAGATATTTACAGTGGTATGATGAGCTACATATAAACCAAGGTAATATTATGAAATGGATATACAGAGTAGGAGGATGATAGCATGTCCCTCGCCTTAGCAAGATATGAAGGCCAAAAAGTGGTTATCTCATTAACAATAGTGATAAATATGCAAAAGTGGATTTGTTAGTCAATGAAGTCTATTATTAGTTCACATTTATTTTAACTGTCTTGTAAGTTCAGGAGACTGTCAAACACAAGATCTATTGTACGCTCTGTAAGCATTTTATTTTATTTTCAGGAATACAGGTAAGCTAGATTAAACTATAGCATACTTCCTTTAAAAATAATAAGATTATTTCCTGATTTTAAGCTTGAGGTAACTTTAGAGGCGACATACCACTTGAATGTAATTTAGTTAATTTCTGAGCATAGTCATCTTTTATCATTCTACCTTTCCATCTATTGGTCAATACAGTCTAAAAGAATATGCCTAATATCTTAATTCGCATTACAACAGAAAACACAAGTTTCCATTTGGACCAGAACCGAGGACAAGGGCCAAGGCACTTCTGTTATAGGTTTATGCTCCTAACTTGCACTCAACAACATATTGTGTGATCCTAGGCAAACCACTTCTTCTGCTCAAACCTCAGGTCCATTATCAACCAAAAATGCAGTTATACAAAGGTTGCTGTGCTGCCACATCACCCATTGAATTATCCTTCAAGGATTTTCAGCTGTAAGTTATATACAGAATGCCTTCACTCCTCTAACTGCCCTTTATGACATCCTATTCCCTACTGTTATCACGAGAAAGACTCGACAAGGAGTTTCTAACAAGCTTCCTGGAAACAATTACATTTCAAGAAGAATCCTGAAAACATCCTGAACATGAAGAAAGTGAAAGACTTGAACACAGAACTCTGCATCAGGCACATTAGCTCTCTGATGCTTTTTAATTCACTTTGTCTCCTGCCCTTATAACCTTTCATGTTAAGTTAAATATTATTTTTGAATATGGCTATTTGTGCGTTAATATAGGAACATTCATACCCGCTATGCAGTCGGTTGCTTCTTCATCTTGCAACCATAGCAGGACAATCACTTAACACACAAGTAGTCGGCCTTTTGGCATATTGTATCAAGTGTTAATCAAGTGTGTTGCTTGCAGTGGTGTAACAGAGGGTGATGGGCACCCATGGTTAGAGATTTTCAAACTTCATCCACTTCAAATGCTCAATGTTAGCATGTCTCCTCAGCCTACGCGGCATGTAAATAGACCAATTTATCATCAGCTGACAATGAAGTTTGCAACACATAAATTCAATTTTTCGTTAGTTATGGGTATAAATGATTAAAAAAAAATAAAAGTACTTGGAAATTGACTCATTCTAAAGGCTATATTTAGATATAGGCTAAGATGCTCTCACTAAAGGATTTTTTTTTAAAATAAGTGACACAGGGCCTTGTTACGCCAAATAGGGACCCTTGCTTCTAAGTCACTGAAAGGAAGGACACCTTCTCAGATAGCCCCTGCTCATCCCCTTGGTAGCTCGGAACGAGCAGTCAGGCTTATCTCGAAGTATTTGCAACCCCGCTCTCAGTAACTCAATGATGACACCACAAATGGACTCCACATGAGTTTCATAAAAAACAAGTATATGTTTATATAAAAAGACCACACAATAAAAATCCAACATATGCGTATTTGTCATATTTTACCTGGCCGGTTATTTGGCCAGCAAGGCCTTGTATGTTCTTGCAGTATTAATGAGCAATTCTAGATGATCCAGTGCTGTCCTAATGCAATGCTATGCAGTTTGTAATGCAAGAATCAGACACTTCGCAATGTAAAAATAATGCAGTTAATTATGTAACAATCAGTTCATTATGTAAAAAATAATGCAATACGTAATGCAACAATCAGGCAGTTCGTAATGCAAAAATAATGCAATGCGTAATGCAACAATCAGGTAGTTCGTTACGCGGAAATAATGCAATGTGTAATGCACAATCAGGCAGTTCGTAATACAAGAATGATGTAATGCAACAATCAGGCAGTTCGTAATAACAAAATAATGTACTCCGGGACCAGTCACGGTGCTCCGGGCGGTCTTTATGCCACTCCTGTTGACTCGCGGCCAGCTGCTGTCAAAATATGCCCCCCAGCCCAGGTATGATGTAAACCAAACTGTAGCTCCACACTCCGGCCCCGGTACTGCCACTCCTCGGCAAGTACGGACTGCAATACGGACTACAGCGGAGGCTCACGCTGCAAACTGAGGAAAGGCCGAGAGCGTTTCTCTCGTAGCCCGTACTCCGCCCCAGGCGCAACACATGCATGCTTGCTGAGCGTTACCGGGAGGGTGCGAGCTCACTCTCCTCTCCTCCCGACTTGGGCCTCCTATGTGACTTCGTTGATCTTGGGCAGTGGAACACGCCCCCCCGACGAGTTTGGTTCAAGTTCCCTCATTGGAAAAGACAGGCTCGGACCTGCGGCACAGCTCCTCTGGGGATGCCGGTCCGGGCCGATGGCAATGACGCAGGTCTAAGGCTGCACAATGCACACACACACAGCGTCGCTGAGACTCACTTGGACTCTGGGTGTACACCATCATAGGACGATTCTCACGAAGGTCTCAGGCTGCACGAAGCACAAGCACACAGCGTCGCTGAGACTCACTTGGACTCCAGGTGCCCAAGATCACAGGGCAATCCTAATAAAGGTCTCAGGCTGCACAAAGCCCACGTACACAGCGTTGCTGAGACTCCCTTGAACTCCAGGTGCACACGATCACAGGGCAGTCCTCACGAAGGTCTGAGGATGCACGAAGCATGCGCACACAGCGTTGCTGAGACTCACTTGGACTCCAGGTGCCCACGATCGAAGGGCAATCCTCACGAAGGTCTCAGGCTTCACGAAGCACACGTACACAGCATCGCTGAGACTCACTTGGATTCCAGGTGCACACAATCACAGGGCAATCCTCATGAAGGTCTCAGGCTGCACAAAGCACACAAACACAACATCGCTGAGACTCACTTGGATTCCAGGTGCACACACTCACAAGGTAATCCTCACGAAGATCTCAGGCTTCACAATGCACACGCACACAGTGTTGCTGAGACTCCCTTGGATTTTGAGTGCACACGATGATGGGGCAGTTCTTACAAAGGTCTCAGGCTGCAAAACGCACACACACACAGTGTAGCTGAGAAACTTATGTTCCTGAGGTTCCAAAACAGCGATCCAGCTCTCCTCGGGTCCTTGGGGACAAGTTACTTCAGGACACAGCAGACAGCAAAGTCCTTTCAAGCAGGGGGACACAGCACACAGCAAAGTCCCTTAGCCTCTTCTTAGTTAAAACAGCACACTGCAGGCCAGCCCAAGAACACACAGCAAGGGTCAGTCCTTTCCTTCAGTCTCCTCAGCTGTTTCTTCCTTGGCAGAGGTCCCTCTTGACCATGAAGTAGTTTCAATCCTTTTCAGTCTTGATCAATCCATTCCAATGTTCAGGGGCTTCTGCTCTCATAGTTATACCCCTAAATGTCTTAGAAGTCTTTGTGTTCAAGGGGGCACTGACCCCTGTCCAAATCAGTTCTGGGTGTCTCCTTGCCAGTGATACCTTCTTCCTTTGATTAGTGGTCTGGGTTCTCAATCACTCAGCAGGAGATGGAGCCATTGTTTTATGGCGGCAGCCCAGACCTCTTCACCTCCAGGGTCTACTCCTCCCCCCTACACTCCAGATGCAGGTCAGCCTGTTGCTGTCTCACCTCCTCCCCAGGATAAAGACATTACCCAGATCCTATCACATTTAAATCCAGACAGTCAATTCACAATGAGGCAGAGAAACACAGAAATGTTAGAACACAAAAAACCAGCCACTTCTAAAAGTGGGGTTTCTAAACACACAACGCAAACACCACCTTCACAAAAGGATGTGTTGTTACATTGTGAGTTCAAGCATACTAAACTTAACCTCTCCATCTTAAGCCTATGGGAAGATAGGCTGGAAACATTTTATTCAGCCTCTCCATTCAGTCCTATGGGCAAGATGGCCTTTCAACAGTGAAAAACGAAATGGAGAGTATTTCACTGTCAGGACATGATACCCGCCTCTGTACATGTCCTACCTTTAACATACACTGCACCCTGCCCAGGGGGTACCCTGGACCTACTATAAGGGTGTCTGATGTGCATAAACAGGGAAGGGTAAGGTGGGTGGGTGCACTTGTCAGGACAACAAGGCAGTTTAACAAACGGCGCACAGGCAATGCAGTGGCAGGCCGGAGTTCTCTCTTTAAGGCTACTGGTGTGGGTGGCACAATTAGTGCTGCAGGCCCACTAGTAGCATTTGCATTACCAGCCCTGGCACACATAGTGCACTTTACTAACGACTTTACTAGTAAGGCAAAAATACCAATCATGGACAACCAATTACCATTGCACTTCATATACAGGGAGCACTTGCACTTTGACACAGATCAGCAGTGGCAAAGTGCCCAAAGCATCTCAGTTGGCAACATCATGTCAGAAAAAAGGTCTAGGGGAGAGGCAAAAAGTTTAGGGAACTTTAGCCAAAAAGGGCCAAGTCCAATAGGCCTAATTACAATGCGGTTAGGACTGCAACTGTGGCTTGTCGGTTGTGGTGCAAACCGCATCGTCTGCTATGGTCCAACATACACATTAGGATGTATGTGGCCAGAGGCAGCAGTCGGAGGGACTGACCAATGCCTTCTGATGGGCTCAGGGAGCCCGCCGGTCAGTTGGAACCTCCTCAGTATCCCTTAAGAACAGCGTTTAAGCCTTTGGGATTATGATGTAAGTTTCCCTTCGCCTTTCCATGTCGGCCTTCCCAACATAGAAAAGTTCTCAGAAAGCGACATTGGGGTCCCTAGCATGCCCCTCTTCCCCCTGGCCCTCCTCTTTTGGGCCTGCCCCTGAAAAACCTTGCACCATATTGCAGGCGCCGTGAGCTGCCTGCCACAAGATGCCGGGATTTTCACAAACTCCCATTTTTCAATGGGAGCTTGAGCTGCAGGTGGTTTAAGCCCGCCGCACAGGCTCCAATAGAGAAATGGAAGTTTGCGACCGCACCATATGTGGTCGCATCGCAATCAGGTGTGCGGAACTCCCTATAGTTGGGAGCTTACCTCACCTAAACGGTGTTGGTCAGAGGCAACTTCGACTGACAACGTAATCAGGGCCAAAGTGTGAATCTTAAGGAACATTAGCACAACAAAACTAACCAAAGCCTGATCTGTCTTAAATATGACCTTCATAGGAAGTTTTGAAGAGGTCTCATTCAAGGTTCCTTTTAAAAACTGTCCAAATAGAGGATTTTAGTGCAAAGCAGTCAAGTTAAAAAGCTACAAAGGAGTGATCATGGAGGGCAGTTCTGCACATCTCTCTGCAAAGTAAATGTTGACAGCTACAATATCCAAAGTAAATTCTTGCATGCAATGAGTAGCAAATCTTTAACTGCCTCTGGCAAACTCTGTCTTCCAATGTCTCTTAGATGCACTTCACACATCCTAGCACTCACACAAAAAATACACCTACTCATCAACACAAACATCTATATACACACACAAACACACACATGCGTACTAAAAATCTCCAACACGGTTTCTCAAAAATATTTTTCTTCACACTTTTATCCTACATGTGTGCTCAAACACAATGAGTTTCACAATTATACACACAAGGAGCTTCAGAGAGAGGAAGTCAAGGAAGAAAAGGGAAAGCTGCTGAAGTATACTTACAAGTATGTCAGCCTAGAATCTATTAAAAAGAGAAAGGAGTGAGGATAAGAGTTGCTAAGCTAGACATGTTTATGTACTAGTGGGGTCTGTGTATGGCATGATTAGATGGTGCCAAGGTATTTTAAGGGACCAAAAGCAGAAGCTTTTTGCCACTATTTGCAAAAGATGAATGTTTCCACCATCATCCTGCCCCTCATGATATCAGAAAAAAACTGAAAGTAAAAGTGATGCAAAGCTTTAACATCTGAGCTTCTAAAGACAAACATCCAGACACTTTTTATGACACCATAGCATGTTTAATCGTCTCCAAGAAATACTTAAAAGAACGAGATAGGTTTGTGCAGGAAACTGTGTGACAAGAAAAGGAAAAGACAGAGAAAGAAACAAAAGAGATAGAAAGAGAATGGGGATATGGAGGGTCAAGAGTGACCGCCACTGAGCAGATGCTGTCTAGAGAGTAAGATTGCCTGAAATGAGGGTCATTCATAGGGACATTTGCTACGTTATCTGGTGTCTATCGCATGCTTCTGCCTTATTGTGAATTCCACGTTGACACAGGGTTATTTTCCCGCGGTAGGCTGCGATGTTGAAAGTTGCGTTACGCTACTCTTGCGGTAGTTATCACACGTTCTTGTGAATATACCCCTCAATGTCTGCGAGAAATCACCTAAGCTCTCCGTCCATCACCACTTCTTTTATTTCAACTATTTCGAACATTATACACTCGTGCCCAAAGAAAGTCACAGTCATGCTTTAAATTGGCTCAGCATTTCATTGTGTGTCACTGGTTTGGTTGTGGCAGCACTAGTGTGTTGTTTAAATATTTTTGTGCAACTACAATTATGCTGCAGGCAAGGACCAAATTTTGTGGCAGGGGTGACTAAATTACGCAGCAAGACAAAACAAATTAAGCGGCCTAATGCGGCACATATACAATAGTTTTACTTCATTATTTTGATATTTAGTAACACTGTCTAGGAAACGATTTCACCATATTTGTGCCAGTTTAATACCCAGATATAGTAATAAGAAACGCAAAGCTGACCAGCCAACCTATGCATAGGGCCTTCCACTGCAGGGGAACACGTTGCCATGGTTTTTCTAACTTTTGATCAGTTTAAGCTGGAAACAATTGCTTTTCCATAAACTCTGCAGATTATGCAGCAGATAGTGGTTTATTTGGCAAATATGGCAATTCCATTATAATACAGAAATAATACAGAATAGCAGGAATTCCAATGGCCCTGACTATAAGGTGGCAAGCCAGTGCTGCAAAATGCAAGCATCAGATATTTGACTTCTGTCATGAGACTAACACTGTTTGACACTGATTCTCTGACAGATAGCTCTTTCTGGTGTATAATGTGTATGAATGTCAGTCTGCGAGAATAACAATGATTGACTGGATGGCTGGCTGCGATGTCCAATCTTTAGTTTTGCAAGTGCATCTTTAAATCATTTGAAGGGTGATGCAGATAAAAAGAATAGAGACAAACTGAAAGTATAGTGCGAAAGGAATGAGGAGACGAGTAGATGACAGAGTGAAAGAAGGTAGTAAAGAAGGAGACACAAGGATGAGAAACAATGATAGAAGGAAGAATGAGGGGTGAAGATGAGCAATATTTTGTAGAAAATAGGAGGATTCAGATAAGGAATCAGAGATATACTTCAAGAAAGGAGGAGGGAAGAGACTTATGGAAAGCATGAGAGAGCAGAAGAAAGAATGAGGGAAAAGGAGATGAGAAAAGTGCAATTGTTAATTGAAAATGAGTTACAAATGCATCACTATTAAGGGGCTACACGTAATGGAAAAGGTAGCTTAGCTCCAAAATTAATTCAATTATTTGTAATTGGTATTTGTATTTTTAATTGGTATTTGTAGAGCGCGTTATCACCTGCAGGTCTCTAAGAGCTATGAGAGAGAGCCCTACCCTAGCACGTGGGGAGATGACATTGATTAGATTGTACCCCAGGCTTCCGAAAAAAGGACTGTCTTTAACTTTTTCCTGATCGGGAGAAGGGCATGTTCCTTACGTACATTCTCTGGCAAGTTGTTCCAAATTTGAGGGATGGAGGTTGAGAAGGTTCTTCCTCCTGGGGAGGACAAGCTGAAGCAGGGGCAGGCCAGCAGGCTGGCCTCCGAGGACCGTAGTACCATACTGGGACTATAGTTGACTAGACGATCTTTGATATATCTAGGGGCTTGGCCATAGATGGCTTTATGTGCGATGCAAAGGACCTTAAACTTTGTTCTCTGCCTGACAGGGAGCCAGTGCAGCTGACATAGGAAGGGGGTGGCGTGGGCTCGTCCAGGCACTCTGAAAATTAGTCTGGCGGCATCATTCATTATAAACTGTAATCTGGCCAGCGGTTTTCCTGGGAGGCCGATTACAGGGAGTTGCCATAGTCCAGTCGCAACAGTATCATGGCTGATACAGCAAGTCTTAGGGCCAGATGTAGGTAATTTCCATTTACCAATTCTTAAATACCGACTCATACCGAATCGGTATTTCAGAATCAGAAAATGGTATGTAGCAAAAAATTCGGTAAAACTTACCGATTCCGAATGACTCGGTATTTCATTTCGGTATATATCAAATCGGTAAATTCCGAATCTGTAAATTCCGAATCGGTGAAACCCATGCATTCCTATGGGCCTCCAGGCCCATAGGAATGAATGGGTTGTCCGAATCGGAATTTACCGATTCGGAATTTACCGATTCGGTAAATACCGAATCAGAAACTTCAAAAAACGACATGTGAGCCTGCCAACCAATCAGGGACACCCTACACACCCCACAACCAAGGCCCAGAGAATCCAACCAATCAGAATGAAGCAACCCTCCCCAGTACCTGGGAGTGGCCACACCCATGCAGGTGCACACCAACTGAAAAAACAATTGAGCTGAGGTGAGAGGAGCAGAGCATCCACAGCCAAGCAGTGCTACAAAATGGAGTCACATGAAGGCCCAAAGGATGGTGGGGAGCGCAAAAGAAAGATTAAGTTCAGCCAAGAAGAACTTCAGGTGGCAGTGGAGGAAATCGTAAGCCACGACAATCAAATTTTCGGGAGACAGTCTCTGCATGTTGCAGAGACTGTGAAGAGGAACATATGGCTTGGCATACAGGGCAAAGTGAATGCCATTGGTGTGACCCACCGGGACACCGAGGACATCAAAAAGCGATCATAACCAAGAGGAAGATCGCTGCACTAAAAAAGGATGCTGGACTGACAGGAGGTGGCAGGGGCAAAGCACCAAAGCTGACTGAGTTGGAGGAGCTTGTTGAAACCACCATGGAGCCAGAATGCATCCATGGGATTGGAGACCTGGACAGCACAGCAAAAGCAACAAAGAAACAAGGTAAGAGGCATGTACCCTAATCCACAACCATCAACCTGAACCCGTACCCCACTGTGTAGAAACATTACACTGCTGCACAGCTCATACTTGGTGCCAGCAATGCATCATGGTACACGTAGTCATGAGTACATAGATGCAATGCATACACTACAAGACTCTGCAAGGCATGCCACACACATCACCAACCACACAATGTACACTGTGCAAAGGTGTGTAAATGATTTATTCAAGAAATACACACAGGTGAACAAAAACATTGACCCTATGTCACTTTGATTCCACAGGAGAGTCCTCACACACTCCAGAACCAGCAAGGGAGGAGAGGGCACCAGCAGCTAAGAGAAGGGAGAAAGAGAAGAAAAAAAGAAGTCACAGCGCTGTAGAAGGAGGCAACACCACCACCTAGGAAGCCTCACCACCAGAGCGAGCCACAACACCTGTCCCACAATCACCGTTGTTGTTTGGATCTCCTGATTTGTTAAGCACACCGCCTACAACCATAGCAACGTCCAGGTTGGCCATGCAGGGAAGGGCAAGTAGGACTGATGAGCCCCCTCAGAGGATCCTGCAAAGCTCTGATTCGGAGGATGAGGAAGTTATACCTCAAACAATTGCATCTGTGGCCGACAAGGCCAGACCACAGATTACAGCAGGCGCTGCGCGCACCAGTGTCCTTGGCAGGAGGACACGTGAGGGTGGCGAGGGGCAGGAAGGTGAGAGCGTCTTCTGTGGCCTGGAGGCCACAATGGTCAAAGTGCAGCGCGTGCAGGCCAAAGCACTGTTAGCTGTGCATAGGCAGGTTCGCTGCATGAATAACAAAACGACCAACATGGACAAAGGAATAGGCTACATAGCATGTAGTTTGGAGGCAATATCAAAGGGGATAACAGACATCTCCACATACATGGGTGTACTGTCGGATAAGTTGGACAGGGATCAACTACAGCGTGGCAGGGAGCGGCAGTACATGCGGAAGCAGACGAACGCAATGAACAGATTTGCTACTGCGATGTCACTACTTTGCAGACGCTCTATATCCATGCTGGATGCAATTGTGCACTGCTGCACAGACTTGACACGGGGCATGGGAAGGGTGACCTCTGCGATGGAGCAAATGCTAACCACTAACACAGGTAATACTGGTGACACGGGTGTGGAGGAGACAGAGGGGTCAACCAGCAGGAGTGGCTCCAGCACACCTGTACCAGAGGTGCGCAGGAGCGGCAGGCATAGCCATGCTGAGTCAGGCCCCAGCCGAGATATTGATAGCCAGCCACATCATCGCGCAATGTGGTGCATGGACATAAACACTGACCAATGCCGCAGTTCCACACGACTGCACACAGTGACGGTAACTGAGCTCAAGCAGTCATGG
The DNA here is from genome assembly GCF_964263255.1 of Lissotriton vulgaris. Lineage (NCBI taxonomy): Eukaryota > Metazoa > Chordata > Amphibia > Caudata > Salamandridae > Lissotriton > Lissotriton vulgaris. Next base: position 1,547,118,484 of record NC_141691.1, on the reverse strand, counting down.
ATATATACTTTGATGGACAATGGCTTTTCCTATGTGATGATGATGTAGTGACTATTAAACTACACTTGTCAAACACTATACCTGTCTATGAGTCATACATTACCTAAAAATATCGACGTGTAATTTCTGTCCGTCTCAATCTCCCATCTGTTGCTGCTGGTCCTATTGCTTGGGGGTCTGCATGATCTTGGTCATCATCAATGTCTTCGTGATGTGTCACCTCCACCTCTGTGCCTTCTTTGGTGGCAAGATTTGGCAAAATGGCACAGGTCACTATTATCTTGCAAAACAGGATGGGGGTGTACTGTGGAGCACCTCCACTCTTGTGGAGGCAGCAAAACCTGCTCTTGAGGAGTCCAAATGTTCGCTCCACTACGTTGCGAGTTGACCTGTGCGCCACATTGTATCGCCTTTCGCCTCTGTTAGTTGGGTTGAGGTACGGTGTGAGCACAAAGGAACGCAGGGCATATGCACTATCGCCTAGGAGGGAATGAGAGGTACATGAGTTACATTCGCATGTCACATTCATCTGCCATTCATTTTAGGGTGTGTTACACTTATTTACCTAGCAGATATCCATCACCAAAATCTCCAGCAACAAGCCTTGTGTATATTCCGCTGTTCTGGAAGATGTAGGAGGCATATGTGCTCGCAGGAAATTTGGCCACTATGTCTGTGATGATGTTTCCGGCATTGCATATCACCTGCACATTGATGGATTTCGTTGACTTACGGTTTCTGTAGATGTGTTCAGTGGCTGCAGGTGGGCATAGGGGAATGTGGGTGCCATCTATGCAGCCTATCACGTGCGGGAAGTGTGCCAGTCCATAGAAGTCAGTTTTTGTTTTTGCAAGTTCCGCAGGTGTGTCAGGGAATCGGATGTAATGTTCCATTCTCTGCGTCATGGCATCCAGAAACTTCCTGAAAAAACGGGACAGACAGCTCTGGGATACACCACCTACTGCAGCTATCACACTTTGGTAGCTCCCAGAGGCAAGCAGGTGTAAGCTACATAGCACCTGTACATGGGGTGGGATGGCTTGGGCCCTGGGTGTTGGGTGATCCAGGTATGGGTGGAGGTCCCTTATTAAGTCCATGATGGTTGTGGGGTGCAGCCTGTACCTCTGAAGTATCTCAGGCTCAGTCAATTGGAACAGGGTGATCCTCTGCCTGTACACCTGCTCCTCTCTTCTCCATACCCTCTGACTTGCAGCCTTTGCCTCCTCGCAATCACATAGAATGCCACCATTCTTGCAACACTGTTGAATTTTGGGCCCATTTTTCTAGCCTGCACCTGGTTACCACCTGCTTTCAGTCTGTGGCAAATACCGACTCTTAAATACCGAATTTCATTGAATTCGGTATTTTTAGCCTTTCCTACATCTCGATGGGCATTTTTTCCGATTTCTTATTTACCAATTCGGTGAATAAGGACTCGGTAAATAAGGTATTGGTAAATACCGATTCGGAAAATATGTAATCTGTAAATACAGATTCAGTATTTTACCGATTCATATTTTCCGATTCGGTACATTTTTGAGACCTACATCTCATTTTCTAAATACCGGTAGGTAACGGCCGATTTTACTGATTTTGGGCCGTTACCGACCGGTATTCGCCTACCTACATCTGGCCCTATGTGTGGTGAAGGTGAGAAGGGGGCAAGTTTTTGCAGCTGTCTCAGCATGCTGACACATGTTCCCACTACTGCCGGCACCTTACTGGAATATGGAGAGCTTGGCATCAATTTGATGCCCAGGCTTTTTACGGCCAAGACTGGCTCTGGATAGGTGCCTAGCTCTTGTGGCCAAAAGAAATCACTCCAGGGGTTGGAGTCTGAAGTGACAGCCAATACCTCTGTCTTATCGTGATTAATTTTGAGGGTCTTGGCCGTCATCTAGTTGACAGTCAATTTTAGAATGTTTTGAATTCTTGTGTGGGCGGTCAGGGAGCTGTCTATCTAGATGGTAATTTGAGTGTTGTCGGCATAATTATAGATCTGGCACTCCATGTGGTTCAATGCAGCTACCAGGGGCTGATGGTAGGCGTTGAAAAGGAGAGGTGACAGCACCGAGCCCTGTGGTACCCCGCACAAGAGTATGCCTGGGTCGGACACATGGTCAGTCAGCTGTACTCTCTAGGAATGACCCCTAAGAAAAGATGTAAGCCACGCAATGGCTGTGCCCTGGATGCCCACCTCTGAGATCCGCGACAATAGTTGGTCATTATTGACCGTGTCAAATGCCGTGGATAGGTCCAACAAAACCAGGGAACATGGGTTTTGCTTATTGCCCCTTAGTCTTAGGTTATCCAGCATGGACAGCATTACTAATTCGGTGCTGTGGTATGCCCTAAATCCTGCCTGGTTGCATTGTAAGAGGTGGTTATCTTCTAAATGGTGTGACAGGGATTTTAGCACGTGCTGTTCCGGCACTTTTGCAAGGAATGGGAGTTGGGAAATTAGCCTGAAATGTTTTAGTTCTCTTAATTAGTGGGGACGTGCCCTGCTTCAAGGGATTGATTAAGAAGCAAGAGGACCTCGCTTTCTATCCCAGGTAGTGTCACCGTAAAGATCCTTGGTGGACAGGGGTCTGTGGGTGACCCTGATTATAAAATCAATCAGGGGTTTGTAAAGCATGGCTACTCACATGTGAGTGTCTCAAGGCAGTGGGGAAGGGGGCCTGCTGATCGATCCAGCTTTGGAGGTTCAGTTGAAGAGCCAGGGCTTCAGGTCCTTCCTGAACTGGGTCAACAACGCGGATTGCCTGAGGTTGAGGGACAGGGTGTTCCAGGTCTGGGTGGGGAGGTAGGAGAAGAATCTTCCTCCGGTTCTGGTCTTGATGTTCCGTGGGATGGAGGCCAGAGCAAATTAGGCGGAGCAGAGTTGTCTGGTGGGTGTGTGGAAAGCGAGGCAGTGGTTCAGGTATTCTGGCCCTGCGTCTTGGAGGCCTTTGTAGACATGTGTGAGGAGCTTGAAGGTGATTCTCTTGTTGATAGAGAACCAGTGGAGTTGTCGGAGGTGCTGTGCCTTGTGGCTGTGGTGGGGGATGTCAAGGGCCAGTCTGGCTGCTGCGTTTTGGACGTTCTGTCGTTTCCTGAGCTGTCATAGAGTGTGTTGCCGTATTCCAGTCTACCGGTGATGAGTGCGTGGGTGTCCGTCTTTCTGGATTCTGTGGGGAGCCATCGGAATGTCTTTCGAAGCAGGCTAGGCATGTGGAAGCAGGATGAGGATACTGCATTGATTAGGTGATTCATTGAGAGCGAGGAATCCAGTATGATACCAAAGTTGCGTGCGTGGTCCATAGAGGTGGGTGGGGTTCCTAGGGCGGAAGGTCACCAGTAATCAACCCAGGCTGAGGGGGTGGGTCTCAGCATAAGTACTTTGGTTTTGTCCAAGGTGAGCTTGAGGCAGCTGTCTTGCATCCAGGTAGCAACAGCCTTCATTCCATTGTGAAGGTTGATTCTTGCGGCTGTGGGTTCATTGGTGAGGGTGATGATCAGCTGGGTGTCATTATCATAGGAGATGGTGTTGAGTCCGTGGCTTCTGACAACAGCTGCGAGGGGAGCCATGTAGATGGTGAAGAAGGTGAGGCTCAGGGAGGAACCCTGGGCCATTCCACAGCTGACCTCTGTAGTTTCTGAAGAGAAAGGGGGTAGTCTGACTAACTGTGTTCAGCAGGAAAGGAATTAGTGGAACTAGTCCAGTGCCTTGTCTCGGATGCCGGTGTTGTGGAGTCTCATGATTGGGGTGCGGTGGGAGACGATGTCAAAGGCAGCCGAGAGGTCCAGTAGGATGAGAGCTGTGGTTTGCTCCAGTCAATGATGGAGCCGAGGTCGTCCATGGTGGGGAAAAGCTCAGTCTCGGTGCTGTCATTGCTTCAGAAACCAGATTGGGAGGTGTCAATGATGTGATTTTCTTCGATGAAGCCTGAAAGTTGAGCGTTGATGGCCTTCTCGATGACCTTGGCTGGGGAGGGGTAATGCTATTCTTCCTCTTATAAGGTAATTTCCTAATCACGACATGGAGTTCTACAACTTTTCTTTTAAACTGACTAGTTCCACATTACAAAAGATACTTTAAAGGCGCCACCATAGGGAAACAACAGGAACATTATAGAAGATAAGTAGAGGTGGCATCTGTCATTACTAACTGGATCATGGAATGTGCTTGTCTAGGTTTCTTTCTCAGACTGCACACAGAATGCATTATTGTGGAAAAGTGAATATTCAAAAGTTGTCCATCTGCCATAAGTGCAGAAGCAATCTGCACACATTTTAAATTTGAAAAACATTGGGAAATATACCCTTTTGCACATGCAAAAATAATAATAAAGATAGCAGAAATTGTTTCATTATCTTCATGCACACATGTGCACTGAGAAAATCTTAATCTTGTTAGCAAATGGATCCTCTTAGCCCCCCTCATAGCTCCACCTCAAATTCCACCCTACTCCACGGCTCCATTTGGTGGGTCCCTTAACTTATTTTTCCCATTTAAAGTACTGACTACTCTCAAATCATTTTGTAGCATTATCGAGCGTGATCCGTGAATAAATCTCAAACTGAGTTAGACAACTGTGCTTTACATAATAAAAGAGACATGCCCTGTATACAGACATTCATACAGAAGTACATATCTGAGTAAAACGCTATGTATATGTTAGTCAGGTGGCTATAAATGACAGTGCTAATAAAATAGTAGTCGGTACTTCCATGAAAGGTAAAATCGTTCCTTGATTGTGCACAAAACGTTACATCGGATCTACTGATTAAGTGTATTCCCCACTCGAGTGAAAATATGACTTTTCCATGACATTCTATAGCAGTGGGCATTACTTTTGTAATAAAACTATAAATCACTTAATTTGACAAATAATGTGCATTTCTTTACCGTATGATTTATATACCCTGCTGCATAAAATGGCCCTCAATTGTTGCATAACGTGAGTGGCTCTGGAAGTGGCAGACAAGACTGTGCTCATGAAAATCACAGTAGACGTTTCAGCAAATTGGTCGAAGTTGACAATAAACCCATGTCAGGCGGGTCGTCTCCACTCTGTCATAGCTTTTAAACCAATAGCACTGTGCATTGTAATAGTTACAGATTCACTTTTCTCCTTCATATCTACAATCCTACAAGCCCCAAAAGGCACAATGATGTTGACTACGAAGTCATACTTTGCTGAAGGCGACCTTGGATGGAATCAGGAAGGATGGCCGGTCCATCTATTAGACACTTTTTTATTAAACAAGAAACCTATGTCTTCATGCTAGATAACAGACAGCTAGACACTGATTTGGCAGTAACTGAAATGTTTTAGCCACACGATGGCTTGCAGAAATAATTATTGTACTCTGAGTGCATTTTCCCCCTAGTTGTGTGCATGGAGGGCTCTGCCACGATTACACTTTTTTTTACACACATTTTCTGGTCCTTCCTTGTATTTCATTTCTTCTTCATATTTCAGTAAACTGTTCCTGCTAAAAATGTGTATAGTGCAAAGCCAAAGGCATGGATATCACCTTTTTCTTTATGAAGGCGGCATCTTTGCAATACTGAGGGATATCGTTAGCTAGGCATCTCGTTAAAGGGATACTGCAAAGTCAACAGTGTGTAATAATGTACATTAATTGCAATTGTTCATAATTTATTTATGTGCTTCTTGCAGCGCTGTTATGACATTCAAATTGCTTTTTTTTAAATGTACTTTTGCGAAAACTTCGGTCTCGCTTTTTTTTACTGTATATTTAAAATAGATCGTTTTAACTAACTGAGTCAAAAGTGGGTTATGAAATCACAGTTTAGCTCGACCTATTAATACCTCTAAATAGGTTGAATACTAGCTATTGAAAACAATACAGTACATCACAATGAAGTGACCATTTTATTGAAGCTTCATGTGCTTCAACGTTTTCTACAATGCTTCTCCAAACAGATGCTTTCAAATATAGCAACGCTTTCGTTCGATCATTTTTTGGGGCCTAATTCACAAAGATATACGTCAGTCTTGGAGAGTAGTATTACATGTACTCCTATGTTAAATTTACGACTCTTGTAGTGTTTAAAAAGGAAACAAGTCTGGAAAAATATGATAGTGATTGCTTCTAAATCAAAGACCATTCCCCTCCCTTTATTCTTGACAGATTTCTGAACGGTATAGTTTTGTAAGGGATTTATTGTAATTAAGCAGAGGAAACAAGTATTTTCTGTGGTGAAGCTCCTTTCGCAGCACTCGAATAAAATGTGGGGTGATTTTCCAAGTTCCGTTTCAAACCTTATAATTACACACTTGAATTCAGAAGGGTATACAGTATGGGAAACCATGCACGCCAGATATCTTACTTCCTCAAAGGTCTTATTTTGTTGAGGGACCATAAACGTTTGCATAGAACCGTCTCCATCCCTCCCATCTCTCTTTTCTTCCGCTATTCCCAGCCCTTTCTTTAAAAGTCTGTAATGTCTGCAGGTTTTTACACTTGAGTAAGTGAATCTCTCGAGGGAAGGAATTGGTGCTCTATTGGGGCTGATTCAGAAAGCATTTGCCCACCAAAGTTCAACTTGATTTCTCACTGGATAAGTTTACAATTCATCCTTGTTAGTAGACGTAATCACAGGTAATATTACACCTATATGTTGTAATATTATGCGGGAATAAACCTGCTCCCAGCATGTAGCAGTGGGTATTCCTGGGTGGAAATGACTTTGAATGCAAAAGAACACCCAGAACTCAAACGTCTGCGTGTAATGATATACTTTTGCGAGGCACATGCCCACTCTGTGTTATTTACACCTGTTAAAGCCAGGAGTAGATCTATATCTAGGGAAGGAATTTGGAGGGAAACCCATCCCCTACATTTTTGTGGGTGTAGGGAAAGGGAATCATGAATGACCGAGTGAAGAACTATGTGTAAAGCACGAACAGCTGCTTCCAAAGGGAAGTCCCGTGCTAAGCCAACTAAGATAACAAATAATCAACTAGATCTCTCTAAAGAAGAAGGTCATAAGACCAGATTTGAAAGCTGATTCAATTCAATCTCTTGAAAAAAAAGCTTAGGCCTGGCATTTCATAGCCCTGCTGCCCACATGTAGAAAGATCTTCTTCCTGCTCTAGCTTAGTGTACCTTAGCAAAACATTTGATATTTAATTGATATTTATGGGTATTTGTAAAGCGCGAACTTTGGCTCCGGAAGGAGCATCTTGGCGCTGAGCATGCGTGTAAGTGATACGTGGTGAGAATCTAGATAGCTGCCAGAACAGAGGTGTCTGATTGTTGATACACCCATGTCTTCAGTAGTTTCCTGAAGAGACTCTCCTTTTCGATTAGTCTGAGGTTAACGAGCAAGTTGTTCCACGCCCTTGCTGCCAGGACGGTGAAAGTTTTCCCACCCCTAGTTTTATATTTGAACCTCGGGATCGTGATGAGATTGGTCCCTGAGGATCTCAGACATCGTGTGGGGTTGTAATGCGTGAAACGATTAGCAAGGTAATAAGGCCCTGTAGTTTTCGTAGATTTGAACACAGTGAGTAGAAGTTTGAAAAGGATTCTTTTATGAAGTGGCAGCCAGTGAAGGAAGTTTAGTGCTGCTGAGGCTGATGACCTTCTAGGGAGTTTCAGTACCAATCTGGCAGCCGCGTGTTGTATACTTTGTAACTTCCTAAGAGTGGACTTCTTTACTCCAGCCATTAAACCATTGCAGTAGTCGAGTCGGGAGAGTATTAGAGCTACCACGACCGATTTTCTAGCTGCAATGGGGAGGAAATCGAAGAATTTCTTTAAGGATTTAATAAGTCCGAAGCAGCGCCCAGCAGTGATCCTGACGTGGTCATCAAAAGAGAGGGATGAATCAAATTGCACGCCTAGGTTCCGCGCGAAAGACACTGCACTGGGTGGGGCCTCTGATCCTATGGGCCACCATTCTTTCGGGCAGAAAGATAGGTCTTTACCCAGCGGTATGATTTCGGTCTTCGCACTGTTGCACCTCAAGTGGTTTTTGTTCAGCCACTGGAATACATCAGTGAGACAGTTCCGAATTCGCAAGTCTGCGTCCGTACACTTTTTATCGATGGTGACGACAAGTTGGGTGTCGTCGGCGTATGACGTGACGAGGATCCCATGAGACGCTAACACAGTGAGGAGGGGAGCCATATAGATGTTAAAGAAAAGTGGGCTTAATATGGACCCCTGGGGTACTCCTGGTGTAGTGGGTTTTTCGCTGGATAAGTAGGGACCCAATGACACAGTTTGGGACCTGTTAAACAGGAAAGATTTTACCCATGCCAACACTGTGTCTGTCACGCCAATCTCTTGCATTCTATTAATCAGAATGACATGAGAGATAGTGTTGAACGCTGCTGTTAGGTCAAGCAGGATGAGGACGGCTTGCCTTCCCTCATCCTGCAGGAACTTGATGGAGTCGGATAGTTCTATCAAGGCTGTTTCGGTGGAATGGCCGGAGCGAAACCCCGACTGTTGAGGATGCAGGATGTTGTGAGTCTCTACAAATGTTTTTAACTCTCCGTGCACTAACTGTTCCGTGATCTTACCTAGAACAGGTAGTAGTGAAATGGGGCGCATGTTGGTAAGATCAGTTGGAGATTTGTTCTGCTTCTTCATCAGGGGCTTCACAATAGCCTTTTTCCAGTTGCTGGGCACTATCCCTGAATGAAGAGATTCATTGATGATGGCATTAATGCTGGGGTTTACTACCTCGATTAGATGGTGTAGAATGCTAGGAGGACAGGAGTCGGTTGGGGCTCCTGATTTGCAGGCCAGAATTGCCTTGCGTGTATGCTGGAGGGAAACAGGTTTAAAGCTGCAAAGAGGGGGATAGTTATCAGTTACCTCATGAGGAGTGATCGAGGGAGGGGGAAAGTCTCTCTGAATATTAACAATTTTATCCACAAAGAAATCTGCGATTTGATTACACAGAATTTCGGACGGTGGGATTTCGGGCGTGAGAGCTTCAGGGTGGGTAAAGCACTTACCTATTGAGAAGACAGTTTTTTGTTTTTGGTGAGCTTCATTTATAGCCTTAGTAAAATATTCCTTTTTAGCCGCTTTTATGCTGGAGAGGTATAATTTCCTCTGCTGAACATAGAGTGTTCTTGAGGCCTCATCATAAGTTTTTCTCCACTTCCTTTCTAGTATTCGGCAAAGGAGATGGCTATCGGTTAGGGTCTGGGTGAACCAGGGTGCATTCAGCTTTCTTTTGTGACATTTCGCATGGTGGCCATTGGAGTCGGAATTATCCGAGACGATTTGGTCCATCCAGGCATGGAAGTTGTGGGAATCGGCTACTACATCTCCAACTAGTTTGGGGGCCTGGGACAGGGGTTGGGTATCCAGCTTAATACATCAAAGGACCTAATAGGCTGATCGGAGTGCTGTTAGGTAAATAAACATTAACCCTTTCTTGTATGCAAATTAGGCCTTTATTGTGCAGTGCTTGGTGAGTAACCATTAAGGGCCCGATTCACAAAAGTTATCTGAGACAAAATCCTAACTTTACGACTTTCGGTATTCACAAAAGGCATTTAGTAGTAGTAAAGTTAGGATTCCTAACTTTACTACTACTATATGCCTTTTGTGAATACCGAAAGTCCTAAACTAAGGTTTTTGTCTCAGATTTCTTTTGTGAATCGGGGCCTAAGGCTTTAAATTTGACTCTTTGCCTGTTTGGGAACTAATGCAGTACCTTGAGATCTCCGCGGATAGGCTGCCTTTAAGGGATGTTCAAGATTAAGCATTCTGCAGCATTTTGCACCGGTTGTAGTTTATTTAGCAGTTCTACAAGCCACACCACGCCCCGATGCAGAAAATTGGCATAGTCAAGTCTGTTTGTGGTGAGAGCATGAACATTGTCTTTCCGTATATGGACAGGAAGGAATTTAATAGGCGAATTTAGAGATTTTTATAACCAAATAGAACATCCTGTCAGGGCCATATTTGCGGCTTAAAGGATAGGTTCTTGACAAATGTGCTACCTGTTTTTTCGGCTACCACAGCCGCAATTGGGGGGTGCCCTATTCTGGTGGGCCAAAGACATCTAATGTCTAGCGGGAACGAGTCTCAAAAGCCCTAAATGTCTGACTTATCCGGATTAAGCTTAAAACAACTGTTGTGCATCCACATTGCCACCACAGTGAGGCACCTCTGAAAATTTTGTACAACTGTGCCATCCAGTTGGTGAAAGGCTAACTTCAATTGTGTGTTATCTCCATAGGACACAATAAGTACCGTGGCTTCACTTCCTGAGCTAGTGGTGTCATGTGTCGAGCAACATGGGACTTAACGCTGTGCCCTACAGAGCACCATATCTCCCTGTACCTCGAGACGTAGGAGAAATCATCCAAAGGGAAAATATTTTTCACTGTGAAGATAACCAGAAAACTTTTTAACACGTGCTTTTGCCCGTATTGATATTCACTTGAGCAAATCAATACATGTATATGTACTCATGTAAAAAAATGAAAGTACTCCTGCAATCTTTTGTGAGCTCAGAAAAGCCCAGCCATTTATTCCAGATGTAGAGCAAAACCAACTGACTAAATTTACGTTTTTGAGAACTGGTCCCACAGAATACTGATTTCCACTTTGACTGTGGAGCTTAACATTTTCACTCCTATAGGCTTCACCCACAGGTGCAAACACATTTGAGAAGTTTGAGCAGCCATTTCTCATTGTTTTACTTTAACGCAGAGTACATTAAAAAGGTGCAACAGCAGAATCTTGTGTAGATTGTAAGAGCCCCTTGTGCATTTGTATGTGAAAATGCCTCAGAGTTGTCTATTTTGTTCTATTTCCAGGAGTCGAGTGGGGGCTGCTCTTCCCCGAAGCAAACGGAGAATATCAGTCTCCCATTAACCTGAACTCTCGAGAAGCGCTGTATGACCCCTCCCTTCTGGATGTCCGTCTGTCCCCAAACTACGTCGTTTGTCGTGATTCAGAAGTGGTGAACGATGGGCATACCGTACAGATTGTTCTGAAGTCAAAGTCAGGTATGTTGCGTCAGCCATATTGTTTATTCAATTTATTGATGACTTCTTTTAAGGGAAACAACACTCAACAGATCTTTTACCTTAAAACGTGATGTTGTCTTTCTTCAAGACGCGAAAGCTGATATAATGGAGAAAATACACACATACTAAACTTTGCATTGTAGAAGATGAGATCTAGTAGTGTGACTTCAAGGAAGCCATAGCATCGCACCAAGATGACATTTCTAGATAGTAAGGGTGTTCCCATATGGACGGAACGTTCCCCATGGACTTCTCTACCCTGCCGAGTGCACAGACCTCCTGAACCCCAAAACCAACCCCCATCAGCCCTCCTGCTGACACTTTCTGCCTGGGCAGGTGTAAAATGTCAGCAGATTTGATCCTGGAACCGGAGAAAAAGCTCTGGTATCCCCTATCTGCGTGGTTGTGCCCATTCCAGGGGAAAGAACATGTAATTGCTGGTTGAGGGCATACCAGCTGGAAACGTGTGATTTGCCCCACTCATGCCTGCATCAAACTCTGCTAACATAGGGCCCTCATTTAAGGGGGTTTAGCATAGGGCGGTGCAGCAAGTCACCTTGCTGTGCTGCCCTACGCCACGGTGAAAGGGCAAGAGTGCACTGCATTTATGCAATACAGAACATTCCTGTTCTTTACCCCTGCGCTGGCGCCGTTTCTGCTGCTTAGCGCCAAGGCAGGCACCCTTGCACCATTGTGCAAAGGGTGACTTTGTTGTCTGCACGATTGTTGTTGTGAAGGAAGGGGCACATTCCTGCACAAAAGCAATCCTTGGAGGTGTTTTCATTTTATATAAGTGCTGCAGAATGCAGCACACACAGAAGGAGGAAATAACAATAAAAAAATTACAGAATTTCTCCTCTTTATGCCTCACCTTGGGTGGCGTAAGGATTTGGTGCTTCCCAAGGTTTACACCCACTTCAACATCCATGGAATAACTCCAGAGTGAAGAGTAAGGCAATACATCGATTTTCCCTGCCTCGTCTTACTCCATATCTACGAGGTCATTCAAAGCCACACATAGTGGCTTTGCATGACCTCATAGAAATGATTCTGTAATCTACGTCGCCTGAGTGTCACAAAAAGTAGCATTTCCGGTCTTGCAGGGGGCTTGTAAATATGCCCCTCGTTGTCCTGCTTAGACAAGCTAGACAAGAGGAGAATTGACAGAGGACGCCGATACTCGCAATCTAGTGATGGTTTTACTCCATATCAGCTTTTCACAGACGAACTCATCAATTCAATGAAGAAACATCAGTCATTCAGAAACAAGTCAGGTATCAATTAAAACTGTGAAGAGCCCAGCAAAAGCTCACCTTAGGTTGACACGTCCACGAAAGACTGCCAATGACTTGAATAATTAGAGCAACTGTTGGAATTGGCACATTCTCGTTGGCTGAGGCGAGGCCCTAGCCAGGCAGAAACTACCACTCCCGTCAGGGATGGGTGATTACACTCACTGTATAACTTGTGCTCACCCTTGGGTAACTTGGCATTGAGCAGTCAGGCTTATCACAGAGGCAATGTGAAAAGCATTGGCACAGCATTCTCAATAAATATACCGAACAACACAAAAGAGACTTCACAAAATAAATTAAGTTTCCATTCAAAACACACATTAACTAACATAACATGAACATCATGTATTTCTGGGCATAAATCACATTTGGATATATGACTAGCAGTACTAGGCCCAACTGTGATAAAATTGAGATCAGTACCATGCACACTTGAGAAAGATCCTATTTTACCTTCCCAGCATCCTTATGCGGTGCAAAGAGTTGTCAGAACGAGGCCACCCAAGCAATTATTAAAATTCAATACTACACAGTTATAAGGTGAACCACAGATCACAAGGATATCAGTAATGTATACACACAGATCATTACACCGCTTTTAAACAGCGCTGTGGGCCAAGGCTGCACAAGTAAAAAAGAATGTCAAATGCAGTATTCTCTTGGCAAGAATCGACATGTAAAGCAACACCGCCGTGTGGTGCACTGAATCACTGGCAGTAACTCCCACACACTCACTCAGCACCGATATTCGGTACCATGTATATCAGGCAAGTCTGTATGGAACGCACTTGCACACACATGCACACAGCACCGTAATGCGGTGCAACTGCTATCCTGCAGGCCAGTTGAAAATGCACATGTAGACCCTGTGGGAAAAGCCCTCCTCCACCTTTCAGCTAACCCCGATTACCCTACACCCAGAGGCTAGAGTTAAAGAAAACCTTCCCCCCCGATTCTAGGGCAAATGCAGACCGAGTCACACTTAGTCAGAGTCCCATGGAAAAAGCCAGGGGTAGATAACAGGGCAAATTAGGCAGCAGTCAACAAAAAGAGGTTTGGCCACTGCTTGGGAAGTTCACCCACGGTGTGCGAAGCAGAAGCAGAGTTAGGGTGACAGTCGTTCAATCAAAGGATACCACACTGTACTTTCCAGCACGAGCCAGTGCTGCAAAGCACAGGGGGGTTACGGAGTCTCTTGACCCACTTCTGATTGCTCTCTGAGCATTCCTTAGCCCAGAAAATTACTCTAACCACCAGGCAATGCTACCTGGCGATGCGGGATGGTGAGAAGAGGGCAGTGGCTCCTCTGCACTGTGGGCACAGAAGGAACAATTGATAAATGGGGGCTAAAGCAGGGGAGCCTCTCGGAAGAAGTAGGGCCTCCGTCAGACACTCGTCAATCAAAGTAGCACCCAGGCAATCCAGGCACAATGGAACACAAATCTGCACCTCCCTGCTTATTGATACAAGTCACACCAGACAGTTCTGGTTACACACAGTAAAGATTTGCAAACTCGGTACCTCCCTGGAAATGAAGCACAACGTTTTGTGCTCATTGATCCGAGTTGCACCAGAGAGTTCTGTTCACACACAATGAAGGGTTTCAAATTCCATACCTCCCTGGATATGAGGCACAATGTCTGATGTGTGTTGAAGCATGTTGCATCGGACATTTCCGATCACTCAGCAGTGCTGCACGAGGTAGAGTGAGGCACTACTAGGAGTACGCCCTTACCTCTGAGGGTTGCAACCTGTGGATAGGACACTGCACGCAATGAGAATGCAGTTGGCGTGTCACTTGAGAGAAATTCAGCACTATTGGCGAAGTGGACCATGGGGGGGTCCAACGACCAGTGAATCTGCTCACCACCAACAAGACACTTATGCATGTTGAGGCCCAACGATGCAGGGGTCATACGCCTAAAATGCAGGCAGTACTTTTGGAGCTCTGCACAAAGCAATCCGGCCTTCAGGCACAATGTATAGTTCCACGCTTACACCACGCTACCAGTTGGGATCCAATAGACGATGTGGGCACTTAAGAGGGCACCACTCTCCAGGGGTCACAAGGAGACGGTGTGAGTCTCTCGCAGGAGGTCTTTGATGTCTCTGAGACCTCCATAAGAGAATAGGGGACAACCCAACAAGGCATTGAAGAGCACACTTCAGGGTGCCACTCAGCAGCAGGTAGTCAGCCCAGGCCAGCCACTATTCAGGAAGGGTCCATGGTCCCTTCGAATAGCAGTAATCCTCCTTGTGAACAACAGATTCCTCCGGCAGCGTGCACAACGCAGTCCCAGAATTTTCAGTCCCACATCCCCACAAGTATATTGCCTCCCTGCTGAAGCATGGCACTGGTAGCTATACTGTAGTGTGCCTTTGAAGTTGGGGGTGGCTTACAGGGTTTCCTTTTGAACTACGGATGTCTCCACATAGTTTTAGTCCTTTTTGTATGGAGGCCATGGAATTCAGATCTTAATATTTAGTGGGGCCATGATCTGGCTCCCAGGGGCCAAGTGTCAAAACCTCTTCCTTTAATGTAGCCAGCCCTCAAATGGCAGAGTTCTGTCATTCCATTTTCATGCCCAATGTTTATAGCTGTCTCTCGGGAATGCACAGATGTGTTCCCTCAGAGTCCAGTTTGGAGTGGAGTCAGACTAAAGGGCACACAAAGAGTTTTAGAGCAGAGAAATGCCAACTTTCAAGAAGTGCTGCGGCAACAAATTATAGATGGAATGCTGAAGAAATCAAACATTCACCCAAGTCAAGAGATTTGGGTTACATCCATTGTTCTTTTGCTCACTACACCCCCCCCCATTTTGGACCCAGCCATGTGCAAATCAGTCTTTTCTTTGTTTTTTTGTTTTATATTAGCATTTTTGTAAAAATTAATCACAGGAACAATAATGATAATAGCATTCAACATGTAACAATTCATAATAGAGAAATTTATACATTATAGGCAGAAATGCAAATCAGTCTTGACTCTGCTTCTCATGGGAAGAGTCCGGTTGGAACTGCTAAGACAGACCGGGCCGGAACTGCCAAGCCAGACTGGTCTGGAAACAAGCCTCCTGGGACTGGTTTCGGGGTATCACCCCTCATCTGCCAGTCTAGCTTGAATTCAGTGGCGCAGCAAGCAAGGGACCTATGTCTGGGCATACCCATCTAGAAGTGGCATTACTAAGCTATTAATGACTAATCCCTCTTTACCACAGGAGAGGGTTTTTCATTGTGAATCCAATTATCAGAAACATTAAGAGGCTGCTCCACTGTAAGCCACTATTGCAGCTTGAAATATTTTAAAGCATTACTCCATGTTAACCTTTCGGAAGAGCAGTTCTCCTAGGTATTGAAAACACATATGGGTGTTCTTCACTCCCTGGGCAGCACTTCCTAATCTGTGTATGAAGGTGCATGCACTTTAACACTGCATTTACAGTGGGAAGTGCCCAGAGCCCTAAAGCCACTAAAAGAATATCAGTAAATCCTGTGAGAAAAACTAAAGGTTTTGGGAAACACTACCAAAAGCGTGTCAGGTCTAACAGCAAACAATAAACTACTTTAAAAATTTATGATGTAGAGTATAACATGCTGCTTGCAGAAATGCAGCCTTTATTATTTTCAGAAATCCCAAGAGTCCAACAAACCAACAACAACACAGTACAATTCTTCCAAACGTTCAAACAGAACACAAATCCCAGCTGCACGAGAACAAATATCTCTTCTCAATGGACACTCTTCCAAAACAGCCTAAGTACTTCTCCATGGGAGGAGCTGTTTTTCCCTTTTCAAATTGGTCACACCTGAAGACAATCACACATTGATGCCAGTTTATTGCTCTTTGATGAACAAGGCAGGACTTTCCAGCATATTCAGGTATGCATATTCATTTCTTTTGTAGAAACATTTGGTTTGAAATATAGCTTTACTGAAAACAATAGAAACAGAAACTCAATTTGATAACAAAAACGCATATCTATGTAAATTCCCATTCAATACTTCACCTATCATATCGTTAACATGGCTGTCCTCAAATCTCACCATTACATGGATCAACACCAGCACCAAATTGGCTTTGACTGTTGTTAGGCCTTCATTACAAGTGGCCCTGTTGTATTGCACAGTGATACCATATCCGGTATCACCCATACTGCATAGTTTTACCGCACCTTCACAAGGACATTATGACGGTAGCTGCTGGAACGAAAAATAACATGTAGGGATCATGGGTTTTACACTGTTTTCCGCCTATTATTCCCCATTTGCAAGCAGTATTACCACATCACTTGTAATCCCCGTGGAGCTAGTAACTCCTGTTACCGGCCTCATCGTGATTACTGGACCACTCGTAATGAGAGCCTTATAACTGGAGATTAATCAGGTGAGAAGGATGGCGTGGCTGGTGATGCTCATGTCCTAACACATTAGAATAACGTCTAAAGCAGGGAAAATGTTTCTAGCCAGTTTGTGATGCTCTGTACGTGCTCCACTGGCAAATAAAAACCTATAGTAAGAAACACACCATGAGGGCAGTAGTAAGGTGCAGCCTGACGTTCGTACTTTAGAAGCATGAAGAAGAGAGACGCATAGGACCAGAGATGTAATATTAAAAATAAATGCAAAATTCAACTCACAGTTTTGTCAAATGTATATTCTACCTAGGTGCCAATTATAGGCTAGTCCGTTATACTTTAGGTCTGGGCAAGAGACAGCATTAGCTGTCTCTCTAGACTTACAAATAAATACTCCATATAATACTTGCAGGGAGAGGGGCTTTTAGTCAGCTCTTTTCAGCCATTGCTTGTTAGAGTGTCATTCAAATGTTAATGTCTACTGGATATTACAGTTGGGCAGTGGTACCGCCGTGGTCAAGGAGTCTTCGTTTGCCAGTTCGATTCATATTTTGGAGCAGCCTAATGATCCCCATTGAGTGATCGCGGTGTGAGGAATTGTGAGTGATAAAATGTTTGCCTTTCATATGTAAATTTACACTGGAACTTCTACCTCAACTTTAAGTTGCCATACCAACCTACACTCAATAGTTTGCTAATGCAGAGGACATGTTGGACAAGAAGTACTTTTTCAATTAGACCGTTGCAATAAACTGTGTTTGTGAAAAGCATGATAAACAAAATACCATTATAGCAATTATTTTATTCGCAAACAAATATAAATCCATAAATGTTTTAAAGATTATTTATACAATATTGTACTTTAGAAATAAGCATACATAACTCTAGGGAAACATAACCATTCCATAATTAATGGCTTCTAGTTTTATGTTGCATACTCTAGTTTGTCAGGCATGGGTTTAGATGCTCCACCAATCAATGTGAAGAATTATTTCACCACCTTCAGTCACGTCCCTCACATGCCCACTAAAGAGGCAGTTTGTTCATGCACTTTAGCAACTGGCTGTCCCAGTGCCCCTCATGATGATTGGTGAAGCAATGCAGCAAAATCTTGCTCAAGAATGTGACAGAAGGAAAAATCTGAGGAAAAACCAAAAAGTGTGAATGTTAGTCATTGGGTAAGTCTGCGAGTGGTAGGCTCATATGAACTGTGTTTTAATTTTATTTGCTAACAGGCACAGTGGCGTAGTAGCTAGCCACTCTGCCGCCAGTGGCGGTCCCTGCCTTTCCCGCCCAGCGGTGGTGTAGAGCAGGGGGGATACCAGCCTCAAAACTCATGCCTCCTGAGGCGGACCGCAATTGCTATGCCAATACACAGGCAGGCAGTGCATTCCAAGGGTAATTGTAATTGGTCACTGGAAGATGAGACCAGAAGCTCTGATTTGCACTATTAGCAGTTTACTAATTTGATTTGTGCTTCTACATATACCAATTTGCGTAAATTAACAGAAGACGAGTTTCAAAACCACATTGGTAGAATACCTTTGTTCAAAAACAAAATGAATTATCTTGACAAAGTTGGTAGTTCTGTCCCAGTTTAAGTACATTTGTAGTATTTGTAATGACAGTGCGTTGTGTGATTGTGAATACTGAAATACTTCACATACACAGACAGGCCCTGGAGTGGATGATATTGCTGAGGCATGTCAGATCCGGGAGTTTGAGATCATAAACAGCAGACTTCTGACATTCGGAGCCCTTCAGAAATAGACTATCTCCAAGATGGTCGGAAAAACGGGCATTGGTCCTAGACATTCAAGTTGTCCCTCAGTCCTCATGCGGGAATGCAACATTTTGGCCCTACAAGTCCCAACGTGCTTACTTCTGGTTGACCATCACTATCACAACATGGAGACAACTCAAATTAGGAGAAACACAACTAACGGTGTAAATTTACATTTGTTGGTGCTTCCCCATAGATATCGAAGCTAGACAAGCAGAAACTGAGGATTAATTTACGAAAGCCTGTGCTAATTATTGCAGGGCATACATTGTGGAGAAGTAAATACAGACAGATTGCACTGGAGACTAGGTTGAGGGTGTGAAGTTCACAGAACTGAAATATGCTGACAAGCTGGATGTTGGTGTTTTTCTCCATCATGCAATGTGTATATAGTTTGCTGTTGGGAATATGTAAGTTGTACTACTATTTACATTGAAGTAGTGTGGGATATGGGATGCCAATATGATGATTTTGTGACATGTCAAATGTGTTGAAGAGAACACTTTTGTCTCATCTCATATGAACTTAGGTTGCAATGGCTACAGGCTATGCATGCGACTTTCAAGTAGTATGAGGGCCCTTTAATTTATTATACAGTGCGATTGTTGCTATTGACTGAACTGGCAAAAAGTCACTAGCAATTGCTTTTCAAGAAAACATGCCTGCATGTCATCAATCAGTTCCCTATTGAGTTAAATTGAACCAAATTATGTTTTAGGAATAAAACACTACCAATGGTAAACCTGGTACATATACTTTCAATATCAAGCCTAAATGCATCCAGCTGGTACATAGTGCTCGGTGGCTCCAGGTTTTGTGACTTTTTCAGCCAGTTTTGTTTTTAGCAGAAAATTGTTCACAAGCCAGAACTATGGGCATGATTATGATGAAGGTCAGACTGCCACTGGCAGACCGTCGGTGGTGGTTCGACCAACTGACATCACTTTGGTCCGACTGCCGCATTATGATGCAGGTGGTCGGACCCTCAGCAGTTGGGGGGAAGATTGCTGCCTCCAACAGTATCTGAGATTCTGTTGGGGCACCAATTGGAATCATATCCCTTAAATAGTGGTGGTGCAGTGGCAGGAACAGCTGTCAAGATTATGATACCAGTTTCCGACAGCCCTTTCATGGCAAATAGACTGCCATGATAAGGCTTTCAGAAAGAGATTTTGGGGGGCCCAAACAGGGCCCTCTTCCATTGTGGGCCACTGTAAAGTGGAATATGAAAATTAAAGTTGTGCTGTTCCTGAATGATCTAGAATTGAGCAATAGACAAAGGACAGTAGGCTACAGAGTCAACTAGATGGGAATCCATTTCTTTGGAATGTAATGCCCTCCCAATTAGGGTAGTACCAGTACTACCAACCATTAGACAGAGCAAGTCATGGTGGCTTAAATCCCAAACAATATTTCATTATTGTTTTCCAGTCCAAATTAGTGTAGATAGTTTTTTTAACTTTAGGTCCTGACGAATCGCCTCTAGACTTGTAGAATTGCGAAGAAACACGTTGACCAACCACACGGAAGAGCACCACACCTAAGACATTAACTTAGCATTGCCCCTTTCCTCTATATTTTAATCATGGTAGGAGACCCCACAATTAAAGTTATTTTAGCAGGGAAATCCCAATCCTGTTATAACCCACGTAAACATCACCCACCACTTATTCATCTACACTCACTAAATCTTTCGCCCCCATGGCACCAAACGCATATTTGGAAAAAGATCTCCACCAAAGGGCCCCTCTTCAGGATCCCCGTCAGGCATTACAGCTTCGGCCAGATGAGGAGCAGCCCAATGATGAAGTATGACACCCAACTGGGTGTGTGAGGGCATTACATTCCAAAGAAATGGATTCCCATCTCTTTGACTCTGTAGCCTACTGTCCTTTGAATGTTGCTCAAATCTAGATCATTCAGTAACAGCACAACTTTAATTTTCATATTGCATTTGGGCAACTGTGCTGGACCTTATGTATAAAAGCTCTTTGCCCCTCTATTTGTGAATATCAATGTAAAGTGGCCCAGGGGGCACATGAAGTCCCACCATGCACCTCCATGGCACACAGTGCAAGGATGTGCACAAAGTTGTCATTCACACAGCGGCTTGTGCAGTGGCCCTTTTTCTGGGCCGCAGCACAAGCCGCTGTATAAATGAGCACTTTCTGACTGCCACCCCGGCGGTCGCACCGAACTGAGGTGGTCGCACCGCCGACTGCTTGTCAGGCCTTCTCCTGACTGGCACAATAAAATTCGTGATCCGTCCAACTGCTATCCTAATTGTGCTCTATGTCCCATGTATAGGACATGAAAAATGAAATCTTCGTTGTCTAGAGTGCAGGAAAAACACCAAGGCAAGGGATTGATTTGGGGCCACTTAACAGCAGAGCTGGCAGATATATACTAAGGGATCATATATTTATTGACTAGGAATCACCTCTAATAAGTTATTTTCACCTTGTAACATTTAATGTAATCTCCCTTTGGTATTTTAAACCACTGCCATCATTATAGAATCAACCAGCTGTTATGTGTAGGGATTAGTAGTCGTGCAAACGTGTTCCATCATATAGAGGAGTAACAAGTTCCATGAAGGGAGGAGTTAATGACTCATTGATGATGATGATGTAAAAAGGAATGAAGGCTCAGGCTGTATTGACTGTTCTAGTCTAGTGACTATGAGGAGGAGAAGGATGACGTCCTTCTTCTCTCAAACAAGGAGGCTCATTTGCCCTTTCCTCTAGATTTTCAATTTTATATTTTGCTTATGTAGTATGTTTTTGATTATATTATTAAATAAATAATCTAATTTCTTTGCATTTAAATGTTCACAAAATATATATACATTATTATGTAGTTTTTTATGGTTGCAGGGTTTGTTGTGGAATTGTGTGGGTAGTGATTTATAATAATTTAATTAATTAATGTAATAATAATATTTACATAATTTTTAAACTATTTGAAATAAATATTTAACTTATTATGAAGTTCAGCAAATATACCCAAGTACTAGTCTAGAGCATATACCTGACTCTTTTCAGGCTGGAAAGTGGAATGTGAGGAGGTCGTGAATGACTTTGTGAATGGGCGTCTTGGAACACTCTTAATCCCACAACTTGATCTCTCCTCTCAAGTAAATGGGTTTGTGCCTGACAGGAACCCCTTGGTGAATATCTGACAGAGTGCGCATTTTAGTTTAAATGAGAATTTATTTATAAAATACTGTTATTTAAATTTTTAATTAAAGGACATTTATTGGGGTTCATTATTAATTTTAACATGAAATTATTTTGAAAAAATTACATCAAGCAATTAATGTTTCTATTTTTATTTTCAATCTAAACTGTAGCACATTTCTAATTCTCTCTGGGCTGGAAAGGAGAATGTGATGAGTTTGTGAATGGACACCTGTATTCAGAACATCTTCATTCCCATCCTTGAGACCTCATCACAAGTAAACGTGTTTACTGGACAGGAACCCCTTTATGAATTCCTGGCTGGTGTAATTGAGGGTTAATAGTGTAATTTACCTATATTTATCATGAACCAATGACAACAACATAATCCTAGCTAACTTCAATCTACACTGTAATGATGAGAAAGACACAATCATCGAATCCTTAAATGAACTCTTACTCAGTAAATGCCTTTTCCAACACTGCAAAATCCAAATGCATAATAGAGGTGCAACCTTGACTTCATCATAGCCCACAACTAAGCAGAAATATTGATAACATCCTTCCAGTTGACTGGTCAGATCACCGCATTATTCTGTTTAAAATCAATCAAGCAAAAATACCCCCAATTCACACCCAGAGTACTAACCAATGGTCTTGAAACGCAAATCAGATTCCCCTAGCTGATCTGGAAAAAAGAATTCCATCTCTACTTCCCCCCTACGAATAACCTCTGAACAACTGAACTTCTCTATAACTCAATGATGACAGCAATTGTAGACCAAATAGCTCCTCTGAAATTCAAAAAAAAATCTGAAATACCCCCTCGAGATCATGGTTCAACATAGTCCACAGCTCTGAAAGCAGGCAACTTAGATCTGCAGAAAGACTTTGGAGAAATAATCCTTTGATAACCCATCTACAACAGCATAGTAAAGAATGCAGGAAGTACAAAAGGATGTATGACGTTACAACGCATACTTTTCCCATGCATGCCATTACAACGCGGTATTTACAACGAATACCTTTACAACGCAGAGGGCTTTGGGGTGCTGGATAGTGAATAGTTTAATTTACTATTCCAACTCCAGTCCCCGTGGACACTAGGGAAGGTGTTGGATAGTAAATTAAACTTATTCCCTATCCTAGAGCGCCTCCCTGCGCAATGCGTTGTAATGGTATTCGTTGTAAATACCGCGTTGTAAAGGCACTGCGTTGTAAAAGTTGCGTCGTAAAGGATGTTTCCCACTACGGAAACACATTGTGTAGACAGAAAGCCACATTTTACTGCAGATTAAGCAAAAAAACACCCAATGGAACTCTTCAATGTCATAAAACAACAAACCAATAAACCAGCAAAAAAGAATACTCATGTCTCCAAAGAACACTGCGACAATTTCTAAACATTCTATCACGATAAAATCACGAAGATCGAGCTGTACCTAATCCACCACCCCTCGTTTTCTCCCACCAAACATCGGACCCCCTCCCTAAACCCACAGAATGTAATCCAATCCTAGGATCCCCCACAATTCTGACGAGCTAAAAGATATTCATCCTACTCACAGAGGAGGACATCTCAAAGATGATTGCAAAATCCAAGCTCTCCTCCCATTTTGCAGACTCTCTCACGGGCCTCCCTAGTGAAAAGTTTCTACCGTACCCTAACTCCTCTCTGGAATAAGATAACAAACAGGTCTTGGAGCAATGGGGTAATGCCAGACTGTCTTAAACTAGGTAAATTCACCCCTGTGCTAAAAAAAGACTTGCTGGCCTGGAGGACCCCAAAAATGTCAGGCCCATCTCCAACCTTCCCTTCTGGCAAACATTCTTGAAAAAAGCCTTCTCTCTCAACTCAACCAAAACGTCTGTTCTAGCAATCTGCTTGACTCATTCCAATTGGGTTTCAGAAAGGGTTGCAGTATGGAAACAGCAATTCTAACTGTAGCAGATGACATCCACAAATCCCTAGATGCTGGTAAATGCTGCCTACTCATCCTTCTAGACTTTTCCGCAGACCTTGACACAGTTGACCACAAGTTGCTTCTAAAATCCCTCCATAAACAGATCAGAGCTGATGGCTTGGCTTTGAACTTGTTCTCCTCTTACCGACATAACTGTTTGCAACAAATAAAAATAAACAATCGAATTTCTGAGATCTACACCAGAACTCAGGGTGTCCCCCAAGGCTCAGTGCTGTAACCTATACTCTTCAATATTTACATGAAGCCCCTCACCACCATGCTCATTTAAGCTAACATTCCATACTATCTTTATAATGAAGACACTCCGCTTTATTTAGAAATATCCTCATCAGAGGACTTAAGATGACTAATACTAAGTAATACGCTCATTAAATTCCAAAAATGATTAATACACAACCACCTGAAATTAAACCAAAACAAGATGGAAATCCTCCTCCTAACGAATAAGAGACAGACCACCCAAGTCCAAGAATGGATAAATACCATTGACACTTTAAACTGCAAACCAACTCCGGCTCATTCTGTCAAATTCCTGGGGATCATCCTGGACACAAGTCTGAGCATGAACCCACACATAAAGAATACAGTGAACAATGCATTGAACAACCTGAAACTCCTAAATAAAAGCAATCCTTTACTCCCCTAGAATGATCTTGTAGCTACCACACAAGCTTTGGTTCTTTCTTGACTGGACTATGGAAACACCACGCTTAATGGCACTGCAAAGTCACAGCAAGCTCCATTAGGAGCCACACTAAATGCAACAGCAAGATAGTCATTGGAATCAAATATCATGATCAAATCTCCCCCTCCCTGAACAACCTAAAGTGGCTTCTGATTGAAGCCTGTTGCTGCTAGAAAACTAGTAGTCTTACTCACAAAGCCCTTCAAACAGGGAAACTAGCCTACATTGCTTCCAAATTCAAAAAGGCAGGACAGACGAAAAATGTAAGGAGCTCCAACACTATGCTTCCCATACCCCAAAAAACACAAACAAACAGCCTCACACGCTTTCTTGGGCTGTGACACCAAAATCTAGAACTTACTCCCAGTAACTATCAGGACAAACCCCTCCTTTGTGAGTTCAAAAAACAATTAAAAGATCTTCTCAATCATCACATCAGGCTTTAACACCCATCACACAACCTGAATCCCAACTGGAACCTCCTCCTCGAGTTTCACATTATTGTTTGTCCCTCTCTAGGAATTGTTGTGATCTGACTTTACAAAGACTCTATTCTGTAACTTGTAATCTGTGATCAATGTGACTTAAAAAAGGCTCTATCAACCTATTTTTATCCAACACTGCCTTTGACAATGTTTAACAATCAAATGTTTGTAAAGCACTCCGAAACCCTGGGCTCTTGCTAGTGCTACATTAAACTCTTAAAAAAATTACTTTACCTTTCTGAATAGTCCTCTGAAGGTATATCTTTGCTTTGGTACTGGTTATGGCTGTTATACATTAGGGCTAGGTGATGAACTCCACTCTCTTTGTGGAATTTGCTGAGTTTTCTGCACTCCGCGTTCCGTGGAGCTCGCTGAGTGCAGGAAACTCCACTCCGCAAAGCAGAGTCTTTTCCACGCCCGTGCTCGCTAGTGGTAAGTTGGTGGTCGCAAGCTTCGACATGGGTAGAATTTCTACCCGAGCGGCAGGAAGATCCATGCAAATGGCAGTTTGTGCTGCACTCCACAGCTTGCGGAACTCGGCAGAGTTTTGATGTAATTTCAGGGTGTTCTGTGTAGCAGAATTCCGCAACCTCCACCCAGGCCTAATATATATCCGGTTAAAGGATGGTGGGCAGAAGTTAAATATGCCACTCGTGAGCCAAATGGCACATTGGAAGACGTGTTTAGTGGGTGTATTAAAAAATAGAATTCTCGTCTCATTATTGAGATTATCATGCAAAATAAAGTCTATGTGTCTGTATTTCTAAAATGGGCTGGAATGTCTTTATTTTAGCTTGTCTTTCTATTCTCCATGTTTGGCTTGTTGTCCTCCTTAAATTAGGGATATAAGATCTTTGGGCCATATGCTCTTTTGCGATTCTCAAATAGTGATTTTTTGCGAATCGCTATTTGAGAATCGCAAAATGCTATTTATGTAGGATTTGCAAATAACTTTGTGAATCCTACACATTCCTTGATTGCGATTTGCAAATAAGGAATACCTCCCCATTCATTCCTATGGGACCAGAGACTCATAGGAATGAATGGGAAGACATTCTCAATTTGCAAATCAACCAAGTTATCCTCCACCCCCAGGGCCCTCATGGATTGCCACAATTTCCCCTGATTGACACAGTCAAAAGGGGAGGATAAATCCATTGAGGCCGTGTAGAGAGTACCAAGACGCACAATTGTATAATGCCCTCTGGATCAGATATAAGTTAAGGCATTGGGATAAGGTGGAATGCCCTGAGCGGAACCCATTCTGGATGTCTGCAATTATTGCATTCTCCTCCGCCCAGGAGGCTAATCTTCTCAAGATCACCCCACCAACGACCTTGACCGCGGAATCAAGAAGGGAGCTCTGTCTATAACACAATGTGCTATTTCGGTCCCCCTTCTTGAAAACCGGTACAATTGTAGACGTACCCCAGGACTCCAGACACCTAACCCTGGTCGCTGCGTTGATCACGGCCGCCAGGAATGGAGCCCAAAACTGAGGATTAGATTTGAAAAGGTCTGGAGGAATACCATCCGGTCCTGGCGCTTTATTGTCAGATAACCCTAAGATACCCAACTCCACCTCCTTCTGCTCAAATATTATCGGAGCAGACATATTACACTTAGCTCTGGGTTTTTCAGAATTCAACGCACCCTTAAAATAGATGTAAAATGTACCACCCATTCATTCTCTGTTATATTGGTGCCCATTTCTCTATCCCTTGACTTCTCAAATAGGGGACCATTAATGATGCCCCAAAATCTAGAACTACTTGCTTGGGAACTAGGCTCCAGTAGTTCACGCAAAGTTTCCTCTTTCAGTTCTCTCATCCTAGAATCCAAAGCTTGCTTATATGAGCGGCGTTGGGCACTAATCAGAGAGTGATCTCTCGGTGTGATTTGTAAGTCTTCCTTCAATAGTCTAGCAGCCTTAGAGCAAGAAGCATCTAACCATCTAGGTTCAGAGGGCGAAGATCTATGGTGAGGGGGACTTAGCAGATTCCCTACCATTCCATCAAAGGGACTAAGAACTCCCCGTGACAAGTATTAGAAGACACACAAGATGTAATCTCAGCTGCACATTTAACTTTCACCTCACTATGGAATAGATCTGGAGCAATCTGTGACCACTTTATTCTGCGCCTACCGTCTGTAGGTTTCATCCTGCCCGCCACCGAAATCCTGTTTTGACTCAACACCAGCCCCCCCTCCCAGAAGTACACAGATGGTGTTATGGTCACTGAATGCACTTTCAATGATTGCAAACCGATGTAAATAGCTCTGTAAACCAGCAGAGATCAAAATATGATCAATGAGAGAGCCCTTATACCGGCCTTTATACGAGGGTACAAGCTGTTTACTAGGCGGGTGCGAAAATGTCATTACTGGGAGCAGGTCAAAAAAATTGAGCATCCTGCTTAGGGCATCCCCCAGTACCAAGTGCTCAATATGAAAGCCCTGCATCCTTGCACACCCCAGCTCCTCCATACAAACAATTGCCGGGTCACTACAAGGGTGGATGTTGAAATCTCCCATTATCATAAGGCTATTTGTAACAGAGCCACGCATCTTCCTTAAAAGGGTGCATAACTAAGCAATTTTACACTTCCCCTGTACAGCCATAGAATTATAAAAATTGATAATTCCCAAATTGTTCATTCCTCTTTTCAGAATGATTGCTTGTGCTTCTTTATTTAAAAAAAGTGACTAGCTGGATCTTACGAGACACTGCCAATGCTATAAATATGCCCACACCGCCACCAGCTCTGCAATGTACTGATGGTATTGCGGGGACAAAAAAAGCTTTATAACCCTCCAACGATAGGCTGCAATCAACCAGCCAGGTCTCCTGCAAACAAATAACAGAGAACTACCTGATGAACTGCAGCCACGTCGGGTCCCTGATTTTCCCAGCTATGCCTTCGATATTCCATGACACAACATTATAAGTTTCCTGGTTATGATGCTTTACCTGGGTTCCTGCTGATACGGAAGACTTCCCAACCCTACCACACCACCAAACACAATATCTTGTGTGGTTATGCAAGATTCCTCATGCCTTTGGGTTGATGCTCCTACTGACGCAGGCCTCGAATGTAGTCAATCGCACTCTTCCAGCCTAGAAAGGGCTGAAACCTATTCCAGCCCGGGAAACAACTGTTGCTCTTCTTGGCGCCATATGCCTCCCAATTGAAATGAAGAGCCCATTCCCAACGCCACAGTAGATCTTTGAGCCCCACCGTTAATGGGCAAATTTGAGTTCAACCGGCTTCTGGGGACAACCTTATAGAAGAAACCCAATCGGAGGGCTTTTATGCCAAAATCACTGTTAGGAGAATTAAGGTAAACCTTCAGGCAGGATTCTTTCCACAAGGTAGCTGCAGTTAAAAATTCACAATAATACAATCGCCCCTTCATGTTTCCGCGAGCTCCCTATCCACCCCACTCGGCACTCCATTAATATATTACGTTCCACCATAGGTCCCAGTGAAGTATTACTTGATAGCCAATAAGTTACGTTATTTCTAAGTTGAGTAAAATTTTCCTGAGATCCTAGGGGGAGTGGCAGGACATTTGTCAGAATCACTACCAGGGGCGTGGATTGTGGTGGAAGATCAACAACTACTAAATTCTGATTGGCGGAAATGGGGGCAGAAATGAGGGGTCCCTGGTGATCGGCTAAGGCTCTTCCTGTCGTCTGCAGAGCCTGACCCTGCCCAATAATAGGGCGAGCCCTGATGGTATCTGGTTCAACACTTACACCATCAGTTACCCCACCTAAATCTTTTGCAGCCACATTTACGCTACTGTTTTGAATGCTAATGGGGGGTTGGCAGACAGCCACTTCTACAGATGGAGGGATAGGGCATGGCATCGTAGAGACTACATTTGAATTAGGAAGTACAGAATTAGGAATATGTGTAATCTGTGAAAGCTTGTTGACCAGAACATTCTCAATATGGTCCAATTTTTCTACAATGGGACTCAGCCTGTCATCCAACATGCATCTCATGATGGATTTAAATGCTTCCAACATGTGCTGATTAACTATATTATCCAATACATTGGCACCTACCTTCTTTTTAGGGACCGAATTAGAGGGTAAATTTGGTTTAATTTTTTATAACCTACCTGACAATTGGCTTGGACTTCCTTTTAACACTCCGACTTGACCTGAGGGCCCCCTTGATATTTCCTAAAGGGCCCACATTACAGGGTGCTACCTGAGGCACCTGGGCCCTTATTTATGAGGCCTTGTGTCAGTTTTGCGCCGCCGGTGCGTCACTTTTTGTGACGCACCAGCGGTGTAAAAAATGCGCCTCGTTGCGCCATATTTAAAAAGTGACGATGCGATTTACAAAAAGGGGGTGGTGATGAACAGAGTGTCTGAGTTAAACAGACCACTCTTACCCAGTCCAAAGATCAGGGCTTGATCCATCACCGTTATTTATCTCACTGCCCCATCCCAGCTCAGAACCTGGCTATATGCAAATCAGTCTGTCCCTGGCCCAGTGCATCATGGGAACAGGGCAGACTAAACTACCAAGCCAATTCTTCACCAGAAAGGAAACAAGCTACCGGGGACCGGTTTCTGGCATTTCAGCCTTCTTCGGCCCGGCTTGCTTGAATCCTGATGGAGCAGTGAGAAAGGGACTCATGTCTGAGTATACCCTGCCACACCTATAGTGGCCAAAAACGATTTACAAAAAGGGGGTGGTGATGAACAGAGTGTCTGAGTTAAACAGACCACTCTTACCCAGTCCAAAGATCAGGGCTTGATCCATCACTGTTATTTATCTCACTGCCCCATCCCAGCTCAGAACCTGGCTATATGCAAATCAGTCTGTCCCTGGCCCAGTGCATCATGGGAACAGGGCAGACTAAACTACCAAGCCAATTCTTCACCAGAAAGGAAACAAGCTACCGGGGACCGGTTTCTGGCATTTCAGCCTTCTTCGGCCCGGCTTGCTTGAATCCTGATGGAGCAGTGAGAAAGGGACTCATGTCTGAGTATACCCTGCCACACCTATAGTGGCCAAAAACGATTTACAAAAAGGGGGTGGTGATGAACAGAGTGTCTGAGTTAAACAGACCACTCTTACCCAGTCCAAAGATCAGGGCTTGATCCATCACCGTTATTTATCTCACTGCCCCATCCCAGCTCAGAACCTGGCTATATGCAAATCAGTCTGTCCCTGGCCCAGTGCATCATGGGAACAGGGCAGACTAAACTACCAAGCCAATTCTTCACCAGAAAGGAAACAAGCTACCGGGGACCGGTTTCTGGCATTTCAGCCTTCTTTGGCCCGGCTTGCTTGAATCCTGATGGAGCAGTGAGAAAGGGACTCATGTCTGAGTATACCCTGCCACACCTATAGTGGCCAAAAACGATTTACAAAAAGGGGGTGGTGATGAACAGAGTGTCTGAGTTAAACAGACCACTCTTACCCAGTCCAAAGATCAGGGCTTGATCCATCACCGTTATTTATCTCACTGCCCCATCCCAGCTCAGAACCTGGCTATATGCAAATCAGTCTGTCCCTGGCCCAGTGCATCATGGGAACAGGGCAGACTAAACTACCAAGCCAATTCTTCACCAGAAAGGAAACAAGCTACCGGGGACCGGTTTCTGGCATATCAGCCTTCTTCGGCCCGGCTTGCTTGAATCCTGATGGAGCAGTGAGAAAGGGACTCATGTCTGAGTATACCCTGCCACACCTATAGTGGCCAAAAACGATTTACAAAAAGGGGGTGGTGATGAACAGAGTGTCTGAGTTAAACAGACCACTCTTACCCAGTCCAAAGATCAGGGCTTGATCCATCACCGTTATTTATTTATCTAGGTAGATGCGTCACTTTTTAAACCCCTGCGCCACATTATACCTGCGTCAGGTATAATGTATGCAGAGGGGGCGTTCCCCCGCAAAAAGCCTCGTAATAGTGACGCAGTGAAATCTATGAGATTTCACTGCGTCACTTTTAGGACGCTGTTGTGTCAAAATCTTGCGCCTGCCTCACAGCAGGCGTAAGACTGACGCAAGCCCTTTCACATGGGGCTTTCCCCATCTGAAAAGACGCATTGCTGGAGTTGCGTCACTTTTGTGACACACTCCAGCAATGCGTCACTTTTGCGCTAACAGATACGTCGGAAATACTGACGTATCTGTAACTCCTTGCAACATGATGTGTCATACATTAAATATGACGCATCAGGAATGTCGTAAGGAGTGCGCAGTGAAAAGTGACGCATCGCTGGTTTCACGCAGCGATGCGTCACTTTTCATAAATGAGGCCCCTGGTTTACAGTGCCATCTTCATGTATGGGTAATCAACCAGTTAATAATGGTATGTTCCCAAATAGGAAATATCAAGATTTCAACAACTGATTAGCTGACTGTTCTGTATTTTACTCCCAACATCTAACCGGTAATGTGCCTCTACCAGAAAAGATAATTAATTATTTTCGATTTCACCTGGAAATCTGGAATTTGTGGTTCATCATAAATGAACTGATCTGTGTGTGAAAAAATATTTCTGCAGATTCTGTTTATGGTCTTTCATTTGGAGTGACATTTCCGATCTATCAAGAAACAGCAAGATAGTAATGTTAAGCTTGGATAATTAGGTTGTTTGTGACCATAATTGCATGTATGTATTATATCATCTGCTACATTTTGCCTTTTGCAACATTTGCTCCTGACAAGCATAAACCAAGGTCCTCATTATGAGTGTGAAACATAGTAATCTTTTAGTCATAACCCAGTCAACAGAGTTTAATCTAATCCATAACTGCATTTGCTAGTCTAAAAAATACCTGATTTTACTCTAAAACATGAAAGTAGATATGCTTTCTACAGCATACATAGTGGTAGGAGTGTGTAGTGCAAAGAGTGCTGAGTGATAAAACAATTTAAAAAATTCATATGGCTAGGAGAGATAGGAAAGATAAACATACATTTGCAAGTGAAACTATTTTCTAGATGAGTAAAATACTGCACGTTTTATTCAGTCTCTAAAATGTGCTGTCAAGACGTTATGTGTTAGCAATTTCATAAATGAACACTTATTTTTTCGTGTGAGCTCAGTCATGAGGGA
Organism: Lissotriton vulgaris; assembly: GCF_964263255.1. Lineage (NCBI taxonomy): Eukaryota > Metazoa > Chordata > Amphibia > Caudata > Salamandridae > Lissotriton > Lissotriton vulgaris. Next base: position 1,547,086,601 of record NC_141691.1, on the reverse strand, counting down.
ACATAGCGAAAATATCTTTGGATTTCAATTTTCTCAAGGCTTGTTCTTAGTTACCTGCCACCTCTAATATCATCCATAAGTGGTTATCTTTTGAGACTTTCAGCTGCATTGTGTATTTCATGAAAATGCTTTGTCATTCGGTGTGTATTGTCTTTGTTTCTGATTGTTCGAATGTGCTCGAAAATTAATTTTGTTACTTCCAAGATTGTACTGCACACATATTTTAAAATTTACACAGGCATTCACAAATTATGAACTATTTCATTGGCATTTGCCTCTTCCAGTGAGATACTCCAAAGAACTTTTTCTCACGAGTTTGTAGTTCTTACATGGATAGAAAACATTTGCAGCCCTGGCAATGTAGGGTTTGAGGGGGTTGGGGGGAGGGTGTTTGCAGGAGTGACGCACTGCAGCTTTTGTTATCGGTGGCTGATATTGCAGCACTGCTGCAAAAACTGGCCCCCACCGCTAAAAAAACGTCTCTCATCCTTCTAGCTTCCCGGAGTAACGCCTGATGCCTGCTACTGCCCAGCATATCTAGTCCCACCTGACCCTTTGACATTTTCTGTATAAGGATTCCTCAACAGAAAATATTACTTACCAAAATATTGTGCTGCAGTCCTTAATTTGTAAACACAAAGTAAGTGTCAAGGCCCTCATCAGTAGGCCACTGCAGCTTGCACCTCCCATTGCCCCTGCCATCGCTGCCAGTGTCAGTACCAACACAACTTCTAACCACCACACCCCTACAAGAATGACAATTGAGACTATTACAGGCCCTCAAAGGTATAAGAATGCCTTCGGTGGCAGATATCAGTCATGTGCAATGTATATTCAATCAATAAACAACTGTGATTGTGCTCATCCCTAAATTAGACAAACAGTGTCACCATGTGGCAGACTGTCAATGGTGCCTGTGTTGACGACTAATTGACGGTGGCGAACACAGGAAACCACCGGCTCAAATTAAACACTGTTGTTCCACAAATCAGATGTCTCATTTGCAGCTGGGCCTCCTTGTCAGCCATTTAGTCTGAGATGCAGATATTAATGTGTTAAATACTGAGCATAAATGCTTATAACCTATGAATTTTGGTTAAATGTGTAATTCCCCTAGGGTATTGTCTACCCTACAGAGAATCAATCACTCTTTCAGCTGCTCTATTCCAATTTGTTTAAAAACACAGACAAGTATATCTTCTAGTTGAGCATCTTGCAGGAAAAACAAATGTAGCAATTCCAACCAATGCCTTAGAAATTTTATTGGCACCCAGGCAGGTTAGGTAGGTTTTGAAACTGTAGGCCTTTTTCAGAAACAACAATGTATGCTTTTGGTGTAAGTTTACTTTTTTGCTGTTCACAAACTACAAGTGAAGTATTTTTGCGACTGTAGAGATTGTTCTATCTTTTAATGTGTGGAGTTCTCCACATTCATAAAGATACTACATAGAAAACTACACTGGTAGTTTGTGAACATCAAAAAAATAGTAAACTTACACCAAAAGTGTAACCCACTCTGGGGCCAATTCACAAAGAAAGTAGTAAATATGCAACACTAAAACTGCATACTATGCATAGGTGCATACTTACTAATTTTGCAAATCATATTCCTTCCCTGTAGTACATCTCGAGAACTGCATTAGTTGCAGCTTTCAAGGCATCCTACAGGAAATGTCATGTGATATCTGCTTTGGACGCCTATTCCCACTGTACTAATTCTACGTAGAGCAGAATTACACACAAAGAGAACGATGTGAAAATATACTTTTTTCAGTTTTTTTTACCTGTTGCTGCTCAGGGAGTCCATTTGTTTTCTTTTGAGTCAGGCTCAGCCCTTTCTTTGAGGAGTCTTGAGAGTGCAGCTGGTGCAGTCCTTCTGAGATAACATTCTGTGGTGCAGTCCAAGGATCCATATTCTCCATTCTGGGCTGGCACTGGCGTACCCAAAACAAAAGGGGTAATGTTACTGTCCTCTGCTATGACCACTTCCTGTGAAGTGTAGCATATTTGTGACCCAGAATGCACTGTGTTGCCAAAAATAAAAATGGAAACATTCTCTCTTTGGTGTGTGTTCGTGTCACCCAACCCAGAGGTGTGGCTAACATATGAATACACTCCTCTTCTAGCCCCTCTCCTAATCTAATTAGGAGTGCTCCTATCTGGCTGGGAATCAAGGAAGTGGGGGCTGGCCTGGAATCTGTGACATCTGTTCTCCTGCCTTTGAAGTCCAGCGAATATCCCCAACCCCCTTCTTCTTCCTGGCTTCTCCAGGAAGCAAATCTCCTCCAACCAAATGAATGTATCGTTATAGCCCTAGGCCTCCTCACACCTACTCAAGTAGCAGCTTGGCTTAGGCTGTCAAAGCTAGACCAATCAGAAGAGAGTCCTACCAGGCTGTTTAAGGTAGCTTCAGGATAGTAAGTTCTAAAACTGCTTTCCTGTAATAGTTGCATTAAATCCAACTCTGGCAAGTTGTTAGATTTAATGTGACAATTCATTTGATACTTTGAACGATATTGGTAGCTAGCTCCAATCAAAAGTTAGACTTAAGTAAGTTTAATAAAGCCTTCCCATGTTAGGCTGAGGGGCTGGCAACACTACAATAGGGAAAAACAATTCTGGCTGTTTTTCCTTATCTGGGTATATAAAGAATCTTTTGAATTATCCCTGCTTTATATAACAATGCAACCTAGGGCAAATCATAAGGGGGGATTTATAAACTACAAAAAGGTAGTTTTGGGCTTTGGAAGTACCATGAATTCTAGCTTTGAATTTTGACATCATTTTATTTTAAAACCAGCCTTCAAAGCTTTAAAATGACACCAGACAACACAGCAGTACACACTTAAGTGCATTAAGTCCATTGGGGTCTCTAAACCTAAACCTAAACCTACATATACTACCATATACTAAGGACTTACATGTAGGATGTCTTGGCCAATTTGAATTATATCAATTACCATGTACCTTTAAAGGACAGAGCACTGCCCCTGTGCCTGGTTAGCAGAGGCCAGGGCACATTAAAAGTCACTAACCACAAGCATCAGTCAGAAAACATGGGTGATCAGGGCAAAAAGGATGACTTAATTACAGTGTTTAACACTAATGTAATGTAATGTAATGTAATGTAATGTAATGTTGGCTTCTTATATAGCGCACTAATCACTCCAAAAGGGTCTCAAGGCGCTTGCTTTGGGAACCTGTCCTGGTTTTTCCCTGTGAGATAGCCCCTACTGGGCACCCCCAAGGTGAAAGCCAGGCATCCCGCTGCAGGGGCCGTAGTGGAGATTGAGCAAGCTATTGCCCAGAGTTGCAGAGTGTGAGCTCCTGATTTGAGTAGGCACCGAAGCGAGAATTATCGAGTCCGTGGACATTTTGAGCTCAGGACCCTGCCGCGTCAGGAATTGAACCCTGGTCCCGGTCTGACCTCTGCTTCAGGGTCTGCCTCCTCTAACCAGTGAGCCACACTTCTCCTACACTGAGGATCACCCTGACCGACTGTCTCAAAGGAAGAGTGAAAGAGGGTAGATGGATAGCTTGCATCACTGGTGGCCCTCACTGGGCAGCACCTGCAGCCTGTGCTGCACTTCTTCAAGCAGGGCGCTTCACAGTAGTGGTGTTTTGCAACTAAATCCTCCCACATTCTACAACGAGTGTTTAGGAAGATCGATGACTGGACATTATTCTTCCTTTTTGAGTGTCAACACGTCCTACTGTTGCTGCTTGCATTGTTCTGGTAGTCAGTCAGTCAGTCAGTCAGTCAAAACCACTTTATTCGATTAGTTAAAATCATAAAAGTATTCTAGACATATTTAAGACAATTAAAACATATTTTAAAATCAATTAATACAGTATTAAACATGACAAGGGTTAAAACACAGTTTAAAAGGGTAATTACACGATTTAATTTCAGTTTGCGCCCAACAGTACATTGAACAAAAATTGATTAACTTTCAACATTAAAAATCCGATCTTAACCTTAGTCTCTTACTTCTTACAGATGCAGCCAGGAAACTAGCGGTACAATACATAATTACAGGAGAATCCAACATCTGTAAATATAACAATGCGGGCTTGTACTGCGTAAAACTCATCTCCTTCAATATTGGTTTTAAATATCGAATCCAAGGTTCACAATAAAAGGAGCAAAAAAACAAGAAATGCGCATTGTCCTGGGTGGAAAAACCATCACATTTACATGGGGACGACTCCTCAAGCCTACACCAGTCTTTCTCGTCCCAAAGGACCATTTAAATTTGATTGAAACGGAACTTAGTCAGTAGCCACCTATGGAAGAAATTTGTAACCACTGACAAATAAGGAGCCAACTCAAGGGATGTAGTTATCATTACATGTACCCTCACGGAGGGTTTGCATAGCTCGACCGTTTCACGCTCGGCGACACAGAGCCTAATAAAGTTGGTCTTCACCCACATTAGATCTGCTTTACACAGGGATTCTGGGCTGTCAAAGATCTCAGGGCGTCCAAGCTTCGCAGTCAAGGACTCTACATAGGACAGCCACTGAATATCCCTCCTGTGGTCTAATTTAAGACAGTCTTTTATGATCTTGTGGTTAAGGCTAAGGTTCGGGTTTAGCCAGAGCTTGATCCACATCAGGAGCGGAGCTAGATTTATTGTATCTAGAATGTAACCAAGACCTAGCTCAAGGTGTAGGGAATAAGTTGCAGTTGACTGAGGTAGGCCCAGCAATGACCGTAGGAATTTATTTTCCTCTATTTGGATGCGGTCTGATTTTACATAACCCCAGATTGCAGCCCCATATCTAGCAATAGCGGCAGTCTTGGCTTTGTAAATGGCCAAGATAGCCTCTATGGGTTTTCCCCCTAATCTTTTTGTGAACCCCAGAATTGCAGAGGCTGAACTTCTCACCGCGTTTGCTTTAGATGTTAACTGCGGTGCCCAAGTACCCCTTTGGTCAAAGATTACACCCAAGTAGGTGAATACCTTAACACTAGAGATGACCTCGCCGTCACAGAAGAAGGTTTTTTCTTTATTTTTAGAGCAGCCTACTGACATTGTGTGGGATTTACTGCTATCAATCACCAGGTCAAGACTAGACATGAAATTTCCAAACGAATCAAGTAACTTTTGCAGGGCAATTGGGGTCCTGGCTATTAACACTGCGTCATCGGCATAGAGGGGCACCGGGATTGGTGCACTCCCCATGCTCGGGATATCCTGCGTGACTGCCGTTAGGTCATCCTCCAATGAATTCACATATAACGTGAATAACATTGGGGCCAGGATACAGGCCTGACGGACCCCTCTGCTTGATCTGAAACTTGCCGTACATCTCCCTTCTGTTGTCATTCTAATGCATGCTTTCAGATCTTTGTGGAGCTCCGCCAGGAAATGTACCAGAGAACTATCAAGACCCAACTTCAGGAGCATTGTCCACAGCCTAGATCTATTGACAAGATCAAAGGCTGTGGACAAGTCCATAAAGCCTAAAAATATCATTCCCCCTTTTGCCCTTGTGTATTTGGAAATTATAAGGTGAAGATTGAGGCATTGGTCCTCTGTACTCCTCCCCGACCTGAAGCCATATTGTGCCTCGGACAGAATATTATTCCCTTTGGCCCAAGATGCTATTCTCGCCAGGACAACCTTCCCTAGAATTTTAACCGAGGAGTCCAACAGTGATATAGATCTATAGCATCTAGGGTCTCCTCTCTGACCTTTTTTGAACACTGGAATTATCGTAGCTGAGGACCAGGTATTCGGGAATCCAACTACTGCAGATGCATTAAAGACTTTAGTTAAAATGTTAGCCCAGTACAACGGGTTAGCCTCAAACATATCCGCTGGGACCCCATCGGGACCGGGGCCTTTCGTCCCGCAGTGCCCTCTATTGCCCTGATCACTTCAGCTATATCAAAACTAACAGGCACCAAGGGGAGATCGGACGTAGGGACTACAAAGGGTTCCTCCTCCATGTTGCTACCGTAGATTTTTTCAAAATGGCTAAGCCAATCTACCTCAGATATATTGAGTTCCAGCACAGTATTTTGGTCACAGGAGAACAGAGGAGTATTAATAATTGACCAAAACTTTGCGCTGTTTTTTAAGGTGGCTTTATCCATGAGCTCGGCCCAGGCATCACTCTTTATTTCATTTTTACGAGTTTTAATTGCCCTAGTATAATCCTTTCTAAGTTGCACTACTAGGGCTTTGTCCCTCGGACGAGTATTAAGTGCTTTTTTCAGGAGGTTATGGGCTTTACTACAGTTGTTATCAAACCAGCCCATCACCGGTTTATTTTTACCCCCCTGACCTTTAGCTGTTAAGTTTATGGCCACTGTCCGACAGACACCTTCGAAGGAGGATAAAACCTCCTCACTCCTAGAGTGGGAATTGGCACACAATTGTTCTGGTAACTGATGCCCAATTGCATCTGAAAGCAATCCCTGCTCTCTCACCCACTGGGCTGTTTGACCCTTGATTGCCTACAAGATATTCTAATTGGAATTAGCATACATTCATGTACACATATAGGATGATAAACACACACTGATGCTCTTCATCAGTGGTTTCCATATCTTGCACTGGGAAGAATTCACAAGCACTACTGTTCACTGTTCTAAAAACATTTCTTACTTGTATCTCCATACCACAAGATTAAAAACAGGAGGGCATAGCAATAGACCTTACTCTTGTTTTCGATCAACATGTTGCAGTACTCGAATATTGCTCTTATGGGCCAGGGTTCAGCAACAGGAATATAGGTATCTCACATCAAGTCTTGTGGAATGCTTACCAGCCTCAGAAACAGGGTGAGGAAGGCAATGGGATACATTTCCTTTTTGCCTCACTCCTTAGAGAGGCCTTACTCTGCGATTGGTGTGGCTGTCAGAATGTGCAGCTTGTTTCACATGGCGAGTCACTGCAATTGCAGCGTGCACTATGAAACAGGCCATGTCCATGCTGTCAAGTCACATTTGCAGCTACGTAGGTGTGGGAAGTAGTACTGCATAGGTCTTGATATCTGGAACTATGTACCAAACACCAAAACACCTCATGCCTTGCTACCTATATTATTAGGGCAAGTGGTAGTTGGGCAAAACCGTCAGGGTCCCATTATTCTGAGCAGCCGCGTCTATATTTCATCCTGCCGTTAAAAGAGGCACAGTAAAGGAGGAAGAGAGCAGCTCTTAGCTCATCATGGACCTCCTAACCTGCTGCACTTGTCTCTGACTGCCACCTTCTTTATAGGTGAAGTGTGAATATTTACATAAACAATTGTGTTTTGGGTTGTTCAACTTTAACACCTTTGATTGCATCACTGCACTGAGTGGCCTATATTAGAATTAGTAAACCACTTCCTTTCTGTACTAACAGTTTAATTAATAACTCAAGAGGCAAATGGCACACTATTTGGTTAAGCTTTAAAGCCAGGATTGAGACCAGGTTTCCTGATTAGACATTGTGCAATTCTGATCCTAGATGCCTATCACATTCTTTACCCTTCTGCCTTAATGACAGTTCTATTAGTGAAGGAATGTAATTTTGTTATGCGTACTGATACTTTGGAAAAAAATATCCCAGACCAGGAACCAAGTGTAGGATAACCAAAAAGGCAAAGTAGGTTGTCTAGTGACACCTATGCAGGACTTTTTTATTGTTGTTATTAATGAAGGAACATTATGGCCTGTTATGCCACATACAATAGAGGTTTTTTTAGAGTACACATACTGAACTGAATTATTTCAAGGTGCTCTCATGATGTTCAAGACAAAAGAGGCAGAGGGAAGAAAAGTAATTGCCCAGGGTCACATAGTTTGGACAAGCTGGGAGGCTGTGATTGAATCCAGAGTTTCTAGTGTGTTTGCACTGGGTCCAACCAAAACATCTGACTGGCCTGGGCATGTTATGCAAGTGCATTCAAAATATCCTTTGTATGTTTATAGGCTAGAGCAGCTGCATTACAAACACCTCCCTTCATAGAACAGGTTCACCTTAGACAGAAACAGTACAAGCTTCCTAACTTCAACAGAAAGATACAAAGGAGTAGCACAGCACACATCTTTACCACCATAAAACAGGTACAATTTAGGCAGCATCAGTGCAAGCTTTACTTCCTCACAGAATAAAGACAGTATGTTATGTTATGCTACAATAGTTTATATAGCGCTCAGATGCCCCAGCAAAGGGGCGTCCCGGTGCTTTGTAGCAGAAAAATTACTGACTCCAGTGAAAATAAGCAGGGCGAAGTACCAGACAGGCTTAGTTTCGGGGGGAAAAGGTGCGTTTTAACAGCCTTTCTGAAGTCCAACAGGCTTTCCCGTTCAGGTATGTGTGTTGGTAATGAGTTCCACAATTTAGCTGCTAAATAGTGGAAGGAACGCCCTCCCGCTTGGCAGCGCTTGATCCGGGGAACCCTGACCAAATGTTTACCTGCAGAGCATAATACGCGAGTTGGAACATACGGTGTCAAAAGGTTGCAGAGCATTTTGGGAGTAGCAAATTTTAAAATTTTGATGGAAAGGCATAGTGTCTTAAACTGAATTTGCTGGGCCTTGGGGGGCCAATGAAGCCTCCGGATGGTATTGAATGGCAGTAAGAAAGTAAGCTTCCCTCTCACAGAAAACATACAGATAAGGAATGAGTGACATGTAAGTTACAGACAGCTCTGAAGTGGGTGCTAAAATTACTGAGATGAATTTATAGGTGGATGAATTAGTGAAATAGCGAGATCTGCTGCCATTCTTGTTTCGGTGATATTCCAAGTCAGCATCTTGAAAGTCCTCCTGTCAACAGTTGTAGGCCTGTTGTTTGTGTTGCTTCTTTGTTGTTCCATGTATTGAGAAATAGCCAGTAAGTCATAGGTCAATGTTATTTGGATCAGCCCAGCTACAGCCCAAATAACTATGCTCTAGATATGGGTAGCAACCTGCCAAACAAGGTTTTGAAAGTGTGTGCTCACCAGGTGCTGTGCACTCCCAGGCTAGGTGCTGCACCTGTTAAAAATGTTGAGGGCGCCATTGGCTTGTATTCTGTCTTCTAAATAAGATTGAATACAACTCAGGGCTCTGCCTCCAACAGTCCAGAGAACAAGATCCTATATTCGCAATATCACAGGCATTCGATAGATCTAACAGCACAAGTACTACAAAATGACAGTTGTCACCTGCCATTCTCAGATCGTCCATGGTGTAAACCAATGCTGACTCCTTGCCGTGGACTGGACGAAGCAAGCTTGTACCTCATCTTAAAGTGGATGTGTTTACAGGTAGTCTGACAACGTCTTTTTAACATACTTTTCCATTATCTCAAATGGAAAGATAAGGGAAGCTGAGAGATAGGCCCATTATTACTGAAACACAATTTGTCTGTTGTTGATTCCTTTTACAGAGGGAGTAGTAACTGCTATTCTCGTCTAGTGGAACAATGCGTGAATCCAACAACTGGTTGCAAATTGCTAGAAGAAGTGATACAAAAAAACAGCCAGTTTCTTCCACACCCTAGTGGGTAGAGGATTCAAAAGCTAACATCCGTAAAATATTCTCAGTCATCTGGCCCAGGTTGTTTAGGACTACCTGACTCCAATTGTCAGCCGCTGAACAATATGTCTACCTTAACAAATGGCAATGTAGAGGTGATTGTTGACTTATGGCAGAGACGATCTCCTTAATTGTATGATAAAAAAATCAGCTAAATTATCACATAAGCTTTGCGAGTGGATAACAGCTTTACTAATACGCCCAGGAATGGATAAATATCTTTTTTGTAGCATTAGGTGCTTCCAGTATCTCTTTAGCAAAGCAATCCACCTTGGAAGTTTGTATGTGCTTTTTATATTACTTTAACGCTGCCTTTAGTTACTGTTTCTCCATGATCTCTCCAATTTTTAAACATGTGCTTAGCGTCTCTCAATGTATCATTGTATCAGGTTTCAAGTCTTTATTTCGATTTTGATAAATCATAAAAGACACATTATAGTACATTAAAAAACAGTAAGTTAAAAAACTTTTTACAAGAAAAAGAATACAAAACATTAGTAAACAAGGGCTACATACATATAAACCAAACCATGTAAACCACACAATGATAATCCTAAAATAAGTTGGTTATGAAGAGGTTAAGAAAAAGTATTAAACATCTAAGGTGAGAAACCTGAATAAAACATAAAGGTTAATAGTTACATGGCAAGCCATGACAATCAATGGGAAACCATTTCTTACTTAAAGTGCAAAAAGTGCAGACTGTAGAATCGGATGTTTAAGCAATAAACTGAATATGTCACCTTATGAAGCAATATTGGGGGGCTCTGACAACTTTGACATGTATTTTGACCTTATGAGCCAAGCCCACCCAAGTATTTGGCAAGGCTCACTACAAAGACCTCAGAGGTGTTAGTCTTTAGCGCCCAGATGGCATCAGCAGATTTTCTAAATGGTAGACGCTGAAACAGTGGTTTTAACCATTTGTTTCGCTGCGCCAAATAGCTGGGGCAGGCAAGGAGAAAATGGCCCTCTGATTCCTTCTGCCCTGGGCAGCCTTTGCAGAGATTTGATACACCCGTGGACCATTTGTTTACGAAGGTGTTCAAAGGCAAGGCACCCACCCTGAACTGGTGGTACAGTTTCTTGTCAAGCGGTTTGGTAATAACATCCCAATAGGGCTCACGGGACAGGTCTAGCTTAAAAGTGAGAAACCTGCCCGTGAGGCTAATATGGCTGGAAAGCGAAACTCGATTTTGGCGAACGGAAGCCCAATACAAGGCTTTAAACTCTTGTTTGGAGGGAAAGACATTGGAGGAAGGAGATGTCCAAAGCTGTTCTAGACCCATATCTATGAGGATGTTTTTTTACAGCTTGGAGCCATGGAATTTTTCCAGATCCACTACTTGACCTGACTTCTGCTAGTTCTTTCGCAAATAGAGACAGGTCAGGGGAGGTCCATATTCGCCTCCACAGGGCCACCAACCTAAATCTGGCCATCTCATTGATCGGTTGGCACCCCAAATCCAAGCAAAGGGGGATTGATGGGGAGGACTGCGGTAGGCCTACCAGGTTCCGTAGGAACTTACATTGGGTTTTAAAGAGATTAAGGAGATCCATGTGGCCCCAAAGATCTGCGCCATATAAGATTGGAGTGGTAATTTTGGCGTCATAGATCTTGAGAGCTGGGAGGACCCGCTTGGTGATGGATCTCTTTTGCTCTTTTATTAGACAGCCAGTTAACCGTGCTAGTTTGAGATGTTGTGCACCAATTTGATCTTTCCATCTCAAGCGGCTGTCAAGGGTAACCCCCAGGTAGGTCATAGTCTCCACTTGCTCGAGGTTGACTCCATTCAAGCTCACAGAGCTCCGAACAGGATGATTTCTCGAAAAAACCATGAACTTTGTTTTACCCACGTTCACCGCAAGATTGTTAATGGCACAGAACTCCTCAAAGCGGTCCAAGGCCCGCTGCAGCCCGCTGCGTGTTCTGGAGAGGAGTAGGGTGTCATCGGCGAAGATGAGCAATGGGAATCTCGTCCCAGCCAGCATTGGGGCATCAGTGGGGGTATCCATAAAAAATTTCACCACTTGATCGATAAATAGGAGGAAGAGTGTTGGTGCCAGGATGCACCCCTGACGGACACCTCTAGTTACGGGAAATGTTTCCGTCACTTGTCCCTGGCCTCCCCACCTCACCCTCGCATAGTTATCCTCATGGAATTTAATTATGAGGTCAAGTAGTTCTGATGGACAACCAAAGTTTTCCATAACTCCCCACAGTTTGTCCCTTGGCACTAGGTCGAAGGCGGACTTCAGGTCAATGAATGCAGCAAAGATGGTACCGCCGCCAAGCAAGACTACTTTCCAGTAGATCAGACATAGTCTGAACACCTGGTCAATGGTGCTTATGCCTGATCTGAAGCCCGCCTGCATAGGAGATAATATGTCCTCAGATTCGATCCAGCCCTGAACCCGTCCCAAGACCATACGTGCGATAATTTTTTGTATGGAATCAATGAGACTGATAGGGCGGTAATTCCCTGGGTTGCACCTGTCGCCTTTTTTGAATATTGGTATTATCTCGGCTCCCTTCCATGATTTTGGGATACTAGCTCCTTTAGCTAATGAGTTAGCAATCATGGTTATGTAGGGGAGCCACAAGGCTGGGTTTGATTTAAACAGGTCCGCTGGGATGAGATCCATGCCCGGAGCTTTCCCTCGCAGGGTCAAGCCCAAGGCCAGCTCAACCTCTGATACTACAAAAGTGAGTTTCTCCCCGTGGGTGTATAACGGTGGTGCCTTTCCCAGAGTTTTTAAGGGTTCGGAATTTCCAGCTCTGAATTGGGCAGAGTAGAATGTTACCCACTCTTCTAGGGGAACATGATTTTCCGGGGTACACGAGTCAGGATCCTTCCCCCACTTGACTAAGTCCCAGAACTTTTTCGGATTATTCAAGGTGGAGGCATCCAAAAGATCTGACCAGAACCTGTCCTCCCACTCCCGTTTAGATTCCCACTGGGTTTTTCTATAACGTAGCATAGCCGCTTTGACTGCGCCCATATCACGAGATTTAATAGTTTTGATGAGATCTGAATGGGCCTCCCTGCATTTTTTGTTGTACCATTTCTGGCGAAGGGAGTTGGCTTTGGTGGGAGCACTCCGGCAAGGAAGAGAGAGTAGGGACTTTAGATGGTCAAAACAACTAATGTGTAGATTAATAACATTGTTCGCCAAGTCCGGACTTCCCCCCCAACAGGTCAATTTTTAACATTTCATTGTACGCATTTTTAGCCACTGTGTTAACATTGACCCATAAGGATTCGTCCTCCATAATCCTGGACCATTTCAACCTCCTCCTGTCGTTGGTTAACAAAACGTCCCCTGTTTGTGAAGTGGTAGGCTCCATTAGTCTCTTTATGTCTGGCAGTTTCAATGATAGTGACAGCGGGTTATGGTCGCTTTCTGGGCGCTGTATTACTACCATGTCCACTAGTAAGGACCAATATTCCAATTTTAACAAAACGTAATCAATGCGGCTCCGCCTTAGGCCATTATCAAAGGTACAGTTAGCTCCCTTATCCGATCTTGTGCGGCCATTACAAGCCCGGAATCCCCTGTTTAGGCAAAGAGCCATCCAGTTCACTGCCGCCTCGGTTGGTTTAACCATTTTATCGACCATCAGATCAGGAATGTCCCAGACAGCATCCTCAGCCGAGCTCCAACTGTCCCCTATATCAAACAATGGCTCAATGGTGCAATTTAAGTCTCCAGCTAAGAGGGTAACGTTCCCACTACCCATTTCAGAAAGCTTATGGTCGATAACGTTCAACAGCGGAGGGCTACGGCCACCAGGCATACCTCTGGCATATATGTTGAAGATATACAGATCCCGTTGGTTGGCTTTACTCAGTTTAATTAATAGAAGATCCGGGTTCTGAACAGGTAGCTCTGTTGGATAAAGTCCCAATGACTGCTTCACCCATATCAATAAGCCACCTGAGGCACGCCCTTTCCCCCCTCTAATCGCAGGTTTGGAGAAATTAACATAGCCCAGCTTGAAGACTGGTTCAGTTGCCCAGGTTTCTTGGAGTAGGATAATGTCAAATTTGTCCACAAACTCCATCCAATCTACAGAAAGCCTACGGGCCTTAATCCCTGCGATATTCCAGGATAAGATTTTCAGGTTGTCAAAGATTGAAACCGCAGGGGGTGGTGGCAAGGTTGAGACTGGAATAGGTACCTGGTTGCACCCTCTATCCTTCTTGTTCTCCATGAGCTTAAGATTATCCATAGGATCCCCACTTGTCATAGCCTCTGGATCGTCCTTGGGTGCAGGAAAGTTGATCACCCTTGTAGCTAGGCCTCCCCCAACTGCATCTAGGTTATCGATTGGATGCGGGGTCTCCCTACTCCACCTTATCGGCTCATGGCCAGCTACTTTAGCAGGGGAAGACTCGCAAGATGTTATATGGAGTCAATCTATGGCCTCAAGGTCGGAGAGGGGGTCAAAGTGGTTAAAGAGGAATGGGCGTTGACGGTCAAGAGGGGCTAATGCCAAGGGGTGTCTTATAGCTGGGGGCTGACAAAAGGTGGAATATGGTTGGATCGGTCTTTGCCTATGAGGATAAAAATACGATAGGCCCAAGGTTTGGACGTCCCCCTGTCTAGCAAACCTTGCTTCTCTTCGAATGGTATCTACCACCCATGAATCCTTGAACGAGATCAAGATGCAGTCTCCCTCCAGATCCTTAGTCCCATGGCCCACCCAGTCCACTCTCCTTACTAATAAAATTTCAGTAGGTGAGGAGGGGGGTAGGGGTCGGTTTTTATTTAACCAGAAGATTACTTTGTTACGGAGGTCCCCATACGACTCCTTACTGCCAGGTTTTAATGGAGCGACACCTGTCAAAACTATTGTGTGTTGTGTTGCTTCAGCCGGTAGATCAGCGCGAGGGGTGGTAAACCTTCTGTGTCTCCCCTCCCTATGGTTGGTGTTACTGCGTTGGCCAGCTATATCTCCGTGTGGCGGGGGACGGGGGCGGGCAGGATTGGTTTTAACTTGTGGGGGTGGCCCAATACTTTGATGCCCACAAGAATTGTGTTTGTCAGTAACCTTCGTCTTAGGTGCTTGTGTTAGGGTACTCACGGATGGCTTAGAGGATGTAGCTTTTTGCTTCTCCCCCCCTGTGGTCGTATTGGTGTTTGGCCTTGGTGTTTTATTATGGGCAGAGTTGCTCGTTGGAATATTGTTCGTGCCTAGGATGTTTTGGGCTGTTTGTGTTTTGCTAACTCCTATATGACTAGTGCCGGTTAGTTTTTGTAACATAGCATGGTTTGAGTTGACTACAGCCTCCATGCTGTCGATTTTTGTGGTCATTAACCTTGTCCGCTCCAAAACGGGTAGTAATAGAGTTTTGAACATGGCCTCCATTTTTACTAACAGGATTTCATCACTGTTAAGGCACATATGGCAGGGGTTTGAAGAGCCCAAGGTAGTGAGGGAGGGGCACAACATATTGGAAAATGCAGAGGGATTTTGTGTGTCAAAAAGATGCTCGGGCCCTGACTCCCTTTGTCTGTGGCATCTTTTATTTTTGGGATCTTTCGTTCTCTCCCCCCCCGAAAGTCTTGAGTCTTGCTTTCTCTTTCTAGTATTAACGTCAGTGCTTGGGGGATCTATGGTAGCAACGGTGTTAGAGACGTTAAGGGGTAAGTAACCAGATATCTGACTAGGTTCAAGCCCCCCGCTAGTCTGTAAATCATCCCCCTGGCTAGCTTGTGAGTCATCTATACTGTACACATCTTCCTCCAGAATACGAACAGTTGGGCTCTCCCCCTCGCTTTCAAGATGGACAATGGCGTCCGTGGAAGAGGTTTGGACACAGTTGAAAGCGGCATGTGCTACGGGGCTGGTGGTGGTAGCTAGTCCACCCAGCGATGAGCGCTTTCCGCTGATAAGGTCAAGCGAGAGTCTTTTTTCAACCATGGCAATTTCCTTCTACAATATCCCTGTGGCCCGTGTGATGAAAGCGTCAAGTGGGACTGATACGACTCCCTTGGTGGTTTGGATATGGACTGTGCGTTCTTTACCTGACCTTAAGGGCATTGTGGGATGTAGGTAGGATACAAAACCACACAGTTACTTTTAGTCCGTCCTCGCAATACCAAGAAGCAAAAGTTTGTATGGTAAGGTGGGCCGCCTACCTTAGGTACTTCCAAACGGCCAGGGGGGGTGGGCCCGGGCCGGACTCTGCCGTACTCGAATGGCTTCAAACGGCCCGCTCTTTGCCCGGTCTTCGCCCCGGGCACTCCCGCGTGCTACCGCGCAGCAGTAACCCCGCCCAGTGATATAGGGCTGGGACAGGGCAGGGGGCGTGGCCGGCAGGGAGAGCGGCCACAGGTGTAACACGCAGGGACTCCTGGTCAATGGAGTCCCTGCTAGGCTGCTCGCAGCCCTGCCGGTGTACAAGGGCTTTGTAGGTGTTCAGCTCCACTCCCCGCAGAGACCACAGGCGCAGCCGGACCCGCGCAGCGGGTCCGGCAAGGTGCAGAGTCCTCCCCTCAGACTCGGGTCAAAATCCAGCGACGACAGTCAGCACAGAGGGAGCCTCCACGCAGTGATTCTGCAATCCTCTGAGCTCGGCAACAAGCAACATGGTTTCCCGCCATTGTATCATTTATCAGAGAATGGAAGGTCGCTGATGCTGAATTTTGTGTTTTTAGTAGCAAAACCGAGTCCAGAGCTGTTGTAACATATCACTGATAGCTGTCAGAGTTCGCAAGTCCTGCACTATCTCAAAAATAGGTCAGAGGGGTGGAGAAAGCTTTTTCACTGGGCCAGAATCAATCACCAACATTTTCTGGCTTCGCAATGCAGAAGTTTATTAAGGCATGATCTGGCTGTGCTAAAGGCAGTGTTTAAATTACAGACATCAAACCATCAGTAGCAAAAATTAAGTCCAATATGCGCCCATGATCATGAGTAGGACATGACATCAATTGTTGCGAGTCCAGAGTGTCTAAAGAGAGCAGGAGACTAAAAGCAGAAGAGTCTGTTGCTACTTCTGCCCAAATATTAAAATCACCCAACACAAAAAGCTGACTGTGCTACAATTGGAGGGGATTAAAAGCAGCAATGAACTGGCCAAAATTAGAAGACGGTCCTGGAAGGCGATGGCAAACAATACCAGATATAATCCTAAAGATAGATTCAAAGAAAAGTCTACAAGCTCAGCCAGGTCAATGTTGTTTTAAGCATTGAGACACCATCCAACTTTATGCATGACAGCCATGCAGCCCCCTCTGCAATGCGAATGAGGTAAATGAATGATTTTATAGTCATCCGGGCAAGCAAAGCCAAAATCAGGGTTCGACTCAGCAATCAACCAAGTTTCTGTAATAAATAATACAGCCAGATTTTCCACCAGAAGTAGAAGATTAATTTCATTAGTGTGTTTCAACAATGATGGTGCATTATTTAGCCCACATGCTAGATACTCTGAGTAAGGCATAGGAGGAAATGTGACCTTTTACTGTTAGGCAACGTCGAGTCGAAACAATCCTGGGGGCATATTAACATGGAACAGGGAAAATTAACGCTAAGGGCGCTTAGCGTTAATTTTTTTAGCGCCCGCTATTGCTGGATAATATCGCCTGGTTATCGCGTTATTAACAACGCTAACCGCCTAGACGATAAGAAATCCAGCGATAGCGGCATTTTTTGAGGTTATCGCTGGTAATGCAGCAATAAAACTACAAAGATAGGGATATCCTTGTTGATAGCCCATGGTGGACTTAGCCATGTAATCCACCTCCCATTGGATTACATGGCTATGTCTGAAAATTAGCAGACGTAAAAAAGCAGCGTTAACCATGCTTAGTGCTGCTTTTTTTGTCTCTAACAGGGTTAACGTGAAGCTTGACAAGAGGAGAAATGTCACAGCCAGATCATGCCTTAATAAACTTCTCCTATTATTTTGCTCTGGAACACTCACTTTGCATCTCATTAAAGATGTGAAGAGAAGCGTAGTAAAAAAGGGTGCTAACATGCGATTTTGCAGGTTAGCTCTCCGATATTTTTATCTCCGCTTCTTTGGCATTTAAAACAAAAAAAGCGAAGATAAAGCTCTTTATTAATATGCACCCTGGTTCTCTGAAAACTAGTCTTATAAAACTCTCTGCCAATTTGCATTAAATGGTTACTTGAATAACTAGTTGGTCTTGCCAACTTCTCAGGGCAGACCGAGGCTGCTTTACTAAATGAACATGCAGAATGGCTGGTGGTGTGGGGCCGATGTGAAGATGAGTGCAAACGGGCTTGCCTTTGGCTCAGCTTTGGTGTACACGCAGCGTTCCCGCAGTTCACATTCAACGCACAACTGCGCAGCAGGCCATCCTCAATTGGCAAACTTTGAAACAAGAAAAGCATTAACAAAGTTGACGTCGGGCAACATGAGTCCGATGGTGAGAACATTCTCAAATGCTAGTGAGAGAGAACGTAAGCACAGACTGATAAAACAGTAAAAAAAACACACTGACCAAAACAGATGAAAAATGTTTTTAAAAAAAGTGTTACCTCAGCAACTTCGAAAAACATTAAGCAGCAAACGGGAAGCCCCAGAAAGCAGAGTGCATGTTAACACTAGACTATAGCGGCTGTGCAGTAGGCCATCTTAAATTGGCAAACATCGAGCCAAGAGTAGAGCACTAAGGTAGATGGCACTGGGCGTCGAGCTGACTAGTACAACATCAGTCCAATCTTAAAAAAGCTGGCAAATGCCAGTGATAGAGAACCTAAATACAAATTGATAAAACATTAAAATACATAAAAGACCAAAACTGATAACAACTGTTAAAAAATTGTGTTTCTCCAATAAATTATAAAAGCTTTCAGCATCGAAGGAAATCCCCAGATGATATCCCTGCATTTATTTAGCAATTGATAGCTAGCATGTTAGTAAATATCACTTCAGGTTTTTTGACCCAATCTTTTGGGATTATTAAGCTGCAACCTCCCTTACAACAGTGACGATTTCTTTCTTAGAACATCCTGGGCTAATTATCAGGAACTCTTTCTTGCCCTTGTTGATGCTTAGGCAGTTTAGATCATCCAGTCTTGCATTAGGCCAAATACCTCTGGAACTTAGTTGCTGACATTTCAGTCTGTTTTCAATAGTCTTAATACTAAATTGGTGTTGTTGATGTAGTTGACTTTTGGCCACCAACAAGGAGCGGAGGGTTAACATAAACGATAGAAGAACAAGGCAGGGAACTTGAGAGGATGTCAATACACCTAAATATGTCTTTGCCCCCCTTTGACTTAGGAAACCTTGAAATCATTGGCTGTATTTTTCCAACACTATTATTACTTTTCTCATTCTTTGATTCAGTATATATTGGTTGCAAGGTACAAAGACAGTTGACAGGTCCACAGCACAAGTGAGACTCTGTCACCTCATCCATGATGTTGCGCATTTTAATCTACACATCCAGCAGCACTGCTTCCATTTCTCTGTTGGGCTTGCAAAGTGAAAGTCAGACTCTTAAGTGGTTCCCTGTCTCAATCAATGTGACATTGGAGGTATGGTGTTACCACAATTTCGAGTATTTTACGAAGGAATGAGACAATGATTATTATTCTGTAATGATGTTTACTTTAGCAGGGGAGATATCAGGCCTCTTCAAGTGTCTTTGGCATTGTCGGTAACATGTTATTAAGTTATGACTGGAGCTAACATATCATGACATTCCTTCACCATATTTGTATGGCTTGGATCCCCTAGGCAAACTCTGGGGTTTACATTAGTCACAATCTTATTTACTGAGTTACCAATTTACAGGAAAAGCCTCTCCGATTCAGTATTTGGGGATATATTTTTATTCTTCCTTCTAGATTCTTTTAATCTGGCAGGTTCTTTGTTACTCTAAAAAGTTATTTTGTCAAAATTTTAAACTTTCCAATGTTATCTCATAGGTCTGTATTTCCCCTCAGGAAACCTCTTTCATAAACGTTTCTGTGACTGTTTAAGGCTAACAGGCCTGTACCCCTGACTAATATCTCTTCCACATCCTCACTAGATTTCTTAATAACCTTTTCGTCATCATTACCTATTTTTAAAACCAGCTATTTTAACTCCTACTCAATTTCGCTTTACCTCTTTCAATGGGAGGAAATGTTTCCACAAAGTTGCTGAGGGTCTCCTGGTCGCTTGTTCGGCCTACAGCGCATTGTTCCTTACTTCACTGGGGTACTTTGGGTGTAATTTTGACTTTGACGGAGTAGGAGAATTACTGTAAATCAGTGGTTGCCATACCCTGCCTAACTCACTGTTTGCCTGCCTCATTCAGAGGTGGGAAATCATTTGGTTTCCAATTGCATAGCCTCATCCTGTTCCACCATGAGAAGACTCTGTGGCAGTGTGTCCCATACAAGGTTGCTGATCTCACTGCACTGGAAGGGCTGATATATATATACATTGGACCTTCTGATAATCTATTCTTCTGGCTGCAACTTCTGTGACAGAGGCCACTGTGGGTGCACAGAAAAATAAAACAGTGCCGCCTATCAGACAAAAGAATTATTAAAGGTATTGGTGTGTGTGCGGATTTACGTTGTTACAACGCATGCTTTTACCACGCATGCCTTTACAACGCAAGTTTTTCAACGCAAGTCGTTACAACGACTTGCGTTGGGGGGTGCTGGATAGTGAATAGTCCCCGTGGATAGTAGGGAAGGTGTTGGAGAGTAAATTAAACTATTACCTATCCTAGAGCGCCCCCCAGCGCAAGTCGTTGTAATGACTTGCGTTGAAACACCTGCGTCGTAAAGGTACTGCATGGTAAAAGTTGCATCGTAAAGGATGTTTCCAGTGGGTGCTGCAGAGATATATGGCTGGCCACTATAACATGGCAAATGAACTCCTGCCAGGAGGATGGAGGCAATGGCCACAGCCAACCCAGTGGGCAGATGGGCTAACAGCCATAGCCTAAGAGTACATGTATTAGATGTTCTCTCAGGGTGTCAATATTACAGCTTAATAGGTTACATAAACACTAAAGATTCTGGTCAGAAAATGATCCAATTGTGAGTATTACTGGTTTGTGATCAGATCAGTCCACGTTCAGATTTCTATTATATTGTATTAGCAGGTTGTTTGTCAGGATGCAGTCTACTAAATCACCCTTAATTTGGGCAGATTGATTTAGAGATTTATGTCAAAATCCAGTTTGAAAGATCCTTCCTCATGATATAATTATGAAATGCAGATGTATCATTCTTGCGATATGGAGACTGAAAACCACCTGACTGTAGGTTTCAAGGGCTTAGTTAAACTTCTATCCCTGTTGAAGAGGTTGTTCTACATTTTTAGGGGTGGTGGATTTACATGTGTTCTTGACTTGATCCAGAGTGTTTCTAAGCCAAAGCCCTTGTGCAATAAATCACGTCTGAGACAGCTACACTTACTAGCATCAGTGAATGTTTTATGGTCTACTTTACAATTACATGTTTATATGTGAGTGCGGTACATTACACATTTAAAGTTATACAAACGTAACTATCCATTTCAAGTTAGCAGCATTGCTGCAGGCGAGGTATCTGTCACCCCATATGCATTTTATAAATGTATTTTTCAATTCCATCAGAATTGGGGGAGGTTTAGGTCTTCCTACAATATAAAAACGGTTCTATAACAATATAGTCACAGATGATGTGTTGATGCTCTTTGTTAGAACATTCTCGGTATGTGTCTTATGAATGGGCTAGTGATGAGAAAGGCCACAGGCATTTGTGTGTTCTTGATTCTACTCAGTTGTATTTACAACAAGGGGTGGTGAGGGACAGAGTCTCTGAATTAAGCAGAAAGCTCTCACCCAGTCAAGAGATCAGGGCTAGATCCAACACCGTTTTTTAGCTCACTGCACCATCCCAGTTTCAGAACTTGGCTGTATGCAAATTAGTCTGTTCCTGTCCCAGTGCATGATGGGAACAGGGCAAACCAAACTACAAATGCCAATTCTTACACTGGGAAGGAAACAAGCTCCCGGGGACGGGTTTCTGGCATTACAGCCGTCTTCGGCCCGGTTTGCTTGAATCCTGATGGTGCAATGAGCAAGGGTCTCACATCTGAGAATACCCTTCCACGCTTAGGGTGGACAAAAATATTTACAACAAGGGGTGGTGAGGGACAGAGTCTCTGAATTAAGCAGAAAGCTCTCACCCAGTCAAGAGATCAGGGCTAGATCCAACACCGTTTTTTAGCTCACTGCACCATCCCAGTTTCAGAACCTGGCTGTATGCAAATTAGTCTGTTCCTGTCCCAGTGCATGATGGGAACAGGGCAAACCAAACTACAAAAGCCAATTCTTACACTGGGAAGGAAACAAGCTCCCGGGGACCGGTTTCTGGCATTACAGCCGTCTTCGGCCCGGTTTTCTTGAATCCTGATGGTGCAATGAGCAAGAGTCTCACATCTGAGAATACCCTTCCACGCTTAGGGTGGACAAAAATATTTACAACAAGGGGTGGTGAGGGACAGAGTCTCTGAATTAAGCAGAAAGCTCTCACCCAGTCAAGAGATCAGGGCTAGATCCAACACCGTTTTTTAGCTCACTGCACCATCCCAGTTTCAGAACCTGGCTGTATGCAAATTAGTCTGTTCCTGTCCCAGTGCATGATGGGAACAGGGCAAACCAAACTACAAAAGCCAATCCTTACACTGGGAAGGGTATACTCAGACATGAGTCCCTTTCTCACTGCTCCATCAGGATTCAAGCAAGCCGGGCCAAAGACGGCTGAAATGCCAGAAACCGGTCCCCGGTAGCTTGTCTCCTTTCTGGTGAAGAATTGGCTTGGTAGTTTAGTCTGCCCTGTTCCCATGATGCACTGGGCCAGGGACAGAGTGATTTGCATATAGCCAGGTTCTGAGCTGGGATGGGGCAGTGAGATAAATAACGGTGATGGGTCAAGCCCTGATCTTTGGACTGGGTAAGAGTGGTCTGTTTAATTCAGACACTCTGTTCATCACCACCCCCTTTTCTGAATCGTTTTTGGCCACTATAGGTGTGGCAGGGTATACTCAGACATGAGTCCCTTTCTCACTGCTCCATCAGGATTCAAGCAAGCCAGGCCAAAGACGGCTGAAATGCCAGAAACCGGTCCCCGGTAGCTTGTCTCCTTTCTGGTGAAGAATTGGCTTGGTAGTTTAGTCTGCCCTGTTCCCATGATGCACTGGGCCAGGGACAGACTGATTTGCATATAGCCAGGTTCTGAGCTGGGATGGGGCAGTGAGATAAATAACGGTGATGGGTCAAGCCCTGATCTTTGGACTGGGTAAGAGTGGTCTGTTTAATTCAGACACTCTATTCATCACCACCCCCTTTTCTGAATCGTTTTTGGCCACTATAGGTGTGGCAGGGTATACTCAGACATGAGTCCCTTTCTCACTGCTCCATCAGGATTCAAGCAAGCCGGGCCGAAGACGGCTGAAATGCCAGAAACCGGTCCCCGGTAGCTTGTCTCCTTTCTGGTGAAGAATTGGCTTGGTAGTTTAGTCTGCCCTGTTCCCATGATGCACTGGGCCAGGGACAGACTGATTTGCATATAGCCAGGTTCTGAGCTGGGATGGGGCAGTGAGATAAATAACGGTGATGGGTCAAGCCCTGATCTTTGGACTGGGTAAGAGTGGTCTGTTTAATTCAGACACTCTGTTCATCACCACCCCCTTTTCTGAATCATTTTTGGCCACTATAGGTGTGGCAGGGTATACTCAGACATGAGTCCCTTTCTCACTGCTCCATCAGGATTCAAGCAAGCCGGGCCGAAGACGGCTGAAATGCCAGAAACCGGTCCCCGGTAGCTTGTCTCCTTTCTGGTGAAGAATTGGCTTGGTAGTTTAGTCTGCCCTGTTCCCATGATGCACTGGGCCAGGGACAGACTGATTTGCATATAGCCAGGCTCTGAGCTGGGATGGGGCAGTGAGATAAATAACGGTGATGGGTCAAGCCCTGATCTTTGGACTGGGTAAGAGTGGTCTGTTTAATTCAGACACTCTGTTCATCACCACCCCCTTTTCTGAATCGTCTACTCAGTTGTAGCAAGCTATATATTAAAGGGACATGGCAAGCACTAGCACTAATGGCAGAAAACGCTGATGATGTTAGAAGCTAAATATTATCCATTGCCCAATTAATGCCAACAGAGCACCCAGTTTCTGCCAGGGTAAACTTACTAGAACTAGTATGTGCATTACCCCAAGGTTTACCATTACAGGTAACATTACAGCCTAAAAATAGTAGCATTTATCTCAGAAAAGAATACCAAAGTGCCCATGTGCAGTATCACCACCAGAGCCATGAGCTGCTGCCTGAAGTGTGGGCTGGTAGTGATCACTACACAATCAAGCAATAGCAGGGAGCTGTTTATGCCTCACAGTTCTTGTTACTATCCTTTCATTACACACATTGAGTTCTGGCCGATGGTATTCCTTGTTATGAGAGTGATAAAAACATAGGCAAAACGGTAACACCAGCATAATTCCAGCCACTGAAAAGCAAATGATGTGCTCAGCAGGTATCAGTGTTACCACTGGGAGTAATACCATACTTTACGTAATATGTCTCACAATTCCTCCTAAATGGTATCCTGTTGTGTGATAACATTAGTAAAGTTGCCGAAGTTAGTTTTTATGTCATATTTATGTCATGTCATATGTCTTCAGTCAGCACATTGAAACTCCTGGTTCTTCATTCATAAACCTCTTGTTTGTTGTATTTGCTGTATAGAGTACACACTACACTCAACTGTACGCTGCTGCAGTTTTGTTTGAGAGGGTACACATGCTTGGTGCTTGTTGACTGACCACTCACAACCCAAATCAAAGACCACAGATGACATTGTAACCCACTCTGTAACACATACGTAGAGTGGGTTTTGGGTCTTCATCTTCCTCATAATTGATGACTTTCTTGTCTTCTCGAATCTTGTGTTATCCTGCTCTAGGATCATTTAGGTTTTAGTCTGCTTTTTAATTAATTAAGTATTTACTTCCACCACTGACCATAAGGAACCATTTTCCTTTTTGCTTTTTTTTGGAACCATTTCTGATTTACCAGTGGATGAAGGTTCATGTCATATTCCTTCCCCTTTCTCTGTCTGTAGCTCTAACACTTTTTTATGTCACTAACTCACTGCCTGATTTCTCTCTTTTCCATGCTCCTCACCGTATCACCAGTCACTCTCAGCCCCTGCTCCCTCCAGCCCTTTATCTGTATTGTTGTCTCCTGGTGATGACAAGAACTTCAGCAGCTTGCACACCTCGCGGTCCCTTTATTATCTCTTAGACTAGTCAATGAATTTACACCAAATCACAAAAAGCACACTAACAACATCTAGCTTTCTGCCAAATTTGGTGTAATTCCTTTCACTGGTTCGGGTTGTAGTATTGTTCAAAATCCCTATGGGAAAATGCATGGAGAAAATACGTTTTGGGACCCACCCTTTTTTCTCGGCGCCTGCTCGACGGATCACCTCCAAAACTTTAAACACAGCAGCTGAACCAACCAAAGTATACATTTTTTAAATGTTGTAAAGATTCGTCAAGCGTAGTCAAAGTGATTGGCAAAACAAAAAGTGCCCTTCCTATGGAAACTAGGTTCTAGCTCTTTTTTCTCCTGACACATAGTACAGACCCATGGTGTCACCATCAGTGAGAAATGAGTACTAATAGTAAAAAAGAATATGGTAAGGGAAAATTAAGATTATAACAAGTATAAAAAGAGAAAAGAGAATGATGGAAAAACGTTTTGGCACACCATATCATAGTTATTTTCAATACAAATGGCTTGTGTCCCGTTTTTTATACATAACGTTTTTGTTGTTGAGGTGTGGGTGGGGAATGTGCCCCTTAAATAGATACACCCTAAACAATATCTCTATGACCCTGTTGAAGGCTACGGCTGAAATGCATAGGCCAGTTTCACCTTGGTTCCATGCAATATATTATTAAAATTCATGACTTGAAGAATTACCTCTTTGGTGGTGCTCTGTCCTTCTGTGCACAAGTGGAGTCTGTGTGGAAGCACCCCGACTACGGCGGAAAGGATTTATTTCTGAGGGGGAGAGTTGGTGAATGTATAGCGGCTTGGTTCTGCCGCAATGCAATGCACTGCCAGCAAGAGCGCCGGGATTGCCTGCATGGAACCAGTTTTGTTGTACGTGAAGGTGTTTGAGAGCAATCAGCAGCCACCAAAGATGAACTTTGGTATGGTCCTTGGTTTTCTCGAGTATAGGAACACTGAGGCGCAACGAGTGAAACCGCAACAGCAATTTTAAAAACTGTTTGACATCACCCACTGGAGGGTTGAAAAAGCAAGGGGCAGATAACCGCAAGTACCAGCATGCAGTTAAAGTGACCCAACCGGGCGCCCACCAGGGGGGAACATTATAAATAATGTGCAATTGACTTGTTTAGTTTCTCTACTCAGCATAACTGATGTCAAGGCGCCCCTTTGAGAAAGGTCGTTGTGCGACCGAAACATGTAAGGACTGCCGATGCTTTGCGTGATTAAATCAAAGATCACCTGCATTGTGGTGTGCGGCTATATCTCTTCTGAGGGGGAGAGTTGGTGAATATATATATATATATATATATATATATATATATATATATATATATATATATATATATATATATATATATATATATATATATATGCACGTAATTTCGCCACACGAACTGAGGCAGCCGCCCCAGCCCAAACTTCAATGACGAAAGAACAGACCCGTTTGTAAGTGCTCAATCAAGGTGCTTTATTTTCTCCAGCAATCCAGCCGCCGCCATTACTCGTTTCGCTTTCCACAAAGCTTGATCACATAGCAAGTTGCTAAGAGCTAATGCCGGTATTTAAAGTGCAAGTGCGCTGGAAATACCCAAGTGAGTGCAAACAACATAGAAGAAATACTTTGTCCACATGTTGTACATTAAGGTTTTTTTTGAAAAACAATGTTAGTCACACAAACGAACACATTATAAAACACATTAATAAGTATTTAAATATTTTAAAATTCGTTGTACATTTTTGTTTAAATACAGGTAAGACAATGAGTAAGGGTAATGAAATCGTTCACCTTCCCAGATCATATTATTTACAGTCTTACAGGTTACCCCACATTTTCGAATGCATAATTAACATTTGAAAGAATTGAGCCCAAGTGGGCAGGGACGACCGAGAAAATTTGCGCTTTTTGTTACCGGCATGTAAAGAGGTGCAAGATTTAACTATGGAAAAGTGCTAGTGCAAGTGCTAAACGAAAATTTAAAAAAAAATATTCAAAAATGGAGCTAATGATAGTGCCCCCAGAAACACCTCTGGGGTGGCCCTCTTAAAAAGTAGCTCAGTTAATCAGTACGTGAGGTAATGCGGACATCCAAATAATGGGAAAGAATTCATAATATATTTTCCATAATTAAAATCAATTTAAATTGCTATAGAAAACTCTTATTGCTTATGTACAGAAACATCTTCCTAAAGCAGGGGGTTGTTAAATGTTATTTTTAATTTTCCAAGGGTATTGGTTTACATTATAACCCAAAGGAATCCCCTAGTTAAATGTTGTACAGACTATGATGTAAAAAACGGAAGGACAACTCACAAGCATGTGTATAGGTCCTCCGTCGCATTCAGCCCATGAGGTTGTTTACTGTCTAATTCTAAGATGTATCTGGTTTCGAGAAGGCGAAGCCTCACATCTCGATCCCCACCTCTCTTCATGGAACAAATTGAATCAATGGCAAAGTATGACAGATGCATCGGATTGGAACTATGCTCGGCTTCGAAATGCCTTGCCACCTGGTAGGCTTGATCTTTATTGTTGATGGCTCTGATGTGTTGGAGTACTCGTTTGTGGACCGGCAGGCGGGTGCTACCCACATACCTAAGTCCACGCGTGCACTCCAGCACATAGACTGCATAGTCCGTTTGACAATTCAGGCGTTTAGTAGGGGATGCTGCGAATCAGGTGGCGTGGATGGTGACTTGCTACATGCAGGATGGTATTGCCCGCTGTAGGATTTCTGAACAATTTGGTTTGAATGAATGCAATTATCTTTAACATAGATTTCCAAGTCCAGAAAACTAACACACTGCATGTATGCATCACGTAAATCGTAGATTCAAGTTGTTAATGTTTAACCTATTGACAAACTGAATAGCTGCCTCCTCTGTCCCTCTCCAAATAAAAAACAGATCATCTATATATCTGAGGTAGGTGACCACATGCTGTTCCATGACTGCCCTGAGTTCCCCCGCCAGGACCTGTTCCTCCCACAGCCCCATGTGCAAACATGCGTAACTGGGGGAGAAACAGGCCCCCATGGCGACTCCTCTTACTTGTTGATGAATTTGATTAGAAGAAATTCTGCTCTAAGCACATTTGAGCCATGGATAATAGCATCTTGTTGTGCACCCCATAATATATGGGACGTTTGTTCAGGAAATGTTCAATTGCCTTAAGACCATCTCGATGCCCAATTGAGCTGTATAACGATGATACATCTAAAGTCATAAGCAAAAAGTCTGGACCCCACTCCAACTGATCAATTTTGCGAATGAAGTCTGTGGAATCTTGCACATACGAACTCAACACTTTGACCCAGTCTTGCAGGAAATAGTCAATGTATTTGGAGACATTCTCCAATGAACTGTCTATGGCAGATATTATGGGGCGACCCGGTGGTTTGTTACAGTTCTTGTGAATTTTACGGATCAAGTAAAAGGATGGTACCACCAAGAACCGAAATTCATCCTCGGTGATAATCCCCCCACTTCTCCAAGCCTGGAGCTTAGCAGTTTGATAACCTCCATGCTGCTTTCAAAGTGGGCCAATTGCTTTTCCTGTAACAAGAAATGTCGTTCAGTTGTGCCTCGGCGTCCTCCAGATATAATTCATGGGGCCAGAGCACAACATTTACACCCTTGTCCGCCTGGCGCACCAATATGCTGTTATCCGAGTCCAATTTTTTGATCAACTGTGCATAGCTCCAATTTTGTTTTGTGATTTTTTGACGCTTGCTATTGGTGACAATATATAGTTGTTTTAACTACTTAACCACCAAATCATGATAAACGTCTATGTTATCATGGAGCATTATAGGTTGAAACGTGGACTTTGATTTAAAAGGTGTTAATCCGGCAAAGGCATTCTCCATTTCCATATTGGATTCAGATTCTTGACTGCCAACAGTTTCTTTTTGAAGAGACCATATTTCATTCCTTGCTTCCTGGTCCCCCACTGTCAGTAAAGTGGGACTTCTGACCTCAACAGTTTGTTTCTTTTTGGACTGCAGACTGTGGAATTTATTGAGTTTCAGTTTAAGGACAAACCTGTAAGTGTCCATACGTGCATCAGCATAATTAAAATCACATGGCGGGCAAAAAGACAAACCCAAAGACAACACTGCTTCCTCCTGCTGAGTAATACTATTTTCGTTAGGTTAATCACTGAGTTGGGGTTGTTGTTTGTGTCGTGTTGCGCTTTTGGAAACGGTTCCACCTTCCTCTTGGGGGTCCCTTGGCTTTGCCTCTGGCGGCTCCGGCACTTTTTGCGGCGTTGACTCCGCTTGTAGTTGCGCCTGGTGTTTGCTTCGCCGGCAATGTTCGTGAGCGCCCAGGTTAGGGCTTCCAAGCGCTCTTGTGGCGGTGCGTACCGAGTGCAGCAGAGCCTTACTGCCTGTCATATAATCCATTTTGCCAAAGCAGTTTCTCACGCACTCCCGACGCTTTCTCAAATGACGACCATCACTTCAATACAGTTTCTGGTATTTAATGTTCATAACAGCTCAATCCAGCAACACTGCTCTACGCGTTTCGGTCTCGCAGAGACCTTGATCACGAGACTTCTGTTACTAATAGTTTGGCTGTAAGTGTGTTTTAAATAAAAAGTGCAATAACAAAAAAGAGTCAGTGAAAGTGGTTTGATTCACACAGTAACATCATTTCCTCTCATCACCGCTAAAAATTCTGGTATATGTAGTATGCCTATAATTCTCAATTTTTACTAAATCCCTGATTAATGGTCTTAACAATTGATCAAGTAATTTGTAAATATGTATGCTTAATCCCTCCAGTGGGTACTTTGGCATATATCATTCTATGAAACACTTTACAGGCACAAAGCCATATTATATATATAAGCTCTCCCGAAAAGCGTAGATCAGTGTCTGTCTTTTTCTGCATAACTCTATCTGAAGGCTTAAAAATCAAATAAAAAAAGCAAAATACCCCTAAGCACATGAGTTCGTCCTGTTTTCCTCCCTGCGAAGGGAGAATTGTGTGCATATTGGAAGCGGCGTGGTTCTGCCGCAGGGACCACAAACCGAGCATTGAGCGCTGCAGTTCCCGGACACAGAGAATCGAAGGAATGAATATATATATATCCTGTGGGACTCAAATACGTTCTACTCCAATCTTATTTAAAAACAAGTGTGTGTAGTATCAATACTATCACTCAGAAAAAATGTACAGAACAACTGCCTATTTGAATAGCAGTAAATTCATTGTCTAGGAAAATGTATAGCTCATAAGTCTCATATTACTTCACAGAGATATGTTAGTGCAGATGACACAGCACTCAAAGTGTGAACAAAAATACATAACACAATACATAACAAGACACTAAATAATGCTTGGGTTGCTCTTGATTTTGAAAACTAGAAAATTGTTGAGATCCTTTATGTGTGTATTGTATCTCCTAGTATATTCTAATACACTACATGCTCAGGCTGCTATTCCACTCAGCTGGTCCTGTCTTGCTCGCTGACAAATATGGTAACGACCTGTTGAAAAGAGTGCAGCAGCTCCATTCGGGTTATAATTATGCAATACAAGACGGAACCGGCCTGGACATCTTGATTTTTGTCTCAGGGGTTATGGGCCTGATATTTATGTCCTTGAGTGGATCACACATTGTGGGTCCTTAAGTTCACACAAATTGTGGAGCATTATTTGGATGACATACCCTGATAAGACCTGACAAATAACCCTCAAGGTCAAAAATGTGACACCGCCTCCCTAGGGTGCATTTAGTGTCTTAGAATATGATAGGAGATACTGCATTGTCTGCACTAAAGAATTCTTTTGTAAAGTATTTTGCAACTTATGAGCTATAAATGGTTCGTAGATAACAAATTTACTTTTATTTAAATAAGCAGGTATCACATACCTTTTTCTGACTAATAGTATTGAATTTACACACACTTTCCAAAAAATATTTTAGATAAGGTTGGTGTAGAACATAAAGGAATCCCATGGTTTTATTGCTGGAATTTACTGCAATTACCCTGGTTGTTGTAGGAATACAGAGTTTACCTTATTCTGTGTACATAGACAATGTGATGGTGTTCCTAAAAGTATCAAATGTAATATTTACAAGGTGACAACCCACTGCTATTTGTTTTTCCAATTCTTGCATCACAATTTTATTAAACATTGCCATAGCAAAGTATAGCAGTGGTGCCCCTCTTGGAATGTTCATTTCTGAACTTTTAAGACAGTGTTACATTGTATTAAGACACAATGTGGCAGCCTCTTGAAGTTTGAAAAATAGCAGTCAGAGATTGCCGCCCACCTTTTGTTTTTAACAATGCGTGTGCCACATTAGCAAAGCTAGTGCTTGCAACTATCAATCATTGGCAAAGTGAGGTCCATTGGCTTTGCTGGTGCTTGCTTTTGTTTTATTATTTGTCTGGACTGACTGGTGCCATGCTTTTAGCTGTCTACTATACTTTAAATGCGCAGAAAATCTAACTATGATACGCAAAGCTTGTAACTAGATCACTGGTATTTCTATCCGGGTGCCTCTTATCAGATCAAAAGAAATTTTAAGTTTCCAGGATTATATTTTTTTTCATCAAATGTTATATGTTTGTGAAGCATTTTATGTGCTACCGTATAGTTTCTCCCATGTAACCAGAGCTGATAGCATTTTTGTTTCAATGATTTTATTTCTGCCTTGTAGCCCTGTGAATTTGTTATCTTGATCTTGTTTAGGGAGTTAGTTTGTCTTATGTCCCTTGACATATTTTACAAAATCGCTCAGCCGGAGTAAATTACACAAAACATTTTCTTGAAAAGAAATGACATGGTCAGTAGATAATAATTAATCTGAAGCAAAATTTGCTGGTTGAGTGAATGTTTAATAACAATACTCCTGCATGATTCCCTTAGGTAGCACAATAATCTTTTTATTTATGTGTAATCATCGGTCAGTTATTTTAATGATTTGGGTAAGAGGTAATGACAAATGCTGAATGAAATTTGTTTTATGTAACACAATTATTTTAGTAACTTGAAATCTGAATGTTGATTGATCGTGTATTGTGTATATCATGCACATGCAGAGCCTCTGAGTACATTTTATTGAGTGACAATTTGATGCACATACTCTATGGCAACCGTATATGGAACAAGATTTTGAGTTGGTCATTATTAATTTACTATTGCTTTCCTGTTAGATTTGTTCCCTATTTCTCTGGTGGAAGACCGATGGCTGGCAAATAATGTTAGGGATATCCTCACACTTATTATACTTAAGGTGTCAACAATCTTTGTCATCATCAGCTATACCATGATGCTCCCACAAACACATTAAGTAGTCACTGCTGGTTGATTCCAGCCATTCATGTGTTGTAGTACAGAAGTATCTTGCTGTCTCCATTTTCCTTGAAGATGGAGTCCTTGGACTGTGATGTTCCCCAGAAATCACACCAGACAGTGCACCCATTCTGTAATAGGGGCTGAGGTGTTTAACTATAATTTCTAGCTTTCCTAAAGCCTGAAGTCATTTTGAAACTTGGTGAGTAGGAAAGAGGCTATCATCCTGGTTCCTTTAATGCTTACCACATCTTGATTTTAATGCTGCATGAGTTCTCAGTTTGTCGACTACCTCCTTCAAATTGGCATAGTGACCAACTATTTGGGGCTTTGAGCTCGCCTTGATTTCTGTGCGGAGATGGTTCCCTTTGGCAGTGTTTTGCTTCACAGTTCGTGGAGAAGTGTGGCTCACTGGTAAGAGGAGGCATACCCTGAAGCAGAGGTCAGACCCGGGACCAGGGTTCAATTCCCGACGCGGCAGGGTCTTGAGCCCAATTGTCCACGGACTCGATAATTCTCGCTTCGGTGCCCACTCTAATCACGGGTTCACACTCTGCAACTCTGGGCATTAAGCTTGCTTAATCTCCACAATGGCCCCCCTGCGGCGGGATGCCTGGCTTTCACCTTGGGGATGCCCAGTACCGGTTATCTCACAAGGAAAAGCCAGGACGGGTTCCCAAGGCAAGCGCCAAGATGCCCTAGGATAAGTTGAGCGCTATATAAGAACATACAAACTGGAGAGGGGTAATTCACTCCCTTCCTCTGACTTCCCTTTTGATCTGCACTTGTTGTTGTGAGATCTTCATGGTCCTTCATTTGAGGTGCATGATTCTTCTCCTCTATTCTTGCTCTCTGGGACGGTCTCCATTTTCTGGGAGTGAGAGGGCTTTCACATTTGCCCATGTGTTGGGGAATCTGAGTTCATAGAATATCATTCATCATGGTCTGCAGTTATTTTCCTGACAGGGTGTTCGTTGAACCTGGCTCAAGGCTTATTCCAAAGTTTGTCTCTTTTTTCCCACTTGTTTCTCCCAAGATACTGACCTACCTGTGTTCCATCCCAATCCCTGCTCAGAGTGGGGTCAGGATTTTCATTCTCTGGGCATGGCCCTCCTTCTTTATTTGGACCCGGTAGTTTCAGACCACTGGGTTCCTGTTTGTGACTCACAGGCAGTGGAAGTTCTGGGTAAGCTGATGCCCTGTACATGACAGTTGAGGCAATTGTGGTGTGTAGTATGGGAGAAAGGGCAGAGCCAATAAGAAAGTGAAAGGGAAGAGGGACTTATTCTCTAGGTGGATGAAAGGAACACACTTCTTCTCCATTGTACAATAAAGG
The DNA here is from genome assembly GCF_964263255.1 of Lissotriton vulgaris. Classification (NCBI taxonomy): domain Eukaryota; kingdom Metazoa; phylum Chordata; class Amphibia; order Caudata; family Salamandridae; genus Lissotriton; species Lissotriton vulgaris. The sequence continues at coordinate 1,547,053,152 of NC_141691.1, read as the reverse complement.
ATTATCTGTCTCAGGATGCGATCTCACCTCACATACCTAAGAACTATAGTGATAAAGACTAGGGCGTGGTGTACTGCTGAGTAATCGGAGTAACAATCTCTCTTCATTCATTCAAACTCAAGCTCCTGGTTTTCTCACAGTTTGGAAATCCTTGGACAATAAGGCACATCTCAGAGCAAGTCACAATGCCGTTTAATCTGAGCTCCATGTGATTGGCAACACACTGAGAAACAACAAAAGTTGAAAATGTGAAATGTAACTTTTAGAGTATCAGCATTTCATTTTTTGAGTATGTACTTATTTTAGCAAACATTTCTTGCTTCTGTATATATTAGTATGGAATGAAGTTTAGGAGACATAGGGCAGAAGTGACCTATTGTATTGTGTTGTATTGTTAAATTTGCATCGAAAGTATTAGCCCTATGTGGGTTGCTGATGCCCTTACCCACAAATATAGCCCTGTAGGGTGTATGGTTGAGAGGATGCTGTTTTTGTTTTGAGCCCATATGGATGGTATTTTCGTGCCTTGTGTGATGACCATGGAGGTGTGGTTAACATATTATGGGTCGCAGCCCAATATGATTTGTGATGGTTTGTGATTCACAAATTATAATTATAATAAGGACTAACTAGCATAGCACAGGGTAACAGGATGGTGTGTATCCAGACACCAGAAAAATGGGGGTAATCAGAGAAAGCCCTGCAATCCACATAGTGACAAGCAAATGGGAAGGATGGTAACTGATGACATAAGAAGCAGCCATGCACCATTTTATTTGATTTCTAAGGGAATAACACTGCCTACTGCTAAATACAACACCTGAAGGATAAAGGACGTAGAAGAGCAGTCAAGGCTGACACCCTGAGCAGACACTGAGTACATTTTAAAAGGCCCATTTTATACCTACTCCTGCTAGTCCGAAAGAATGAGTACATTTTGTGTCTCTATATGTTAGAGGCTCATTCTGAGTCCTGTTCAAATTAAAGGTACCACGTTTATGCAGTGCGACGTGGTGCTTATTTGAGCTATTATTGATTTACCCTACCATTCGGAAAAGCGAGTTAACGTGATAATTGCAGTTGTCTCCCTTGATTCTGAAGAGCGCAGATTTGTAATGAGAGATATTAACAGGCACAATTGGTCCAAGTTTTCTCCTATTGCAAATTGTGCAGGGAAAACCCCCCTGGCTTATCCAATCTGTGAGTTTGTTACAACATGAAGGGGCTGTATGGCAGATCATTGATGTTTACAGGTCAATACATTTCTAAATGAGAGAGAGAAGATTCACACACATTTAGTTCTCTATAAATGCAGCTCCCTCTGTGCTATGAAATGTAATAAAGGTAGGCCACAGCGCCCTTGGCTGAATCTTAATATAGAATCCTTAATTAGTGACTGCTGCTTCTGGGTATTTAGCAATTAGCGTTGCACTAGTTTCTTTTACTTATGTTAATAGCTTTCTATTTTTGATTCAGTTGCTGTATTTTGTTACATATGAATGGTTTCAAATATATATTTTAAACCTATGTTTAATGATGGTCTTGTAATCATCTTAATGAGGTAGATATGAGAGTGTGTCAGATTTTTTTTTTCTACTGACATATTTACATGTAGCTTGTTTGATATGGTCAAACGTATGTTTTTCCTCCACAGCATTCATCAAACTTGAGGGAACTTGGAATGTAAGCTATTTATTAATATAAATGTATCTGTATTTGCCCATTTAACAAACCTATCAGAAAGAATTTAATGAATCAGTTGTCCACCCTTACTGTCCGGTTTCCGAATTTTAGATTTGCGTCGTTCCTTTACCACATCTCATGCTAACCTTTACACAATCTTTAAGTCCGTTCCATGGACTCGAAGGGCCTGATTCACAATGCCATTACTGATCACAGAGAATAGCACTCTCCCATTGGTACAATGACTGTCAATTAATAAATACCCCTTATCTCCTCAGATCAAAATAACCTGCTACCTGTGAAGATTAATTTGCCCTGGAAAAAGTATGCCAGATTTCGATTCGATGGACAGTCTACTCCATCACAAACTCAGGTGGATGTCCCGCCCTCGTATTCAAGTGGTTATATCCAATGGTATTTGTAATACTGCAGGCGGGATATCCATCACCATGTGACGGAGTAACCTGTCTGCTGATTTCTAATTCAAGGTTTACTGTTGTGGAGTATATGTGGGACTGCCCAGGGCGAGTGACTCAAAAGTCAGAAATATCTTCTTCAAAATGGAAGGCAAAAGGGGAAACCCACTGAGGGAACAGGGGTTACCAAATCAAATGACACACCCACAAAAGTGAAAGTCAGGCCTAATCCACAAATCTTACAACCAGATCTACTTAAGAGGCACTTTATACAAAACAAGAACCCTGCGTTTACAAAAGTCACACACCACACCAGGTTACTCATAGAGACTCCAATGGAATACCAAAAAAATCAATGGGGCAGAAAATAACACTATTTGAACCAACAAAAAAAGGAAAAGAGAAATAGTCAACAGTCTACATGCACAAGACAGAAAAAATAGATGCAACCCAATACGGATGTGACATGTCCCACATACTTTCAGCCAGAAATAAAGACAGTGCTGCTCATATCACCAAACAAAAAAGTAAACAGTGAAACAATGCCCTGGAAATGTAATATTGGATGAAGTAACAAATGGAATTCTCATGTAATAACACCTTTCAATGCAGAGTCACAGTTATTGACATATCACCTGCAACAGACTCATCAACAGCTGAGCATCAGTAGGCCAATGTGTTGAATACACCTTCCATTCTATTACAGGTTGTTGCAGATGTGTTTCACTTCAGGAGTACTTGATGGGCTAAAGTTTGCAGAGTGGTGTAAAAAGGGTGTGTGGCCTCGGACCTCTCTCAGCAATCCAGCTGTATGTGGCTTCCTGGAGGTAACAGGAGGGCTAGTTGACCCCCTGGGGCCCTCAGGCAGGAAGGGGACTTAATCCCACAACTTAGAACATCCCAGGAGGCACGTTTGCAGAATGGGATTGAAAGGACGCATGGCCTGTGTCCATGGAAGTAAGAGGTAGGGTAATTGGCCCCTAAAGGACCACAGCAGTGAAGGGGTTTTCAATCTCGATCCAAGAGCGTGCCAGGGAGCGTGTTTGCAGAGTGGTGGGCAAAGGGGGCGTGGACTGCTATGAGAATTTAGCAATGCTGCTGTGTGGGACTTACTGGACATAATAGGAGGGATAGTTGGCCCCCAAGGATGTCCTTGTGGCCAACTACCCTTCTTGTTAACTCCAGTAAGTCCCACGCAGTAGGATTTCTAAGACGTCTTCGGGGGCCATGCCCCCCTTTCTCCACCACTCTGCAAACACGCCTCCTGGTAGACTACGGTATGCGGAATGAAGTCCAATTTACTCCTGCGGGACTTTGGGGGCCAAGAATTC